>NW_012267233.1:10342650-10416521 GCF_000151885.1 Dipodomys ordii | reverse complement strand
TTTAACCAATATTATATTTTGAGCCTTTAGTCTAAGTCTGTACTATGTGCTTATCGCTGGGGACTAGAACCACACAGATATTTGAGTTTGATATGTGTGTGTGTGTGTGTGTGTGTGTGTGTGTGTGTGTGTGTGTGTGTGTGTGTGTGTGTTATTTTCTGTATAAGGTTGTAGGAGGATACACTGGATAAATTGCATTTCTTTCTTTCTTTCTTTTTTGGTCTTGGGGTTTGAACTCTGGGCCTGGGTGCTGTCCCTCAGTTCTTCAGCTCAAGGCTAGCACTCTACCATTTGAGCCACAGTGCTACTTCCAGTTTTCTGGTGGTTTATTGGAGATAAGAGTTTCACAAAGCCTTTCCTGCCAGGGCTGGCTTTGAACCATGATCCTCAAATCTCAGCCTCCTGATTAGCTAGGATTACAGGTGTGAGCCACCGGTGCCCGGCTACTACATTTCTTTTGCTGCTATTTTGTTTAGTTCTATTAAAAGCAAATTATTGGACCAGAATTGTGGAGGAGGTTGTTTATTTGGCAGGCGTAGTGAGTTAAATGGTGGCTCTCCCAACTATGTTTGTGTTAACCCCCACATCCTGTGAATGTTACATTACTTGGAAAAAAATTCCTTTCAGATGTAATTAACTTAGAGATCTCAAGGTGACATTTTCAAGTGTTATCAGGTGGGCCCCAAATATCTTTAGGAGAGGTAAATGAAAGGACATGAGCCAGAGGAGAAGCTATGTGAGGACAGAGGCAGAGATTGGAGAGAGGCCACCACAAGCCACGGAAGCTTGAAACCCCCAGAAACTAGATGAGAAGAAAAAGGGTTGTTCCCTGCTCTGAGCCCAGCTTTGCTCACACCTTGGTTGTAGTCTTCTGCTCTGTGGAACTCGGAGAAGATGAATCCTATTTTTTAAGCTGTCAAATTGTTCATTGTGGCAGCTGCCAGGAAAGGAACACAGTAGGCAACATCAGGAAGTGTCCTGGGGGATCAAGCGAGATACAGGAGAAAGCAGTGAGATAGGTAAAAAAGTATCATATCTACTCTAGGGACGTCTGAGAGGCTGTAGGAAGAGGTGAAGAGACTGAGTGTCCACAAGTCCATCCTCACTGCTTGGGAGTCATTTCTGTGCCCTTGATACCCAGGACTCCTGTCCCAGTGCATGCTATAGAACTCTTACTTGGAGTGGGCCCAGGGGCTTGGGAAAGTCAGACTGGACTCCACAGTTTCCCTGTACCTTGGTTGCATAGTGATTAGCTGAAAGCCCTCATATATATACACAGGTATGGGAAGAGAAATGAGGACAGAGACTAACCCGCTTTGATGTCCAAAACAAATGACTAGATCACTGCACTAGATTTGAGTAGGGACTCCAAGATTTGATTGACTCATGTCTATACTCCTGGAAAGAGTGTGACATGTGGCTCCTTCTGTCTGCACACAGCAAAGTATTAACCTTCTTTCTTTGGAATATTATCTGTTGGAATACATATTTTTCCAGGGGTTCTTTGCAAATGTATCTGCTGATTTTCTGTTTATTAATGTTAGTGGGAGTTTCTCACATTCCTATTATATTCGTCTTACACATAAGCTCTATAATGATTCATTAAATCAACCATCTTCCCGTAGAATATGCTAGAAATGCTGCCAGATGCTCTGTGTGGAAACTGGATCATCTCCAACTCTGGCCTTCACAGCACCTAGCACAGGGTAAGAAAACAGAAGGATCACAACAAAAATGTGCTGTTCAGTCCATCTCTCCCCTTCCTGGCCTCTCCTCCCAGGCTCATGGTCTCTATCACAGTCACTGCCAAGCAATGTCCCGCAGCTTTCATTTTTGCTCCCAGCCAGCAATGTTCTTTTCTTCTATCTCTGGGCGGAAGCCTGCAGTGCTTTTTGGCATAGCTGGGTAGGGAGCTCTCAGCTACTATCTAGATCATTGTATAAAGCTCTCAATAGCAAACGGGGCATTTCAAATCCAACTTGGAACATGAGTTAATGGATTCACCCCCATTCCCAATGAGGGTTCATGAGTATCCTTCTTGGGCACAGAATAAGTGTACATGTCTGAAATCAATTCTAAAATGTGTCTATTCATTTTAAAATTAATCTCTCCCCTTTAGGTTGGAGAAACCCCTGGAAATGACATGCTCTTGGCTTATGGATTCCCATCAGGGCCTCACAGATATGAGCCTGGCTGGAGAGTCCCTCTTAGCTGTTTGCGTCTCATATGGATTGGAATCGGGAGAAAAGAGCATCCAGAGGAGTAAGGCAATTTAGTTTCTGGCCATCTTTGGCTTGAATCCTTCTGGCATCCCCAGACCAACAGAAATAACATCTACTATCTGTACTAATGGCTGGAAGAAGTCATTTATTCAAATGCTTTAGTAATAATAGCTCCTGACTACGAGTGCTTTCCACCTGCCAGGTTCTGTCCTAGGTGCTTGGCATTCTTTATCTCCATTTTAATCCTCAGGGCAACCTTATTAAGTTACTTCTTTATGGTCCCCATTTTTCAGATAGATAAGGAAATCAAGGCTGGTAGAGTCACATGTGAGGAGCTTGACTCTAGCCACGGTCTGTCTGACCTCAGAACACACACAGCCCTTCAGAACATAACCTTTAGGGTATGTGATCTTCAATCAGCAGAACCTTTTGTCTTTTGCTTTTTATAAAGCAATAGTTAAATGAAGAAGTGTCTGAAAGTGTCCTTAGAGAACCACATAGTTAGGAGCAAGGCCTGGCTAAGTCAATGCAAATTAAGCAAGGGCTGCTGGCCAGCCTAGTGGGCTTTTTCTGTTCAGAAAACTAGGATTGCCTTTAAAAGGAGATTTACAGCTAGGCCCATCAGAAGAGGGAGTGAATACTCTGAACCACAGAGATAGAAGGGAATGAGGCCTCTACATGTCAACCTACTTGGGGGAGCACCAAGGTTTTCATGGCACCAGCCCTAACCAATGGAGCCTGGTATTCTTGGGGTATGGGAGAGCAGGGCACAGTAATGGCCCTGGAACATCCAAGGTTTAACTGGCGGCTGAGAGAGTGATATGGATATAGATCATTAGTACTGAACAGTAGGGAGCAAGTACCTGCCCGCTGGCCTGGTCAGGTGGGGGGTATGGCTGGCCAGCTTGCTCCTGCTGAAGTGTGTCTCTGGCTTCCTGTCTCTCCTGTCTCTCTGGCTTTCATCACTTGGGAACAGAAGGAAAAAAAATACATTGAAAAGATGGATAAGATTTAAGTGACTCTGAAAAGTTTTGTGATAGCATGGACCTGTTGCAAGAATTATTTTTAACTGCAGATATTTGCTCCCTGTGGGAAATACAACTTAACAGGGCAGCTATAATTGGGTCCTATTTGAAGAAAGTTATTACAGTTTGCTAGATGTTCCAATATATCCTTAATGATTTTTATGATTTAGACTCCATCATAGTGCAGGATTTCATTTTTTTCCACACAATGGTTAGACATTAACAAGTGGAATGAAAAGGGCAGCACTAAATAAAAGTAAAGGCAGAAGCTAGGCGCTGGTGACTTATGCCTTTAATCTTAACTACACAGGAGACTGAGATCTGAAGATCTCAGTTTGAAGTCAGCTGGAGTAGGAAAGTCCATGGGACTCTTATCTCCAATTAATTGCCAAAAAGCAGATGTGGAGCTAGGGCTCAAGTAGTAGAGTGCTAGCCTTAAGCAAAACCGGTCAGGAACAGTGCCCGGACCTTAGTATTCACACACACACACACACATACACACACACACACACACACACACACACACACACACACACACACACACACAAGTAAAGGTAGGAACAAATCTAAGTTGAAGAAAGGAACTTCATACAATTTCTCTTGACACGCCCCTTCTTTCTTTTCTCCTTGGCTGCATTTCAAAATAACATCTATGGAAAGATTCTGGATCCTTCCCTGCCCATTTCCGTCTGCACGGGATAAAAGTCTGACCAAAGATAATCAAGGACAATTTACTGAGGCAATTTAGTGGAGGAAAGGCTGGTGTCTCCGGAGCAAAATAAACACTGTGACCACAATATTATCTCTATGATTTCTGTACAGGTTTTAGAGCTGAGGACCAACTGGGGACTAGTTATAGCACCCTTACGAGTGAGGCTAGCAGAAAAAGGTGAGAAAGGTTGTAGGGGGAGTAAGGAGAAACCTGTGGCCTCACCAGGAGCACAGGACTCTTCTGTGAAAAATGCCCCAGGAGAACTTTATGAAAGAGTAGAAGCGGGCAGGGATTCAGGCCCTTTGCTCAGTGCTCTACAGGTATCTGAACACAAGCAGGCAACTTTCTCCCCAAACCACTCCCTGCACAAAAAGGAAGACATTTTTTTAGGAACACTAAAATGTATCTATATGATAACACTGCGATAAACACATCATCATCTTCATCATCAGTTGGCAAAACTGGGCTTTGTGCTTGATGGGCAGGTGCTTTACCAGTTGAGCCATACCTCTAGCCTTCTTAAGATTTTATTTTTCTAGATAGGCTGTCATGATTTTGCCTGGGACTAGTCTGGACTGTAATTCTCCTCCCTGTGCGCTCTCATAGTGAGGAATCACGAGCTAACATGCCTGGCATGTTTGTTGAAATGAGAGTTTACTAACTTTTTGCCTGGGCTGTCTTTGAATTCCTGTCCCCTAAACTCTGCCTCTGGGACAGCTAGGATTAGAAGTGAGAGCCACTCTGCCTAGCCGGATCCTTACTTACAACTAAGTCCACATAAATGATTTTATCAGATGTTCCTCAAACCTTTTCATTATTAAACTTTTAAAATTCTGTGTTTTTGAGCATTCATCTGTGATTAAATCATGATGTGCCTTGGGTGAGTGAGTTTGTGTCCATTTGCCAAGTTAAATAAGATAGAACATATGTATACAGAGATCAAAGTGATGTGTACCAAAGCCCCACATGGGTTTGATGAACAAGGGACACACTGCTTAGGCATAAATGGCCACACTGGGTCCTGTTTCTGACTATGGAGAAAATAGTGATGAGTTGACCGTGGTAACTAGCTATGGAATGGGGCAATGGTGTCATGTTTGACACGGCAACAGTTCACAGTGTCTTTCCCATGTAGCAGGCTAGCATTTCTGGTACATCCTGCTTCACCTGCCTTCTACTGCCTTCTACTTGTTCTCTTGTTGCTTCTTAGAAAGCAGGAAATATGCTCTGATGCTATGAAATCTATATTGGGGAAGATCAGTGGAAGAAACATTCCTCAATCAGTTTTCAATCTGTAACCAAAGAGGTCGTCATATATCTTATGTCTAACCCTCACACTGACTCAGGGTCCAGTCTACCCCAGCCCACTGTTTTCCATGTTTCCTCTTTTTGTGTTCCTATCTTACAATATGGTATTAATGATGAATAAGTTATCATCTCCAGAACATATATGAGCAACCTACATTTGACCCTCTCCAATTCTTGTAGGAGACAGGCAAGTAATGTAAGTAAGCACAAGCCAAGTGAGGAACAGAAAAGCTGGAGCAATATGCTCTTTATAATGTGGGTATACAGATCCCAGGTTGCCAGACTTTCTAAGTATTTAAAGGCAATTTGGGTATTTGGATTTGAATGTAATTTCCTAATATTCAAATACTGGGTAATCAATTCAGGCATTAAATATTTCTATGGCCCAAATGAGCAAATTAAAACTCAGATCCAGATACACTTACACATGTGAAAGGCAGTTTCCTATATCTATATTAACTTAGGAGGAATTAGTCTGTGTGGCACAAAGTTTGTACATCAAACTGATGTCAGGGGTTACTTTTGAGAACAAGAGTGGGAGTGAGTGGAGATTTTTCCATTTTTCTCAGAATACTTTTCTATTGTTTGACTCTTTGGCAATGAAAACACATTTATGTATCACTTTTGTAATTATTTTAGAAAATCAACAGTTTGAAAAATCCGACAGAGATTAGATTTAGGAATAATTTTCAAAAAGGCACTTGGAAGAGGCAGAAAAAGTTGAAGAGGACCATCAATTTATGAAATATGAACAGCATATTATAAAATCAGGAAGCAAGAAAGAAATCTTATAGAAAAGGTACACTAACAGAAACAATAACATTCAAAAGGTTGCAAATTAAAGATGGTGAAATCTCATAGGAAGTAGTAAATAAAAGACACAGATTTAGAAAATATGAGCTCCAAAGCTAGTTCATATTTAAAAAGAGAATAAGAAAACCAAAGAGAAGAAATTATAAAAGAAATAATTCAAGAACAATTTCCACAAATAAAGGACAAAAGGTCAATATGAACAAAATTTAGTGGATTTTCTAAACACAATAACTTATAATAAAATAAAAGCACATCTTAGGGAAATTTTTGAGCCCCTGAAATTGAGAGCTGATCCCTGGGAAAAGAAATAAGCCACAATGAAGGAATAGGAATAGAATGTCATCAGACTACTCAAGAACAACACTGGATATTAGAAGGAAATGGAACATCTGGAAACTATGTCCAGACTGGTAGACATATACATAGCCAACCTAAATTAACACCAAGTGTAAGGACATGATGAAAATGTTTTCAGACATCCAGAGACTCAATTTTTTATGGAGTTACTATTTCTTAAGAAGATACCAGGAGACATATTTTACCAAATGAATGAATAAATCAAAGAGACCTAGGGATTTAGACAATAGTGTGTTCAACATATGAAATGGAATGGGTGCAGAAAATGTACGGAATGATAGTAAAGATACTTTTGTAAGGCAGCAGCTAGGCATCACATTTAGAAGAAAGCCTAGGCAAAAAGCAAGATAGATTAAGAGCATGAGGTTATTACAGTGCATCCTTAGGGAAAAACAAAGTTCATAGATGAGATGACATGTATGAAACATAGAATGCATCATTAATAAATACATCTTAAATTGTCAAGCAAAGCCAAGCCAATCATTAGCTACATAAAAAAAGCGTTTAAGAAAGGAATTTTATCAGAGTTTTATTTTGTGTCTCAATTGTAAACAATAGTAGAACAGTCAGTATGCTCAACTTATTGGGTACAATTTAGCAAAAAATGGTGACATAACCACCTTGGAGAAATAAAGACAAGAACACAACTAAATACTTTACGTTTGTAGTAGAAATTCAATGGACAATGCTTAAGTAGTGAGGGTGAAGCAAGGAGTAGATTTTTAAATATTTTAAGAAGTCTTTGGATTCTTAAAAATAAAAAGAATCTCCAATGGGATTTTTAGCTAATATCAACAATTCTGAAACAAATAACTTTGTATGTATACAGATTGCTTCATGTGTGGGTGGATATAGCAATAGAGTAAATTTCTAGAGGACAAATATATTTATACTTCTGATAGATATTGCTTACTTGTTTTCCAAAGGGCTTCTATCATATTATTCTCCCACCAGAGTTGAGTGAGAGTGATTATATTTTCCCACAGCCTATCAGAAGTGTGTGTTGTCAAATTCTTGAATTGTGTCAATGTGACAGGTAAAGAAAGGGATTCTTTTGATCTCATGATAAGTGAGATAAATAATCCCTTGCATGTTTAAGAATCACATACTTTTCTTTTCCTTGGCATTGTATGACCTTTGCCCACATTCCCACTGACTTTTAAAATCATTTTCTTGTTGATACTTAAGAGTGCTTTCTGTTTTGAGGAAATTAATCCTTGTGTTGCAATTGTGTTCAGTTTGTCATTTGTCTTTGCTATTATTTTTTTGCTCAGCTTTATAAAATCATATATAGTAATGCTTATAAATGTTTTCTTTTACAAATGCCAGGTCATAATTAGAAAATCCTTCTTATTCAAAGGTTATAAAGTAATTCATTGATGTTTTCTTTTGTTGAATTTAAGATCTTGTTTTATTTGCCTATTTGTTCATTTTGGGGTTGGTGGATATTGAACCCACGGTCTGGGACCTCCTAAGCAAGTGCTCTACTATGGAGCTACAGTCCCTAATCCTCATTTTCTCTATTTAAATGTTTTATCAGTTTAGAATATATCCTCCCATCTTGGCCTACTTTCATCTTCCAGATGGCTACCCAGTTGTCTCAAGTTTATTTATTCACCATTTGACAGTCACAATACATACATTATCATCATTTAAAAAAATTAAGTCAAAAACAATGTTTTGGTGAAGTCTTTCTCATGGGTTGAGGTTGATGGCGGGAAAAGGAGGAGGTGAGAAGGTCATCTCCCCTTCCTCAGCCTTGGTGTCCCCTGGCTACCACTTCCATGGCCTTGCCTTGTCATACCCCATGGCTGTTTCTGTCAGGCAGGGATACTTGGCTGCAAGCAATAATGTAACTCTGACTAGCTGAAGCTCTGGAGGGGGTAATTCAGGGGGCTTCTGATCACACTCGGTCACTGAGGGAGTCTGGTCTCTTCCAGACCTGGGAGAGACACAGCAGGAACAGCCCGGGAACTCAACACGGAATTCTCTGTCACAGGATGACTCAGCACAAGGCCACTTCCGGTGCCTCTGTGTTTAGGGCTCCAGTCTTGGGAGAGAAGGTGACTGACCTGGCTTGGTCCACCGCCTGTTCCCTGTCAGCAGCCATCCCTGTCCTTGGATTAGTAGGACACCAGGGATATGTGGGTGGGGGTAGGGATGCATTTTCTCTGAGGAAGAAATGCTGGGCAACAGAACCAAACAAAGCCTGGCAGCAGCTGTTCATAACTTTTATAAAAATAGTAACAATAAAAATAGCAACTATTTGCTGACTATTTCCTAGAGGCCAGGAACTGTGTTAAATATTTTTTTCCTCAGTGACCTTCTTACCAGCCCTGTGAGGTAGGTATTGTTCTTTGCTCTGATAGATGAGGAAACTGAGCCTGAGGAGAGAGCACAAAAGACTTCTGTAAGACACAAGAGATGTCTCTCAGTGACATCACCAGGATGCCAACCTGGATTTGCCCGAGCAACCTGGCATCAGGTAGTGCGTTCCTCTGAGAAAGAAGCTAAGCTTCTGAGGGTTGTACCTCCCACCTCCCCACTCTACTGACTTCACATACCCAGGGAGCTTGCCCTGGCACTCAGGGGTCTCCTTTGTGTCCTGGCCAGTCATCCTGGTGTCTGTTGACCACTGTCTCTCATGGAAGCCTCTGTGATTTATGGCGCCTTCAAGGATAAAACCTTCCCATTTATTCTCTCAGTGCTGTCTTCTTTGGCGAAGGACAGGATAACCACAGCAGGGCCTTATCTCTTGCTTGATTCACAGAATTCCTTGACACTCCCAGCCAATGTCTGGGTCTCCTGTGCACTTCTACTTTCTCTTGAATTGTGAAGGGGCCCATCTCCATCAGATACACTGCATGGGATATTGAGAATAGCTTCAGTTGCCCCAGTAGTCATAGTCACCCTCTTCTCTAGGATTTTTCTGCCCCTTGTATAGGGTCCACACAAGCGTCTACTCTAGGCTTCTTGAGATGCCAACTGAATTAGGACTGGGTACCACATCTAATCCTAACCCTGCAACCTGCTCTACACTGTACTGCTTCATTCCTGGTTCCCCCAGACTTCAGTCAGCATCAACAAGGGAATCCTAAAAGACTCTACCTGTGCAGCAGTGGGCTGACTCCTACAGGACACATCAATCCCAGACTGTCTTCCACCTCCCTCCCTTTCACAATTCAGAGATCTTCAAATTCCACCGTTCCCTAGGCTGGAACAAGAAACTCTGTGTTTGACTTTCAATATTAAATTATACAGTCAGTGTTGTAAAAAATGCTCTTCCTCTAAACATGATTTCTTAGTGAAGAATAACCAGGGTCCACAGGGAGCCCCTGGGTTCCATATTGCTCTTTCATGTTTGGAAGCCATTCCATAGACTACAAAGCCAGGAAGCATTCAATGTAATGGGACCCCATTACTGCTACAAATCATCTCCTGCTAATCTCCTACCTTCTTCCAGGGGACAAGTCTGCCCATTCTCTCTATTTAAGATATAACCTGACTCTAGGACTCCTGAGCCCTCCACCCAGGATTCATCCCACCCCACCCCCCAAGTACTTAACTACAACATGTTGTAAAATGTCAGATTATGCATACTGTTTATTATCTATCTTTACCCACTAGAATTTAATTCCACAAGGGCAGGCAGGAACTTTTTTCTATGTTATTCACATTGAGTCTTTTCTAAACATCTAGAACAATATGGCATAGTAGGCATCCAAGAAGTATTAAATGGACAAATGTCTGTGGTAGTTGTAAAATATGTTCACAGGTACTGCCACATTGCTTTCTTTCAAAGTGGATCTAGGCTAGGAATGTAGTTTGGTGTTAGAGCACTTGCCTGGCATGCATGAATCTCTGAGTTCAATTCTCAGTAAAACACACACACACACACACACACACACACACACACACACACACACAAGCAAATTCCCTCTCCCACAAATGTGAGAATAACTGAATGATTTCTTTGAATAGTAGAACATGGCAGAGGTGATCCTATGTGACTTAAGAGGCTGGGTCATGAAAGTCCAGCTATACAACTTTCTCCTGGTCACTCTCTCATGGACTATTTGCTCACCCTGGGGAAATCAGCCACCTTAATTATAGTCCCCATGGACTATAATTTGCCCCTGATACAGGGGAGCCATTTTGGAAGCAGCTTCTCCAGATGATCATAGCCCTAGCTGACATCTATGTCCATGGCACTCCTGATTCCTGACTCACAGACATTGTGAAGAGAAGAAATACTTAGCACTGTGTTAACCCCTTGTGTTTTGTTATGTAGTGATAAAGGATAGCTATAATTTCCAAGTTGCCTAATTCTTTAAAATACCTACTCCCCACTTTACTGGAAAACACTGCTGTGTAAAGGGAATTGTAATTTCTGATATGGAAATAGGGAATATAGATTTGGTGGAGGAACAACCAGTCTGGAGACATAGACAAACATCGTCACAGACCCAATCTGGCATTCTTTGTTAGGATTTGGGAATGTCATTCTGGAGTCTCTGGGAAAAGCACCTGTGAGCCATGAAATTGATACAAAAACTGGAGCCCTCCCTCAGTAGCATGTGTTCAATGGGAACATTTGCTTGTCCACTAATTCAAGGGCCTGTTACTGCTTTATTAATGGTGCTTGCACATAATGAAGTGCTGATCTCGGCCAGCTCCAGAGCTTCCGATCTGCAAGCAACAGAGGCCACAGATGCTGTTGTTGGGTTCATTTAACTCCAGAGTGACCTTAAATTGTATCCCCTAGCAGTGACACAATCAGAATAGCAGTATCCACTGAAGATGTTAATTAACCCCCTACAGGATACTCAGATAGAAAATAGCCTCTTAGAGAGCTGTTCAGACTCTTGTGTGCTCATCCAATCCATTCTTTCAGCACGTGTCTACTTACTGCCATCAACGGTCTCTGGGGACTTCTAGTTCTTGCCCTCCTACTACCATGAATAACCAGCTAAGGCCTTTAGAGAGGATCTGACAAAGGCAGATCCCTGGAACCCATTCTTGCTTTTGGTATCTGCTTATATGTCTCATGCTGGTATGGGTGTATAGGGGTAGCCATTTAGGCTACATTAAACAAACAAACAAACAAACTAGACCTTTGTGAGAATGAGTAGCTTGGTTTTTGGCAGGGCATTAAAAGTTCTCCTGTGGCTTGAATTCTCTTATCTGAGAGTCCAGATTCTGGAAGAAACAATAGAGAAGGCTTTCTGTCAAGCCTTATTTAGCAAATGGAAAGTAAAGGCCCACTAAGAGGGGGAGTCTATGGCATCATGATAAGGAAATCAAAGTTTCTTTCAGACTATACTTGCTTGTGATAATAATTCTATCTATTATAACATATCCATTATTTATTGAGCATTTGCTCTCTGCCAAAGGCATGCTAAGCACTTGGTATCTATTTTCCTATTAGGGAAACTTGACTCCCTGACACAGTAAGTATTATTTTTATCTCCAGTGAACTGATAAATTCAGTACAGTGATCTGCTCAAGGTGACACAGCCGAAGCAGAGCCTAGCTCCAGGTCTGCCCACCAGAGAACCCATACCAATAGCTAGAATATTCTTTTTCAACACAAACTAAATGGTATCCTCTGAAGAAGAATTAATATTTGTTTGGCAGCTAAATACCTTTAGCATCTTGCATACTATATTATGCAACGTCTAGTCACAAAGACTGAAATTATGGTAGGTGTACCACCCAGAGGTATTTATCATAATGTATAGAATCCACAGGTGTTAGGATATCCAAAGGAAGCAGTGAGATTAGTATATACAGGAAATAACCTTTGGCTGGAAGGACAAAGGGTAAGAAAACAGATCATCAGAATCCAGGCATGTAGAGGAAAGTACCCCATCTTAGGAGCTGGACTGCAATAAGGCCATCAGGATCCAGTACTGGGACTGCCGAGACAATACTGTATGGCTTGAATGTGAAGCTAGAAATGCCAAAAGACGCCAGACTTAGAGCTATATAAAAGAAAGTAGAAGATGGGAGAGAGTCCTTTTCTCTCTGTCTACCTTCCAATCTCCCAATCATACCTCCAAATTACAAACCATCACTGGAAACTTTCATGAGAATTTGGGGGATAGTTTTCAAACTCCAAGCCTCCAGCATTACAAATACATGGTACAGAATACTGTGCACAGAGCTCAGAGGAAATAGATAATGGTGAGCACACACTAGTCAGCTCATTTCATATTCTCCACTGTGTGAATAGTAGGCAGAAGAAACAGTTCAAATCAAAAAGTGTAATACCCAGAATCTTTATTCTCCCCACTGCAATAAGTTTTTAAACATTTTAACTCAACTTGCACTTCTACTTTGCCCTTGCCTTTTCCCCCTCAACATTTATGTAGTAGTGGCTGCGTGCCAGGTCCTGCATTAAATGCTTAGGTTATGACTCCTTTATTGAATTTTAAAAACAGTGCAGGCAATATTGATGTTAAGTTGTCCAGTCAATAATTGAATAATAAAAAAGGACAAAAACTATTTCTTGATTTGTGAAATGTGTGTGTGTGTGTATGTGTGTGTTAGAGAGAGAGAGAGAGAGAGAGAGAGAGAGAGAGAGAGAAGTAGGAAAGAGTAATTAAGATCATTTTGGTGAAAAATACCATAATTAAAGGGGAATAAGAATATTGTTCTATATCCTCAGCATGCTATTCCAATCAAATTCAGTTCATTTGAAAGTTGAATTACTAAACATATATGTGTACTCAGCACTGAGTCAGAGATCATGGGGATATTAGAAGCCTGCTGTGCAGGTTTGAAATCAAGAATCATCAGGGTGCCTGTAGTTCATGCCTGTAATCCTAGTTCCTTGGGAGCCTAAGAATGCACAAGTCTGCATCTGCTCTCTCAAGCTACATTAGAAACTAAGATTGAGAGGATGAGAGTTTCAGGCCAGCCTAAGTAGATAAGTCCCTGAGACCATATTTCCATGTAAGGAAGCTGGATGCAGTGGTGGACACCTGTTACCTCAGCATCTTCAAGAAGCATAAAGAAGGTAGATTATGACTCATGTATGTGTAGGAAAGAAAGAAGAAAGACCCTCTTCTAAAATAACCAACACAAAACAGATCTGGAGGTGTGGCCTAAGTGGTAGAGAGATCATCCTAGGAAATACAAGGTCCTAAGTTGAAACTCCAATACTGAAAAAAAAATTTAAGATGTAGCTACACAGAAAAGTAAGAATAAAAACATGAGGGGCTGGGAAGGTGGCTCAGTGGTAGAGCGCTTGCCTTGCATGCCTGAGGCCCTGGGTTTGATTCCTCAGCATTACATAAGCAAAAAGAAAAAAGCCGGAAGTGGCACTGTGACTCAAGTGGTAGAGTGCTAGCCTTGAGCTGAAGAGCTGAGGGACAGGGCCCAGGCCCAGAGTTCAGGCCCTACGACTGGACCCCCTCCCCCAAAAAAGAATAAAAACATGAATATTAAGGAATGGCATGGGAAGCCTGTGTGGGTGGAGTTGTCAGGGAGGGTTTGAAGAAAGACATGAGGAGTTAGTAAAGGCTGCATGGGTATGGAGAAGCAACTGGAACGTTCCATGTTAGGGAAGAGGATGGGTGGCGCTCAGAACTGCGGCATCACCTGCCACTCTGAATGACAGTGAGAGAAGTCATATTAGTGGGGCTAAAAGTCCCAGTTTTATTTTCCAATATCCAATCTCGCCAGTTTTTATACACATAGAAATTGAAGTTGGGCATGCTGCCAGCTTCCCTTGCAGCTAGATGACAGTATAACTAGATTCTGGTTAGTGGAATATAAGTAAAAATGATGTGTGAAATTTCCACATTCACATCTTTATAAGGAAGTGGCTTTTCCCTTGGCTACTTCTCTTGTAAGACTTGAGTGTGGATGTGGTTTGGAGCCATCTTGAAGTGTGAGGAGAAGGATAACCTTCTAGGGTGAAGAGGAAGTTATTTGCTCCCCAGCAAATGATTGGAGAGTTTGACATTTGTTCCATTTGAAGTAGAAATAGATCCTTCAAATGTAACCCCACCTTCCCCACACATTTGCGTAATTGCTATTAGGAGTATCATTAGGGAAGACTTTTTAGAGAATGGGTACAGCAGTGGGAAGAATGGTTTTCTCTCCATATGTCAGGACGGGACAATTAAGATTTGGACCAACCAAATTCTGAAGGAATCAGGAGCTTGTTGCAAATCCAGAACACTGCCATGAGCTTGTACAGTTGGTGTGGGGGAGGTATTAAAAATCACTAATATTTCTGGAATGGAAGATTTAATTGAATGCAAGAAAGATAACATACTTAGAACAAAATTGCTTTGGAAATCAAAGACAGCTTTTGCAGATCACCTGACCTGTCTCTTTGGTTGACTCTTCAAAATAATTCTCACTAAAGAAGGGATCCTTACACAAAATGATGAATAATCCTCACTAAAAGACAACTCCTTCTACTGGCTCCAATTTGCAACCTCTTTCCCCCCCTGCCTCAGCAATAAGCAAAAATCTTAAACTAGACTTGGAGAAGAAAGGGTAAAATTGATACTTTTCAAGCTCTGGATTTTTCATTGTTTTCATTAAAAACAAAAACAACAAACTTTGAGGTGAAAATCACATAAAATGAAATTCATCATTTCAAAGCAAACCATCAGTGGTGTTTGGTAAATCCACAATATTATTTTACCTCCGCCTCATAGTCACTTCTAAAATATTTCTATCACCCTAAAAGGAAATTGTGTGTCCACTAAGCAGTCCTCATTGTCTCCCCTGCCTCACAGATTTACTTATTTTGCTTATTTTCATTAAATTGAACCAGACAAGACATGACCTTAGATATGTAGCTCTTTTCACTTAACATAGTGCTTTTGAAGTTCATCAAAGTTGTAGTTTGTGTGGCTACTTCATTTCTTTTCATGGCTGAATAATACTTCATTTTATGGATATACCACATTTCATTTATCCACCAATGAGTTGTCTCTTTTTTGGCTATTGTAAGCAATACTCTTATGCACATATGTGTGTGTGTGTGTGTGTGTGTGTGTGTGTGTGTGTGTGTGTGTGTATGTATTTGATATAAAGTCTCACTTTATTATTTTTTTTCTGGTCCTGGGGCTTGAACTCAGGGCCTAGGCATTGTGCCCGAGCCTCTTTGTGTTCAAGGCTAACTTCCTACCACTTGAGCCACAGAGCCACTTCTGAGCTTTACTGAGTAGTTTATTGGGGATAAGAGTCTCACAGATTTTCCTGCCCAGGATGGCTTTGAACCAGGATCCTCAGATCTCAGCCTCCTGAGTAGCTAGGACTACAGGCATAAGCTACCAGCGCGCAACTTAAAGTATCACTTTTAGTGAGGTAAAACTCAGGACTCAGGAAAGGTACAAATAGGAGCATCTAAAAATCCAGTTCTCATTGTCCTCCAATATGTAGGAAGAATCAGGGGCCACACAAAAGGGTTATCATAATGCACATGGCTAATTCCCATGACTCACCACAATGTGTAAGAAACGGTTTCTAAGCATGGAGCAGGGGAGGAGGGGCAGGGGCATGGATCCTAACTCTCTTCTTGCTGCCATCATTTGTTTGCCTTGAAAATCCAGGAAGGCCTACTCTCTAGCCAGCCAGGAACCCCTTTCCTCTCTCTGGTGCTCTCTCTACCTAGCTGTTTTCCCTGCTGTTCTATCTATTGGTCATTTGTACTCAGGAAACCTCCTTGTTCTTCAGGAAACCTCCTTGGTTCATTCCTTTCCTGGCTCATTCTGGAGACACATAATCCCATGTTAGATCAGACATTCTCCCTAGCTTCCTGAGGAAAAAGAAAGGACAGCTAAGAAAAGCACCAGTTTTTATTGAGCTCTGGCTGAAAAAAAATACTAAGCAACCCTATTGAAACGGAATAATCCTATTGAAACTGAACAACCTTGTGTCCATTTGATAGATGAGGAAACAGGCTAATGAATGCAGCAAGTATGTAAGATAGGAGGAATGGGCCTGACAGATTTTATTGAAATGAGAAATTACTTCAGCTACCTTTGAGCCTGTTTCTGTAAAATTACTCATGGCAAAGTATCAAGACAAAAACACAACAAAGATCATAATGGCTTTGCAATCTAGAACTAGGCAAGAGCTATTCTATAAAATAGGAAGAGCCTATTGGGTGAGCTGAGGAGGATGAATGAATTCATAAACAGGAGAACCAAACCAAACTGGTTATTCAGCGTTACAGTACTTTCTTCTTGTAGTGGTTAAAAAGAGAACTCACCTATCAGGCCAGCTGGAATTAGTTTGTTGGGAAATGTAACTGTTTTCTCTCCCTCCTGATATCATAGATGGTTAGATAAGCAATTCAGTCTTGGCTTGGTGACATGGAACTTTAGCCTAAATGACTCCATTTCAGTTTGAGCAGTTGGAATGAGTGCAGGAACTCAGCTCAAACCAATGGGTTCTTGTAAATTTTATGTATCAGAAGTTACTGTTAGTAATCCTTGCCATCACTGCTGGAAAGTAAGACCTTTGAGAGCCCAATATAGGACAACGGAAGAACTGTCTTTCTAGCCAGTAAGGTGATCTGTAATTGTGTCCTCTATGATCCTGTTGGAGCCTCAACACCAAGAAGCCTCATGCCTGACAGTTAGAACTCACCTGGACTTTAGAAATGCAGCAAAAATTATGACAATTCTGAAATTCCTGAGAGTTTTGGTTGTCTCAACTATCTGCCTTTATCTTTGATTAGGCTATTTTACAAGTTGAGAGAGAAAGATATTTGCTTATTGGAACCATAGACTAAGAATCCCTGTCCAGGTTCAACCTTGTAATCCTTAGTACTTCAGAGGAGATCAGAGGAGGCCAGCCCCAGATGTGTGTGGGGGGGCGAGGGGAAAGGGGAGATTCTGAAACTCTATCTCCTCTGAAGGAGGCACAAATAGGAGGCTCACAGTCCAGTACCATTCAGGTATAAAGTGAAAACCTGTCTCAAAAAATAATCAAAACAAAAAAGGCAAGTGGAGGTAGCTCTAGTAGTAGAGCATCTGCTTAGCAGGAGTGCCAGAGAAACAGACAGACAGAGAGACAGAGATAGAGACAGAGATAAAAAGAGAAAATGGCAATAGAAACAGAAACTTTGCCCTGTGAACTATAACTGACCACCATCCTGTGGATATTGAGTAGATTTGCCAGCATCGGTATATCAGTTTACCCAATTCTTAATTGGATAATAAATGCATGCAACTTTCTGGGCACCAGTGGCTCACACCTGTAATCCTAGCTATTCAAGGGCTGAATAGGTTCCTGGTTCAAAGGAAGCCAGCCTAGGCAGACAAATGCCAGAGACTTTTTATCTCCAATTAGCCAGGAAACAACCTAAAACAGAAGTGGAAGTGTGGCTCAAGTGTTAGAATACTGGCCTTGAGCAAAAGAGCCCAGCAAGTATGAGAGGCTTTGAATTCAAGCCCTAATACTGACACAATAAATTAAACAAATGTGTGCAATTGGGAGTTCTCTTTTGAACTCTTAATGATTAAATAAAAGTTGTTGACATTGATCATCTTATGACTGTATAAGAGTGATGATTTTTATCTTCCTTAAAATTATCTCTCCAAAATGAGTATTTTATCTCATCTAAATCTTGTACAGCAAACAGATATATGAACAAACCTTTACTAAGATGATATAAAAGAGGCTTGATGCATATGTGGAATGGGACTAAACTTGAAACATTTTCAACATTTCTTCTTTGTTTAATTTTAAAGGCAGAACACTGGGAAGACTCCTGACAAGCCTAGAGACTGGCCTTCCCCCTCCCTGCAGGGCAGCACAGGGGTTCTCCAGGTGGAAGCCTGTGAAAAGCACCCTAGAGAATTGGGCTGTGAACACAACACTACTCAGGAAAGAGATTTAAAGGACTGACTGTGCTTCATGAAAAGACCACACTAATGCTGACAGTATAACGCATTGTGCCTTTTATCATTCTGAAACTACCAGATTACTTCTTCCCAGACTACTAACCTGTCCCACCCTAACTGCACTCTGTATCTGGGCATCGTGTGCTCTCAGGTGCTTTGACTTCTCAGCCAGTTTCCCTCGGAAGACAGATCTCAGTGGACTAGGCCTTAAGTTAAAAAACAAAAAACAAAACAACAACCCTATGTGAAATTCACACAGCATAAAATTAGCCTTATTTGGATAAGGGGAGGGAAGGTGACACTGGAGTTTGAACCCAGGGCCCCATGTTTGCTAGGCAGGGGCTCTACCATGTGAGTCATGCTCCCAGCACCAAATTGTCTATTTATATATGTATATATATATATGTATATATGTATAAAATTAAGTGGCATTTCTTTTTTTATTGTGAAAATACTGTACAGAGGGGTTACACTTACATGGGCAAGATAATGAGTACATTTCTTATCAAGCATTGTAGCCTCCTCCTTTGTTTCCCATCCTCCCATCCTCCTTCCCATCCTCCCCTGCGCCCCCACCCAATCCTCCCCCCTCCCCCCCCCCCACACCCCAAAGTTGTAAAGTTCGTTTTCGACATAACAACTTGTACATCTTTTCTTTTCTTTTCTTTTTTGTCGGTCGTAGGGCTTGAACTCTGGGCCTGGGTGCTGTCCCTCAGCTCTTCAGCTTAAGGCTAGCATTCTACCACTTGAGCCACAGTGACACTTCCAGTTTTCTGGTGGTTTATTGGAGATAAAAGTCTCACGGACTTTTGTGCCTGGGCTAGCTTTGAACTGCGATCTTCAGATCTCAGCCTCTTGAGTAGCTAGGATTACAGGCATGAGCCACTAGCACCTGGCTCCAAAATATTTTCATCAACCCTCCCCCCCAAAAGAATCCTCCAACCCATTAAGCAATCACCCCTCTTTCCACACTCTCCTGGAGACTAATGGTCTTGCTGTCTCTGTGTTTTTACCCACTACGGATATTTCATGTCAATGGAATCATATCAAATCCAACAATTGCCCTCCTCCACATGTACCCCCAAAGAACTAAAAACAGGCATTCAAGAAGATACTTGTACACAAATATTCATGGTAGCCATAATTCTTAAGTTTTCCCTGGTGCAGGCCTCTGCCTCCAGCCTTGTGAGTCTATGGATAAATGTGTGTGTGTGTGTGTGTGTGTGTGTGTATGTGTGTGTGTGTGTGTGTGTATGTGTATGTGTGTGTATGAATATGGGGCATGAATTCAGGGTCTCACCTCTCATTTGGCTTCTCTAACACTTGTGCCATTCCTTCACATCTGGCTTTTTGCTGATTAATTGGGCTTAAGAGTCTCAAGGTCTTTTGTGTCCAGGCTGACTTCAAACTGTGCTTCTCAGGACTGCTGAACAGGCCTTTGCTGGGCTTCTGCTTGCTGAAGTAGTGACTGGTAACTGCTTTCAATGGAGGGGTGCTGAAAATGTAGACTCAAGCATACCCACAAAGGAGAGGTTTGGGGGCACTGGGCTTCGAGCCTCAGGCCAAGTGTCCTGAGCACCTGCCTGGGGTGGGACTTGGCCCACTTAGTCATTCTGCTCACCGCCAGTAATGAGTGGAAGGCTGGCAGTCCACTGCAAAGCAGTTCTAGTTCTAAATCTGTTCACAGCTCACTAATTGTGAAGCATTGTTATTCTTCTGGCCTTTGAGGGCTTGGCTGGCACCATAATCTCTGGTTTGCAAATGAAGATACAGAAGCTTGGCCTTTTCCAGTGTTTTCTTCCCTGCTCTTACTTCTGGCAATTATTATAAAATGCACTCATTATCTTCACAATGGTTTAGAAATTAAAGCTTAATTTGGTTTGTTATTTCTGTGGCTTTGCCTAATAGCATTTGTACCTGTCCCAACACCACCAGACTGCAAAGCCAACCACCAGAGGCTGAGGCTTGCATCCTCAACTTTGCTCCTATTGGTCTGGCCAGAGGCAGTCTTCATAAGAGCATTTTAATGGGTCACCTGGGTTTTCTATGTGGATGGCTATATAACAGGCAAAATGGGACTTTAAGAGAAAAGGTAGCCTGCAGGAAAATGATCAGGTTCAAGTTCTAACATGCAGGAACTGAATAGTTTGCACCCTCTGTTGAAAGCAAATGCAAGTGAAGCCACGTTCTTCTTGTGAGGTACCTAGTATCTAGCTGGAAGCTAAATGGGCCTGGGTTCAAATCCTGCCTGTGTCAGGAATTCATGTGTTACTTGGATAGACAGATCCTCTAAACGCTTTTGAGTTTTGTTGTACTTAGTTGTGCAACATGATAGATCCAGAGTCGTTGTATGGTTGCATGAAATAATTTACGAAAGGGCTTGACACATAGGTGCCCCAAGATGTCAGAATAACTTTTTTTTTTTGGGTCCGGTCATGGGGCCTGAACTCTGGGCCTGGGCACTGTCCCTCAGCTCTTCAGCTCAAAGCTAGCGCTCTACCACTTGAGCCACAGCGCCACTTCCGGCTTTTTTCTTTTTGCTTATGTGGTGCTAAGGAATCGAACCCAGGGCCTTGAGCATGCAAAGTAAGTGCTCTACTACTGAGCCACCTTCCCAGCCCCCCAGAATAACTTTTTGTGGGAGGAAGAGGGGCTGGCACTGGGGCTTAAACTCCAGACCTGGTAGCTATCCCTTAGCTTTTTTGTTCAAGGCTGTTGTTCTACCACTTGAGCCACAGCTCCACTTACAGCTTTTTGCTAGTTAATTGGAGATAAGAGTCTCACAGACTCTCCAGCTCAGGTTGGCTTTGAATCATGATCCTTAGATTTCAACCTCCAGAATAGCTAGGATTGTAGGCATGAGCCACCAGCTCCCAGCATAAGAATTATTTTTCGGTTAGTATGAGTAGCTCCCTTCAGCCCAACTTCAGCCCAAGAGGATCAGGTAATTGGGGAATTTTATTTTGAGCATGAGAAATATAGCTTCGATAATATCTGATCTAACAGAGCTCTTCGCACTTCAACCTGACTGTTCCTTCTTCAATGGGAAGTCCTCCAGTGCTCAGGTCTGGAGGTTATGCAGTCATTCTGAGGCTTCACCAAGTTAGCAGCATTTTTAGATCCACAGTTTGGGGGAAAGGAAGAACAGAGAAGCCAGGGTGGAAAAATGGGGAAAGAATTAGGCGGATACTTTTCTCTCAGTCATTCAACAGCTGTCAACCTCACCCGGGCTCGGTGATCAGCTGCCACTCCAGGCCCTCCTTCCACACGTGTTCTTGTTTCCTTTCTGCCTTTGCCATAGGAGGGCTACTGGGATGTGATGCCACTGTTTGCCCATAAGAAGAGGGAAGGGGAGGTACCTGGAGGGCAGTGCCAATGAAAGGGGAGCAGACAGGCTCAGAAAGATGGGAAGACAGAAGGCTGCCTTTGGTTTAGCAGAAATATCTGCTAACACGGGCCTTCAATGCTGAAAATCATCTCCATGGCAGCTCTGCCATGTGGGAAACGGTGGTGGGAGTCAAGGGAGGGAGTATAGCTGAATAACCCTACAGTGTATGTGTGTGTGAGTGTGTGTTTGTGTGTGTGTTGCAATGTTTCTCTCATAGAAGAAGTGCTTCCATTTAGCTTGACTATACTCAGGCTTCCTTTGTACAAACAATCCCGGGGTTAGGCTCAGGGGACTCTGAAGAGATGTGGCATTGTCAGAAAGAACAGAAGAGAATTCAGGGCTGCATTTGCCAGGCTCTGGGCACAGGAAAAGACACATCAGAGGAAGAATAGACCCGGTGCCTTTCTGCCTGGCTTTGTCATTACCGCTTAGGAAGAGGCCATGCGCAAACCCTCCTGTTACAGCAGAACTGGTGTCTGCTTGATTTTCCTTTCCTTTTCTCTTCATTATTACTCTTCTTCAGTTCTCCAACAGCCCAAAACAAATTCCATCTAGCAACAGCATCCCTATATTCTCAGCAGGAGAGAAGGGACTTGCTAATACCCTCCGGGCAATTTGTTTAATTAAAGCTCAGGACATATGTTAGCTCCTGCTAAAGAGGAAAAGGGAAAGAAATAAGTGGTCAAGTGAATTAATTAACCATGGCCAGATCTGAAAGCAATCTTTATGTCTTATAGCCTTTGTTTGCCAAAGAAAGTGCAGAATGGAGAGTCAGGGCTGGGTGGTTAGTTAGCCTACATGTGTCAAGTTCTGGATTTATTGTGGCCTGCCCTGTTAGGAAAAAAGTAGGACATGTCTTATTATACGCTGGATTCCTACTCGATTCAAGAGGCAGTTTGATTTATACTGCCTTGGTTGCTTTTACGTCTTAGTCAGAGATTGACTCCATCAGCCACTGCAAAAGAAGCTTCTGAGATCTGGATGCGAGTTTGACATTGTGATTGTTTTTGTGGCATCAACCACTTGAAGGAAAGGAGTCAGTGATATTGTCAGGTACTGTGGTAAATATTGTGATATGGTTAATGTTATTCATGTATGTCTTTAAGCACTCGAGGGAAATGGCTGTGTAAAGCAGCCATCTAAGAAGACTGGAATCAGCCTACTTGGAAATATCTATATACCCGCTAGACTCAACTGTGATAGTTGTTGTTTTCAGCCTCAAAGTATGGCTTTTTCAATGATGTGATTACTTGCAGAACCATGTCATATTGAAAGATCTAGGCTTTAAAGCCTTCACTTACCTCCTCATCCATTGCATAGGTATTGGGTGCCTACTATAAGCAGATAATACTATTGGGACAGAAGACTCACTTGGAGAATCCTTGACTTCAGCCAGTTAGTCTCTAAGTAACATGTGAGCCTTCATCTTTATTAGTAAAAAGGAATGGATGCTAGATAATAATATGATGAGATGGTTGTAGCCAAAGGACTAAAGAAAGTAGCCTACCTGAAAGATCCCTATGAGAATCTAAAGGAGAGGATGTGGGGACAGAGCTCAGTGGCAGAGCATTTGCTTAGAGGGCACCAGGTCCTAGGTTTGTATTTACAAAAGCAAGCAAATAAACAAATGATCAGCAGCAGCAACAGCAAAACTCTAGGTGATAGCAGCTCCAACAAGTCAGGAGTGGTGAGAATAGGGAGCAATGAATGGCTTTGAGAAATCTTGAAAAAAAAAAAAACACAAAGCATAAACCTGGGAGACTTCACATGTTGGGAGATTAGGGTGTGGCCAAGGCAGGGTCTCTGTTAGCTAAGATAGATGGTGGTATCATTAGCAAAACATAGGACAAAGCTGGCTGGGGGTTAATTAATGATTTTGGTTGGATACCTTCAGAACAATAGGTGGGAGGTCATCACGCTATCCATGGACCTAAATCTGTGGTCCCCAAGAGCTCGGAGCCAGGCCTGTTGCCCCAGGCACGTTGGCAGCTGTTCAAGCATGACTGGAATCTGGCTCAGCATGAGGCCGGGTGAGCACAGAGCCTGGTGCTGCTGCATATTTAAAATGATTTGCCAACGAGAAGAAAGGCTCTGATGGAGGAAGGCAAACATCCTGCACCATTCAATAATTCAGCAGAATCTGTCTTGGCTGCAGAGTTACTGTCATAAGGAGCATTTTAAAAGTCAAACCCAATTTCTGTGCTAAGTCATGCCTGGGCAGGCTGGAGAGTTGCCAAATGACAAGGGAAGACTCCAGACCTCTTCATAAACAGGTCCTGAGACAGGCAGGGTGCTGAGCAATAAAGCTGTCAGTCTGGTCTCAGCAGGCAGTCATGTGACTCATTTGCATATGTCACTTCCTGCAGCATAATCTAGTCTGTGGGTCTCTAACTCTAAATCCTGTGGGCAAATAAAGCTGTCCAGCACAAGCTGCTACTACTGAATACAGGCCGTGTTTGTGGAGGAGAGGTTCTGGTCTCTCGTCCCTCATCCTTAGGCTGCATTGGACAAACTCAGTTCTTCAGGCAGGGTGGAGCTGCTCTAAGGGAGGGGCACTTCACCAGAGCACAGGGTCTCTGGGAGAGCTAGCACTCAGGGCCGGGGGTGGGGCTCTCAAGGAGAAAAAGGAGCTGTACCCCCCCCCAAAAAAAAGAAAATGAAGGAAGAATAAAAAAGAAACCATGGTTTATATATACAATGTAATTTTGTTCATCCATCAGGAAGAATGAAATTATGTCATTTGCAGGGAAATAGATTGTTCTGAAAATAAAAAAAAGTCATATTGAGTGAAGTAAGCTAGGCCAAGGAAGACAAAAGACACATTTTTTTCATATGTGTTATCTTAGACCCAATTTATAAACATATATGTAAACATACACAGGGTCAAGCTGACTAAAAGTATGGTATTCACAGGAATGAAATTCCATGGAGTAACCTCCTTGAACAGTTAATAGACAGTTTTACAAAAATGATTATAAGGAAGCCGAAGCATGTCTTCAGTGGGGTGGAGACTATTGGGTGGGATGTATGAAAAAAGGAATAATGGACAAATAGTCATAACACTCAATGTCCAAACATAAAAATGGAAGTAGAAAACTGGTGAGAGAAATAGCAGGGAAGGGGGAAGAATAATGGAAGGAGTGACAAACTGGATGGATGGATGGATAGATAAATAGATAGATAGATAGATGTTCTCACTGTGGAGCCCAGACTAGCCTTAGATTCGTGATCCTTCTGCTTTAATCTCTTGAGTGCTGGGTTACAGATATACACCACTGTGCCTAGCTTAAAATTATAAAACATTCTAACATGGAGAAAAATAAGAAAATAATACCTTTGTATTTACCAAACAGATATTAACATATACCCATATTTGCCTTAGAGCCTTCTCTTTTTAAAAATAAATTAATTACTGTAGATTACCCCCCACTTGCTTCTGCTCCCTGGAAATAATGACTTCTGTGTAAGATCGTGTCCATCTGTCCCCTGAAGATCCTTGTTCTGTTGTTGCCTATTTATGTACTTTAAAAAGCTTAATATATATTTACATAATGGTATCATACTGTACGTAGTAATTTATCTCTTTTCCATTTCATGTTATGTTTATTTTCCTCAAAGGTAATAATGTTCATATAGCAAAATGCAAAAGTTTTAGATCCATTACCCTAGGAAGTCATCTTGATTTTTGTCTGGGAAAACCAGAAGCCTAACCTGACTAATGAGTCTCAAGGGCATTTTGTCTGAATTTCAGTGCTGTCATTCTCTTAGAGCAATGAATGCCTGAGAAGAAAGGGAGAGGGCTGATGAAATTCATAAGTCAGAATCTCAGTTTATTCCTCTACATTGAAGTCTTAGGACCTAACCCAAGATGGGTTTCCCTCAAAATATTGGTTCCAACAGGTGAATAAATACATGATATGACTTATGAATAAGAAGGTACTAGAGAATCATTGTTTTCTCCATTCTTTCTGAGTACCAAAAGTCACCCTAAAGACCTCAGGGCATGTTCTTCCTGTTCTTTTGGTTTTAGTTGCACAGGCCTATGGAGATTGACGTCACCTCTGGGATAATGACAGGCCGACTGCATTCCCACCTCTGATGTTGCACAATGCAATCATGTAAGCCCTTCTTGGATTGTGAAACTACCCCTTCCAGGCCCATCCATGTCTGGCCTATAGTTATTCACACTAAACCAGCATGTGCTTCTTCCACCATGAGAAGAAGATGCCTAACTATGAAAATGCCAATAAAGGACTCTCATACTCTGACAACAAGAGGACTGATCCTTCTCACAAAGGAGATCAATATTCTCTACTTCCTCAGCAGCCCAGAGACCTTTGTCAACAACTGTGGCTCCCAGCATGGTACATATTTTCATGAGGAAAAAAAAAGATTATGAATGATTAGTGATGCTTCTCTAAAGGATGAATAGAGAATCTTAGAGTAAGTACAGCCCTGTAAATTTACCCGCCTTGACCTGTGCCTTTGGTGCTACCACATTACTTCTCTAAGATGTTAGATAAATAAGCTTTGTGTGGCGAAAGTCTTCCTGCCCTTTTAGGAAGCCAAGTTTCCACTGGTGTCCCACAGCTAGCTGACCTTGCTGACCACCACTGTAGATGTGGCCACAGCATTGGCGCTCACCTTATAGCTAGGGCCAAAAAGAGATAGATTGCAGCAAAAGAGCTGGCTCAATACTTCTGCAGACCCTCAATGCTGGCAGCAAATCAATACAGGTGTCTGAACTGGCCTTCACTTCTCATTGAAAGTCTTGGCAGCAAGTCTAAGGTTGCTTTCATTATTTAGCATCCTGATTGAGGTGTGCACTTGTATGAGAGAACGAGCCACCCGAATCCCGCCATCTCATTGCCTCTCTGATGAAAGGAGACAGGTAGTCTGACCTTGGGAATTTTAAATTGCAGTGGGCAAAAGAGCAGTCCCAATTCATATCCATTTTCCTGTGGCCTGGGCCAGCCTTGCAGAGGCAGGCTGTTCATTGATGACTTGGTGATGTCTTGCTTCTGGTCACAAGAAAAAAGCAAGGCAGAATCTGTTTAAAAGAGAATTTACTGAAGCGCGTAGCAGACCTCTTTCCCTTGATTGAGGGTAGTATGGGATGGAAAGGGAGTCTCTGATGGTCCTTATCAGAGCCTCTGCATAAAGGGGTAGGCCTCACCCTTTAGAGCTCCCTAGAGCCCTTGGGAAACAGCAGCCAAGACAAAATTTCCAGAAGCCAACTTCTGATGATCTCCAGTCCTTGCTGCAGATCAAAGCAGGCTTGCTGTGTCCAGATCACATAAATATTGAATAAGGCTCCTGGGAAGATTAGAAACTCTTAAAGGAGTTGGGGAGAGGAGAAGGAGCTGCATGCAGAAGAAGGTACCAGAAAGTGCTGAATCTCAACTAAGAGCTAAAGTGAAACTCAGCAAACAAAGAATAACAGTGATTCCTCCCAGGCTGGCTTGGAGTTTGCACTAGCATTGTTTTAAAGGCATATATTGTGAACTGAAAAACAAGTGCTCATCTCTTGGTTTGCTTCCTGAAGTGTAGCTGCAAGCACAGGATATTGACTTGAGCCTCTGGGTCTTGTCCTAGACTCCCACACTGCAGGAGAGTTCTGTGCCTTGTTCCTGAAACAAATGTTCTCTGGAGCCTTTCACAGGTAAATAGGTCATTTTCTGAAAGACCTTGTTGGGCTTAGGAGTCTTTCTATTGGCTAGGAAGCCTTCCTCAATATCCACAGTCTAGGTTAAGACGTTCTCTCTGTACCCCCATAAGCCCAATGTTCACTCCCATCAAAGATATACAACATAGGTTAGATATGTGTTCATCTCTGGTTCATGGAGTGGCTGGGCAGGCTCAGCTCCTTACTCATAACTACACTTTCCTTTTTTACACAGTGCCCAGAATGCGGTGAGTGCTCACCCAATGTGTATTGAATGGATGCAGGGAGGACTGTGCAGCGACCCTCAGAGCTGGTTGGGTTGAGCAAGCTCCTGGTGAAGCCTTCTGCCCAGAAGGTTCCTCTGAGTTCTTCTTTGCTTTTTTGGCCCTTGGGATGGATATAGGGCCTCACATGAGCACTGAGAAGCATCCTCAGCCCTCCTCTGAGTTCTCAGTCTTCTCCAGGCTAACTACTGACACCACTAAGATTAGGGAGGTGCTTCTTTTTCAAAGGAAGGTGGAACCCTGGATTGTCTCCTTTGTTTTCCCCTTCCCTTTCTTTTCCTTTCTTTTTTCCTTTCCTTTCTTCTCTCTTCTCCTTTCCTCTTCTCTCCCCTCCATCCTTCCTTTCTCCCCTCTTCCCCTCCCCTCTCCTTTCCTTTGCATCCCTTTCCAAGTGATGGCCCACCAATCACCCTATTTTGTCTGCCCTGGAGCATAGCATATGCAGGAGGCTAGCTTCAAAGACATAAAACTCTTCCTTGCAGTGTGATGAATCTGGCTGTAAATTCCTTTGGCGTGAGTGGTAGGCACACGGCCCACTTTGAGTGCTAGTGTGTGATTTCAGGTGAAAGCACTTCAGGTGTCTCTTCTCTGATTTGTCCATTGCTTTCACCATCCCTGGTTGCTCTAAACTCAGGTTCTTGGGCTTTGTTTCTTCTTCTTCTTTCTCCTCCCTCTCCTCTTCTTCTTTTCCTTCTTCATACTTTCCTAGACTTATTTTCTTGCCAGAGGCTCAGGCATCATTCATCCTGATCTTTTTTGTGGGTTTTTTTTAAAGAAGATCTGGGGCACTTTCAGTTAAGGCTTTAGAGTCTCAGTTCAAACTCCTCGTGTTATAAGGTCCTGTCTCAAGTCACCCGTATTTATGCTGTGTCCTCCCCAGCTCTTGTTCTCCTCTCTTCTGGAGGTTCTGTCCAATGAGCTCCCGTGTCCAGGCCTCATAGCCTGTCCTAGCCTCCACAGCCTCTGGCCTCACCTGGGCTTCCAATCAGGGTCTCTGCCTGACAAACTTCAGCACTGCCCACCGAATCTGCTCTCAACTTGCACTGTTTCTCAGTCAGGTGCCCAACCTGGGGTCCTTCAGTGCGCTGTGACTAGGAAGAGGGTCTCATGATTTCAATAGTCACTTTCCTCTTTCTCTATGTGATCTTTCTAGGATAAGGTGCCATAGTCTTTAGAAAATGAATAGGAATTTCCAGGAAGACAAAGGGAAAGCCTTCTTCCAGGAAGAGGAAGCAGCTAGTACAAAGGCCCCAAGGAAAGGAAATTAAAAAAAAAAAAGGCAGCTAGAAACCTGGTGTGATCTGAGGCACAGGTCACAGAATGGGGTGGGGATGTGGAGAATAAGTAGCCTTGCTTTGAGAAGAACTTTATGGCAAATCACTAAAATGGGATAAGAGAGTTACGCATTAGCTTGTGTTTATATTAATTGCTTCTCAGATCACAGAGGGCTAATTTATAAACAAGTTGGGAAAAATTAATGATTGATTTTAAGTAGTTGATAACCCTGTAGAAAAATGAGCAAAAGAGATGATCAGAAGATCATAGGAAAGAAAATACAACTGACAAATATATATGAAATGTTTGACCTCACTCAATGAGAGAATTGCTAATTAACTTTCTATTGACCTATCCTTTGCACCTGTTATATTGGCAAAATTACAAGAATTTGTTAGCATGTTTGTTGGCACTGTTGTAGGTTATGAGTAGAGGTGTAAATTAGCACAATTCCAAAGGAAGGAATATTGCCAAATTGAAAAGCCCAACTTGTAAAAGCTATAGAGATAGAAGTACCTATGTGAAAGAATGTATGTTCCAATGTGTATACTAATCATTGCATTGTTTTAATGGTAAATAATCATCTATAGAGACGATTAGATGTGGTGGATGATACAATGGAGTACCACACAACTGTGAAAAAGAATGAAGATAAGCATTCTGTATCAAGAATGCTAAGATACTTGTGAGTTGGTGAATTGTCATTAAGCATGCAGAGTAGGAGATTCAGTCTGCTCTAATTTGTGTAAAACAAGATGGAGAACAGAGAATATGCACATGCATTTTCTTGTAAAACTCAAAAGGAACTTAGGATGGGTATGAAAGAGCTTGAGTGTTTGTTCATGCGAAGGTGGAAATCAGGCATATAGAGTGAGTGAGAAGGATATTTTCTACTGTGAACCTTTACATGTTTCTTTGGTTTTATTTTGTTCTTGTTTTTGTTTTGAGGTAACATAGTCCAGACTCACCTCGAATTTGAGATCTTCCTAGCTCTATTTCAAAGCATTGAGACTACAAGTGTGTACCACCATGCCTGGCTTATTTCATTAGACTTTCAATCATGAGAATATGTATACCCTATTAAACCATTTAATTAAAAAAATAGTGATACCCTGTTGTCAGTCTTTTTTAGACTAGTCCTTCTGTACCCTGTCTATCCAGAGGTGCTCAGCTCTTGGTTCTATGATGTAAATACCATACCTAGTGATCCTTAAGTTTAAAAAAATATACATTTTACCTCATGCTAGGCACTAGTGGCTTATACCTATAATCCTAGCTACTCAGAAGACTGAGATCTGAGTCTAGGAGACTATTATCTCCAATTAACTATCAAAAAGCTGAAAGTAGAGCTGTGGTTCAAGTGGTAGAGCACTAGCCTTGAGCAAAACAGCCCAGGGACAGCACCCAGGCCCCGAGTTCAAGCCCCAGGACTGGTACCAAAAGAAAAAATTACCTCAAACTTTTGGTAAGGCAGCTGTAACATATCATCTAACTGTGTGCAGTTACACAGTTATATCACAACTCCCAGTGGGTTAAAAGCACCTCATCAAGCACTCTGGTTTAGGTTCTTGCATTTTCCCATGTGCATCTTTCCTAGGAAGTTGCCATTTTCAGGTATTGTCTCTCCTGATAAAAGCTAGTGTCTCTCCTTTACCTGGGTGTCTTCTCTCCTTTGGTATTTACTTTCTAAGATGATTTGTCCAAGAAGGTTTTTTACTCTAAGACCCAGTCATTCTTTCTGATCACTTTTCCAGACTCTGCACTTCATGCATATCATATGTAGTTGCCCAGTTTGGACACCTTGTAAAAGCATTTAAAATTACTTGGTGACAATCCTCCTAACACAGATCAGCTGTACTGGAGAGAAAGCCAGCCAACTGCTTACCATTTTCTCTGAAGCATGGTAGGGAGAAAGTGTTCGAGAGTTCCAGGAGGTGAATGATAGCATTCACCTCCATAAGCCCTTTGGTTGGGATATAATTGCTTAGTACAATGGCCCTCTGCTCTTCCAGCTGTCTTTATTAAGTTGGGCTCTTTAGCAGGCATGGTCAGAAATCCTCCTAGAAGGTCTTGGATCTGAGATTCCCTTTTGGCCTCATTGCTCTGTTGGTAGTGTCTACACTCAGGTCCAAGCTTACTTATCATCTATGTTTCATCTCCATGAAGACAGAAGCAGACATAGATTGATAGGCTGATTGAAAAATGGATAAGCTTAAGTCCAACCAGATGGACTTGCTCTTTCTACTCTTTCCCCTAAAGCTTACCTTTTGTAAGAGTTCTGTTCATGTGGTCATGGGACACGCCATTCCCAGGATACAAAAGGTCTGCACCCTGCATCACACATGAGTCCTTGTTCTTTGCCATTAATGTTCATGCTTCAATCACCAACACATAGATGACTCTTTACCTATTAAATGAATGAATGGTTGAACATTTGGCTAATAATATGTGGAATTTAATTAGTTTGCTTATTGTGTACCAAGACTGGGGCTTGAACTCAAGGCTAGGGCATTGTCCTTTAGCTTTTTCTACTCCAGGCTAATTTTACTTCTGGGCTTTTTGCTAGTTAGTGAGAGGTAAGTATCTCCTGGACTTTCCAGCCTGGGCTGCCTTTGAACCATGATCATCAGATCTCAGCCTCCTGAGCAGTTAGGCTAATAGGTTTGAGCCACCAGGACCCAGCTTGCCAGGTAAAGATTGAGATCACTTCTGTCCATTGGAAATTTCTGTGATGATGAGGAAGTCTAGGGGTGTTCTGCTCAATACTGTGGCCTCTAACACTGTGACTAGTAGGGACATGTGCTGCCTGGCCAGTTAAAGTGTGACTAGTACAATTGGAGAACTAAATTTAAAAAAATGTTTTTAATAGAACATATAACTATTATCTACTATATTGGATTATGTAAATCTAAATTTATTTACAAGAGATAATGTTTATAACTTTCCTAGGTCAATCCATCAGAAAGTCCAGAAGCTGGGCTAGTGTCTAGCCCAAGTGGCAGAGGACTTCCTAGCATGTCCAGGGCCTTGGGTTATACTTGCACACACCAGAAACTTCCCAGTACAGTTTTAGAAGCAGTGAGACAGCCCCTTCCAATGATCACCACCGGCAAGTGGAGGCCAGGGGAAGGAGAATGAATACAAGTTGGCTCCCCCTCTTTTTTTTTTCTGAGAAAGCCTTGCACCCCTGAGGAGTGCAAATACTCAGCCTCTTCACTTATGACTCATTCAAGAGCCACCCCCTGCAACTGCTCTGAGCCCCCGCCAGCAGGCGTGCCCAAAGTCAGGGCTGAGAGGCACTGGCTGAGTCATTTCTCAGAGCAGGTGCTCTTTGGCGAGACTCGGGGGAGGTACCCCACCCAGTGTACCTTCTGTGCAGGGATGACTGCAGCCAGGCCAGGCCTGTGGCTCATTCCTCTGTGAGCATGTGTCAGGTGGGGAGTTCCTAAACACATGCATGGGTCCAGAGAACTTGTAGGAACAATGCCATCCTCAGGAAGCTGAGGCTACATTCTCCTGGAGGTCCACCAGCAGCAACTTCAGTGCCAGTCACTTTTGTCCTGCAGCTAGCCTATCTGGTTACACCCATTGCTGCTGGTGGAAGAGAGCAGACAACTTTGTCATGCAGGTGCCTGAAGGATCCACCGTCACAAGTAGGAGGCTGGCTGGCCCGAGAAGAGGCGTTTGTGTGGATGGGATCCTATAGTTGCCATCGTCCTTTATTATATGGCAAAGGCCAGAGACTCCCAGCCAAAGTAAGCAGTATTCACAACGAATAGAACCCCTTCCCTTTGCTTTCTGAGTGAGAAAATGCACAGAGAACAAACCATGATTGCCCTGGCGGTGCCAGATGATAAAGCAGAGCCCACTGAGTTGCCAGCATCCTCTGATCTCACACGCCAGGCATACAGGCAAAGGCAATGCCACCTGTCTCCTATGGAATCACCAGCCTGCTTCCCACTTCTCAGTTGGAAGACGGAATGACTGCAGCTCTGGGCTCCTGCCACAGCAGGACCTTTGAGGTGTTGGAGGCCCAGGGCAGTGCCTGGGCGTGGTTTTCTGTTGGGAATGAGCTATCTTCTGGAGCCTAGAGTTGTTTCAACACATCTAACACACCCCAAGGCCCAGCAGGCAGGGCGTGTGAAGCCCATACTGTACACAGTCCTCAGGAGAAGCTCTGATTAGCAGTTGCACAAACAATGCCACCTTCAGGGGCTCCAGGAAGTGCAGGGGTGGTTTTGGCTTGATGCTTACTTCACTCAGTCCTTACTCTGATTTCTCCAACCACATATTCCATTGCTTGAGAGAATAACTGAAGTCCAGGTACCCCATCATGACCAGAAAATGTGCAGACAATATGCAAGCTTAGTCTCACTTGTCATCTTGGGCTTTGTTTCCTGAAATCCCATTTGACTAAATCTGAAAGTCCTGTGGTTTCCATCACCCTATTTTCAGAGCTATTCATCCCTACAAAGATTGCCTTTGGCAATTGTGACTATGAAGACTGGAAGGAGCATGTCACTTTGGCCATCAAGAAGATTTTGTTCAGGTCTTCAGGAAGATTCTGATGCAGCCCACTGAGTATGACTACATTTCTCAGGATGCTGAAAACCAATACTTGCAGAAATAACTTCCTAATTAAAGATCACTTATTTAAGAGTAAGGCTATCTCTGTGCTGAATGGTTTCTGAGAACTTTGTATTTTAATAGCAAAAGAATCTAATACTCATAGCTCTATTGTAATGATGAAGGAAACAATGCCAAAACACAATGTGGCCCAAATTGTTCAGGCTGTAGGTAGAACTACTAGAAGGTTGATTAGACAGTAGATCGAGACAATGAATGAGTCAATCAGTTGAGATGGGCTTCTAAAATGAAATTTTATTTTGGCCGCCATTTTTTTAAACCTCAAAATTTGAATTGCTTTTTAACAAAATAGCTTGTGTGTTTTTTCCTGTTACAAGAAGAAAGGTTCTTACCCTGGCAGTTGAAAGGTTTAATACAACATTTCATTCTCACTTTTAATGATCATCCTGTGATGCCGATGCACGTCAGTGTTTGTTTTTTAGTTTGTTTTGAGACAGGATATAATTATATAGGCCAGGCTGCCTAGAACTTATTACCCTTCTGCTTTGATTTTCTGTAGGACAGAAATATAGGCATATGCAATTGCTTGGCAGCCATTTTTATGAGCATACATTAATTTTAAAAGAGTATGATTATGGTATTTTTATACATGCATAGGAAGTGTTTTGATCAAACTCACCCCTTTCATTATTCTTATTCTCCCCTTTAAAACACTTTAATTGATTTCCTTATCTTGTTTTTATATGTATGTATAAAAGGCTTTGATCATATACATTACCCTTTACCCACCCTCTTCTCTCCCCTCCTACTGGTTCATACCCCCTTTCCATTCTCCAATGACAATTAAACTTCATCTGCACTTTTCACTCAGAAGAAAGACAGGTGGGTTCAAAATTATTTTTGAAATACTCAAAATTATTTCACCCCACCAGTACCAGATACCCTAAATTTTATTATCTAGTATGTGGGATGCTGACATGCCTCTACTTTCATTATAAATGCTTTAAGGTTTTCCCCTGGATTATACAAGTTGGATGTACATAATTGGGATTCAACTGATTGAATGTGGTTATAGAACAAGACCCAATGAATCTATAGAACAGTAGACCCAAGCAGCCAAAAGGGCACATCAAGTCAGTCCAAGTCCATTTTTACATCTCTGGGGTTGAGTGGTTCTTTGTGGCCACAGATGTTGAACCCTCTTAGGAAGACAACCTCCAAGGTTGAACCAGAGACAAAGTTTGCTCTTCCCTTTCCCCTATGATGTAGGTGTTGGCTATCAGTAGATGTGGACGTGATGGTATTAAGATGGGAATGGGGGCTGACACCTTCTTGTGACTCATGCAAGCTTTGGTCATGTGAGCTCCTCTGACGTAATGAGAGATGTCCACACCATTACTCCTGTGGGACAGGAGCCACAGATGAAAGAAACTTTCACAATTTTCCATAAACCAGATGAGTCTGTATTCTCCATCTTCTTCTGGAAATTCAGAGGCCAAAATAGGACCTCTCGAAGTGGAGTCTGGTAAAAGGATCAGTTAATGTTTTCCTCCGGGTTCTTTATAGATGGTTTTTTAATTGTCTTGCTGGAAGTCATTCCAGTTCTGCTTATGAAATAGTTGCAAGTTGAAAATTCTGGCTGCCACCCATCCTGGAAATAAGGCTAGTTTGTTTGTCCTGAGGTGTTAGGGTTACAAACCAGTAGATAACATGAATTCAACATTATTGGGCAAAAATTCTCTTCATAAGCGTTTACCTTCCTTGAGCCCAAATAACAGGATTTATTTTTTCTTTGATATACCTTCTACACAAAGCTCAAACACATTGTAGAGAGCAAACAACTTGATTTGAGTTTATAAAGGTCCAAATGAGACAGAAACATATAATACAGTAAAATACATATGTACTGCAAATAAGGACACAGTGTATAGAAAAACTAGAGTATTGCTTTCTCAAACTGACAATAAGAAAGAAAAATCATGGTTTTTCACACACACACACACAAAATATTTTGGTAAGAGATTTTGCTTCAAAAGCCCAAAAGTTTTTCCATAAGATTCCTCAAAACTGTAGCCCGATGTGATGATTCATGCCTATAATCCCAGCGACTTGAGAGGCAGAGGTAGGCTGGTTTCAGTTTGAGGCTAGCCAAGGCAAAGGTGTAAGTTCTATCTGAAAAACAAATGAAAAAGCAAAGGGACGAGGCATAGCTCAAGTGGTGCTTGCTTAGCAAGTGTGAGGCCCAGAATGGAATCTACACGTGTCTGGTATGTGGACAGATAGGGAAAATTAAGTCTTAAATGTGTCATTCCCACGCTGGAAAGCTGTAGCCAAACTGGGACCCAGAGCCACCATGCAGCCCTCATTGGAAAGGGCTTTTAACGCCCATGACATAACATGATATAAACACGTCAGTCCCTTAGAGGTGTTTGCAGAATGTAGAGAGAGCCTAGCTGAGTTAAAGATAGAGTGACACGTGACTATTATTTTAGTTTTTAATAATGCGAGGGGTTTACAGCCTTTGCTACATTGATATGATTTACACAGGACAGGGCAGAGGACAGGAGGCAGGGAGTGGCTTTGGAAGGTGGTACGTTATAGGGATAATGAGCAGGGGTAACTAGCATTTTTAAGTCCAAAATACTCAGTTCTGGAAGGTTCTATCAGGGTAAGAGGCTAAGGAAGGTTGAAAGGAGTTGTTTAGGTCTCTTGGGCTCTTGTAGCAGCAGATTGAACATCAACAATAACACAGGCACTTCAATCATCCCTATGGACTAAAGATGTTAGTCCAAGGTCACTCATTTCCAGTTTGAGGTAAAACGATCCAAGTTGTTGTCTTCAAATTTTCAGATGCAATTTTGAGTTGGAGTTGGGCCATGCTATCAGGCAGGCGCTTGGAGAAACATTGTTGGTTTTGGAAACTGCTCCTTCTACCCGGACCCCATGGTCTGGGGAGATTAATCCTGTCCTCCGGCTCTTGGCCTTGAGACTTCAGTGCCCCTCTGACCTGATTTTGTCCTGGTTTCTTGAAGCCCAAATGAGTCTCCATTTTTGCTTTTCCAAAACACTCTCTCACTTCTGGAAAAAACAACGAACAAAACCACACATGCGAGTGTTACATTCGCTGCTTTGAGTAAGTTAATCTGTTTCTTTTAAATGTGCTCCTACCAACAAAACCACACATGCGAGTGTTACATTCGCTGCTTTGAGTAAGTTAATCTGTTTCTTTTAAATGTGCTCCTACCCCCAGGGAGATTGCTCAGTGATTAAAGGCCCTAAGTTCAATCCCCAGCATTGCTAAGAAAAGGAAAAGAGAGATAAAAAAGGGAAAAAAAGGAAGAGAGAAAAGAAAGAAGGAAGGAAGGAAGGAACGAAGGAAGGAAGGAGAGAGGGAGGGAGGGAGGGAAGAAAGGAAGGAAGGAAGGAGGGAAGGGAGGAGTAAAGGAGGAAGAATGGAAGGAAGGAAGGAAGGAAGGGAGGGAGGGAGGAAGGAAGGAAGGAAGGGAGGGAGGGAGGGAGGAAGGAAGGAAGGGAGGGAGGGAAGGAAGAGGGCTGCCTTTGTCCTGAAACATTGAAGTCAGGCGCGGAAGGGGTGCTCGTGGTGTGATCCCTTGGCTTACTACCCAACCTATGGGAACAGACTCCCACCCTCCTTTCTTTGAAGCTCCCCCACCCCCAGCAAATGGAGGGTAATAGTTTGAGCTCCCTAAAGCCTTTCTTTCATGTTTAAATTTTTCTTATTGTTATTATACAGGTATGTACAGAGGGGTTACAATTACATAAGTCAGGTAATGAGGACATTTCTTTTTGGACAATGTCACCCTTTCCTTTGCTCTCTCCCAGCTTTTCCCTCCCATCCCCACCCACAAGTTGTAGAGTTCAACACAGTGTCACATGAGTGTGGCTGCTGCATATGTTCACCTTTATCCCACTCTTTCTGTGCCCTCCTCATCCTCCCAAAGATAAACAAACAAATGAGACAAAAAGAAAAGCAACCAAAAGCAACAGCAAAGAAAAAACCCTCTTGTTTCCATTTCTTGGAGTTCATTTCATAATATATTATTTTATACAATCAAAGACACACAAGCTTTGGACCTATGTGTTCCTCCTAAAGCCCTTCTTTCTTTCCTGGGTGAATCAGTCAGGCTGCACACACTTGAGCAGAGCTGACCTGGTTATGAGCAAAGGCTGAGGGCTTTGGTTTTTCCCCACAAGAAGTTCCATGCATCTTTTGTCATGCTCAACCATCCCTTTGGAACCCGGTGGTGAACTTTGAACTCTGAAATGAATGTCAAAAAATATGGCTCATGTCTTAACTGTCCCTCTGGATGGAAAAAAGCCCTGATTTCTGTGGTATAAATACTGACAACATGGCTGATGTAATGCTAATGGTATGATGTCCATTGGCTTGCAAAATTCCTGGATATTCTTGGGTTCTTGCTGCTAAGCTCCAGCTCACTATTGGTTCTAGCTCAGTTCAGCATTCCTGGAACTGACCCCAAGAAACTGAGCATTGGCTTTGGAGCCACACAGGCCTGTGAAGTATGCCTAGAACATTCAAATTCTCATTTCTCTGTCTCACTTGACTCAAGTAAAACCTACTCACACAAGAAGCCATTCCAATGGAGGGCTAGACTCCCTCTTATGAGAGTAAGTTATTACTTCCTAATTCAGTAGAGGGCAAAAGGAGGGGGAAATTCTGATCTCTAGCAGCCTCACTATTGTGTATCTTGGTGAAGTGTCTTCCAGATATCAGAGTCTATTCTGGGGGCAGGGAGGGACACAAGAGGACCATGATATGCCCTCACCAATGAACACACAGACCCTCCAATAAGCACAAAAACAAGTAACATGATAAAGGTATTTGATCTGGAAGGAGGGCAGGGGAGAAATGATAAGTTCAGATTCATGGGAATGCCAAGGGCATTGGGTGTTTGATAAATGGATGTAAGCCTTCTAGAAGAAGGTTAGGTCCATGGGAGGGGTCCTATAAACCCTGAGTTGCATCCAGGCTCCTTTCTACCCTAAGAATGGTGTGTCTAAGTATGGAAGTACTAAGAAAACGGATTGGATGCCATCTACAAAATGGAGGACGAAAAACCAAGAAGGGCCTATTTGTAGTGAAGCTGGCAGGACCTCGTTGGCAGTCCTTGCTGCCTAAGAGCAGTGTACAGTCTCCACTACCATCTCAGTTGAGCTTGTGGCCACAGCATCCCAACCCAAGACAGAAGAGGAAGGAAGTGAAGATGGGAGCCCAGTGGGGACACTTACCCATCAAGGGAGATGCAGAGTAAGTGGCTTCCTCAGTGACAGCCTCTGAGCCTTTGCTGGTGTTCCAGCTGAGCCAGGAATAGGGATAGGCTGGAGGATGAGCTCCCACGCAGAAGACTGAAACTGAGAATGAGTGTGCAGTGGTGTTGAATGCCTGGGAGCCATTCCTGGGGTACGTGAGGGGGTAGGGAGGAGAGAGGGAAAGGAAAAGGAACCGACTGATTAACCGAGACAAAGCCTGGGACACCAGTGTGGCCCCTGCAGAGGCCTGAGCCAACCTTTGATATCATGATTCTCATCCTCACATCCTCATCCTTGCATTGAGGTTTAAGGGAGTGCTTGCAGCCTTCGCCCTGGGAATTCTCCCTCATCCTCCCACATGCCTGCTTGCCTGACTGCCTGCTGCCTCAAAGGGGGTGCCTGCTCTTGTTTTCCAAGCAGCCTTGCCAATGTGGAGCCATGGAGGGGTGTGTGGGCATGGACAGGGGTGGCTGCAGGGAGGCCAGTTGGCTTCTAGTTGGCTGGGAGGTGACTGGCCTGAGGTGAAAGGCAGAGCACAAGGGTGCTTAGCAACGCATGGGGTCTTAGGCTGGCTCGTATAGCTTACTCACTGTGAGGGGCTTAGAAACAATGTTTATAGGCTCTGGTGTGTGTGTGTGTGTGTGTGTGTGTGTGTGTGTGAGAGAGAGAGAGAGAGAGAGAGAGAATAGTTGGTACTTAGCTTTAGCAGCCTTACTACTAATCAAAAGTCATTTAATTCATTTCACAAATGTCTTTATTGTTAAATCTAATTTACTGTTGGCTTTTTGCTGTTTTTTTTTTTTTTTTTGCTGATTTGCTTAAGGAGTGTTAAGGAATGAAAACATTTGCTGGAACAATCAGGCCCACTGCCCATTTCTCCCAAACACAAGGAAAACATCCTCTGAGAAAATTGAGTGTGCCTCCCACTTCCTCCCAGCGACCCCACCGCCTCCCACCACTGCCAGCCCTTTCCTTCCATTTTCTCTTTCCCCAGTTGATTCTGCTCCGTCATTCATTCGCCCAGGCAGCCAGGTGGTAGTGAACATATGCATTATAGGCACAGATGCCATGCTTTGGTATCTATGGGTGGACGCTATTACAAAAGCAGATTTTCATTTTGCCTAAGAAAGCATTTTTCTTGATTTTGTGGTATATACAATGAATTCTTGATGATGATGATGGATACAATGCCTTCTCCCTCTTTCCCCACTTCCTTCATCTAGCCTCATCCTCTGCTCCAATTACCCATTTCCTGGTACTTAGTGGGTGGAGGGGGAGGGGTGAAAATGTTGAAAGAGGTGACACAGATCAAGATGCATTGTATTCATAAACTGCTTTGTTGAATGGCAACTCCTTTGTTCAACTACTCAAAAATGAAAAGTATTAATAATTTCTTTGGTCTCTCTCCCTCTCTCTCTCCCTCCCCCCCTTTTATTACAAAGGTTTGTACCCAAGGTTTTGGCTTGCTAGGCCTTTTGGGTTTCATTATTTTTAGACTGAGTCTTATGGTTTTTTCCCTAGGAGCTGGCCTTGGACCACAATTCTCTCTGTCTCTCTTTCTTTTCTTTCTTTCTTTGTGTGTGTGTGTGTGTGTGTGTGTGTGTGTGTGTGTGTGTGTATGTGTGTGTGTGTGTGTTGGTTGGTTGGTTGTGGTGCCTGAACTCTGGGCCTGGGCTCTGTCCCTCAGCTCTTCAGCTCAAGACTAGAGTTCTACCACTTGAGTCACAGTGCTACTTGGGCTTTTTCTGCTTATGTGGTGCTGAGGAATCGAACCCAAGGCCTCAGGCATGCAAGGCAAGCACTCTACCACTGAGCCACATTCCCAGCCCCCATTCTCTTATCTATACTTCCTGAGTAGCTGAGATTACAAGTATGAGCCACGGTGCCGTAGAAAGAATTTTCTATCCGTTTCACTCACAAAAGGGTGATGCTGCAGGCTGGGAATGTGGCTTGGTGGTACAGTGCATGTCTAGCATTCATGAAGCCCCTGGGTTCGATTCTGAAGTATCACATACACAGAAAAAGCCAGAAGTGGCACTGTGGGCTCAAGCAGTAGAGTGCTAGCCTTGAGCAAAAGCAGCTCAGGGACAGTGTGCAGGCCCTGAGTTCAAAGAAAAGAAAAAAAAAGGGTTATGTTGCTGTGTGAAAGAAAGTATCATCTAATTATTTGGAGATGATCATGGAGGATGCTGGGCTTGACCATGATGCTATCTGAGGTTCTTTTCAATACTGAGATTCCATGATTTTGTTCTTGTGTTTTCAATATAATCTTCAATCAAATTAGATTTTATCTCTTCAAGTGCCAGGTGATCAGTCTCCCAGATAAACACCCTGATTTCCACTGCACTCAGCCTTCTGTCTAGCCCTCCATTACTTGGGAGCTGGCTAGACTGAACTGAGGGGTCAAGAAAAGGGCCATAGGACATCTTCATGGAGACAGAGTTGGTAGAGAGAGATTGAGCCTGCAAGGATGCTCCTTGGGTTATGTTGAGTCTTGACACAATTCATCTCCAACAAGGCTGTAGGTCTCACTTAGAACTAAAGGTAATGACTGAAAATAAAGGAAGTAGCTTGTATTTCAGGTATGAATCACAGGTGCCTGGCTCAGATGCCTTCTCTGGTGCCTGGTCACCATTCACAGCAGAGAAAAAAACAAGAGTCTTGCCTTGAGTGTCCATGATAACCATGGAGAATAATAAGTTTTGACGGTAATAATCCTTCCAAAGATGAAGAAATCCTCTGAAGAGCTGTTGATTCTGTCCACAAATTAAGTATAAATTGGAATATCTTCCCTTTCCTCCTGGGTCCCAGGCTGAGCTATAAAGCTATGCGAAGCAGGGAGAATTGGCAGTCAAGTATCTGTCAAAGGCCTGCTTTTACAGTTGGGACCTGCCTGCTGTGTGGGGATGAAGTAATTTCTTCTTAAGCTTCTGTATCCAAGGAGAAAAAAGAAGAACAAAACAAGGTGTGTTAATAAAGATGTGGGTCTCCTGGGCTGTGCTGTTATTAGAGAGACCTCCAAGAAGGCCACTTCTGGTCTGAAAGCAAACTTGTGTCAAGGGCTTCATTTTAAAAGATGAGGGGGGGGAGGGGCAGCGAGAGTGGGAAGGAGACAGAAAGGGGGAGGGGGAGAGGCAGGAGGGGGTGGCAGGCGCAGAGAATGGAACCAGATGAGGAGAGGCAGGAACTGGCCTTACAGAGATGTCAGAGTCACAAGTGCAGGCTCCAGCAACTGGCAAGATGTTCTCTGTGATTCCGAGAAACCACTGGAGTTTTTCGGTTGCATTTTGCTTTGAAAGGCATGCCTTTCCTCCTGCAGCTGAATTTGTCTAGTCCTAGAGTAGCCCATCCTCCCTTCAGGGCCCTTCTTCCATGAAGGCCTTTTTCATTTTTTAACCATGCTTTTCTCTTTATTCTTCCCTAATTGTTGGAAAGGGGATCATGGAATGAACTCAGGTGCTGAGTCTCGTGGTCTTTGGTTTGGTTGGGCGTGTGACTCAGGGTAGCCATTACTCCTCTCTGAACTGGTTATCTCATTGGAAAACAAGACAACCATAGCCTGCCTCATGGGGTATTTCTGAGGCTTCCATGGGACGGGGCTCAGTGCCCAGGGAAGGTCAGACCCGCTGTGGGTGGAGACTGTATGTAGTTCTTGTCCATGGCTGTGTCCCCCTGAGTCCTTGATGTTCTTATGCTGTGACCATGGCTGAGTTGGCTTCCTTTGGAACCAAGACTCCACACTATATTATCAGCACTGACTTGTCTCTTCCCTAGTTTCCCATAATCCCTGTGGATACCCTATGGTAGTTCAGCCTTTGAGGTCAACTAGATTCATTAGAGAACAGGATTCTGGGGTGGTGGCCTGAGGGAGGCATGTTGGAAGATGGAATTTTCAAACCCACAAGAGAATTCACAGAATAATGACCCCTGGTGCACATCTCTCCCAAATGATTTATCTCTAGATTGGAAACAACCCTGTGTACATGTGTTGGGTAGTTGGAGCTCAGCCTTCAAATAAGTCCCTGATTTTTGATCAACATCATCTTTCTGAGAAGCCTTATGTAAGGATTAGCACATGATCGAGCCTCACCAGCCCAACCCAAGCAGACATGGCAGCAGTTCCTGCACTAATCTAACAGAGCTGTTGTCTCAGTGATCTGGGTGCCTGTTTGTCAACTCTTCCTTCTTGAACACCAGAGAAGGAAATGAACACTTCCTGTAAAGGGGGGGGGGACACATGCAAAGGCTTTAGCTGAATCTGGCCCTAAAGCCTAGGGAGGAGGAGGACATGTAAGTATTTGGAGGAAGTATTCCTGGCAGAGGAACGGTAGCTTCGAAACAGGAGAAACTGGTAATGGCACAAATGAAGACTAGTTCAGGGAATAAAATACAAAACAATAATGATAATAATAAGCATCTCAATTATAGATGACACTAATTAAACACTGCTATATATAGTCTGTAAAATGGCCTCTACTAATCTCTGCCTCTTGGGCTTTAACCCCTATATAGCTGCTCTCCTTAGACATGGGCTGCATTTCTTCCCTCCCTCCCCCTTTCTTCCCTCCCCATCCCTCTCCCTCTTCCTCCCTCCCCGCCTCTCATGAGAGGCTGAAGCATTCATCTAGGCTATGCCTACCCTCTTGATGCACAGAAACTATGGGATAATAATAGTTTTAAGTCTGGGGGTAACTTGTTACATAGCAATAGATAACTAAGACAAGCACTTAATCTAATATGCCAGATACTTCATATATATATATATATATATATGACATTATTATCCTAAATATTTTTTTCTGGTGGTACTGAGGTTTGAACTCAGGTCCTCACACCATTGGAGCCACACCTCTGGTCCTTTCCAGTTTTGTTTACTTTCCAGACAGGGTCTTGTGCTTTTGTCTCAATTAGCCTCAGACCATGATCCCATCACTTTCTCCTCCTCCTATAGGCATGCTCCACCATGCTCCATTTGTTTTGAGGATGGGGTCCTGCTAACTTTTTTCCTTACCTTGACCTTCCTGTATCTGCCTCCTGAGTATCTGGGGTTACAGATGTGTGCCATCACACCCAGCTCAAATATTAGAAAACAGAGGTTCTCTCTGGTTTCTGATAAGGAAGTAGGAAGGCTACCCAGCCTTCTCCTCCTTCCTGCCCAGTCTCGTTGGAAGTGGCTGGTTTCTGGGCTTGCCTAGGAGACTGAAACTTGCCTAGGAGACTGAAACTTGCCTCTGCTCTTTGATCTTGTGAGCTAGTCCCTCCTTGGGTCTTTGCAGGGGGTGGAGGGTGGGGCATACACGTGGATTGTTTCCTGATCCATCCAAGGGGGTTTGGCTTTGCTTTCCAGCACATCACCCACTGGCAATCTCAGGTCTGGACCTTGGACACATTGGCTGAGTCTCAGGAGATCTATAGATGAATGATTATCTTTAGTGAAAATGAAAAACAAAGAAACACACTAATTAAGCAGAGCCTTCACAGTTAGAAAGCCCTTTGCTCTTCAGTTCTCTGTTAACCTTTGGCAGGAATGAGCAGTGACCTAAGGCACACAAGGAACTTACAATAGGTGAGTCAAGTTCAGAGACTTGCCCTTCCCGATGGCCTAAGGAGAGCTGGGCTCTGGTCCCAGCCCAAATAGCCTCTGCCCCACTGACTAGAGGATCCTGGGAGGTTCACCTGGTGGGGGTGTATGTTAGTAACAGCACCTGTATGTAAGTTACAGTGGGGGACTGGAGCAGAGCTCCCCTAGGATCCCTTCTAACTTCAACTCTTGAATTTGCCAAGACTTTGTCCTTGTTTTAGAGCTAGTCACAGAGCTAGGCATACCCCGTTTTCTTTTCTTTTCCTTTGTCTGCATGTCCCCATCCCTCTTCCTGACTAGGACTTATTTACCTGAAGAGGGTATCACACAAAATTGCCCTGTGGATCGAAGGCTGAAACAGCGCCCCCAGAGGATGGGGCACAGTCTTCTGGCTTCCCAGAGCCCCTTTCAGAAGCATGGTGATGCACTGGTCTCTAAGCACTGCAGACAGCCCGTCCAGCCCCCACTGGCACGGGGGGGGCTTTCTCCCAGCTCCCCTTCCAGAAATCAGGCACCACTTCATGGCCCTACACAAGGCTTCACTTTACAGAGGTGGGAAGTCAGAAAATGCTAGATTCAAGAATCAGTAGCTCACACCTGTAATCATAGCTACTCAAGAGGTTGAGATCTGATTATTGTGGCTCCATGCCAGCTCAGGCAAACAAATCTATGAGACTCTTATCTCCAAATAACTAGCAAAAGGCCCAAGTGGAGATGTGGCTCAAGTGGGAGAGAAGCCAACCTTGAGTAAAAAAGTCAAGTGAGAGCAAGAGGGCATGAGGTCCTGAGTTCAAGCCCCAGGATTAGCACATATACCCTCCCAACACACACACACACACACACACACACACACACACACACACACACACACACACACCACACACAAAAGGATTCAGCTCTCTAACCCAAGTTCATAAGAAAGAAGACATTATATATTAATTAATTGCATGAACATCCATAAGAGTTAAAAGGATCTCAATCGATCTTCGGAATTGGCTTTCAGGCGACTTATCAAGCAGAGAACTGAAACAATTTACTTAGGTCCATAGCTAGAGAATGCATTTGGTTTGCACTATGCATTTAGACACCTTTTGCCTGCTCACTCAGCTGGCTTGGAGGACTGAGTCAGAGCTCTTTCAAGATTAGCTCAGGGAAATGTAAGCTGGAAACAGATGGGCACTCTGCCTTTCCTCTGGTTTCTCAGAGGACTTCCTTTCTAAGGATGTTCTTTGGGCTCCACTACAGAGGCTCTGCCTGGCATAGAAGGACCAGTATGTGCACAGCCTTTCTTCTGTCTTATCCTGGCTGCTTTATTGGGGGTGGCTTATTCCCATAAGCCCTTGCAACAGCCAGGGCTGGAGCTGTAGGGTTGAACAGGACTGGCCTCTTACCCTTTGTGGACAGTGAAGGTTACAGTCACTCTGCCCAGCTCCCCTAACTAGAAGCTCAACCATTGGCCTTCAGGAGAACTCAGATCCAAAGCCCTTCCCTTAATTGGTGGCTTTTAGGGGCACAGGACTCCAAGGAAGTCAGACCGCTGGGGATAGGGGGAGGGGCTGGTATTTCCAGGAAAGAGCAAAGATTCTGAAATACCAGTCAGATGACAGAGGCAGGGGGTTCAAGAATAGTTCTTTTATCTTAGGAATATTAACTGATTCCACCTTCAAGAGACATATTTGTGAGTCTAATATAAATACCATTTGGTTTGAAGAGCTCAAGGTCCTTCAGCATCATAATATTTGCACCATCATCCTGGCCTCCATCAGATGGAAGAGCAGAAGCCAATAGGAAGACGCATATTGGTTTCTGCCTCCATGTGAAAGCAGAGACTCTCCCTCCCTCCTCTCTACCTCTTTCCCTTTCTTCCTTCTTATTGGATGAAAGTCTTCTGCTAGAGTTGTGCAAAGAATGGGGAATCTAAGGGGAGCTGAAGCACCCTACCAAGACATGGCAGCTGTGAGGAAGGCTACCAAGCAGAGGTCACTGGGGGCCTGAGGGGTGAGGTGACTTGCTTGGAAGGCCAGGCCAGGCTTCCTTGCATAAATGATGCTTGGCTGATATGTGCAGGGGCAGAGCGGGGCGGGGGGGCGCCTCTCAGCCAATGGAGGACTGGGCACATGTCATGATTCATGGATCCACTACACTGCCGTGATGCTGTGCTGTGAATGACAGGTAACACATGGAGAGACTGAAGCTGGAGTGACCTTCAGGGCCACAGGATATACATCAAGGCCTTCAAGCCAAAGACAATGATGCCAAGTAGCGTCCATAAACAGAGTCCCCAGCTCAGCTATGGAGTAAGGTTGTGAATGAAAGGCAGGGACAGAGGCAGGAGAGATGATCCCCCACTATCCACCATCCCTGCCCCCTGCCTTCCCAGAGGTTCCACATCCCCCCAGAGCCGGGTACCCCGGCAGGAGGCTTCCCTGTACCGCCCATGCTCTGTTATACCCCAGGTGTGGTGAGTCACCCTCTTGCGTGTGAATCAGGAGAGGAGGCTAGGCAGGCAGGTGGCTAGGCACCTAGCTTCCTGCAGGGGGGTGGGAGGGGTGCTGTCCTGTCTCTCAGACAGCCCTCCCTACAAGATTCTTCACAGAGATCCCTTTGCCCATCCCCTGCAGCAGGCCTCTGCCTGTACTGGCTTTCTCATTTGCTCCCCTCCTCCCTCTTCTCTCCCTCTCTCTCCCTGGCTGTCAGCAGACTGCCACCATCACCATGGCTACACTTGCTCCTGCTTAGGTTCCACAATCAGCAGGAGTCAGAGCAGTGGGAGGGAAGCTGGTCTCATTAGTCTTCCGATTGCGCTAGGTTCTTTGTAGCTCCTGGCTACACACTGCCGGTCCCAGGCCTTGCCCCTTCCCTGAGAGCTCACCTTTACCAAACAAAGAAGAATCACTAACCAGTATAGCATGCATGCCAACAGGGGCTGGCTCATACCATGAAAGGATGTACGCTGACTCCCATTTCTAAACCCCAAGCATAACAGTATGCAAAATGTGACCAATTCACCAAGATTTGATGGACAACCAATGGGTAGACTTTGCAAGGCTTTGGTTCTATCACAGCCAACTTGAAGCCACAAAGATCTAGTTTCAAATCTGGCCTCTACCACTAATAAAAGGGATGGAGCAGGAAAAATTACATATTTAACCTTGTTGGGACTCAGTTTCCTTCATCTGTAACATAAGGGTAAGAAAAGCTATTTCATAGAGTGTGGTGAGGATTAAAGATACTTTATGCAGAGTGTTTGGCACACAGTAGGTGCTAAGAAATGTTTGTTGTTGCTATTGTTAGAGTTCTGGGTCCTTTGAGATGCCCCACAAGTGTTTGCTGATTTGGGGCAGCACACAAGACAGTTTACTCAACTGACTGGATTTCAAGTGGAAAGGTAAAGGACTTCCCAGGGAGGAGGAAAGTCAAAGCTGAGTGCCTGTACCAGTCACATTGCTAAGGTCTAGAGAATCTTGATCCGTCTTGAGGGTTGGGGCACTCCTGCTGTAAAAGGCAGCAGACTGGGCCCTGAAAACAGTAAGCTTATTCAGAAGGATTTATAACGGGCAGATAAACTTGCAGGGCCCCCGAAACCTTACTCCCCTCCTACAGGAGAGGAAGTCAATTTTCTTGAGAAACTGGACCACAGAGACTTGGTGTTAATGAGACCAGATGCAGAGGGAGGCTAGGGAGGGGTGACAGTTTGAACACAAGGGAACCTTCTCTCCTGATCCTTCCCTAGGCAGGCCTCAGAACAACAGAAGCATAGGACTGTGGATTCTTTGCTAAAGAATCTAATGCATTCCAAGAAAATAAAAACTCTGTGTGTGTGTGTGTGTGTGTGTGTGTGTGTGTGTGTGTGAATATATATCTCCTCTTCTCCCTTCTTTCTTTTCCTTCCTTCCTTCTTTCCTTCCCTTCTTCCTTCTTCCTTCCTTCCTTCCTTTCTTTTTTTCGTTCGTTCGTTCGTTCCTTCCTTCCTTCCTTCCACCAAAAATCACATAGTAGAGCACCAACCTTGAGAGAAAAAGCTCAACCAAAATACAAGGTCATGAGTTCAAGCCCCAACAGTAGCACACAGAAAAGAAGAAAAAGAAAAACTCCATGTACTGGATCCTTTTGGAAAAAAATCTCACCAGCCTGGATGAGATGGTGGATCTGTCAGTTTCTCTGAGACAGCATGTCACAGCCTGAGACCTGCCTTGGCAACTACGGAATGTATTTGACCAGCCTCTAGTCTGCGCCCATGAACACACCTGTGGCAGGTGTGACCTACTTGTGAGTCACGTTTTGTCTTTAGAGAATCCCAAAATGTAGTAGCTAACCAACAACATAAAAATGCAGCCAACCTGGGGAATGCAGCACTTTCCAGCTTTAGAAGCCCAAGGTATCAATGGACAGACAGTGGATCTGAGCGAATACGACAAACGTTGGGTGCCTTTAGAAGTGTGGGGAGGAGTATCAGTCATTTATTTATTCTCACATTCCTTGAGAAAGTTCTTACTGAGTACCCAAGATGAGCCAGGCACTGGGAAACTTAAAATCTAATAGGATGTGAAGTGGAAAAATGCAAGCAATGCCTGACAGATCAATGATATGAATGTCACCAATAGTCTATAATCAATCATAGGGATCGTGAAGGTCTCAGCAGTAAATGGAGTTGGGGAGGCCTCTGGAATGGGGTAGCTATGAAACTGAGACTTGAAGGGTTCAGACAAGTGGCAGGAACGGCTTGTGCAAAGGCCTCGTGCAATGGCAGTAGCCTTGGTATGTTTATGGTAGAAAAGGAAATGTTCAGTGGAAGAGGCGGGAGGGCCTGGTTTGGGCTAGCTAACAGTGGTATGGTAGACAAGCACAGGGCATTTCTGCTGAAAAGCTACTGAAGTGTTTTAAGCAGGCAAGAGAGTGATATGATTTGATTTAAAGAAAAAATCTACAATCATTCACTGTGAGCACTGGTGGCTCATGACTGTAATCCTAGCTACTCAGGAGAATGAGATCTGAAGATCTGGCCTCAAAACTATTCCATGTAGATAAATCCAAGAGACTTGTATCTATAATTAACCAATAAGAAGCCAGAAGTAGAGCTGTGGCTCAAGTGATTGAGGGCGACCAGCCTTGAGTGGGGAAAAAAGCCAAAAGAATAGTATGAAGTCCCGAGTTCAAGCCCCAGTACTGAAACAATACAAAGCAAAATGAAGGGTAACATTGATCAAGAAACATTGTATTCACAAACTGCCTTGTTGAATGGCAACTCCTTTGTTCGACTACTTAAAGATAATAAAAATATATTTTAAAAGCAACACACACACACAGCCATCATTTATTTCCCACTTCCCAGTGGAAAAGGTTACTTTGAAAACACATGGTGTGGGAAACAGAAAACTAGTATTTTGGTGGAGATAAAATTACTACAGACCCTATAAGAGAATGTGACAATATTTGTCAGAATCAAAAATACACGAACCCTTTGTTTCAGTTTTTTCCTCTGGGAATTTATCCTACAGATCTCAAAATCATTTTGTACAGGTTACTCATAACAACAATGCTTATCATTACAAAAGACTGAAAAATACAAAAATACAAAATACAAATATCATAAAGGATTGAATACCATATCAACAGATGAAGGTTTAGGTAAGAAAATCTTGGCTGTCAACACAATGTGTTGCTATGCCCCCATATCTACAAAAGTCCTTTATGCACTGGCATAGGTGGATGTCTGTGAGATTTTAAAGCAGGATTCAGAACCATATGCACAGTGTAATATTATCTGTGTAAATATGGTATGTGTGTGTGTGTGTGTGTGTGTGTGTGTATGTATGTATGTATGTATGTTTTTCCTTGTGTGTCACCTTGTATCCTGCAGGAAGCTGACTCCAGGATAGAATTAGGAATACCAAAGTTTTAATGGGAAGAAAAACTGCTGTGAGTAAAAGGGAGGAGAGGGAGAGAGAAGGACTGGGTAGAGACTGTGGTGCATCTGTGAAAAAGAGCTGCAGAACCGAGTACCTGCTATGGGAGCTTTGTGTCAAGCATGGCCAGTGCTGCTTCAGTGTATCCCCTCACCACCAACACTGGGCTCTGTCCTTGGCCAAGGGCACCCTGGAGACAGCACGGCCTCGGTGTGACAGCTGCAGAGGTTCTCATGACAAGGCATCTGGAGACTGTCCTCATGATTGGCCTCTTGTAGGCAGCTGAGTTGTGCACCTGTCCAGATACCACCACAGTGTTAGAGCTGGGCCCCTGGGTTGGTGCTGGTAGGAGAGGGTGGGGGTCTCATGAAATGGGACCTCATGGAAAGTCCTTGTGCCATTGAAAGCATGCCCTTGAAGAGAATTATGGGAACTCTTCTCTTTCCTTGCCCTCTGGCTCTGGCTCATGAGGTAAGCAGCTCAGCTCTACCACATGCTTGCACTGTGATATGCTGCCTAATGCCACAGGACCAAGTAATCATGGACTAGAACCTCCAGAACTGTGAGCCCAGAGGAACCTTTTCTCTTTATAAGTTGATTATGGGGGCTGGGAAGGTGGCTCAGTAGTAGAGTGCTTGCCTTGCATGCATGAGGCACTGGGTTTGATTCCTCAGCATCACATAAGTAGAAAAAGTTGGAAGTGGTGCTATGGCTCAAGTGGTGCTGTGCTAGCCTTGAGTTGAAGAGCTGAGGGACAGCGCCCAGGCCCAGAGTTCAGGCCCCATGATGGACAAAAAAATGTTATTATGTCAGATATGTTGTTATGTAGTGACAGAAAGCTGGTGGATACCATTCTCTACAAAGGAAAGCATTTTTACCTTTAATCTATTACTCTTGTCTTCAGGAATCAATGTACACTGGGATTTTCTGCCTAAATTAACTACTGCCACACAAGTAGTATTTTTTACTAGAAAGTGATCAGGTATTTGAGGATAACAAGATCACATGGGTCTACATAGAGGATTAAGCAGTCCGAATTGCTTGGCTAGAAGCCACCTGCTCATTGGCTGCTGAGTTTATCTGTGTTTCTGAATGTTATAACTTTTCCACCTCCCCTGCAGACCCTGAATCAATGTTGAGCACATAGTAAGTAGCCTTTCAATAAGTATCTGATCAATGGGCAAATAAATGAATTGTCAAAACTTTTTGTAAGTTTTTCACATAAATCAACATATTTCTACAAAAATCTCAAAAATCATTTGGATCTTTCTTCTGTCTACGGCTCTCTGCCTCTCTGTCTGTCTGTCTCTCTGTCTGTCTGTCTCTTTCCCTCTTTGTGTTGGTCCATGGGTTTGAACTCAGGGCCTGGCTGTTGTCCCTGAGTGTTTTCACTCTATCACTTGAGCTATAACTCCACATCCGGTTTTTTGTTGCTTAATTGGAAACTTTCCTGTCCTCACTGGCTTTGAGCTGCAATCCTCAGATCTGAGCCCCCTGAGTAGCTAGGATTACAGACATGATCCACTGGCACCAAGCTGGCTTGGTCTTTTTGTAGTACAGATTGGCCTCAAACTCTTTATTTGTCTCAGCCTCCCAAGCATTGGGATTACAAATGTGCTCCACCATGACCAATTTACTTGGGTTTTTTAATGTCTTATTTTGCTTTACAACACATCATTGCAAAATGCTTTATTTTCATGGTTGGGCTACAATGGCTGGAAGTGGCCAAGACTTCTCTAGGTCTCTGGGAGCTATAGTCTAGCTGACTACTGTTTAGCTAACAGTATCTTCCTTCAGTGTCTCTCCAGAGGCATCTTGCTACTACAACAAAGGATACATAGAATGATGCGACTGTAGTAATGATTATCAGGAACTGTTCTAACAATGTGATGACAAGCATTCTCCTCCTCCCACTGATAATGATGGTTACATCTGAGGTCAGCGCCCTATAGAAGGGCCTCTGAAGCTTGGGAACTGGGAAAATCCTTTGATAATGGCTAACCATTGACCTGGGAACATGGGCTGTGTGACTCCATGAAGTTTTCTTGGCTTGCAGGATCTACCTCCTCTAATGGTCACTTAGCTGCACTACACTTCCGGGCTTTGCAGCTAGGAAGAGTGTGAGATTTGTGCTAAGTTGGCCTGAGGCTCACTATCCAAATCCAGCTGAGGGAAGTAAGAGGTGTGTGTATGTATGCACACACACATGTGTGAATGTCCCTAAGGCCTGTGGTCAAGAAGGAGAACCAAAAGTGGCCAAGGACTTGGCCCAAGTGTTGGCTAAGGGCCAGATTCATGCACTGTGTGGGGCAGGGTTTGACCTGAGTTGAGGGCTCAGATGCTTTCTTGATTAAAAGCAAAATAGAATGACAACGGGCAGCTACGCTTTCAGTGATCGGAGACTACACTTGAGTCATTGTGTATTATCCACTAAACATTTTCCCTCATCTATAGCCATATTAACCTGGGTGTTTGCAGTCCTTGAAGTAGAGGTGAGCTGGGGCCTGCGCAGAATCTGCTTTCTCCTCTTTAGCTTACCTGCTTTGGTCCACCTATCCTCAACATTATAAAGTAGAAAGTATGAGTTTGTGTGTGTGTGTGTGGGTGAGAGAGAGAGAGAGAGAGAGAGAGGCATGGCACACAGCAAGATGATGCACAGGACAGGGTACAGAGGGCAAAGAATGACCCTGAATGGGCAGTTGGATGCAGGGAAAAGGATGTCAATAGGCTGTCGCACTGGACAGGAAGATAGATGGCTTGCATTTTTCATGCCCAGAGGCACTGCTTCTGGATATAGGCAGAAGCTGGGCTGGTGACCTCCACAGTGCTTCAGGACCCAACTCTATGGACCTGCAGGGGAAGAGGGAGAAGGAGAGGGGGGGAAGGGAGGGTGGAGGAGGGCCTTCTCATCCGCTTGACTTATGGCTGTAACTTGTCAGCATACTGACAGGCGCGCATGCACACACACACACACACACACACACACACACACACACACAAATAAAAGCTTCCTGAAGTTCAACATGGATGGAAACAAAAACTGCAAACATATGATTGGTTTTCTCTTGAATTCAATGATTCCTCAGTGCTTACTGAAAATCTACCCACATTTCTTCATGCGTGCATTCTCCTTGTATGGATGGCTGCCTTTTCACTTTCTCTCTTCTAGTAGCCAACATTTCCAAGCCCTAACCTAGCTCTCAGTTGACAATGTTGCTTTGGATTTCTCCTAGGCAATAAGAAAATTAGAAAATTTCAGCAGACCCCTGCCATCTTACATACTCACCTAGCAACAATAAACCCACACATCCTCCCTTTCCTTCTGGGCTATCATGCATCCATACTCTCTGCTTTGGGTAAAATAATGCCTGCTCTCTAATGCTCAGACCCTGCTCACTTGGCAAAAGGAAGCTGTGATTGAGGGGGGTCTTGATATGGAAAGGTTATCTAGGTGAGAGAAATGTAATTGCAAGAGTGCTTGTAAGATGAAAGGAAGAAAAGAGGTCAAAGTTGGAAAAGGACTTGTGCCCATGGAAGCACACAGAGACATTGGCCTCGTGCTGCACAGCTGACTGAGCATCGACGAGGGGACCAGGAGCCCACAAACGAGGCAACCTTTCTCTTTCCGATTTCCAAACATTCTCATTTTTCCACCTCCAGGAGAAAAGCAGTCCTTCATTTTAGCATTTCTGACCTCCAGTATATGAAGCCATACATTTGTATTTGTTTTAAGTCACTGGCCTTGTACTAGTCTGTTACAGCAGCAGTGGGAAACTAATATATTGTTAACATTGACAGGTCCTTTTGTACTCCAGTCAGAAATTCTCTTCTCCTTTTTATATCATCAGATTGTCCCTCTCTCCCAAATATTCTCATTAAAACCTAAACATAATGTTCTTCCTCTGATCTTTAGAGAAATGGAAACAGAACCTTCCGCTCTAGCTAGCTACAAGTCTCATTGTGCTGACACACAATTCTCTCCCATTCTCGGTTACACACATCCAAATCAGGCTTTTTGATCCTTCTGCTCTCAACTCATTGGAATGTCTGTCAAGGTCACCGTGGACTACAGTGACTATATCTAATGGTCCTCTTGGATTGGCCTTCCTTCTTGACAGAACCACCACCACATCTGACACAAGCCAGTATCCATTTCTTACTGCTTTCTGGGACACCATGTTCTCCTCTTATCTCACTTGTAGTCCATTTCCTCCATAGGGCCTCCCACCTCTTAGAACCAAAAATGTTGGTGTGCCCAGGCTCTGCCCTCAGATTCCCATCCTCCACCTGTCTCTAGTGGTCCTATCCAATCTCATGCCTTGAAAGGCCATCAGCAGGTAATACTTTCCAATGATATGCTTCTAACTAGCACATCCAACCCCAAACTTTTACATCCAAGCACACACATGCCCACTGTGTCTAGCTAAGAGTTCATGTCTTCTGACATTTACTCTCTGACCCTGAACTTGCTCTCTGCCTCTTCCTACCACAGACTCTCCCATCACAGTTAACATCATGGTACCCTTCTGCTTTCCCAAGTGAAACACCTTGGAATCATTTTGTCTGTTACCTGGATCCAGCTCTTCACCAAGTCCTTTTGGCTCTTCCTTCAAAACACACTCCTAATTTGAACTTCTCATTACTTCTGCCACTGCCACTGTTTCCCAGTCATCTTTATTTCCCCATGGAGTAAAATGAAAGTCACACCATGCCATTCTTTTAGTAATTTATGTGTAATCTCCATCTGACTGTGAGCAATTTTTCAAGGCACTACACGGCTGTACTTGATCTGGCCCTTCTTACCCTCCAATGTGATCCTTATTCACTATACTGTAGATGCTAGACCTCTTGCCAATCTTTCAAGCATGCTATACACATGTGCATATGTGTGCATGCTGCTATACACGTACATTTGTGCACACACACAGACACACGCACATCCTTCCAGACATTCATAGCTGCTGTGTAGCAAGCTGAGATTGGGAAGATTGCAGCTGCATGCCAGGCTGGTTATAAAACTCCATCTCAATGGAAGAAGCTGGGTATGTGGTATATGCCTATTGTCCCAGTTATAGCAGAAAGGGAAAAATGGGAAGACTGAGGCATAAGTGTGCATCTAAGCAGAGAGAGAGACCCTATCTCAAAAATAACCAGTGCAAAAAATGGTTGGAAAACTGGGGGAAAGCAAAGAAAGGGGTGACATTGTCCAAAAAGAAATATACTCATCACCTGATTTTTGAAATGGTAGTCTCTTTGTACAACACCTTACTAATAACAATATATTTTTAAAAATGGTTAGCGATGTGGCTTGGAGGTAGACCCCCCCCCCCACACCTAGTAAGCTCAAGACTATGTGTCCAAACTCAGTACAAAAAATCCCAACAAAACAACAGCTAAAACCTGTACAAGAGCAACCTCTCTTCTACCCCTGGATACAGAAGCAGTTATGTCAACAGTTGTGGTTCTTGTCATAACCTCAAGAAGGCAAGATGGACAGATAGGCAGGCTAAAATCACACAGTCAAATGCCACTGCTCCTGGTATCCCAGTTGGCTATCTGTCTGCCATTCCAGAGAGCCAGCTCCTTGCCCAGCATATAACCCATGTGGCCTCAGGGCCTCTAGCATGCCTGAGGTTGGTAGTCAAGGTTCGATTACCAGGTTCCACTCCCTAAACAGGCCATATTGCACTTTCAAACACTTGTAACTTTTCAATTGCTTCCTTAAATATCACCAAAATACAAAAAAGGAATGGGATCCTGGAAGGCCAGGGGATTTGTGGAACAAGGGTTAGCTCCATGTTAAGTAGCAATTCTTCTCCTGGCAGGCGACTTCTCCCAGGTTCTCTCTGAAGCTGGGTTGGGGGTGGCACGTGTTCCCTTCTTCCCCCTCCTTCTCCCCCTGGGTCTGGCTGGCTTTCAGCTCCATGTTGCTGTTTCTGGAAGGTAAAATCTTAGGTCCAAAGGGAAAATGAGGATCGAGGCAACCCTGAGAGCATGCTGAATATCATTTTGTGCTCATAGAGTAAAACAAGTCCAACCACGCAGAGCTCTTCCACTGGGAAGGGAAAGGAGAGGCTTTTTATATTTTTCACTTCAATCTTGTGCTGAAGGATTGTGCTTCTTTCCTTCTTCATCATGACTTTACTTCCCATCAGCTGAAGGCTGGCAGGCATCTCCAGCGTTTGTTTGCCTGTGTCTCAAGCCTATAACCTTGCCCTGCTCCTAGGTCCAGTCACCTTGAGGCACAAACCCAAGACAAGATCAATTAAAAGTCAGAACAGAAGCAGCAGTGACCAGCAGGGATGAAATGAAAGAGGACACAAATGATGAAAAATCATTTGTTTTTGTCATGAGGTTGCTTCTCTTCCTTGAGGCAGGCCTCAAAGAATCAATCACGGCTGCTTTTCCTAGGAGAAAGGGATTCCAGGCCTTTCTTCTCATTTTGATGAGGGTGTTCCTCCAGCAAAATCCTTCAGGCTGCCACCAGCCTATTTCCTGTCTCTCAGATTTGCTGTTCGTTGTTAGATTCTGGCGGCTTTTCTTTTTATTTATTCTATCTAATCATCATTAATCCCTTCTTTCCTTTCCATGTTTTCTCCCCTTTAACCAGTTCCAGCATCAAATACATGTCCTGTCTTGGAGAATGGCTTCTGTTTGTAGAGCACTGGTCATATCCCAGTTTGGTGCCACATACTAGTGTCCTAATGGACATTTGAAATTGTTGTGTGGAGTTGTTAGGGAGCTGGCACTAAGGGAAGTACACTTGGGGCACAACATCTAAGGAGACACCATTGGGGTCACCCTAGTGCAGTCTTGGCACCTGAGTGCCTCCTTGTGTCCTGGTCCTGCCGGTGCTGTTAACGCCATGCCATCTCTGTCCTAACATATAAGGGAATGAGATTCACAGAGGGCAGGTCACATGTTCAAAGCGCCACAGCAGAAGAATCAACAAATTCGTAAGAATAATACCTAGCCAAAGCACTCAACTGGCTTTGTAGGTCACCTTTGTTCAATATGAAGGGACACTCAAGGACTTGCCATTGATTGAGGAAAGCCTCTAATGCCAAGGATTAAACAAAGCAAACGGAACCTCCCAGAATATCCCAAAGTGGAAATAAGACTGAGAGAGGAGAGCTTTGAATAAACTAAAACCAACATCCCTGAAGAGTGAGACAATCATTGTACCCATGAATCAAGGACAAAACAAAAAGTGAATATTCAGAGATTAAGCCCATAATACCAGCTACTTAGGAGGCAGAGGCCAGAGAGGCCAGAGAATCTTGGTCTGAGGCTGGCCTTGGGCTAATAGCTTGAGCCCCTAGGTGAAAAATAAATAAAAGCAAAAAGGGTGGGAGCATGGATCAAGTGATAGAGCATCTGGCTAGCAAGCACAAGGTCCCCAGTAGAGTTTTTTAAAAAATGTTCATAGCAGAAATGACTATAGTGATCCCATTTTATAGGTGAAGGATACATTCCAAGACCCTCAGTGGATGTCTGAAATTGCAGATAGTACCAAACCCTATCTATAATGCCTATGTGACAGATAAATAATTTTTTAGTAATTGTATTAATAATTAAGACAATTAATTTTAATCAGTTTAACTTTAATTTTAATAAGGCACCCAGATATATTAACAGCAATAGCAAAGTAGAACAATTATAATAATGTGCTGTAATAAATGTTATGTGAATGTGCTTTCTCTCTCCAAGTATTTAGTGTACTGCTCTCTGGCCTTCTTATGATAATGTGAGATGATGCAATGCATCATGAATGAGGCAAACATTGAGAGGTAATTTTGAGTTACTTAAGCACCACAAGTGTTTACTTTTATTGACTTTAGAAGAATTTGAAAGAATTAGAGATACCTAGAAACCTGAATACACATGACAAATAAGGTGATTGTTACATCTAAGGAAAGCAAAATGTTGTACACTAAAGGAAATATAATTGTAGTAAGCCCTGAGGCTTTGCACTGAACAAGAATTAACAATAGTTACAGGCATAGAAACCTAATTCTGAATAGTAATTGATCAAAAGAGGTGAAATACCACAGTGCAGAATGATGGTGTGTGTATGTATATACATCATATAAATGCTATGTATGCTGGTGGCTCATGCCTGTAATACTCATTACTTACAAGGCTGAGATCTGGAGCATTGAGGTTTGAAGCCAGTCAGGGCAGAAAAGTCTGTGACACTCCATTCCCAAGTAGCCAGCAAAAAGCTGGGCTGGAGATGTGAACAAGAGAGCCAAAGGAATACAAGGCACTGAGTTCAAGCTCTGGTACCAGCAAAAACAAAACAAAAAACATAAATAAATATATGCCAACTTCTCTTCTTCCATAATAGGAAGTTAATACGTGCCTAAAAGAATTAAGAAATGCATTTTTAAAACTACAGAGGAAAGTACTAGAAAAATGTCTGCAAGAGTTGAAAGCATTTGTCTCTGAAAAGTGGGAAGCAATGGGTTGGGGTAAGAGATTTCTGCATTTCATTATAAACCTCATCGTACCTTTTTGATGTTTAAACATCTATTATCCTGATCAAATTAATATTACAAAGATAATTGCAATATTACTTACTTGTCTCTTTTTTTTCCTTATAAAACTAGAACCTGGAGAGGGAAATTTTATCTCCTTGGGGCTTTTTGCTCTTTGAACAGAATGTTCTGTCAGATACCTTCCTCTTCTTTATTACAGAACAGAACAGTAGATTTAGTAACCCCAAATGGCACAAAATCCTCAATCCAATATTTGGCTATGAAATTAATTTTATAGTATATTTGGCTATTAGCGAGAAACACCTAAAAATCAGAGGGAACCTGACAAACTAGGTGACTGTGATGACTGTGACATTGTGAAAAGCCAGGCGGTGATGAGTGCAGATGTTGGCCACCTGTCCTATCCTGCCTCCTTCTTCCTCTGATGAAAAGAGCAATGGCAGCAATTATGTCCTCACTGGACTCTTCACACTTTGCTTAGATCCAGTTGTTAAGTTCAGAGGTCCTAATCCTTTCATCAATCACCTGCCCATCATTTAACTCTGTGTCATTGTTGTCATGTGAGAAAACAGAGAAGCCACATTTTGAGAGGTTGAATTTTGGAGTCTTTATTAAAAGGCCACTACTGCATCATGGATTCTTGTCTCAAAGACCAGCAGCCAGCAAATACACTTTACACAGTTAGGAACCTGTGCCATGAAGGCTAGAGAGGAATGAGAGAACCAAAGCAATACCAACAAACCAATTCAGCTCCAATGGAGATCTGAATTGGGATGCCATGGTGACTGGAGAAGAGACAGGACACAGGACACAGGACATAAACCTGGAGATGTGTGGCATGGCGTAATGACACCTGAGCTGGTGACGGGGGGGGGGGGGGGGAGGGGGAGATGGCTAAATAGGGTCAGGTTAGGGGACAGGAAGAGGAAGGGGAAGGGAAAAGGAGGAGGCAGGGAGAACTCCCAATTTCCCAGGAGCTTTAAAGCTTAAGTTAAAAGAGATATCCCTGGGCAACCCTGCCTGCCCCCCCCAGCCCCCAACACAACCCAAACCTCCTCCAAACGCAAGTGAACAATCATGACAGAACTGAAGAGTTAACTGAGCAGCTGTGGAAGCTGCAGCGTGGTGGGAATGTGGTCCAGTGGAGCCCCAGGGAAGAGGTGAGACTTGCCCTTGAGCTCAGAGGTCCGGTCTCCTCCTCCCACTGGCCACTCCCCTCCACTTCCAGCATCAACTGGGAGCAAGGCTGTGTCTGGATCTTTTCCTGCCTTTCCACTGGGGCTGTGAGGTGAACCGAAGATTGTGAACTGGCCAACTCTAGGAGCAAAGTGACATCTGCAGTGCCCTGTGTGATGCTGGAACTGGGGGTCCCCTGCCTCCAGGGGCCTTCTTTTCCACCCTGCAGGATTTCCATCTGTAGGTGGAGGAGCTGCAGACCGAGGATCCTGCCCCACAGGGAGGAGAGGCTGCCCTCGGCCAGGCCAGTGCCTGATGGATCCCCAGAGAATTCATTTGTCCCCTTCCCAGTCCCCCAGACGGTCAGGGGCCCATCCACAGCTGTGACCCAGAAAGCTGCGTCCCCATCCCACCTCACATTTCTTTCTTTAAATAAGATTTTTATTGTGAAAATACTGTACAGAGGAGTTACAGTTACATGAGCAAGGTAATGAGTACAGTTCCTATCAAGCATTGTTGCCTCCTCCTTTGTTTTCTCCCTACCATCCCTTCCCTCCCACCTCCACAACTATACTCCTCCCCACACACACACCCCTGGCCTAAATTGTAATGTTCATTTTTCAACATACTGTCTTCTACATCTCATTGTTGCAATGGGTCAACCTGTATCCCTATTTAAACAATTTGCTTTTTCCCTTCCCCTCCTCAAATTACACCAACATCAAATACAGTGAAAACGGGTTATACCGTGGGGGAGAAACATACAAAGCAACAAAAAAAATCATGGTACCTTATAAATACGTTAGAAACAATAGCAAGAAAGGAAAAACCACTTGTGTCCCTATCTTAGAGTTCATTCGCTTAACATCATCTTATCTGATCTTTTCTACTTGTCCCAGACATGTACCAGTTATTGAAAATAAGGGACCTATGTATAAAAATAATGGGACCTATGTTTCTTTGGGCATGGTTTACTTCATTTAATTTTTTTTCAGGTCTTTCCATTTCTTAACAAATGGGGAAATACCATTCCTTCTGATGGAGGCATAGAATTCTATTATATATGTATACCACATTTTCTTGATCCATTCATCTACTGAGAGGTATCTGGGTTGGTTCCATATCTTAGCTATGGTAAATAATGCTGCAATAAACATAGTTGTGCTGGTAGCTTTAGTGTGGTCTTGTTTGTGATTGTTTGGGTAAATGCCCAAAAGTGGGATTGCTGGGTCATAGGGGAGTCTTTTGAGGAACTTCCATACTACTTTCCAAAGTGGTTGAACAAGTTTACACTCCCACCAACAATGTAGTAGGGCTCCCTTCTGGCCACATCCCCTCCAGCATCTGTTGTTATTATATTTCTTGATTATAGCCATTCTAACTGGGGTGAGGTGGTATCTCAATGTTGTTTTGATTTGCATTTCTTTTATGGCTAGAGAGGTTGAGCATTTCTTCATGTGTCTATTGGCCATTCTTATTTCTTCTTCAGAGAAGTTTCTCTTTAAGTCTCTCTTTTAGCCCACTTACTTACCGGGCAGTTGTTTCTTTGAGGATTTGCTGTTGGGGGATTTAATTTTTTGAGTTCCAGGTACATTTTAGATATGAGACCCTTGTCCATTGTATGGCTAGTGAAGATCTTCTCCCAATCCGTGGGCTTTCTATTGCTCTTGCTAGCTATGCCCTTTGCCATGCAGAAGCTCTGCAGTTTCATGCAATCCCATTTGTCCAACCTTTCTTTGACATGTTGTGTTTCTGGGTCTCTATTAAGAAACTTTTGGCCTGTGCCAAGGAGACCTAGGGTACCTCACATTTCTGAGGGGGGCGCCTGCTCGAGCCAGGCCACTTCACAAGGAAAGGTTAATGTGGCCCATGTCCATGTGCATGGCGGAGCCTGGCCACCAAGGGTCCTAGGGTCAGTGGTTGCCACTGCTATCTCTGGTCCCCAGCCCTGCAAAGGCAGGAAAGTTGCATCCTGAAGATGATGAGCAGTCTAACCATGACTTGCACTTTCTATCATTGGTTTTTTTCTTGACCAAGTTTTTTTTTTTTTTTTTTCCCCTCTTGGACAGAGGTTGTGCTAGTTTGCCCATCTGGAGTGTAGCGGATGCACTGTGCAGAAGCAGAAGACAAGCAAGGCTAGGAAAGGAGTTCCTGGTTTCTGCCAGGCCCCTGGGTAGAGGAGCTGGAGTGTGGGGGGTGAAGCAGTAGGGTTTGCCCCTCCCCCATGCAGCTTCCAGTGCCTTCTTTTTCTTTTTCTTTTTTTTTTTTTGGACCGTCGTAGGCTTGAACTCTGGGCCTGGGCGCTGTCCTTCAGCTCTTCAGCTCAAGGCTAGCACTCTACCACTTGAGCCACAGTGCCACTTCTGGCTTTTTCTGCTTATGTGGTGCTGAGGAATAGAACCCAAGGCCTCATGTATGCAAGGCAAGCACTCTACCACTGAACCACCTTCTTAGCCCCTCCAGTGCCTTCTTGACCTCCAACCTTGTGAGACATTTGAATGCCTTGATCCACCTCCCAAGAGGATTTGGATTCCCTTGGTCTGGGAAGGTAGGTAGGTATTTCTAGAATGCTCCCCTCCGATCTCTGGGAATAGCCATGGAGAAGATGTACTGCCTGAGACTGGCTCCAGGTAGCCTCTTAGAAAATGGTCTTTGAACAAAGGAGGAACAGGTGCTCAGGGACATGTGGAACTCAGGTTTGCTCTTGGCTTTGCCACTGTAGGCTATGGTAACCTTGGGCAGGGCATCAGGATTCTTGGGCCTTATTCTCCACCCGGAAGATGGACATCTCAGGATTGGGCATTATATTAGGATTTTTTCCCCAAGAAATAGAAGCAGAAACACTAGGTAGACAGTCAGTTAGACTGACAGATAGACAGATAGACAGTAGATGACAAGGAATTGGCTTATGTTGTTATGGAAGCTGCTAAGTCTCAAGATCTCTAGTTGTTAACCAGAGTCCCCAAAGAGCTGATAGTGTAGTTGCAAAGGCAGACTGCAGGCCTAAGAAACAGGAGAGTCTTGCCATTAGAAGCTCTAGTTTAGAGGTTGGAAAAAGACAATATTCCAGGCTGGGAAGGTGGTTCAGTGGTAGAGTGCTTGCCTTGCATGCATGAGGCCCTGGGTTTGATTCCTCAGCACCACATAAGCAGAAAAAGTCAGAAGTGGCACTGTGGCTCAAGTGGTAGAGTGCTAGCCTTGAGCTGAAGAGCTGAGCAACAATGCCCAGGCCCAGAACTCAGGCTCCACAACCGCCAAAAATAAAGACAATGTCCCATCTGTGCATGGTGGATCTTCAAGGCAGTCAAACACAAAGAATTCCTTCCCATTTGAAGGATGGTCAGACTTTTTGTTCTATGCCAAGCCTTCAACTGATAGGATGAGGCTTACATATTTTTAGAGAGCACAGTCTACAGAGTCAGCCAACTTCAAAAAGCCAGAAACAAACACACCTGGAATGTTTGAACAACTGTCTGGACATAGTCAGGTTGGCATACAACATGAACCATCACAGGCATGTCAAGATGGTTAACACAGGATTTGGCATGCAATTACTGCTCCCTGCTGTTACTGATAGTGGTTATTATTGCTTGGAGAAATCATTTATATTTCCTGCCTAATTTTGCAAAGAGAGAAAGCCTGGGAATGTTTCAAGACTCTTATCTAGTATGCCTGTAATGGAGGACAGCATCATTCTAGATCATTTCTTTTTTTCCTTAGTCGACTCAAACATTTTAGAAAAATTCCTCCAAGGTAGGACTTTTGTCCTAAGTGGTGACGGTGATCTTTCCCCTTACCATGCTGCTTCCATTGCATGTTTTACCTATCCCCCCTCATTTTCACCGGCCCCTGACCTCTTGGAACCCCCTGGCCTCTTCTCAGCCTAAGTGACACTCTGAACCCCATCTCTGCACACAGCCCAGGACAAGAGCAACCTGGCACAGCTCCCTTTTTGCAAAGTGTAAATATCAGACAGGCACGTGTGATACACTGCCTGCCCACGCGCCATGGCATCATTGGGCTTAAAAGCCCCTCTTCTGATTTCTTCTGTGCAGAGAGGCCTGCCTCCTCTCTAGTCCACCTGCTAAGGAAAATGTGGCCATGGACTTGGGTTCAGCTCCGTCTTGAGACTTGTGTCACACACACTCATATATACACTTGGGGCCCGCTAAGTGAAGAGGGGTAGGTGCTGTAGCTACTCTGCCTCTTACCGCCTGAAGGGCAAAAGTACTTAATTCTGAACCATGTAGGGTATTGGAAGGGAACTGGTAAATAAGGCCCCCTAACAATGATCATTTTGTTGACCAACAACCAAGCAGTTGGCATCAGGCAGACATGGTCCTTATCTTGTCAGTAACCCATGTGGCCGTTGAGGGCTCACTTCCTAAACGCCAGTGAGTATGTGTGGTCCTTACAGATCACACAATTACCAGACCCTCTAGGATCATCTTCAGTAAATGTCTGCTACTCTCACTCTTGTGGACTCAGAACCAGGGATTTTTGTCCTCTCTCAACAGATAGTCAGGCAACAGCTGTCCCAGGACACAGAGCAGGCCTAGTGGGCAGGCTGGGTCACCTCTGCTACGAGTCCTATATTCCATCATATTCCAATCATCTTCACCTCCTTAATCACTCTCCCTTTCTCTTCCCCCCTTCCTAAAACCCTTTCAACAGGTCTCTTTGTTCTATTCTCATACATGTAAGCAGTCTATTCCAGCCACCTTCATCTTGTTTCATGGTCCTCGTTAGCCTTGTTGGTAACAGAGCCTCTTTCTCTTTTCCTGCCCCTCCCCCATCCCACCTGAACAACAGCTTTCACTGAGGTGCTTTAGGCTGCTTTTGTATCTAGTTGCAATGTATTTCAAGATTATTCATCCTCTTCCTTTTTCAGAGGATGTGTTTGAAAGGCACATTCACAGTTTCTATAAAACTGATTTTGGAAGCCAGGCCTGTGGTTCATGCCTGTAATCCCAGCAACCCTGGTGGCTGAAATAGGAGGGTCATGAGTTTAGGATCACTTAAGAGACTCTGACTCCAAACAACAATGAACAAACCTTAATGGAGGAAATAATTTCGAACAGAGGGTTTTGATGTGCACTCCACAAACCATTAACTAATTTCTTTCAACGAGTAGAGCAATTTATTTTTATTTTTTATTTGTAGGTCATGGGGCCTGAACTCTGGGCCCGGGCACTGTCCCTCAGCTCTTCAGCTCAAGGCTAGCGCTCTACCACTTGAGCCACAGCGCCACTTCCGGCCTTTTCTGCTTATGTGGTGCTAAGGAATTGAACCCAGGGCCTCATGCAAGTGAGGAAAGCACTCTACCACTAAGCCAACTTCTCAGCCTGCATTTTTTTTAATAGTATGGTGGTTAAGATACTTGATCTTGGAGCTCAACTGCCTGCATTCAAATGCTGGCTTCCCACTTAGAGCTTCACCACCCTAACTTCCTGTGTTCCCCCCCCATCTGAAAAATGGGTATAGTACCTCATAGATCTGCGATTGAGTAAACATGCTTATCATACCCATGGTCCTTCACCCCTTAAATGCCATCATGTGCCAGATGCCAAGTCTCTGAAGCATGGCTCCTGCTCTTCGGATGTTGGCAGGCCAGTCAAGGCTGCTCTGCCCACACAACCCACCACCAGCCTGAACAGGGACAGGCAGGCTCTCAGCCTTCCTACGCAGGCCCCACAGTTCCAGACTGGAACCCAGAGGGCTCAGCATTGTTCTTTGCTTTCTTGCCTGGAAGTCAGTTCCCATCCCTGGGCACCCAGGCTTGTTTGAGGCCATGCAACAGCATGTGGTCCTCTGATTAGCTTCTTCCCCAACCCAGAAGCATCTGTCTGAGCCGAGGGCGGTGTGTGGGGATCTCTAACAAGGACTCATCCTCCCAGGAGACTACTGATGAAGATCACATCCCAGCCCTGGCAGGGCTGACCTCAGGCACCTCTCAACAGAAAGCAGAGCCCAATAAGAAAAGTCACCGCTGTAAGTAGGCCATCGGCCTGGGCTTTGTTGCCTGCTAAAGACATCCACTGCCCCCAGCCCTTTGTGCCTTGGATCCTGCTGCGGCTGCTGCTTGCTGCATTGAGGCGACAGCCTCTGATCTTTGCCTTTTGCAGAGTCTGGGCAGAGCAAGGCTGGAGCCTCATCTGTCTGTCTGAGAGGAAGACTTTCAGAGCCAGGCAGCTTGGGAAAATGAAATGACAAAAAAAAAATCAGCTGCCAATTAGGTAATGCCATCCTGCCTGCTGGGCAGCCCTGCTCATGGCTTGCCCCCGAGCCCAGGAGAGAAACACACATGGATTTGGGGGACAGGAGGTAATAGAATGCACTGAGGGAAAGGAGTGGCCAGGGGGTGTCACGGGGAGAGGGACCCTGGGGTATGGCCAAAGACTTGACCATGCAGAGTCTCACCTGCACAGGGTGGAGAAGGCCCACTTCCAGGAAGGTATGAGGCCGGAATCCAATCCGCCTGTGACCACAGGTGACAGGACACGTGGTCAGCAGGGCTCTTGTGTCTCCTTCTCCACAATGGAGACAGCAGCAGGCAAGTGGTCCCAGGCCCAAGATGTAGCTACAAGAATCTCCTAACCCCTCCTGAGCACATCCTGGGGGTGGGAACTGGGGAGCCATTCACAGTTCTCTGAGCTGCAAAGAGATACCCCCCGCCTCCCCCTCCCCCTTCCTTCTCCCCCCCCCCACACACACCACAAGGCCATCTAGAAGGGACACATGCTCCTTCCACGCCTCTGTCTGCTCTCCCTCTGCTCCCTTTCAGCTTTGGAAAAACAGAAACTTTGGGTTTTATTTCTTTCATTCATTTCTGAATTTTCTCCCAGGTTTGTCCTCATCAGAACATCTCAGTAGGCTGAGATCTGAGGATCACAGTTCAAAGCCAGCCCAGGCAGGAAAGTCTGTGAGAATCTTATCTCCAATAAACTACTAGAAAACCGGAAGTGATGCTGTGGCTCAAGTGGTAGAGCGCTGCTCACCTTGAGCTGAAGAGCTGAGGGATAGTTCACAAGCCCAGAGTTCAAGCCCCATGACCGACAAAAAAAAAATCTTTCCCTATAGATGTGGAGTACAGGCATGGTAGTTTATGCCTATAATATCATACCCAGAAGTTCAAGCCAGGTCAGACTTAGTTTATAGGACTCCATCCCAACCAACAAATCAGTTATGGTGGTATGCACTGTAATACCAACAATGTAGGTGGCATAGGTAGGAAAACTGCAGGTTTTTATTTTTGTTTGTTTTTTTATTTTTTTTTCTGTCCTGGGGCTTGAACTCCGGGCCTGGGAGCTGTCCCTGAGCTTCTTTAGCTCAAGGCTAGCCCTCTACCTCTTGAGCCACAGCACCACTACTGGCCTTTGCTGTTTATGGGGTGCTGAGGAATCGAACCCAGGGCTTCATGCATGCTAGGTAAGCTAAGCATTCTGCCACTAAGCCATATTCTCAGCCAAAACTGCAGCCTTAAGGCTGGCCTTGGGTAAAAATATAAGTCCCTATCTAAAAGTGAACTAAATAATAAAAGGGTTGGGGGCATGGTGCGAGTGGTAGAATGCCTGTCTAGCGAGTGTGAGTTTCTGAGTTTAAACCTCAGTACTACAAAAACAGTAATAATAATATTTATCCACAGAAAAGTTCAACTCCACAATCCCCTCACCAAGGTGAGCCCTGGAGTCCCAGGATTTCTTCCCACTCTCTACACCCACTTCTCTCCCATCATGTGTTTCTTAGGGTCTGCTTGGAGAATGTGGGCCTGTGCTTAGGTTTGATGTATGGGCGAAAGTCTGTTTTCTGGTCCTGGACTTGAGTCCTGGCTTCTCTAATAGCTGTGTAGCCATGGGCAAGTCATTTAACCACTCTGAATCTCAATTCCTTCACTAATAGTTGAAGTTTCCCACCATTGTCTCAACTGCTCTTATGACAGGAACCATTAGAAAACCCAGTTTTGCCGGGCACTGGTGGCTTATACCTGTAATCCTAGCTACTCAGGTGGCTGAGATCATAGGATCATGGGTTAAAGCCAGCCTGGTCAGGAAAATCTGTGAGACTCTTATCTCTAATAAACCACTAGAAAACCGGAAGTGGTGCTGTGGCTCAATCAGTGGAGCGCTCGCCTTGAACTGAAGAGCGCAGGGACAGTGCCCAAGCCGAGTTCAAGCCCCACGACCAACAAAAAACAAAACAAAAACCAAGAAAACCCAGTTTTACCAAGCAGGAAATCACAGGCTTTGAAACACTGCATCTTTAGGATGTACAGCTAGCCGCAGAAGCCAGATTCCCAGGATTCTAGAGGTTTTACTCTTTCTTTGGACCGGAAGAGACAAGAATCTCTTTAGGATTTTCTTCCCAAAGTTGTGAAAAATTTCAGGACATCATTTATTCATTCATCCAGCAAATACTCACAGAGGACCACCATGGGCAGCCCAGTCCCAGGGAGTCTCTGTGCCGTGATGGGCTGGGCAGCAGTGAGCTGAGGCACGGGCAGCATCCCACTGCGGAGGCCGGTCTGCTGGTCCCTGAGGGATGCTCCAGCAGGGCCACCTGGCATAGGGCAGGAGGGGAGGGTTTCCTCCTTCATTCCAGCCCCCTCATAACTACTCACAACCCTCTGCTCAAGACACATCACTGCACCTATTTAACAGGTGAGGGGAACCAATCCCTGAGGACAGGAGTTCAGTCTTGGCTGCTTGTGCAATCACCTGGGAAGTTTTGTGCTGGTTTTTTGTTTTTTCAAGCCTGGGGCTTGAACTGAGGGCCTGGGTATTATCCCTAAGCTTTGGGGCTCAAGACTAGAGCCCTACTACTTGAGCCACAGCTCTACTTCTGGGGTGTGTGTGTGTGTGTGTGTGTGTGTGTGTGTGTGTGTTTAATTAGAAATAAGAGCCCGTACCTGGCTGTACCTGGGAGATTTTGAAAGCTGTATATTAGTCTCAATCTCAGCCTTTCCTTTTATAAAAAATTGAGTGATTTCTTTTGCCATTTTTTATTGTTATTACAAAGGTAATATACAGAAGGGTTACAGTGACATGTCAGGTAATGAGTACATTTCCTTTTGGACAATGTCACCCCTTCCTGTGCTCTTGATAAGTTTTTTACTCTCATCCCCACTCACAAGTTGTATAGGCCATTTTCAATATAGGGTCTAGTATCACCGCTGCATTTGTTCACCTTTTGTCCTTCCATTTCTATGCCCCCTCTTACCCTCCCAATGATAATGAACAAAAGAATAAATGATAATTATCAAAAATGGACAAAGAAGACAAAGACAAAACAACAACAACAAAGATAAATCTTCGTTTCCATTTCCTGGACTTCATTTCGATAAATATTATTTTATATGATCAGAGACACATAGGTATTGCACCTATCTGTTCCTCCCCTAAGAATATCCTCCTCTGGTCTCACTGTGTGTGAATGTCTAGAGTCCTGTATAATTTGTCATGTCCCAGTGTATTTTAGAGCTAGCTTCCTCATATGAGAGAAAACATGCACCACTTGTCTCTCTGAGCTTGGCTTACCTCACTTAACATAATTTGTGCTAGGTCTAATCATTTCCCTCGAAATGACATATTCTTTCTTATGGCTGTGTAGAATTCTGTTGTGTATAGGTACCACATTGTTTGGATCCACTCATCTCTTGTAGGACATCTGGGCTGTTCCCGTAACCTGGCTATTGTGAATAGTGCAGCAATGTACATGGATGTACAGGCGTCTTTACAATATCCTGGCTTGTGATGTTCTGGGTAGATGCTCAGGAGAATCCCAGCCTTTTCAAACCATGAAATGAGCTCTTGTGCAGCTGTGACAGAGAGAGAAAAGCAGCTGGGCATCAGCGCTGGCATCTAACAGGATGGACAGTGATGATCCAGGCTTAGAAGAGTCAGCTGGGGACCATTCTAGGTCCTTCACCTTCTCTCTCTTTTTTGCAGGTACTGCCAAAGTGTCCCAGCTGTCTTCCTCTTCCAGCCTTTTTGTGCATGAGTCTTTGTGGGGTTCCTTGTGATATCTTGGTAAAGCAACTGGGGCCTGGTGGGGGTGGGGTTGTAAATTTTTATTATGGCCCTTAATCTTTCACCTTCAGTTGCCCATGTTTGGGCCATTTTTCTGTTTATTCTTATCCACCCAGGGGAGGTGAAACTCAGGTCCCTTTGCCCTTTTCCTGGCATATTCCTGGTGGGTGGATGTGGGAATGAGCAGAGATAACATTTGAGAAGCAAGTGCATACTGCTACCCTCCATGTGCAGCCTCTGGGGCTGGCAAGCTTGTTAGCTTGGTTGTCCAGGCTGGGAGGGTGGGTCTGTGGAGGGCTCCATGCATCTTCCCAGGTTTCTGTGGGGCTGAGGCTGGGGCTTTGGGAATAGGTGGGGCAGTTGCTCATTGGGCTGTCTCTGGAGAAGGATTAATGCCTATGAGCAGCCTGAAAGAATGACTTCACTTGGAATTTGTGGGGCCAGAGGCAGTGACCCCAGGGTGGAGCGTAGCATGTTGCCTGCTCAATGGTAGGCGTTCTGTCCACAACCAGTCTTGAAATAGTGTTCTTTGTGCTTTACCTCCCTTCTCACCCCATCCCCATCCCTGGGAAGGGTTTCTCCAGCTAAGCCAGGCAGAAGCATCCTTGTTACCTCAGGAAGCTCAGGGTTCTTACATGTTCAACACAGGCCTTTGAGAAAAGTCTTCATGCTTCTTAGTCTGCTATGACAGAATCCCATAGATTGGACAGCTCCAATAATGGAAATAGATTTTCCTTCAAATTTGGAAGCTAGAAAGCCCAAGGGCAAGATGTCAGTGTGTAAGGGGACTGGGTTGCCAATGGCTGGCTCCTCTCTGTGTGTGTGCGCGCACACACACACACACACACACACACACACACACACACACACACCCCAGAGGAGGAGAAGGAGGAGGAGGAAGGGGAAAGGGAAGGAAAGAGGAGAAAGGGGAAGGGGAGGGAGGGGAGAAGAGACTTGTTCCTTCTTATAAAGCTTCTATCACATCATAGGAGCACAGGAGTGCCTTCTTCATGCCCTCACCGAACCCTACTTCCCAAAAAACTTCCACCTCCAACTACCTAAATACTATCACAGTGGGGGTTTGGGCTTTGTCTGGAGTCATTTTGTGTTGTTATAACACTACACCACAGGTTGGACAATTTATAAAGAACAGAGATTCTTTTCTTAAAGTTCAGGAGATTGGAAGTCTATGGCTGATGTACTGAATGTGGCAAGAGCCTTCCTGCTGCATCTTTTCAGGATGGGAGAAGAGCTCAATGCCCTTTAATAAGGCTATGCTCCATTCATGATGGCAGAACTCTGGTCAAACCAAAGCCAGTGTCAACACGACAGGGGATGAGTAAACAATTCAACCCATAACAAGGCTCCAAAGGGAAGGCCTGAGGGACATAGTGTAAAGTCTTAAAGATCCTCACAAAAAACTGGAAACAAGAGACAAGAATGATCCATATCTACCCTCTACCTCACCCCTATGTGCTAGTGTAAATAATTCAGGACCAAAGAGAAGAATGATGCCCCAGAGGACAGGAGTGCAGAGGCGGTAGTATGGGATTTGACCTTGGAGAGGGCTGGGGTCAAAAGACCAGAGACTCAAATGAAGAGCATGATGAGATAAGGAGGCAGTCAAAACAAGGACAGTTGCCACATCTTCTGGGCTGGTGCCAAGCTACCATCCAATCTGTGGAGGCTGAGCCACACAGGATGGGAGCTTAGCCAGTCCTTGCAGCCCATTCCCCCACCTCCAGGGGGAAGCGCTCAGCCGGGGCAGGAGAGCACACTCAGTGAATGCACTTCTGTAGAGGGCCGCCTGTGTACCATCCATGGCTTTCATGCTTTCTTGTACCCAGGCTTTCCAAAGCTCCTCTAACTTTCCCCATAAAAACACCAATTTTCAAAGGCTAGAAGGGAGCTTTGTACATAGAAGCAGTGAGCTGATGGCAGGGGAAAACCTCCTAGCCTGGTAGCTCAGATGGGTCAGGGAAGTGGGGAGTCCTCTCCCTCATTATGTAACTCATGTGGTTATACAACATCAGCAGCACAGTGCAACAGTCATGTACCCAGGCCTAGAAGCAGGACTGCCACATTTAAGTTGAGACTTTGCCCCTTCCTAACAAGTATGATCTTGGGCAAGTTTCTCAGTGTCTCTTGTGCTTCTGTTTCCTCCCCTGAGGAGATGATGATGAAAATAGTAATTCCTATCTCATGGGGTGAGAATAAGAACTAAATGAATGAGGGCAAATAAAGTGTTTGTGAAAGTTCATGCCGTCCAAAGTGACCACAAAGATCATAAATGACCACGTGCATGACAAGTGTTCAAAAGCCAATCAGGAGAGATGAGGTCAAAGAGAGGGGTCTTGAAAGACCAGGTCTGATTGGAGAAGTCATCCTTGGTATTCAACGCACTCCTTTCCCTGCCTCGCCTGGCCAGTTTGCTCCTTTGTAAAATCAGAAATATATAAAATGTTTCAAGATCTGATTCATGCAGTATGTGGCATTCTTCAGATAGGGAAACTGAGGCAGGGGTGTTACAAACTTGTCCAAGGTCACATAGAAAAGTAACTAGAAATGTTGAGAACCAAAGCCAAAGCTGTCTCCTCTCCCCCTCAGACATATGTCCATACTCAAATTTTTGAAAATGTATTTTTTACTCCCTTATTATGGACTGCAAATAGGATGACATTTGTCAAGCAAAGAGATGAATTCGTCTTAAGCCGAATTTTCAATGAATTGTTTTCTTTATATTCTTTCTGATAGACTAGCAGCCTTTACTAGAGATTATATAAAAACCCATTTGAGCTGACATCTATCTAGAAATAATAGACTCTTCTGGGAGTTTATGTCTATTAATGTCTGATAAGCTTAACATACAATGTCCCCACATCCACATACCATACCATACCAACCTCTCTGCAAAATCAAGGGCAAAGATCCAGTAGTTGCTGCCACTTTCAGAGGTATATTCATTTCCCCAGAAACACAAAGGAAGGAGCTGGGCGTGCTGATGCTCTCCTATAATCTCATCACTTGGGAGACTGAGTTAGGGAAAAAAATGAGTTCAGGCTGGATTTAGCTGTTGAGCAAAGACTTGTCTCAAAACAAAACTAAAAAGCAGTGTTTGGAAGCCTCTTGGAAATTTCTGTAGAGTAGAATTGGCCGTGCTTACCATATAGATGGGGGAGGGGGGCTGACTCCCCCTCTCCAGCTGCCAGTGTCTCCTGGCACAATCCTCAACCTATCATTCAGGGGCATGCATATGTGGTCTAGGTTCATGGGACCGAAACCTTGGTGACTCTCAAGGCATACAGGGCCCATCACTGGCCTAACAGGAATCCAAAGCCCCTTTTGAAACAGGCTTCCCCTCGTCCCTCTGAGTCTCACTCTGGAAGCAGGGCCAGGGAATCTGCATTTGTGACAAATCCTCCGGGTGACTCCGGCCAGCCCAGCTGCTCCCGTCCCACCCGAGCCTCAGGCAGGAGTGCCACAGGGCCAACCAAGCCCCGGCGAGGTGCAGCCTCAGGGGGTGGCAAAGTCAGGGGGAGCAGCGAATCTGCTCAGGAATGAGGGTGACCTTCATCTCCCCCACTCCTGCCACCCCCCCTCCCACCTCCCGGAGGGCTCAGGACGGAAGCCACCTCCCCCGACTCCAGGCCCCTTCCTGGCCTCTTTGGGACCAGCGTCGGGGGAACTGAGCATCCTTCCGGATGGGGACCAGCGGCCAAGCAGGTGGGCGCACGGGTTGGGGTGCGCGGGGGGGGGTCCCCACCAGGCCGGCCTGGTGCACCTGCAGGGCTGCGGATCCCTTCCCCCCTCCCCTCCCTCCTCTCCTTCGCTCTCTCCCCGCCCTCCTCCCTTCCTCCTCCCTCCCTCCCTCCCCC
>NW_012267233.1:10293213-10340792 GCF_000151885.1 Dipodomys ordii | reverse complement strand
GAGGGAAAAGAAGGAAGGAAGGAAGGAAGGAAGGAAGGAAGGAAGGAAGGAAGGAAGGAAGGAAGGAAGGAAGGAAGGAAGGAAAGTAGGAAGAAAGAGAGTTAAGTATGTAGGCTTTCCAGAGGCTATCTAGGAATGAATCACACCCTTCTTCCCTTGCTAGTTAGTTGTGTGACTTTGGATACTGACTTTAGGTCTGTAAGTCTCAGTTTCTCTGTATGAAAAATGTGAGTTTTGTCATGGCTAGCTCACAAGACTGCCCAAGACAGCGCTGGAAAGCCTAAGATTATTGGCAGTGAGTCCTCTCAGTGTTTGCTAGTCTTCCCACTGGACAGACCAGCAGCCTGAGGGGCTGAGAGTTTAAGAAGTTCCCAGGTCTGTTACTTCCTCTGCTTCCCTTCAAATGTGAACACCTGTTAAAGGCATCCTATGACTCGAGGGCTAATCAAACATGCTAATTGTGAACTCTGTTCTCCCCTGAGTATCCTACCCAAATAACGGTTTATTTTGCATCTCAGAGAAGGCACTGGAAGGCAGAGGTTCTGGACTGCTGCTCACTATTTCCCTCCCAGGATTGTTGGTGAGACCCTTTGCTGTGAGTTGTGTGTGGCAGAGATGTGGGAATGCTCCAGTGCTGGGTGGGGATCTGGCTAGGTGGAAGGTGTAGGTAGGATTTTTCTCTGCTAATGCATGAAGATGCACTTTGGAATCCCAAGCTCCAGTGTGACTCATTGTTAGTGAGTGTGCTTTACTTAAAGCAAGTTGTTTTGTTTTTCCCACATACAGCAAAGGACTGGAGCTGGGATGCGGAGGTCTGGTGTTAGGACCACTCACCTACTCCGGGTCCCTATAGTATCTGGGAACACTGCAACTCTGAAATTACTGCACACTTCTCACGACCTTCTCCTTGACAGTCAGCTTTTTAAAGGCAATGACTGTGTCCTATTCCACCTTGAATTCTCATCACCAAGCAAAATCCTGGCCTCCTAATCTAATCTAATGGGAGCTCACTCAGCATTCATTACCAATGTGAGAATAACAGAGGGCTAGGATCTGCACAGATGCCTCACTGCTCTGAGTCTCAGTCTTCTCATGTGTAAAATGGAGCTTGCATCACATTAGATCTCTTTGGCTGGCTCTGACTCTTCAAATCCTTACATTTCATGTATTCTTCACCTTTATTTTTTCCACTCCAGGTGTCCACTCCTACATTTGACCTTGAATTTGTGCTTGCTCCCTACTCAGGAGACTTGGTGAACTTTTCAAAATGACTGTACATACCTTGCTAGTTCAGGCCTGAAATTCTTTTCCTTTCTCCCACTGGAGTTTCCAACAAGGCCATCAGTCTGGTTTTCATTAGAGGCGTATACAGCTGATCATTTTTTAGTGATAGAACTAGTTTTCTCTTCTCTGCTCACCTTGGCAGTCACTGCAACAGTCCTGGCACCTTGCCTCCATGTCCCCGGTGGAGTGGACACTATGAGCCACTTTCTCTTGGTATGGGGTTTGTCTTGGCAGAGCGAATGTGTGAAGTGCACGGGACGAGAGAGGATGCCCCCACCACTGGACTCAACTGGTCACATCAGCCCCTGACAAAATCACTATCCACAGGAGGGACGCAAGCCCCTCAGCCCCCTGAAGTGCTTTCCACTTCACAGAAAGACTCAAAACAACACAATTTCTAAGGGAATCTTTTCCCTTCCAAGAACACAGCCACCATGGGACTTTCTGTAACATTAGCCCAAGGCTTGGATATCTGCCACTAACTAGACATCACAGATGGCCACTTACAGGCCATCCTGTCATTCAAAGGTGACGCTAGGCTGGCCCTGTGACCAGCTTGGCCACATAGAGTGAGACAGAGAGGCGCTGTTTTACTCCAGGCCTCAATACAGCCAGTAGTTAATGCCAAAACCTCAAGTGTGTGAGAGACCCTGGCCCGGCCAATCTGGCTGACCCACATTGAGCTGGCTGACCCACCATTGCTGAGCTCTGCCCAAAGCACTGGCCCACGGAACTGGGAGCAGTAACAATGGCTTATGGTTTAAGCCACCACACATTGGGGGTGGTTTGTTCCATAGCAGTGGGTGACAGAGTTTCTGGGTTCTGCTCATCTGCAACATGGCAGTTCTGTCTTTCATCCTTTTTTTGTTGTTGTTGTTGTTGGTCGTAGGGCTCGAACTCAGGGCCTGGATGCTATCCCTGAGCGCTTTTGCTCGAGGCTAGCACTCTACCACTTCGGGCCACAGCGCCACCTGTCTTTCATCTTTAAGGCTAGTCCAACACTTCCCATCAACTTGTATCCAACTCTTCCCAAGGGAGCCTTTCAACCTCAGGAGAAATGTCCTGAAACCTTAGACTACTAAAAATGCATCTGCCTGGAGTTTATCAGAAAAAAACCCAAGGTGAATACCATCTAAAAGCACTGACTTGGGAGTAAGTCTCCCTCGACTTGAGTTCTAGTTCTGTATCTTCCCAGGCATCTGACCTGGAGTAAGTTTCTTTCTCCAGTCCTCAGTTTCCTCATCTATGTAATGGGTTAATCCAACTACCAACTTAGAGCATGAAAGCAAGCAGCAAATAGGGTAATGGCAGGATGTTGCTTAGTATGACAAACACATGTAGAAGGTACTCCATAAACCGTAGCTATTAGCTTTGTGTGTTTCTATAGTATTTTATATTATTTTGCTTTTACATTCATCTTTCGAGGGAATAAAAATGAACAAAGACATAATAACCTAGCCCTATAACTGCTGATAAGGAAATGAAATTCCTGCCCAGTGCTGGTGGCTCACATCTGTAATCCTAGCTACTCAGGAGGCTGAGATCTGAGGATCGTGGTTCAGAGTCAGCTCAGGCAGGAAAGTCTGTGACTCTTATCTTCAATTAACCACCAGAAAACTGAAAGTGATGCTGTGGTTCAAGTGGTAGAGCACTAGCCTTGAGTTGAATAGCTGAGGGACAGTGCCCAGGGCCAGAGTTCAGGCCCCATGACTGACCACAAAAAAAAAGAAAAGAAAATGAAATCCTCATCGTCAGGGTCCTTATAGATTTTGTGAATGTCATCTCTGTGGGTTAGGAGAACTTTGAAATGATTTCTTTTGTGTGGAAAAAAAACATGAGTATATGCCTATGTGAAAATAACAATGAAATCTTTCATTTTGTACAATTAATATACCCTAATTTTTTTTAAAAAGTAGAATGCATGGAAAGAGGGCAGCCGAGGGAAAACCCTGGATCCAGATTTCCTGTGGTCTGAAGAAGATATTGCCCTTGATTTATAATCAGAGGAAGGTCACATAAAAAGGGTTAAAAAATCAAATGTCTGGCTAAGTCGAAATCGGTTACGAAATCGCAGCACATTGATTAGCACTTTTTTTTTTTTTGAGAAAACAGTGGAACAAGAGAAATCAAAACCTAACCTTCTACCATCTGCCGCCCATGAGTCTGTAGCTCTCCACAAGAATCTCATTAGCATCTTTCAGGAGGCTGATGTGTAGCCCCAAGCTCAGCAGTGATGGCCAAGGGCCCCACACCCACCTGAACCCATACCACCCAACCTCAGTCTGCACCACTCACTCCAAATGTCCCCCTTTACATGCAGGAATCCCACCTTCAGACAGAAGCTCCACTGCTGCAGGGAGAGTTACCCTTAAAAAAAAAAAAAAGGCTGCTCCAGACAGCTAGAACAATGAGGCAGAGATTGGTCCTGCAAGCTGCAAGCCACAAGCTGAGAATAACACATCACACATGCATTTGCTGCCAATTCCGGGCCTCTTGGGTTTGCTCTTTCTGGCCTAATCAGAACTACACATTCTAGAGCTTTTAAAAAACAGGGCCTGCCAGCTCTAAAGTGCAAAGGGATGGTGTCCTCCCTTCTTCCTCCTCTCCAAAACCACCTTCCTTCCCAAAGGAACGCAAGGTGACACAATCCTGTCCTTAAGGGCTTCCCTCGGGCCTCTGGGGAGCCAGGTAAGAAGGGCAGAGCCTTGGGGTGAAGAAGTCACAGAAAGAAAAAAGGAAGTTTGAAGGAATGCTGATGTTTTCAGTCTTTAGTTTTTTTCTTGGAGAAGTGTCTGAGGCTGGAACCTGTTTATGTGTGAGTGCGTGAGTGTGTGAGTGTGTGTGTGTGTGTGTGTGTGCATGCGTGAGCACACATGTGCATACACGCAGTTGTTTCCCTCATCGATGGTCTTTTCAGGTTTTCAGTTACCTGTATCAACCACAGTCCAACAATATTATTAAATAGAAAACTCCATGTTTTGAGAGACCACATTCACGTAATTTAATTATTGCATATTGCTATAGTGTCCCATTCCATTATTAATTACTGTTGTTAATCTCTCTGTGCTGATTATAAATTAATCCTATCATATGTCTGTATGTACAAGAACAAATACAGTACACATGAGTGCAGATCGCTATTGTCTTTGGTTTCAGGTATCTGTCAGAGGGGACTACTGTATATACCCACACCTGCATACCTGTACCCATGCATACATGTACACACATACAAGTGCACATGTGTGGAAGAGAAGCAGAAGCCACCCAGGGATTTACTTTCTGTAGGAATACTCTAGGGATTCACTAAACCTTTTGGATATTCATGATAGATTAAAGTGGAACCTGTTCGTGGGGCCAGAACTGTAGCACCTCAAGTCTGAAGGGCAGCTTTGATCCACTGTGTCTTCCCGTCTGAGAGATGCTACTGGCTTCCCACAGGGAACAGTACCTATTTAGCTGTCTCCTGGTCTCCAAGCACTCCGGCTGCAGAGGCCAGGACTCAGGACCAAAGGTTGTCCTGGTAACAAGGGTAAAATAGTTCGGGCTGAGCCATATCTATTTTTCTCAGAGCTTCATACAGATCCCTGAGTGTACTTTGTGAATCTCTTAGCTCTCCTCACCTTCCAGACCTGTATGCGCTTACCCTGACGCTTACATAACATCACTAGCTAACATCACTGTGTGCCAAACAATGCCTCTTTTGTCACACTCCAACTATGTTAATTTATTTTATACTTATACTGCCCCTGTGATATGTCTAATGATCATTCTTCTCACTTCGCAAAGAAGCTGAGGCACCAAGAGGCTAAGTCATCAGCTTGGGATGAAAGAGCACCCATGTGGCAGAGCTGAGAAACAACTGGGTAAGAGACTTACACTGTGTGGCCTTTGACAGTTTGCTGAGCTTTTTTGTCTCTGTCTCTTCTTTTGTAAAGTGGAACTTCAGATTCTCAGGCATTCCAAGATTCCCACAGCCCTTTCTTGACCTCCTTTCTTCCCTTAGGTGGTTTTGGGAAGTCCTGTGGTGTTTTGGGTCATATATCTGCTGATACTTCCTGGAGCTCTCTTCAGCTGGCTTTCTCCCAGGAAATCTGGTTTTTGGTGTGTGTGTTTTTGTTTTTGTTTTTAAGCTACTTGCCATCATTTGTATCTCAAGGTTAGAAAAATGGATTTATTGCTCTTCTTCACTCATTTCTCCCCATCGTCCGGGTCTGGCACATGGTTCCCTCATCTGTCCAGGTGCTCAAGGCAGGCACCTAGAATTTGAAAGAGATTCCTCTGTTTTGCTCATCCCACAAGCAGTCTTTCACAGCACTTTGTTGGTTCATTCTCCAAAATATATCCTGAACGCTGATCACCTTCACTGATTCCATGGCTGCCATGTTTATTCTGTCTACCCCAGTCCAGAGCCTCTAACCCTGGTTACCACAAGCCATTGAAAGGGTCTCCTTGCTGCTTCCCTCCCTTGCTTCCTTCTGGGTCCTCATTATTCTCATTTCTGCTTGACACTCCCCCAGGACTGGAGCTCCAGGAGAAAACCCAACTTCATCCCATGGTCTACTTGAGTCCTACTAACCCTGGCTTCCGCTTACTCCTTCAAGCCCTCCCACCTGCTCTTTCTTCTTGTCATGGGACAGCAAGGTATTCTGCTCCCCAGAGACTGCATCAGTGCCAGACGTCTAGCAGACACTCTGTATAGTGGTTTGTTGAGTGAAAGAATGGATGACTATATGCCAGCCTCTCAGACTTTTCTCCCTACTAGATCCACCATGCTCACTCTTGCTGTCCTCCAATTCACTATGCTTCAAGCACACACTTTTCCAGTCTTTGCCAGCCATTCCTTGTCTTTCAGGTGGTTTTTCAGTCATCGGCCCCTTGGGACACTTTTCCTGATGACCTCAGCAGAAGCAACATCCTTCCACTGGATTATGTTACCTCTTTTTCATAGCTTTATTGGCCCCTGAGATTACCTTCTGTTTATTCAGGTGTTTTGTTCATTTCTCCCATGAAGATGTGATGAGGACAGGGTCCTTTTCTGTCTTGACATAGCAGCATCCTACATCTAGAACTGTTCCGGCCACAGCCTTGCTGCTCAGTAAGCAATTGTGAATTGGCCAGACAACACTTAAGATTGCCATGAAGATTAAACCTATATTAAAGTTCATGTTAAAACAAGCATAGCTGGGCACCAGTGGCTCACACCTGTAACCCTAGCTATTCATGAAACTGAGATCTAAGAACTGGTGTTCATAGCCAGCCCAGGCAGGAAAGTCTGTGAGACTCTTATCTCCAAAAAGCCACCAGAAAACCAGAAGTGGAGCTGTGACTCAAAGTGGTTCAGCATTACCCTTGAGCAAAAAAGCTCAGGAACAGCACCCAGGCCCTGAGTTCAAGCCCTACAACTGACAAAAAAAAAAAAAGCATAAACACTTTGAAATAAATCTAAAAAACAAAATAAAGTCTAAAAGTTGAAATAGACAGTTTGTCATAAAGCTAAGCACACACTAAAAAAGAACAGTAACTCTTTGCCTAAGTCAATGTACAAAAGAAACAAGTATGTACATACCACATCCCCAAAATGCATGGAACAAAAATGCTTGGGACAGCACAATAGTTAAAATCTGGAAACAGTGCTGGGCACAATTACACTCACCTGCAATCCCAGCTACTTGAGAGCCCAAGGTAGGAGAATTTCTGTCCAAGGCCAGCCTGCAAAAAGTGAAAGACCCTTTCCTGCCCATGTAATTGTAACCCCTCTGTACAGTATGTTCACAAATAAAATAAAATAAAATTTAAAAAAAAAGACCTCAGATCTACCAAAAAAAAGGGACAGGGTATATATAGCTCAAGTGGTAGGGCACCTGCCTAGCAAGCATGAAGTCCTGAGTTCAATCCTCAGAACTGCCAAACAAGCCAAACAAATTTAAAAGATCCTGGAAGAAGCCCTGATGTTCACCAAGAAGGGAATAGATACAGTAAATGGTGGTCTGGTCATGTAGTGGAATGATACCAGTGAAGAAAGACTTGAATACTGATGCATACAGTAAGGATGAATCTCACAGACATTGTATTAATCAAAACAGCAGCCACTCACCACAAAAAAAAAAAAGGCTCATGCTGTCTGAGTCTATTTATAAGAAATTCAAGAATAGCGGAAACAGATCCTGGTGGTCCCCGTGACCCCTCTCCAGGGCTCCCACATGCACAGAGTGACCAGCACAGCTTTTTTTTTTTTTCTACAAGGAAGTGAAAGGGACTTGTAAGAAGAGGAAGGATTTGCTTTAACAAATGGTGGCAGGGTCAGTGCGGATGCTGTGGGTGGAAAGAATGTCTTCTGCCACGATAATTTTGGAAAGCTATGTGCAAGGCTGCCCTAGCCAGCAGAGGTTTGTGGAACAGCTGGGAAAACACAGAGCTTTCAAAGAACACCATGCAGGAGGTTGCGGCTTCACACAGCAATCAGAGCTGAAACTGTAAAACAGACCGAGAGGGTGACCCCATCAGTGATGGTTGCTGTGGCAGGTGGCTTCCTGCCCAGCCGGGGGGGGGGGGGTAGAGCAGAAGGGCCAAAGAGGGTGACACATCTTTTCTTGTGCATGAATGCAGACTTGCATGGGACAAGGGTGTATCTCCATTTAGTGACAGACAAAGCTCCCTGAGGGGCTCTTTTCACTTTATCTGCACAAAAAGCAGGAAAAGACCTGTAAGGCACCTGCTTAATAACCAAAAGGTCAAGATTTTCTTTACAATCAAAGCCCCAGATGCAGCACACATAATGGCTCCCCCAGTGTCACCCCTGTAGCCATTTTTCCGGCCATGTATCCATCCAGAGGGAGCATTAGCTTTAGCTAGTCGAGAAACAGAGATCAAAATGAACTGCTCTGTGTGTAACCAGAAGCTTGGAGGACTTGAAGTCAGGTGACTCCAGAAAATGTCCAATGACAGGTCACAGACAGATTACAAGAAGGCACTCCTTGGGGGCTGCAGATACACCAAGAGGCTGTTTGTTGGTCTGTTCATCATGAAACGTATTTGCAGTGGTTTGTCTCCTCAGATGCTCTTCCTCACAAATGATGAAAACATCTCTCCACAACCTGGAAAGTTGGGAATGCCTTATTGTTCGCAGTGATGTCACGTTTGGAAAGGAGATGGGATAAGTGCTATTCCGAACAGGTGGATAAGTACCACTGTAAGTCCAATCATCTTCTGTATTTTTGTTTTAATGCATCCTCACAGTGCCACGGAGGCAAGCAGCAAGCATAAGGTCCCTGGATACCAGCCCAATGACCATGGCTACCAGGGTTCCTGATAAGACCCGATTAGTCCACAAGAGAACCTTTCCTGACCTTCAAAGAAATGTCCAAGGTCACCAAATGGACCCCACCAAAGTGACCGCTTTCCCTGCAGCAGTAAGGAGGACATTGTTGAGGAAAATGCTACTTCTCAGTCATCATGGCTGGTATGAAATACCATGTAACTCTGCATTCATACACAAGAAAAGATGTGTCACCCTCCCCGGTCCCTTCTGCTACGCCTCCCCCCTTCCCCTGCTCGCCACCGGCGGGGTAGGAAGCCACCCACCACAGGAACAAAACAGTGAGGAGACTGAAACAGTAACAGGAACAGCTATCATGGCGGGGGTGGGGGGGGCGGGCTCCCATGGCTGGCCACCAGGGTCCTCATCCCTGAAAAAGACATTCCTCAGCTGCAAACAGACAAGACATATTGACCTTCAGATGAATGTGACACCCCTTGTGCGGTTGGTTAAGCCTACCCAAGGCTTCAGAACTGAGCTCTGACAAAGGGAACACTGTGACTTGCAAAGCTAAGCGGAGAAAGATGACCTAAGACTACCTTTTAGTGCTGCTGCCCTGTGACATCACTTTGGGATAAAGAGTGGCCCTCCTGGATGGCAGAGCTTCTGACTTCTGGCTGCGTAGTCTTGGAGGTACAGGAATGCCATACAGATCCCAGATTGCTGAGCTGACCAAACCATGGCACTCTCCCATAAATTTCTCTCTGTATGTGGGCCTTGTTGAATAGCCCCAGACCTTGAAAGCTTTACTCTCTGAATCACGTGATACAACCTCAGGGTCCTCCCTGGGGGTGGAAAAGAGAATTAGGCCCATGGAAGCTCCTACTCAGACACTACTCCTCTCAACCCAGCCCCTGGTATGTCAAGTTGAGCCATTCTTATTCACTGCAGAGACAGGAAGCGGTGAGCAGGTTTCTTATGGGTACCTATACCTTCTTCCCTTCTCTTCTCTTGCGTCTTAAATGTGAAGAGGAACAAACTCCAGTTATTAAGTCTCTGTTTCATGGGCAGCTAGAGAACAGGCCCTAACAGGTCTCTATTGCTGTGGCTAAAACAAGCCAAGGTATTGAAATCATACAATGCTTTCACTGAAATAAGAGAGAGAATATTTTTCTCTCTGGTTCTAAAGACTGGCTGTTACAACATCACTGCATGGAAAATACCAGAAGAATCAGGCCTCTCAATCTCAGATAGCCTGTGGCCTGCATAGATGCCCAGGACCTACGATCCCAAATGCAAAAGAATTGGACAATACTGGGTGCAGAAATGGCTCTAGATCCTAGGACAACAGAAACCTGGAGGGCATTTCCAGGAGCTGTGGCTCAGGGTTGTATTAATTACTTTTGAGTACCAAATACTTTTGAGTGAGCAAAAATACTGAAGGCAATAATCTTAAGGAGAAAGGATTTCTTTTGCTCACAGTTCAATCCAGGGCTGCTTGCCTCCATGTACTTGGACAGAACGTCACAGTGCAGGAGTGTGTGGGGAGGGGCTTCTTCACCTCGTGGAGACAGGAAGCAGTGAATGTAGACGAGATTAGGGACCAGGTATCACCTAAAAAGGCACATCTCTCAATGGTTTACTTCCTACAACTAGGCCCTACCTCCTAAGTTTCTAGAGTCTACCAAAACAGTACTTAGTCCCCCAGCCAAGAACCAAGATTCCAATACATGAGTCTGATAGGGAAGAATTCATATTCAAATCATAAATATTCTGGACTCACAGAATACCTTATCCACTATCATATTTTATACAGCACTGCTTCTGACTAAGGGCCGCACTTCACAGCCACGTGAAGCATAGCAATGGGCTCCTACTGGCCTACCACGTTCCTCACTATGCTGAAGCAGTTGGCTTACTCCATGATGCCATGGTCTTTTGAAGACACAGGTACAGCACCGTCTAGGCACCAGTACCTTGTAGAGCTGGGCCAAGCTTCTCCAGAAGGTTGTACATGCTCTGAATCAGCATGGAATATATGGTACTGTTGTTTATCACATACTCAGGATTTGTGGGTCCAGGAATTAAGAGAAGGAAATGGGAATGGAATCACTCATAATTGCCCCTAGTGACCCACTAGCACAGTTTGCTTCCTGTTCCCATGATCTTATGCTCTGCTGGCCTAGAAGTCTTAGGTCCATAGTGGGGAGTGAGTCTACCAGAAGGTACAGCAGTGATTCCATTCACTCAGAAGTTAAAAACTTCTGTCCACTTTGGGCTCCCATGCTTGTTAGTCAACAGACTAAGAGAGGCATTATGGTTGTAGCAGGGGTGCTGATCCAGATTACCAAGGGGAAATTGGATTGCTATCCTCCTCTGATATAAAAAATCTTTGTGATCTGTAGAGGAACGCAATCAATGGAAAGTAAGAGAGACCCCTTCTCCTCACCCAACAAACAGCTAATGGACATCCACTCATTAAATATTTATATTTATTATTGCATGTCTTCTGTATGCTGTGGGCTGGCTGTGACCACAGAAAGTTCTATCTTTCTGGATGACTGCAGCAATCACCTCTTACACATTTGGTAGTGTTTTCTGAATACTTCTTCATCTACAAAGGGACTTGGAAGAGCTATTATAGCCAACCATTAAATTTCATTTGGAACGCATATCCTGAAGGAAATAAAAATGTGAACAGGACACAGCAGATACTCACACAGCTGCAAGAACAGTGGATTCTGGACTGAAGACCCCTTGGGAGTGTGAGCAGAAAAATCAACCCCAGATGTTTCTAGATAAGTTGGTTCTGAATTGTTGTTGTCCAAGAGATTCCAGAATCTACTTTAGAATCTATTGTACCAATCTCTCTGGTAATGTTTCACTTACAGAGTTAGTTAGTTCTTCAAGAAATGGTTTCTGTGGGCAAAAAAAAAATACAATAGTGGGACCTATCAGCTGCTCTGGACATCCATCAAAGTGAACTAAGCAACTCCAGGTCAGCAATGGGAGGGAGGGAATGAGAGAGAAAGAAGGAACAGCTTACACTAAGCAAAAGGAAAGAAATGTACATATCACCCAATTTGGAAAAAAAATAATGTCAAAGTTTGCATAGAGTTCATAGGATTTATAGAGCATGATAATGACAATATGCCTTGTGAAAGTTAAAATCTGTTTGTGACTTTGGCTAAGTATCACTATCCCACAATGCTGTGACTTTTGTGAAATTTATGTAATCACTTAAAAATAAATAAATATACACATGAATGTAAAAAAAAAGAAATGGTTTCTGTATTTGATGCTTGGAGTTATAGAAACAAGCAAGTCAGCAGCCTATATTCAAGGATCCAACATTCCTGTTGAGGAGCAGGTATTTTAGCAGTTGGACTGTTCTATATGCCATAGAAGATTTAGGAACAGGGTATAGAAGGGACCATGTGGAAGGGACTACTTGACACATAGACACCCCCAACCACACATTTTATTTTGGCCCATGACGCAGAGCCTGTTAGATAGCAAGCTCTCACTATTTACTAAAGAAATAATGTTTATGGACACAGTAACCTCAGCAGATCAAAGGATTGCCTCTGTTCCAGCTGCCTTTGTTCCTTCTCTCAGAACATCAGTGACTGTTAGGCACTTTATGACCTACTGCTAATTTTGCACTCATCCCAATGACCATATGTTGTCCTTGCATTTTTTATCTTCCCCACACAGTTCTTCACTTAGACCCACTCTCACTTCATTTCCACATGTTCCTCCCGCATCCTTTACTGCTCCTACACCATAAAAGCCAGATTCTCTTAGGTTCTGACAAAGTGGAAAAATGGGCTTCTAGAACTCTTTTTCTAGTTCCTGAAGTTTACCATTTCTAGACATCTGCTCTTCCTCTAAGCTTTGGGTGGTGTCCCTTTTCCTTTTATCTGCAGGATTCCAGAACTTAGCCTGCAAAGAAGGGCAATCTGTTCAGATCTGCAGATTGCCAAAGCACACAGTCTGTGAGGCTTTTTCTCCACTCCCCCACTCTCCACTGGATGTTGGTAGAATCCCTTTCTGGGATGCACAACCGGAAGACAGGGTAATATGTGAGCTTATATCCAAAGTATACATTCCTTTTCCTTTCTTTGGTGGTACAGGGATTTGAACTCAGGACCGCACCTTTGCTAGGCAGGTACTCTACCACTTGAGCTACACCCCAGCACATAGTCTTTGAATATAGCTTTGTAGATAGTGCTTTCTCCTACAGATACTATCTGGCTAGTTGACAGATGTTTAGGTGAAATTTATGTTCATGTGCACACCTGTACACACACACATACACGCACACACACACACACACACACACACACAACACACACATCCCCAGAGGGCACTGTTTTTGGAATATATCCTATGTTTCTCATCACATAAAAACCACCCATTTTGTTATCACTATTCTTCCCCCAACATCGACACATGTACCATCAGCTTGTGTCTAACTACCCTCTGCCACCATGCACAAGTGTGCCTAACTTTCTGCACTATCATGGTGGGAATGTATTAAAATGTTACTTTAGTTTCTAAAATAAATGCAGAAAGAGAGGAATTGTCATTAAGGTCAGGAAGAAGAGAATGGGGATGCTGCCTCAAGGCACAGAAACCAAAAAAACTGGGGATAGATTCTCCACTTTTTGGTTGAGGCACTAAGGCAGAGGTTAAAATATTGAGATGTTGAACATCAAGCTTCCTTATCTGGTATTGTAGGCTTGCTTCGTTGGGAGTATAAAGACATTATCCTGGGTTTTGTTCTCAAGTTGTCCTACAGGATTTAGAATTACTCTAGATTTCTTCCAAATTTAGACAGTAGATTTTCAAGTTATCTTAGCTTTTGGTAGGGTTATGAGTTTTTATTGTTTTGTACATCCCAAGTAGGTATTTTAGTGGAAAGATGACAAAGGCTATATTAGGGATTGGTTTTATTTGAATCTATGGTTTATTACACCTTTATTCATTCATTGGCTCATCCAATTATTTATTGAACCCAAATTATGTGCCTGGTATGAGTAGATTTTGAGACTAAAATCTCAGCCCCTGTCTTTATGGAACTTATAATTTGATAAATTGTCTCAGGAGTCAAAGAATTACAAGGCAATATGAGAAATGTGTCCAGATTAGGCACTGGAGCTCTTTGTCTACACTTTGCTCTGGGTCATGAATCAAACAATGTGGGAGAAAACAATGGAATGGTAGATCGGATAGCGAAAGGTCTTGAATGACACACAAATATGTTTAGACTTAGACTGGAGGCACTGAATATTTTAGTGCAAGGACGTGAGCCGCCTAATTAAAACTGTGATTTACAAGTTATTCTAGTAGCTAAGTAAGAGGTGACTGTAACGGGAAGAAAGTAAATGCAGGCAGGCCAGTCAGCTGCTCTAGGAGGCCAGCAGAGGTACACAGGGAACTTGAATTACTACTGAGAGTGGTGGAAACAGAGATCAAGGACAGATGGAGAAAGATCTGGCAATCAACTGCACGTGGGTGGCATGAAGCAGGGACACTGGAGATGACACCATACTCTAGGTGCCTGGAAATATGAAGGTCCCATGCTTACAAACAGGAGACCCTGGTGAAGCAGCTGTCCTGAGAAGAGAGGAGACGGTACTTGTGACTTTGAACAGGAGGAACCAGTATATATACACAAGCTACTCTTTCCCTCACATGTACTTTTATTCAGTGCAGTAAGGATGTAAGTAAGTCCAATTATGGACTGTTAATTCCCAACAGAATGCTTGAAGAAATCTATCCCAATGGAATCCACAGAAAGGACGCTAACTCACCATGTGATTCTCTATGCTTTGGGTCAAAGGTAACTAACTGGTATTTTGTATGATCGAAATGCCCACTCTAGCTCTTTGCCCTAGCAAAGGGCAGGTATGAGTTGTGAGTTTCCACATGGAATCGGGGGGGGGGGAGGCACGGCAGAAATGTAGGAGCCATTGCCTAATCCACAAAGATTGTCAACTGTCAGGACAAGAAACCTGATCCAGAAATCTTATCACTCACAATCTGAAATATTCTAAAACTGTCACTCATATGAAAGAAGGAAAGAATAGAGTTGGCTCTTGGCTCCAGGTCAGATTTATCCAGTCCCAGTAAAATTCTAGTCAGATTCACTATTCCCTGAGGCCTGTGGGTATGACAAAAAAGAAGTTACAGGTGAGTTCCAATTCCTTCTACCATGAGAATCAACTTTTGCTTTTCAGGGAGAGAAAAGAAAAGGAATGGCATGGGTAATTAAAATCCACAGACAGCACAAACATCTGATTTAACCAGCGATTTCAAATCCTCCTCCACTTAAAAAAAAATTATTATTAGAGGTGCCACGTAACCCAGCTCCACCCACCTTTTGGGTCTGTAGCTAACAAACTGTGCATTCATTTGAAGGCAAGTGGGTAGGAGCAAGAAGAACAAGAGAAGTCAGGAAGCGTTAGCCTTTCTGAGACTGAACATTGGCCACTCATGCCCACTCTCGCTGGCTTCATTGGGAGGAATCACAGCATTAACACTGCTCATTGAACTTTCAAGACGGGCCACATTTTAGGAACATCAGCTTGCTCTGCCTTCGGCAGCTGAGCAGCTCCCTGATGGAGAACGCTGCTCCCTGTCGACGGCTCTGCAGTGAGTGTGGGCAGGGTGAGGTGACAGAGTTGGATGGGTCTCCAGGGACACAGCACTTCTCATTCCCCTCAAGCTTGAATCTCTGCCAGTGTGAGCTTTTGATACGCCACAGCTGAAGATGCAACTGCTAAACACTGTAGATGTCCTTGACCCAGCCCTTCCCAATGGCCTTCACAAATGACGTGTGTGTGTGCGTGCGCGCGCGTGCGTGCGCACACACATGCACACATCAGTACTAGGGCTTGAACTCAGGACCTAACACTCTTGCTTAGCTTTTTCTCACTTGGCTTTTTTTGGTAGGTTGGCACTCTACTACTTTAGCCACACCTCTACTTCTAGCTTTTTGCTGGTTAATTGAAGATAAGAGTCTCACAGACTTTTCTGCCCAGGCTGGCTTGGGCAGAGATCCTCAGATCTCAGGATCCTAAGTAGGTAGGATTACAGGCATGAGCCACCAATGCCTGGCTCATCAATAATTTCCCCCTGCTCTTCAAGGCCCTGTATCATTGCTTCCAAGTCACAATTCCTGTCTCATGATTCTGCAAATCATGCTTAACTTCTGGCCAGGTTTACTCACTGATGGTGAAAGGACTCTGTTGTTCCTATCACCTGGTCTTTGCTCCCATCATTTCTTGGGTCCTGAAACTCAGGACCCCAGCTTTTTCTTTGGTTAAAAATATGACTAATTAGCTAGGCACTGGTGGCTCACACCTGTAATCCTAGCTACTCAGAAGGCTGAGATCTGAGGATCACAGTTCAAAGCCAGCCCCAGCAAGAAAGTCCATTAGACGCTAATCTCAATAAACCTCCAGAAAACTGGAAGTGGTGCTGTGGCTCAAGTGGTAGAGAGCTAACCTTGAGCTGAAGAGCTGAGGGATAGCGCCCAGGCCCAGAGTTCAAGCCTAACAACAACAACAACAACAAAGACTAGCCAGGTACCAGTGGCTCACACCTATAATCCTAGTTACTCAGGAGGCTGAGATCTGAGGACTGCAGTTCAAAGCCAGACTGGGCAGGAAAGTCTGTGAGACTCTTATCGCCGATGAACAATTTTCAAGGCCCAGACTTTCCATGAAATATTCCTTATTTGCTCCAATTCAGAACAACCAAGCTGGGCGCTGGTGGCTCATGCCTATAATCCTAGCTACTCAGGAGATCCGAGGATCACAGTTCAAAGCCAGCCGAGGTAGGAAAGTCCATGTGACTCTTATCTCCAATTAACCATCAGAAAATTGGAATTGGTGCTGTGGCTCAAGTGGTAGAGCACTTGCCTTGAGCTCAGGGACAGCGCCCAGGCTTAGAGTTCAAGCCCCATGACTGACAAAAAAAAAAAAAAAGGAAGGAAAGGAAAGAAGGAGGGAAGAAAGGAAGGGAGGGAGGGAGAGAAAGGGAGAGAGAGGGAGAGAGAGAAAGAGAAAGAGAGAAACAGCCATTGTCCCCTATGGTGACACATTCTTATTCCACCTTCATGACACCATATTGTCCTTCCCATGTGTCACAGGAGCTCGTGTCCCCTGTGCGTTCCATGTTCTCTCAAATGTGGGTCATGACCCATTAGTGAGCTTCAAAATCACTTTAGTGAGTCATGACCTGAATTTTAAACAATGAAACAGAAGAGAACATTTGAGAGTATATTACATATACATCCTAAATTACATGGGGAGTAAACATATTTCTCATTTGCTTTATAGTTAAAAAAAAAACTTGAAAGTCACTGCCTCATATAGTAATGACGTTTTCTGCTTTTATGTAACAGAAAGCCTTGATCCAACCAGCTTGAAATAAAAAAAGAATTTATTGTCTTATATAATGAGAAGTCTGGAGACAGGGAAACTCTAGCTTTGGTTTATCAGAAAATTAACATCAAGGATGGAGATTTTTGCCATCTCTGTCAGGTCTCCATGTTTACAAACTGGTTGCAAGAGTTCCTTGCATCATAACAACATCCAGAGGCAGAAACGAGTGATTTATTCTTTGGGTCTCTTTTTACAAGCTAAGAATTTTTTCCCAGAACCCTCCCACCCTCAGATCTCTCTCCATAGCTTTTGTACTAAAATGAATGCTTTGCCCAACCAGAGCTGGTAAGGCAAGCAATATCAGTCCAGCATTCTCTGAGCTCTTGTCTGGTTTGGTTGGCCAGGGGAAGAAGGAGAAACTGATGGATTTGGGATAGACAAGCTGAAGTATCTCCTAGCCACACCTAATATACTGGGGCCAGGGATCCCTTTCTTTTATGTTCTCTGCAATACTGATCACATAGCAAGTCTAGACAGCCACCTAGATTTCCAGAGATAAATTAATCATTTTGCCTCCAAGTATAAATATTCATGGATACAGAGATCAAATATCCAATCGTACTGGAGACCTTGGGCAGACATAACTCATGATGTGCTGACACAAAACTCACAAGCGGTGAGGACTTTTTCCAAGTTTTCCTTTCGCTAACGAATGATTAAATGGGATTACTAGATTCATACCATTATACATGGAGAATGTCATTTAAATAGTCAAATATGTATTCGCCACCATGCAGATGGCAGCTGAAGGCTCCCCAGATGGCATGGTGGCTCTCAAGATGACATGACAAACGTGGACGGGTGGGTGTGCGGAGACGTGCCGTCACCCCAGATATGGGCTATCTTGGGGAACTATGGCAGGATTATGTTGAATCATCACTGGTGTGTTAGTTGGACAAAGGTCCCTGTAATTAAGCCCTCTCTCTGCCACTCGCCTTGGCATCTTTCTGCTTAAGTTGTCATTTAGGGCCAGGCTCAAAAACATGAAAACATAAAATAACCTTATCTGCCAGAGCTGACGGTGGAGGGCAGCCAGAGGAACTGTTAACTCTTCTCAAAAGCATATGTGTGCACACGCGCACACACACACACACACACACACACACACACACACCTGACCAGAGAAACCCCCAGGTTCAGAAGGCTGAGCTGCTGAAGTTTTTGTCCCTGAGATAGCTAGCATCTTGCTGCTCCGGTTACAAACTCTAGACTCTCCATGCGTCCATGACACTGGACTTCAGAGTGTCTCAAAGTTTCTGGAAAGGAAGCCCTTCATTCTGGAGAAGCGAAGCGTGGACATGCTTTCACTGATCAGGCCATACATGCACCTGGGCAGCATCTGCTGGGGTCCAGAACTGGACGATGATAGACTTGGATCCTACTGCTAATTTTGTTTATCAGTACTGGGGATTGAATTCAAGGCCTAGTACTTGCTACAAAAAACTTCTACCATTTGAGCCACACCCTAAAAGCCTTGAACTTTTTGTTTGTTTTCAGATAAGGTATCACACTTTTGCCTGGCCAGCCTTGGCCCCCAGTCCTCCTACTTACAACTCCCGAGTAGCTGAGATTAGAGGAATATGGTTGGCGGGTTGCATTAGGTTAGTGGCCTCAGATCAGTTCCAGTTGTGCCAAAGTTTGCTCTAGGTTCTGCCTTCAGTTCTGCCTCATTTTAGGAAAGTTCTTGGAAAACTGACCAGAGTTCTGCTAAGATAGTCAGAGTGAGGAGAGTTTTAGAAACGATGAGGAACTGCTATTGTTCATAGCTCCTCATTGTAGCAGCCCAACTGACTGGCCACCTATCAATCTTAAGAAACACTCACTTTATAGGGATTCAGAGCAAATATTCAGAGCAGAGATGGAGACAGGTGCTGAAGGCCGTTGCTGAGAGGATTACTTAACAGATGGCTTGGGGAACATGGAGAAGGAAGTGGTAATTACAGAGGGCTGGCATGGCTTAGTTCTCATTTCCTTTCTACAGCCTGGCTCCCTAATAGATCATAAGAGCTAATACATATTAAGTGATTTCTATGTGCCCGGCACTAAGCTAAATGCTTTAATGCGTTCAGACTCCTCAATTATGAAGCTGGTGCTATTATCACTCCTATATATAGACGCAGAAAGTAAGCCTGAGGAAAAGAAGAACTTTTATTATTTTTTCCTTTTCTGTTTGGATCTACATTCTCCTTTTCTGTCTGTGGCTCATTCTCCTTCTTCAGGACTCAGCTCAAATGTCCTGCTGTAGTTCAGATCTTGAATGTCTCCAAAGGCCTGTGTATTAAAGCTGTGTGCCTCAGGATGGCTGGATTGGAAGACAGTGTCAGTTTTGAGAAGTAGAATCTAGTGGTAGACTCTTGCCATCGTATGTCCTTAAAACAGACTGTGGGGCTCAGTCTTTCCTCTTCCTATCCCTCTTCCTCCTTCTCTTCTCTTTCTCCTTCTCTCTCTTCCTCCTCCTCCTCCTGCTCCTCCTGCTCCTGCTCCTCCTTCTTCTTTTTCTTCTTCCAAATTAGCTTTATTTTTCTATTTTTATTTTTTCTGCCAGTCCTAGGGCTTGAGCTCAGAGCCTCGGCACTGTCCCTGAGCTTCTTTTGCTCAAGGCTAGCACTTGAGCCACAGCACCACTTCCAGCTTTCTCTGTTTATGTAGTACTGAGGGATTGAACCTAGGGCTTTATGCATTCTAGGCAAGCGCTCTACCGCTGAGCTACATTCCCATCCCTCGCCCTCTCTTTTGGTACCAGTACTGGGTCTCGAACTCAGCACCTCATAGTCCCACTTGACTTTTTCCACTTGAGCCACAGCTCCACTTCTGGCTATTTGCTGGTTGATTGGAAATAAGAGTCTCACAGAGGCTTTGGTGCCTGATCTGGCTTTGAACCATGATCCTCAGATCTCAGCCTTCTGAGTAGCTAGGATTATAGATGTGAGTCAACTGCACTATAATCCTCTCCCTTTGTTTACTAGCCAGGAGTTGAGTGGTTTTTGCTCTGCTACCCCTCCCTCACCCTTGATGTGCTGCTTCACCATTGGCTAAAGCAGTGAGATCAATCAAATGATTACAACCTGGGACTTCTAGGATGATGAGTCAAAGTAAACCTTTTCTCTTTATAAGTTGGTTGCCTCCATTATTTTATTATAGAGATAGAAATCTGACTAATAGTCTGTCCTAGTGAGGCTTTCCCTATCCACTCATCTAAAGTGGCTCACAGCTGCCTCCTTGGGACGGGGCACTCACCCCTTGTTCATTTCCTACATAGAGCATCTTAGGGTCAGCAGGTGTATCTTGTATTCTTACATATTTGTCTATTTTTCACTTTCAACTTTTTAGATATAAGCTCTGTGAGGGCTGAGATCTCACTGCTCTTGTGTGCCCTGCCCCATCATCACCTAGCAGGATGTCTGAAATAGAACAGAAATTCAGATATTGGAATGAAGGACTGAGTGCATTGCGCATGAGTGAAGGCGGTTAATTAATGCCACGTGGACACGATGTGTCTCACATCAGAAAGCAAGTGTTTAGCCCCCTGTTATGCTCAGGCAGTTACTCATTCACCCATTCAGCATTCATTTATTAAATTACCAACAGTGCCAGGCACTGACGAAGGTGCTTGAGAATCAAATGAGTAAGAGCAGACTCTGCCCTTGGAATCTACCATTAGAGGGTGGAGGTGGTTGTTGGAAGCAGGGCGGGGCTGAAGTGGGGTTTATACAAGAGCACAAATGAAAGTATCATGTTGACACATCTCCTGACAGAAAGTTAAGTACCAAGTAACATAGCAGCAGAAAGCAGAGCTACCTAGCTGTCCCTGCCAAGCCGAAAAACAACAGGGCAGGTAACTTTGAACTTGACCTTGAAAGAGAACTCTGGATTGTTCAGAGGGGTGAGGAGGGAGGTGTGCAGAGGCAGGAGGGGACCCACCGGGCCTAGGAAACTGTAGATTCCTCTGACCCTACACACTTGGATCTCAGAGCTCCAACATAAGGACTGACTGCTAGCTTAGTGGAAACCTTCAGGAGAGGGCATGGAACAGATGTCTGCGAGGTCATCCAGGTGACCTCCAACAATGAGAGCCAGGATCTCACAGAAGAAGGCTCCAAAGTGCAGAACCAGAGCCTGGGTGTATTCTGGACTCTAGAGGCCAGGGAATGGTTATATTTCTGTCTTAAGTACCCAGAATTCCCTAAGAAGGATAATTGTAACCAAAGCATATATCATGGCTTGCAGCCTCCACATCATCTTCTCAAATATGAGCTCATTTGGTCTTCCAGTTGCCTGCTAGACATTCAGAAAGCCCAGCTATTATTCATTTCTTTAGATAGGGCTTATAAAACACTAGGTTTCATGCCAAGGCTAAGCATTGCAAAGGGGCCCCAAAGCTATCTGTGTGGAGAGACAAAGAACCTTCTCTTTTCCCCCTGGAGGCGAGTTCTCTGAGCATGAGAAGTGGCCTGGCAGTAAATAGGTTAACAGGAGAAAGCCACACAAATGTGCTGTGTGCAAGGGGTACAACAGTGGAGGAAGAACACTCAAGAACCCAACGAGCTTAGAACCTTCTTTGTCCTCTTCAGGAGAGGGAGAGAAGGGCTGGAGGCAATTTTATATAAAGAACAAATGATTGGGGGAGGAGGGAGATAAATGGGCCTGAAGAACAGACAATGGTCTGGACATAGCCTGACTGGGCTCTGGGTGTGGTGTCAACTCTTGTCTTCTTCCCTGCCTGTAAATCTTCTGGAGGACCTAGAAAATAAAGGGACTTGTATGAAAGCCATTCTGTCACTTGGTTCTGATTTGGGCCAAAGTGCTAAACATACTTCTTTGGGGGTATCATTTTCATGAGCTCCAGTATGTGCAAATATAATGTGAAATGCTTTGACTCATTCTGTGTGGAAAAGAAACTTGGCCTAGGCACACATAAGCATGATGCTGTAGGTGGTAATTAATGGTAGAAGCTCTTAAGTCAGTCTTAGGTTCAAATCCTCACTCTGGGGTTGAAATATAGCTCAGTGGTAGAGCACTTGTCTAGCACGTGAAAGGCCCTAAGTTTGATTCCTTGCATTGCAAAAGAAAAACGGGATTCTTGCTCTGCAATTGCTTGCTATGTGGCACTGGGTAATTAAATAAGATAATTAATACCTGTGTACTAGTTAGATTATAGGTTGGCTGTTAAAACAAAGATCTTTAAGTAGGTAGAGATTTAAACAAGATGGAAATTTATTTCCCACTCATCTAGACTGCTGACTGAGATGTGTGGACTTGCTCTAGAAAGTCATTGTGTCCTACGCAGGCTCTGTCCATCTCACTGCTCTTCCCCTTCTAGAGGCTGACCCAAATGTCTGTTCCAAGATGATCCTCATCACAGCTCATGCTGTGTGCAGTTGCAGCTTGATCCAGAGCTTCCATGATGTCACCAGGACCTGTTCCTCCTGTAGCCTGCCTCCCTAATCTCTGCATTCAGATGAGCTCACTTTGGGTAATTTCACACCTTGTGTGCTCTCAGCTTTGTATCCAGCATCTACCTTCTATGAATCAAATGACAGTTTGGTGCCTCACAATAACCTGCACTAATTCCAGCAACTAGGGACAGGAGGAACTATCAGCTATGAACAGTTAGGATCATCAGCCCCCAGCAGCTTCATGATTGAGAATGGAGGAGGGATGAACCCCTGTGAGATTCCCCACACTGTTTCACTACCAAAAGGATCATGGAGGAAAGGGGTTTGCTAGTCAACGTTCCCTTACCATAACACATACTTGAGACAATCAACTTATAAAGAGGAGAAGTTTATTTTGTTTCACAGTTTTGGAGGTTCCAATCAATGGTCTGTTGGTCTCTGTTTTGGGGCCTGCAGTGAGATAGCCCATGATAGGAGCATGTGGCTGAGGAAACTGCTCATCTCATGGTTGCCAGGAAGCAGAAAGACAGGAGAGTGCCGGGATCCCAATATCTCATTAATGACAAGACCCCAACACCCTCACTTCCTCCAACTAGGACCTACCTCTTCAGCATCTCATTATCTCCCAACAGCACTAAGGGTTAGGTATCAAGTCTTTAACAATGGCCTTTGCGGAAGCCAGGCACTGGTGGCTCCCAGGCACTGAAGGCTCACGCCTGTAATCCCAGCTACTCAGAAAGCTGAGATCTGAGGATCATGGCCAGCTCAGGCAAGAAAGTCTGTGAGACTCTTCAATTAACCACCAGAAAACCAGAAGGGGCACTGTGGCTCAAGTGGTAGAGTGCTAGGCTTGAGCTGAAGAGCTGAGGGACAGTGCCCAAACTCAGAGTTCAAGCCCCATGACCGACAAAAACAAACCACAAAATAAAACAATGGCCTTTGGGGAACATTTATCTGAACCATGGTAGGTAGATTTTTTAAAAATCTTGTACCTTGTCATTCAATCAATTATATGTACTTCTAGGATATATGATCCATAGCAATTACATTAAAATTCTACCCCTCAAAAGAAAAAAAAAAAACAAGCCAGGCGCCGGTGGCTCACGCCTGTAATCCTAGCTACTCAGGAGGCTGAGATCTGAGGATCACGGTTCAGAGCCAGCCCAGACAGGAAAGTCCGTGAGACTCTTATCTCCAAAAAACCACTAGAAAACTGGAAGTGGCGCTGTGGCTCAGGTGGGAGAGTGCTCGTCTTGAGCTGAAGAGAGCAGGGATAGCGCCCAAGCCCAGAGTTCAAGCCCCACGACTGACCAAAAACAAAAAAATTTGACTATGTGTCTCCAACAGCACATTTATTTCTCTGTAAGTATACTTACGTGCTATTCTACTAATATATTACTGTAGTAAGACTACTAGGGGTATCCCAGGATTCCTCCTTTTCTAGTTCCTCAGTATTACATTCTCCAATTGGTACATGGCATTCCAAAAAAGACTACATTTCCCAGAATCCCATGTTATTATTTATAGTCAGATGATTAATTTTTAACCAATGGCATATCTGGGACACCATTTCCAGGAAAAATCCCATTGGGAAGATATGCAATTTTTCTCTTCTTTCTACTGCCATACTATGGGTGCATTGGCTGGACCATGGGCATCACCTTGGATAATGAAGTGGAAGCCATATGATTAAGATGTTAGGACAGAGAAGACAGTTTACCAGTTCATACTAGGCTCATTTACATGAGACAAAAATAAATGTATCTCCTAATTAAGACACTACTGTTTTGCATATTCCCTTCTTTTAATCTTGGTCAAATCTAGTTCTGCCTAATAGCATTATATACAATATAATGTGTTCTAAAATAGATAAAAGGAAGTTATAAAATAACTATAGGTTCAATCAAATAATTTTGAAAGTTCTAATATTTTCCCCTCTATTCTACTGGATAAAAGCTCACATACCTCTAGGTCTGAGTTTCATACCCTCTCCCCCCTTTCAGAGGTCTCTCATCTCTTGGCCCTTGCCCCATGAGGCTGCATCAGGCAACACTTAGGAAGCTGTTTGCCTCTTTCCCCCTAATATACTATATTTTTGGGAGCAGTATCTCTGAAGAAAGTTCTCTGGAGTACCTAGCATAGAGGGCCGGACCCCTCCCAAGCTCTGCCTTTGCTGACTCTCCTGGATCTATTTCTATCACTCTGACTCTGCTTTTGCCAAAAAGAAAATGTGATGGAATTGGAAAGATGTAATGTTATCTGAACCCACAGAAGTGGGCAATCTGTAACTGTCAGAAACACAGATGTGCCATGGAGCTCGCACTGCTGCTGAAGCTAAGGGGCACCCACTCACTGACTTCTCTCAGCAGGCATGTGACTCTGTACTAACTGGGCTTAAGACTGCAGGGCAGGAAGAAGGATGGGGGGGAAAAGGCAGAGTGTCCTCTGAAGACATTCACCAAGTTTAGCATGTGCCTGCCCTGTAAGACAGTATTCATGGAGTCAGACGCACCACTCTATCAGAGACAGTCACAATGAATGCAATGCTGGGACTCCAAAACTGAAGGTCTACAGACCCCCAACCAGGCAGGCAAACTCTGCTTGGTCCCTCTAGGACCTGGGTGAGGCCCTCCCTCTCCCCTGACAGGCATCTGTGTCCTGACTACATCACAGCTTCAAAATTCCCTGACTCATGCCTTGGAGTTTAAAGAAGAGCTGATTCAGGCAATGTAGGCCGCACACTCCTCCCCTCCCACTCCATTCTGATATTTCATTACAGCACCCTTGTGTGGCAGGGGGACCAAGGAAGGAAGGAACTGGGGAGGGGGAGAGGGCTCCTGAATCCAGAAGAAACCCTCCAGGAAAACTTGTGATGAGCTCATTGGGAAAGAAATGTATTGCTGGGCATTAACTCTGGGTGTGGACAGGTTGCAAATGGTGCAGATCTTGGAGGCCATCCCGGTCACCTAAGGAAAAAGCAGCGGAGGTAGGAGGGGAAGCTTCTTCCTTCTATTCCCTCATCCCAGTCTGATCTGTTTTCCTACACTTCAAGTAGCCAGGCCATCATGTGACTGCCTAGTTACCATGGCAACAAATCCTGTTTCATGAAGTGTGTGGTGAGAAATCCCACGGAAAGATCCCTGAGCAGGGCATGGTGCTTTGCCAAGGGCAGCTCGCCTCCACCTTGGTCTGTCCTCTGGGGCTGCAGTGGCAATGGGTGGTGGAGGTGATGGGGGTAGAGTTGGAAACAGCAGTGCTTTGCTGCTCTGCTAAGCTGGAGACATTGGCTATTTTTTGTTCTCCTCTGATACTTGTCTCCCCTGTTTTGGAACACAGTCCCCGAAGATGAAAGACAAAAATAGCTCTCTCTGGAGGAGCTGATGCTAATGCACAGTTTGTGCCTTAGAGTTGGGCTTCTTACTGTAAAGCATCCACCTGGCAACATAAGAGTTGGAGGCAAGGTTGCTCTCCCCAACCATCAGAATGCTGCCGAGAAGGGGCTACATGCTGAAAGATGGACAGCAGTGAGCAGGGCAGGGACCACCAAGCCAAATGGCTACAACCCCAAGCCCCCTGCTACAGGCCTCACTAAAGGAAGTGGCGCAGATATGCTTTGTTACTAACAAAAGACATAACCTTAATTTGGTGAAACATCTATCGCAAGGGATCCAGCGTTCAGCAGCTGAGTAACTGTTAGAGATTTGTGTCTGAGCACACGGTCCCGAGCCATAGACAAGGCTTTTCTGAGACAAGCTGGGAAAAAACCCTGAGAGCCTTCTCTGAAAAATGCAAAGAAAGGGCTGGGGGCACGGCTTAAATTGTAGAGTACCTGTCTAGTACGTAAGTATAAAGCCCTGAGTTAAAACCCTCGTATTATGTTACAAGGGGAAGAAGAGGAAGAGGAAGAGGAAGAAGAGGAGGAAGAGGAGGAAGAGGGGGAGGAGGAAGGAGGAGGAAAGAAAAAAGGAAGAGGAAGAGGAGCAGAGGGGAAGAAGAAGGGGAGGAGGAATAAGGAAAAGGAGAAGGTAAAGGAGGGAGAGGTGGAAAAGGAAGTGATGGTGGTGATGATGACACAGGTCCATGATCAAAGCTGGGCATGTCAAATCCCCTCCTGAAAACTTAAATCTCTAGTGGCTCTGTTCTTGCCACTGAGATATCAGCTTCTTCAGAGACCCCTTCATTCTAGGAGGCCCTTTCTAATCTTTAACCTCTCCCATGCACAAACAAGGCAGGAAAAAGGCCCCAAATGGAGAGATGACAAATTCAGCTCTGGACCTGGTGTTTCAGACTCATGTGACACCCTTGTGATGACCAGCAGCTCCAGGAAATATGAATCAGAGGAGAAAGAAAAGTCTGGGCTTGAGTTATCAGTCTGTGAATCGCAGATGAAACTAGGAAATGATCAGATAACTACTGAGAAGGTGGGGTGGGGGAGGAGAACATGAAGCAGAAGAATACAGGAGAGCAAGGACCAGCTGAAGAAAGGGCCTTCTTCTTAGGAAGGAGAGGAAGGAATGTAAATGGCCAGAGGTAGAAGCAGGAAGTACAGTTTCATAGAATCTGAAGAATGAACCTGAAAGATGAATGGCCAGGCATCATAGTGCAGGTTTGTAATCCCAGAGACTCAGGAGACAGAGTCAGGAGGAACTTGAGTTAGAGGCCAACCTGGGTAAAGTTAATGAGACTCTCTCTCACAAACAAAAATATTTAAGTGGGATGGGGGCAGTGATCACATGGTAGAGCCTACCATATTTGAGGTCCTGGGTTCAACTCCTAGTACTGTAGAAAAGAAAAAAATTGGAATAGTAGATGCTTGAAGACTCCCAAGGCTCTCACCACTCTAGTGGTGACTCTAAAAGCCACGGGGCTGTAAAGCATGTGGGAAAGGGGAATGATGCAGGTAACGTTTACATGACAGATGGAAGAAACTAGACAGCAAAGTGGGGGGGGGCAGTTCTAGAGGGGTTACATTAGTGATGCCTATCAGCACTGGCTTTTTCCCAAAGCCTCCCATTTAGATCTGCTGCCCTGAGGTCTGAGAGGCAATCAGGATTCAAGGTAAAGATAATCTCAGGAAAAACTAAGAAAAAGAAGGTATATAGTATATGCTAGCTACCTTCTGCTAATAGTTGCTACAAAGTATCTTTTTAAACATCATGGGCAGACATAATTTATATGCCCACACCTAGCTGCAAGGGAAGCAGAAAAGAAAAAAATAGCTGTTATTGTGTGTTTGTGTGCACCATGTATTAGTAGAGAAAAAGAAGACAAAGGAGGGCATGCTGGTACACATTGGTAATACCAACACACTGGGAGGCAGGGGGACCATGAACCAGCCTGGGCTACATAGTAAGAACTTGTTTAAAAAAGGTCAGGGGGATGATTGGGGGAGGCAAGGGGAGAGAAGCGTAAGTTAACTAATAGCCTCTGTTTCAGACATAATTAATCCTTAAGTAAATCCCAAGATGTTATGCTTATGTTGCATCTGGGAAACTGAGATATGGAAATGCTAACTAGGGTAAACAGGTTCCCTGCTCCAGAGCCTGCATTCTTTACTTTCATATGGTGTAGCATGACTGCTAGGCAGCAAGGCTTGCCCTGTGGAGGTCAGAAATTGTCTGGTTTGTTCCCTATGCCTTCTCTGTTCCTTCACATACCCTACCCTGCCCAAGATGTCTATTTTATCCTCCCCTCTACCTGCCTTCAGACCTGTACTACTAAATCTGCTCCTGGTTCCCACTGGTACTCCTCAAACTCCTCCCCTGTGACATCATCTCTCAGCCTGCAAGACCTGAGGCACAGAGACAACAGCAAACCATTGAAGGAGTAGGATGTAGCTAATAAGAGCTCAGGCTTTGGAGTCCAGCAGAGTGAGGTTCAAATCCTGCACCGCCTTTTGAGAGCCTCTCAGACTCTCTGAGCTCGATTCTCTCATTTATAAAAGAGGGAACTCGTCTCATAGAGGTGTAAATAAGAAAATGTGCATAAATCCTTATGCAAGAGTCAGTATCAGGTACTTGATATGAAGTAGCTGTGATCCTGCTTCTCATGTCCTCAGATGGGGGTACAGAGTCATCACTAGCCGTCCTTCTATTTACCCTCCCTGCAGAGGCCTGCTTGACAAGACCATCAGCTCATTCTTTTTTTTTTTTTGGGTCCAGTCGTGGGGCCTGAACTCTGGGCCTGGGCGTTGTACCTCAGCTCTTCAGCTCAAGGCTAGCGCTCTACCACTTGAGCCACAGCGCCACTTCCGGCTTTTTTCTTTTTGCTTATGTGGTGCTGAGGAATCGAACCCAGGGCCTCTGGCATGCAAGGCAAGTGCTCTACCACTGAGCCAACTTCCCAGCCCCATCAGCTCATTCTTTAAACAGCCCTGACCAGCAGATAGGAGTTGCAGGTGTAGACTATGGGTTTGGAATTTGTTTAGTGAAAACAAGAACAACAACCACCAAAAAAAAAAAAAAAACCCACTTATTGTTTTAACAGATCTGAAATATCATTCTTGGATGGGACACAAAGCAACAAAGGGAGTGTTTTTTATTGTTACACAAAACATTATACATAATTCTGAAGAAGAGCACATTTTAAGAACAAACAGATTAAATACCTTTGGTAAGATGGGCGGGGGTGGGGGTGGGGGATGAGCTGCATTGTTTTAAGATTTGAAAATGCTTTTACTGAATTCCAACAGAAAGGAATATCAGGACCGAGTGAGGAAACACACACACACACACACACACACACACACACACACACACACACACAGAGTGAATGAACAAAATCAGGACCGAGTGAGGACACACACACACACACACACACACACACACACACACACACACACACACACACAGAGTGAATGAACAAAACTGCCCTCTCCTTCTGCTGGGATTGCAGGTTGTTTTCCATGGAAAGATCCACTCTGCTTCCTGAGAGATGCACACTCTTGAGGAAGGAAGAGCTTCCTAGAGCCTTCTACCTCCACCTTTACCTTTCTCCGTCCTCCCTCTGAGTGCAAATCCTCCGCAACCATTCCTCCTCACCTTCAGAAATGTATTTTCAGAGCTCTGATTCTTTTCTGTCAGATCTCTGTCTCTGATACCATCCACTATAATCAATCACCTCCCTCTTTTGCAATCTTGCTCTTCACATGGAATTCTTTCTCTTTGTGACAGACTGCCAGATAGCTGCCCGGCTGTCTTTTTTTTTTTTTTCTTTTCCCCTATTCTTCCAATGCAGGAGTTCTAGCTGTGCAAGGGCTACCCAGAGTGATAGTTTCCCAGACTCTTTCTGTTGTCTGGTGGCCACGTGACTAAGGATGAGAGAAGCCATGAAGACTCTGCCATAGATACTTCTTGGAGATCCATTTTGCTCCTTCCTTTCCTTCCCACTGGGAGATGGTGAGGTTAGTGAACATGCTGTGGAAGAAGGCAGAACAACTTAACTTAGATCACTTGCCTATGATGACTGTGGAGGCATTATCTAGAGCTCCATAGTTTGCTGTCAGGGGTGGGGGAACTCTAGCTACTCCAGAGACTGACGCAGGATGACCACATATGTAAGGCTAGCCTGGCTACACTGTGACAAGTAACTTTTTGAACTCAAGGCTTTGTACTTGTTAGGCAGACATTCTTCCCAACCCAACCATGCCCCCCAATCTAACTTTTTGTTTTTTGTCAGTCATGGGGCCTGAACTCTGGGCGTGGGTTCTGTCCTTCAGCTCTTCAGCTCAAGGCTAGCACTCTACACTTGAGCCACAGTGCTACTTCTGGCTTTTTCTGTGTATATGGTGATGAGGAATGGAACCCAGGACCTCATGCATACAAAGCAAGCACTCTACCACTGAGCCACCTTCCCAGCCCTAGCTTTTTGTTAATTATTTTGGAAAGGAGTCTCCCTCCCTGAAGTTTTCTGTCAGGGCAGGCATTGAACCTCAGTCCTCTGGATCTCACTCACTCACTCACTGAGTAGCTAAGATTGAAGATGTAAGCTCCCAGAGGACAAACAAGTTTTTAATCTCAGTTCACAAGTAGGCAAAAGAGAAGAATGGAAGAGAACATGGACACAGCTTAGTCAAACAGATGTCTCAGAAAATCAAAACAACTACGTAACTTGAGGGTAGGGACAGAGCGGGGAAAATGAAGGGGAACAAAGGAAGGAGTGACATGGCCCAAGATACACTGTCCTCACAACCTGACTTATGGAATTCTAACCCCTTTGAACAACCACTTGATGCTAATTAAAAATGCACTAAAATAGATAATTCTAAAACTCAAAACCAATCAACAATAACAACTACACAAAACCAATCATTTGGACTGTCACAGCAGGTTGGCTGGAACCCCATCTCCACTTAGGAAGAACTCACACATTTTCCAAGGACCCAATTAGCCAGGACTCTCCAGGGCCCTTTGACCCACTCTGGGATTTGTGTCATATTGTACAAAGATACACTTCTCTGTACATTCATCTTATTTGCTCTTGCCAGCTCAAAAAGGGACAGGGGCCAAATCTTAATCATTGTTTTGTATTATACAATGTTTGGCACACTGCCCTGTCCATGGTTGGTTCTCCATCAATGAGCTGAATTAGAGATGATTATTCATTGTCTGTATACACCATGAATGGGGGCTCATTTAGAGGGCCAAATACCTATAACCAAAAACTGCTGAGATCTTTATCAAGCTTGAGAGTGAGATGTCAAGCTACTAGACTACGGGGGGATTCTCCTATTCAACATGTGAACCATCAACATCAATGGAACCTCATCAATATAAATATCACATCTACAGAGAACACAATTGGAAACCAATAAACTAGGTGAGTGACTAGAATAGCAGAGAAACTATGGATGAAAATTAAACTGTAACCAAAAAGTTCTGAGTATCTGAGATAAAGATATTGGATCTAACCAGTGCCATCTTGGCCACATGGTGGATGATAGGCAATTGGGTTTAACTGGTACCATCTTGTCTTCATGGTAGGGCAGGGACCTGGCTGATAAATGACTGGACCTGTCAGTCCTGTGCCTACAACTTAAAGAGACTCTCAAGTTTCCTGTGACCCTACCCCCTGCCACTGATACTATTTAGGCCCAGTCCAGCTCAGGCGCTGTTATGCCATGCCTCATGTCTCCTGGCTCTCCTCTGGTCACCATGGATACCACATCAGCTCTCCATTGGAGTTTATCTGGTTTATTGGTATTGTTTTTCTGCTTTCTTTTCTCTTCTGCTCACTGGCTCAGTGACAGTGTAAGGGTATTCGAGGGTCTGAAGGTCTTTGAGACAGGAGTCCACTTGCAGATGCCGGCTCTCCAATAAAGACTCCTATTTCAATCTCTCAAAATGTAGCTTCTCTGTTTTCTCATGACTGAATTCCTGTACAACAAATTCAGAAGTAGGCAGAAGAAAAGAATGGATGAGAACTAAAGATTACATAAGAAAATAATATCAACAAAACTTATTTGACTGAAAGCCTAGTATGAGTCAAGAGTAAGATATGGTGGCCCCAAAATTCTAGTGCAATTCTGAGATAGATTCATCTCTTCAACAGCTATTTATTGGATATCTACTAAGTGCTAGATATTGTGTGGGAGAGAAGGATGAAGGTAGCCCCTACTTTCAAGCAGTTTCCAAAGCCATGGCATGTGTCCTGTCTGTACAAGTCTAAAGGCACTGGTGCTGTTGGAGTGAGGAGATGGAACCATCAACCATCTATCACAAGAAGGTAACAGCTGAGTTTAGGTTGAGTGAGCTTTTGAGGACATCAAAGCAGAAGCTAGAAGAAAAGAGTAAGGTACCATAACAGTGACCCAACTCCATGGGCTCCTGTTACTCGCCTCATGCCAAATACAGATAAGTAGGGGTGAAGGGCAGAGAGACACAGCACACCATGGGAAGATGCAAAGTAAGTGTTTCAACCCATTTTCCAGTACAGACATGAACTTTGGGCTTCAGTAGAGGAAAACTGGGGTGGGGAGTGATAGGTATGCATTGTCATTAAACAGTCCAAGGTAACTGGTGGTCAGAGGTGTGGTCTGGTTGCTCCTTAACTCAGGATTGGTCAGATGCGGTCTTGTTCTAATAAGAGTCACTGAAGCTTGGCTGGGGGAAGCTGCAGGATGCTTATCCATCAGTCCTGGTTCAAGGTGGCTATGGAGAGAACACTCAGAGAAAAGACATAGAGAATGGAGGCAGGAATGCCCAGTTTTTCTGCTGGTCTTCCTTCCCTTTGGATAACTGCAGGCCCTAGTCAGGATTCTGTTTTTCAGCAAAAGCAGATCCCAACACAGATCTGGAGTGGGTTCTTAATGCTAGGCAAGCAGACTAGAACTTATGCAGGTAGGGACAACTGCCATGTCTTACAGTTTGAAGATTATGTTAAATACAAGGTCAGCTCTCAGAGACAAATGGTACTTGTTTTCTCTCATAGGTGGAATTTAGATGTAAATTATAAACATAAAACACACACAAGGTCATATGCACACAAACAAACTGACCAAATATGCAAGGGAGGATTCCAATAATGTAACTCTTATAAACAACTAAACTTCCTAAATTTACAGTTTAACATATATATTCCAGGAAGTGGAGACATGTGTTGGCATGGAGTAAAGGTCAAGGAACGTCAGATGAATGGAGACAGAAAAGTGAATGCAGTCATAATATTCAATATCGGGCCTCATGACAGGCCCAAGCTACCACATCCAGCCTACTGAGAATATTCAATGTAGGATGCAAAAATGGAATCAGGTTTCTTAAGGGTATGATAGGGCTGGGAGAGATGGGGAGAACAATGAAAGGGGTAGCATCAATAGTTGCATTCTATTCATAAACTGGTATGTTGAATCGAAACCCTTTTATACAAGTCCTAAAAGATCCCCCTTTTTTTTTAAAGAAAGAAAAAAAAAGCTGGACATTGATGGCTCACACCTGTAATCCTAGCTACTCAGGAGGCTGAGATCTGAGGATCGTGGTTCAAAGCCAGCCCAGGCAGGAAAGTCCATGAGACTCTTATCTCCAATAAACCACTAGAAAACCAGAAGTGATGCTGTGGCTCAAGTGGTAGAGCACTAGCCTTGAGCTGAAGAGCTGAGGGACAGCGCCCAGACACAGAGTTCAGGCCCCATGACTAAAGAAAGAAAGAAAGAAAGAAAGAAAGAAAGAAAGAAAGAAAGAAAGAAAGAAAGAAAAGCGATCTAGGTTTTGAAGAGGTCTATTGGAAAGAGTGCTATGAGGAGATACACAGAGGCTTAGAGATGGAGACTTCATTTTCAAATGTTGATCTCCAGCTCTTCATTTTCTAATTGGAGGAATGGAAACAGGTTTAACAGATACAACTTCAGTCAAAGAGCTAATGAGGTACAGCAGAACCAAAATCTGAGGTTGTGCTTCTTGGTCTACAGCTGAACCAACCATGTTTAGACTTTCATAACTATTGGATTTAGGAAACCATCTCTGGAGAGACTTGATGGAAGGAAGTCAGGTAAAGACAAGACAGCATTGGAATGCACAAGGGCTGGCTGTGAAAGCTGGGGCTAAGGGATGGGGGAGGAGAGTCAGGAGCCAAGAGAGCAGCCAATTAATACATAAGAGAATCCAAGGTACAGAAGGAAATGGAGGACCATTTTGGGTGGGTTCCATTTTATATAAAGGTGGCAGTGAAAATGAATGTGTATAGACAACAGGCAGAGAGTAAGGTAACACTTACTTTGGTGAAGCCTAAACTGAGTGCAAAAAGTGAAATGAGAAGACCTGGGGGAGATGACAGGTGGCTTTCTTGGGGCAATGTCATCAGCTTAAGCCTGACACCAGTAGGATGCACTGTGCTTAGGAACGATGACAAACGACAGCAAGGTGGAAGTATGGAGAGGGTGAGGGACAAATGATTTGGGAGCAGATCATGTCCTCTCTGGGAAGCAATGGAGAGAATACAGATGGAGCTGCACAGTCCTGGGCTTTAGTCTCAGCCTTGGATAAGTTATTGAGCCAGTCTGTGCTTTAGCTTCTCTATGCCCAAAATAAAGTAGGTAGATCAGAGGACTTCAAAGGTCTCCTCTAGATATGTTTCTTTGGTCTAAGAGTGGCTGGTGGCCTAAAAGGATGGGAATTTTAGGATCATCGTAAAAGGATTTTGCTCCTGTGTGGTGCTGGTGGTGGAGGATGAGAATCCAGCCCGCCCCTGCTGCACTCCACGGTGGCTTGCGATGATGGAATAGAGCTGACATGTTCACAAAAGCACTTTTCTCTGTGGGTAGGAGTGGGAAATAGTCCCACTTAGCTGATATCACTAATTTTTTAAAGAAAGCCATCTGAGCTAAAGAGAACTGAAGAGGAATGTGGGAGCTATGAGTCAACCCCTGCATTTCAACTGCATTAATTTTACATTATAAATGACACCATTTGAAAGTTTCTTAGATTTTATAAAACTTGTACCCCCTTTTTTTTCTTTTAAAAAGCTCATCTAGATACACACCGATACAGGTCAGATTCAACATTTACTTTCCAAAGCCTCTGAAACAATGGCAGACTCTTGGTTATTTTTAATAGAAAATAGGTTTTCTAGCAAATGTATCAGCTGGTTATAGCACTTTTTGTGAAAAGTAGCTACTTATAAAAAAATGTTACTATTTTCTGGGCTTTCTTCCCTACTCAAAGATGTTTTGTGGCAGCTCAGGTTGCTTTAGAAAACTCATCATTTCTATTAGAAATAAATACTCAGAAGACTTCAGGACAGGCAATAATTACATATTGTTCCTTTTGTCTTACGTATCTGATTCTTAAATAGCATTTATAAGACCCTAGTTACTTCCAGAAAAAGAGTCAACGTGGCATTCGAAATCTTCAGGTAGAGAATAAACCACAGACCAGGAAATTGTGTAGGAAACATCTGGGCCTGCTGGGCTCATCTCAAAGCAAAGCAAGATCCAGAAACAGAACAGAATGTCAAATCCTATCTTGGTGGACTGTGGAAAATAATTCTATCAAATCAAAGTTTAGGACAAATCTTGGGCTATGGAGAAAAAAGAACATGCAGCATTGTTAAAAATAGATACTCTCTTTAACCACAGACAGCTCTTGGACATCTTACATCAGCCACACAGAGACAGAATGAACCCAGTTTTTAGTTCATTCTCTGCCACAACCATTCTGAGTCTTAAGGTTTCACCAACAAAGTGGGACATTATTTCATAGCATGGTGAATATGCAATTGACAGGGGATGATGAATGCTTAGCTAGTCCTGCAATGCTGAAAGCAGGGAGTTTTGCGGCTCTGAGTGGAAGCAGGTGGCCAATGCTTGCAGTCTGTTAAGGTAGTTGCTGGTGTATCTCTCTCTCTCTCTCTTTCTCTCTCTCTCACACACACTCACACACACACACACACACACACACACACACACACACACACACACGTTTGTGATCAAAGCTGTTCCCCTGATTAGATCTGAAACGATGAGGGGAAAAAAAATCTACTGTGTAGATCCTGACTCCAAGATAACACAGAATGCTGCCCCTCCCCCCAGCACGCACGTGTACACACACACACACACACACACACACACACACACACACACGTGGAACCAGACTCCCAACTTGAGATTCACCATGTAGACTGGAAGATGGAACTGTCTCAGGCTTTTTTTTTTTTTCCTTAAACAGAAAGCAGCAGTCTTTGTTTAAAAAGGAAAAGTGAGGGAATGGGGGATGTTAAGTAGGCTTGTTCAAATGCTCCTGAGAATTGCTTTAAGCAGCTGGAGAAATAACAGGGAGGAGCACTGAGGAAAGAATAGACTAAACCTAAAGGTGGAAGAAAAACATCCAGGGATTGATTGAAACCAATTTGGTGACAAGTGAGGCATGTAATGACAAAAGAAAAAGGAAAAAAAGAAAAAGCAGAATGTGTGCATATTGAAATGGCGCCTGTGGGAAACAGGTTTCTCCTTTTAATTAGCTTTGCTGTGGGCTGGGCTTGCTCCCTCCCTCCCTGGGCTTTCTGGCCAGCTCTTTGCCCACAATCCCTACTGGGGTGTGTGGTATGCTAAGGAGGCAGAGGCTGCTCCTGGGGAGGAACTCTGAGCTCAAGGCTGCCTAGGATTCCCCTCCTGCTTGACCACTGCCCTCTAAAGGAAAAACAGCCAAAGCATAAGCTTTGCTGATGGTGGCTCAGCTTCCTGAAGTCCAGTGTTGTGCTTAGGATGAGACAGACGACTCTTCCCCTCCCGGACCACTCATTGTCCCTTCTGAAATTACGTTTTCCTGAAATAGGCTGACAAGACTGCTCATGTCCCACATCGTCTATGCTCTCCATAGAATCTTGGTTTTTACTAGATGCCTCAAATAAAGGCATTTCCCATTTCTCTGCAGCTGGTGTATGTGTGTGTGTGTGTGTGTGTACTGACAAGTGACATCCCCTTCCTACTCTCTGCCTAAATGAAGGATGTAGGTGTTATAGACCATGTGGACGCCCCAGAGAGGAGACTGAGGAGTAAGCTGGCATCACTAAACCATCCATATTTTAGGTCTCTGTTGCACACAGCTGAACCCATTGTGTAATAAATGCACCTTCTTGACTCAATTTTATCTTCTTGCCTTGATTTTTAGTCAGGGAATATGTTTAACCCTTGCTACACCTGTGATTAAGATAGCTTAAAGAGATCAGCAGCTCTTCAATAAATCTGGTTATCTCCAGAAACATTTCCCAAAATGCATGTAACTGGAAAACTGGGCTAGTTGGTTGAGATAAAAATGTGTCACACACACCACATACACACTCAAAATTCTTTCAGAAGCAGACATGTCTCAAATGTGGTCTTCAGCTCTGTCTGCAGAATGCAACTTAGTGCCCATCTGGTCCATGCAAAGGTGGTGAAGTTGGCCAGCAAAGCTGGCAGAGGATGAGCCTGTCTGCACTATGCATGATGATGGGGCATCTATGGGGTGGTAAAACAGTTCAGCTCTGGCTAAAATGGCTTTCTGTCATCTGGATCAGAACTGAGCACCAGTGAGTCACCAAGTTAAAACTGGAAAGCAACAGCTGAGGCTGGACTGGGAGCCCAATAAACCAAAGTCAAGTCTGTTGTATATTGTTTCATGTATTATGTGGAGAGGGAGGATTTGGAAAGGAATAATATAGAAGGATCTGTTCTGGCTCCTCTAAGCCTTGCATATGTCCATTCCTAGCTGGAGTATAACATCACCTTGGGCAAGATTCTTTAGGTTAAAATTCACTTCTATAAATAAAGACGTTCACAATTTCAGAAACAGATAGCTGTTCAAGCAGCTGTAAACACACTTACACCGAGGAATGATTTGGTCTACATTTCTCCTTCAGATGATGTTATTTTGAATGATTTTGTCAGATGTGGGGCTAACCTCCATTGCCAGCTGATATACCCAAACAAGAATGATCTACTTTTCCTTACTGATTGCTTTTTAAAGTCTCTGAAGTTTCTATTTGTTGTTTGGGTTATTCTTTTTTGGTGGAACTGTGATTTGAACTCAGGGCCTAGAGCTTGCTAGGCAGGTATTCTACCACTTCAGCCACATACCTATAGACCTTTCTCGCCTAAGTTACTCACAGGTAGGGCCTACCTTTTTTTCTTTTGGCCCAAGGCTGATCTTAGACCATGATCCTTCGACCTACGCCTCTCCAGTAACTGTATGACAGGCCCAAGCTGCCATATCCAGCTTGCTGAGACAGAGGGTGGTGGGAGGGGAGGGGGTTTGATGCTGGTCTCAGACCGAGATCCTCTGATGTCTGCCTCTTGAGGGGTGCCATACCCAACTACAAACTGCGTTTAGTTTTATCAGTGTCTGTACCAGGTTTGAACTCAGGGCCTTGTGGCGTGCTCGCCTGCCATTCCACCACTTGAGCCAGCCCAAACTGCAATTTTACTTTAGGATTTTGTCATATTTTTCTAGGAAACAGACTCAGACCTATTGGCTGGTATTATCCACGAGCTGCCTTTTTGACAGCTCCCTGATGTCTTTTAGCTGCTGTCATTTGTCATAAGCTTTTAGAACCCACAGAGGTATTCACTTAGATCTGAGTATCTTTTCAGTGTCCTGAAAACAAGATTTTAGGGCCAAGAGACTTAAATATATTTTGTACAGCCACTATAAAGAGCGTTCTCTTTTAACCATGTTTGTTTTATCCTTTGTAATTTTGGGAACACTGTCTTATACAGAGAAGAAATAGAAAGGAAGAGGTACTTGTTCATGTGAGAAGAAAATGGGTATCACATAGAATACAGACTTTACAAAGTGTTGTGCTTTTCTAAATTAAAACACACACATTTGTTTTCACTTTGACCACATATCAGAACCACCTGGAAAGCTAAAAACAAAACAAAAACAACCTGCATGCCCACCCATTTTAATAGCATCACCCTGCCCAACTAGCTAGGCCACAGCCTTATTTCAGTGCACAGTCTGCCTAGTAAGCAGCCAGAACTCCACTAAGAGCAAGGCTTAGTACATTCACAGTAGAGCTTTTCCATGTTAGGTGTGAATGGACAAGATCTTCATGGACCAGGGCTGACTAAGGGCTATTTTTTTTTGAGGGGGGGGGGGTCTGGTTGTGAGGCCTGAACTCTGGGCCTGGGCACTGTCCCTCAGCTCTTCAGCCTAGCGTTCTACCACTTGAGCCACAGCGCCACTTCCGGCTTTTTTCTTTTTTGCTTATGTGGTACTTATGTGGTGCTGAGGAATCAAACCCAGGGCCTCATGCATGCAAGGCAAGAGCTCTACCACTGAGCCACCTTCCCAGCCCTAAGGGCTATTCTTGACTAGCAGATCTCAACTAGCAGAGAAAAAGATGCTATGTTTTCTGGAAAGTTCCCACCATTTCCAGGATGTTCCAACCCAAGAGAGTCCTTCCTGTTCATTTGTTAGCTCTTGTCTTTGTGCAATTCTATTCCACCCTTAACTTTTGATCTCCAAACATAATCCCTTTTTACTGATTGATCCTCATTTGGAAGCCTTTCAGCTTTGAAGGCACTGATGGCTTTCCTGCCAGTTCCTACTGATTTGTGCTATCTGGTGTCTTGCTAATAGCTCATATTCATTTAAAAGCTGGGTGAACTGGCCTGGAGCCATTCCTTCTCTATTAGTCCTATGTGATCACGTGACATGACAGGCTTTTTTCAGAGCTCCATTCCTCTAGTACTGTACTTCCCTTTACTGTCAACCATGGGACCACACAATAGTGGGGCAAGCTTTTCACAATCTAAATTTCATTAAAGTCCTTCTAGACTCTGGAGTCTCCTTCCTACCTCTGAGGAGCTTCTTGAGGAATCGGGGGTATTCCTCCTAGAATCTGGGCTGTTTGTTCCACACACTTTCCAATAGATAATCCAGATACCTCTTCTACCTGTAATGGAGAACTCCACAATGAAACAAATTTTCTTCTTTGTAAGAATTAGATCTAAATAGTAGATCCTTGTATTTCTGATTCTCTAGTAAAAAAATAAAAATAAAAAAATAAACCACCTCTCTACATTTTGACCAGACTGAACATTCTTTAGGGACCAGAGGGAGGGCATCTACTTATGCTACATCTTGCTTGTCTTGGTTTGGAAGTGGGGATTAAGCTGTAACCTGCACGGCATGGACCTTCGATTTAAAACTGTCCACCTGATTCCCTTGCCTTTCATCTCCACCCAAATATTCTCCATAGTGCTTCTTAGGGAAGGTTTCTGAACCTCCGTGTGCCTTCGTACCTTGCATACCATACTCGGCTGCTAGGAGCAGTTTTTCAGGGGTACATGGGAAGCATGGTTTCTGCTGATGCTGACACCTCACTTGCCTCAGTTTCTTACTCTAACTTAAATTCTGAGATCTCACTCCTCACCTCTTGCTCCAGCCACACATAAATGCAAATTAAGAGATTCTCCAACTGCTCTCAGTACACACACATTTTCCTCTGATGAATTCCAAGTTTATGTTTTCATCTGAGCCATTTCTCTCTAGCTTCTAAATGCCAGCTGAAAGTTGTATAGGCCACGAACCTGACCAGCACATTCTTGGCAGTCCTCCAGGGCTGGGCTTCAGTACCTTGCTATGAATCCATCCTTCTTCTCCCTCGGTCAGCTGCTTGTGAGAGGCTATCAAGAGCTTAGGAAACCCTTACACATCTAATGACCATTGACTTTAGCCGATTGACTTTTTGTACTGCTGTTACATAGTGGGGCTTCCTATCCAAAGCCAGAAAGGCTTGACAGTAAATGGTGCTGCTGGATCTCATAGCAAGGACTTGTCTCAGGGATCAGTTTTAATGTCCCTGAAGCCGAGACTGGCCTTGTCAGTTTTGTGGCTGCTGCTGTCCTCAGCCAAGGGGGAGAAGTTTCTTCTTCCTACTTTTAGGACTCTGTCATTGAGCTCAAAGGCCAGTGTGGTTTGGGGTACCATTCAGCCTTCCTACAGGAGCCCATACCTTCAGAGCTAGTTTGGTGCATCTGAGGGACCCTGCTCAGGATTCCCATCCAGAACCCCCTGCCCACCAGAAGCCCGAGTCTAAGTCACCCATTGTCTTGACCTGGGAGTATCCAGGACTTTTATATTTCCTTTTAGTTCTCTAAGACAAAAAGAATGAATAATTAGTTCTCATGCTCTTTTATAACTTCTATCTTAAATGAATGAATGAAAACCAGACTCCCTCAACTCCACATCCTCCTCCAGCAAGGAGCCCAGTTCCCAGTTCCTGGCCCAACACAGCACTAGCACACTGGTTCTGCTTCCCACATCTCACTTCATATCTGCAACCTATCAACGTGGCTTCTATCTCTTTCTCTCTCGTTAAACTGACCACTGTATCCATCACACCCTCAGGGTGCCTGGATGTCTGCCTCATCTTGCTTGCTCTCCTCTGAAGTGAGAGCTTTCTGCTTAAGGCCCTCCTCTCTGAGCACGTAGACTCTATCCTTCTGTCCTCTCCTTTTCTGCCTCCTATTCCTCTACATCACCCCAGAGTGTGGGGCTTCCTAAGGGCTCAAGGCTAGGGTCTTTTTTCTTCAATCTACAATCTTTTCCTAAGTGTCTTCAGCCAATCTAAAGGGTAAATACAACTCTGGAGTTTCATCTCTCCCAGAATCATATGTGCCTCTGGACATGTGCTTCAAGTACAACATATCTGGTAATGGGCACCACAAATTCATGCCCAAACATACTAACTTCCTCTCATACTCCACCTCACCAGAAACTTAAGTGGCATCTCTGATTCCTCCTTTTCTTTCACTACACTGAGAAGTCACCAGTAGGGCCAAATGATTCCACCCCAAAGTATCTCCAGTCAGGTCCAAGTCTCCACCATCTGTTGCCCAGATTATTATTTCTGACTTACCTTCCAGCATATCTGAAACCTCCCCTAAATGAACCTCCACTTAGAAAGGAGAGCCCCCTCTACTAGAAGTAGTTACCACCTAACTTCCCTGACTTGGCTGTTTTTCTCATTACATTCAAATGAAGACCAAAAGTCTGGCCGTTTTGGCTTACCCAGCTTTGCTTATCTCAATGTTATCCCACACAATCCCATCCCTGGACTGTTCCCTTTTTCTCTCACACTTGAGCTCAGGGACTTTGTACCTGGCTGTTCCAGCAAGGCCCAGGTTACCAGGGCTAGGTGAGAATTTGATGAGCACCCTACCTACAGTGGGCCAGGCCTGCTATGCATTTACAGCACCCTCTAGTGTGCCTAACAGACTAGGAACTGCTTCTATTCGGCTCAGGGTTGTGCCCCCAGGGCCTGGCACCTTGGTGATTAATACATGATGGTAAACTAGAGAGATGCTAGTCTAGGGATACAAATGAGCCTCATTTGTACACCTGGTATACTAGAATAGCAGGTACAGTGCTGGCATTATCTCTGTCCTACATGGGATTGTTTCCTGAGCAACAAACCCACCGGCCTCTCTAAAACCCATGCTGCAATCCAATGCCCTTTCTTTTTTTTTTTTTTTTTGAGACAAAGTCTTAAATGTAGTCCAGACTGACCTCTAATTAATGATCTTCCTGAATCAGCCTCCTGAGTGCTCAATTACAGGTGTGCCCCATCAATCTGAGGGTTTCTTCAACAACTCTTCCTTGTTACCTTCCTCCCTTCACAGATCTGAAGACCAAATGACGTATGAGGGGTGCTCTAGTCTCCTCTGCTCTCTTCCCCTCTATCTTTAACAGTGTTATACTTCGAATTCAGTTTTGACATTGTCTTACAGAGGCCAACATTAGAACCTTCCTCCCTCCCTCCCTCTCTCCCTTCCTTCCTTCCTCCCTTCCCTTCATAGAACTTAGGATGTCAGCAAGCACTCTGCCAAGCTATTAACCTTCGCCGTCCCCCACCCCACCGCAGCCCTAGAAACTTGAAATATTGAGAGTATAAACCATGAAATGGCAACTCTTATAAAACCAGGTATAAAACCATGCCAGTGCCCATACCTCTTCAAGGCATGGCCTTCTACTGGATGAGATTCTTTTTTGGGGGGGGAGGGAAGGGGGTCCAGTCGTGGGGCCTGAACTCTGGGCCTGGGAGCTGTCCCTCAGCTCTTCAGCTCAAGGCTAGCACTCTATCACTTGAGCCACAGCACCACTTCTGGCTTTTTTCTTTTTGCTTATGTGGTGCTGAGGAATCGAACCCAGGGTCTCATGCATGCAAGGCAAGCGCTCTACCACTGAGCCACCTTCCCAGTCCCTGGATGAGATTCTTTAAAAAAAAAAATTAAAAAGTCATCTACATCCCAAAGCCTTTGGTTTACCATATAAGAGCCATAATTCACTTTGTCCTCATAGGAAGTAGTGCAATGGGTAATCACACACAATACATCTTTCAGATCTCAGGACTATGACCCAGAATAGCCTCAATCCACTCTCAGATTCTACAAATCCTATAACAAGTCACCAACTATTGCCACTTATTTTGAAACTAATGACATAACCTTTGTAGCTGGTGGTGACTAGAAAGCTTCATTAATCTTGTAGACAATAAAACCAGCTCTCTTCAGAGGCAGAACTACACTCTAATTTGTTGATTCATATAGTATGGTACTCTTCTCTCTTCTCTAACTGCAATCAGTATGGATTTATTCCTACCCTACATTAGTGTCAAGAATACAGGAACTGCTGTCCATTGCTGTATTTATTGAGTTGTCTTATACACATGCCTTCACATGATCCCATTTAAGTTTCAAAATAACCCAAGCAGTAGGCACTGTGTGCACTATACTGTAACTTGGCGAGATTAAGGGACTTTTCAAGGTCAAATATTCAACAAGCCTTAGAAAATTAGGTTGCTTGTTTCCAAAGACAGCAGAACTTAAAACAACAGTTGTTTTATCTTTGAGAGTTTAGTAAAAGCTCATAAAATAAGTCTGGTAGCAATATCAATATAGTAGTTTCCCATTCTGCCTTTCCTTAAAGAACAAAAACAACAACAAACAAAAAAGCACTTTCATGTTGCTACCAGCTCAGGTAGGACATCAAGACCAATACTGCTACTAAGATTTAAGGAACACATTCATTAGATAAGAGGACAAAACAAGATGGAGTAGACTGAAATAAAAGATCTGTGTGTATAAAGAGATCAGGACATATAGTTAGGAGAGTTAGATCAGGGGATGTTTTTCTCCAGCCTTGGGTCCTGGCTGGTTTACACTTGGTCATTTAAACCATACAGCATACTTCTGAATTCAATATTAAGTAATAAATCTGCTGTGTACTTTGGACATCTACTGTTGTTTCTCTTGGTTACTGTTGCTGCAGATCAGGATGAACAGAGAATATGGTATGTAATTATTAGCAGGGCTGGGCTAACCTGATCAAACCTAAGGCCATTGTTCTAGTGCTGGTCTAGTAAGCCTCTACTCTGCTAGATGTGGCCTGTTCTGTGGCCCAGGAAAAGGTGGAAATAGGGTGGACAAGGCAGTAGGTAGCTCTTGGGATGGTCAGGTCAGAAGTATTTTAATATGGTCACTGGCAGAGCTATGCAAGTAGATAGAGGTGAGGACACTGGTTACAGTTTAGACACTGGTTATAGTTCTAGGTACCAATTTTAACCCTTTAAGTGAAAAAAAAAACTTTGAATCTGAGCTTATTCTGTTTTTTTTTTAAATCATTTCAATAAAGAACCATCTTAGAATACAGAGACAAACATCTGTATTTTCACATAGAGATTATTACTTCACTGTCTTGGTACACTAAAGAATTGTACTCATTACCTGAGTAACTTTAACCCCTCTGTATATCACTTCTACAGTAACAATAAAATATGAAATAAACAAAAACAGTTAAAAACAATCTCAACAGGTAGATTCATTCTCTTAGGTGTACAGAATTTTAAGATCTCAGGAGGTTGAGATCTGAGGATTGTGGTTTGAAGCCAGAAAAGTCCATGAGATTGTCTCTAATTTTTTTTTTTTTTTTTTTGTCGGTCGTGGGGCTTGAACTCTGGGCTTGGGCGCTATCCCTCAGTTCTTCAGCTTAAGGCGAGCCTGCTAACACTTGAGCCACAGTGCCACGTCTGGTTTTCTAGTAGTTTATTGGAGATAAGAATCTCAAGGACTTTTCTGCTGGGGCTGACTCTGAACTGTGATCCTCAGATCTCAGCCTCCTGAGTAGCTAGGATTACAGGTGTGATCCACTGGTGCCCAGCTGAGATTATTTCTAATTAACCAACAAAAAGCCAAAAGTAGAGCTATGGATCAAGTAGTAAAGTGCTATCCTTGAGCCAAAAAGGTAGGGACAACGTCTGGGCCCCAAGTTCAAGCCCTAGTAGTGGCGTGTGCACGCGCGCACACGCGCGCGCACACACACACACACACACACACAGAACAAGAGAATATTAAGAAACCCACCCTTATGTAACATGAGATCAAATACTCCTCCGTAAATGAAGTTGGAGAATTGCGTGTGACATGAAGCTGCAGGGCCTCCCTCACACGGGGAGCCTCTCCAGCACCAGTGGGCTGTGGCATTTCCTTTCAGTGGCAGGCTCTATTATTAGAGCCTTTCATAACAGAGCTCAATTAGATTCTAGTTTTGTATTGAGTCTTGCAGCTGGAGCATCTAAGGTGTTTTAAATCGCAAAAGCCCAGCTTAGATCTATAGATGTCTTCAGCACTAGAATGGCTGCTAATCAAAAGAATTGTTCCTCCAAAGACAATGGAAACATGGAGGGAGGGGGTAATTTTGAATTTGGAAACCAAAACTCAAACTAACCAACCCATCTTTCTCAGGAGAGGCACGACCCCCAGCCTGTGACACCAGCACTCTGAAGGCTGAGTCAGCAAGTTCCAGGCCAGCCTAAGCAACAGTGTAAGACCCTGTCTCAATACCAAAACCAAAACAAAGGACAGTACCGTCATGGCATGAATGGAAAAGAGACCTTCCGCTAATAATTTGAAATTTGTATATATTTCTTGGAATTTTTACCCCAAATCGTTTATTAAAAACCACTTCCAACAAGACCAGTACATTACACCACAAAGACATGTTCTAGACCATTTAAGAGAGAAAGTAGACATTTCCCACAGCTGTTTTAGAAAAACTGGCAAGACCCTTCCCCCTTAAAAAAAAAAAAAAATCTAAACTGGGCACTGGTGGCTCATGCCTGTAATCCTACTCAGGATTAGAATCACATTTCAAAGCCAGCCTGGACAGGAAAGTCTGTGAGACTTATCTCCAACTAACCACCAGAAAACGGTAAATGGCACTTTGGCTCAAAGCACTAGTCTTAAGCAAAAAGAGACCAGGGGTAGCACCCAGGCCTGAGTTCAAGCCCCATGATTCACTCTCTCTCTTTCACTCTCTCTCTCTCACACACACACACAAACACACAAATTTAGAAGCTGTCAGTCTGCACTGTTCCCAACTGCTTAGCAAAGGAGGTAGTAGGCCTCCTTTGAGAGAGAAGAGTCAGTCAGGGATGCAAAGTTGAGTTTACTACTCAAGAGCAAGGTTTCAAATGCAGTGGATTCAACCTGAGAGGCTGAGGAGGCCTTTGTTCTTCCTTTGCCTCAGTGGTTCCAATGTTTTCTTCTTGCCAATTGGCATGCATGTAACAGAAGTTGGTGTAATCACAGTTACAAGTTTTGACCTGCTCTGTAAAACTAGAGCTCATTTCCTTTCTCAAGAAAGTATCCTGAATTGTTAGGAATGGTTATTTTTGAAGAGATGATGCAAAGCCATTCTAAACAGATCAATTGAGCACTAGCTAACAACTTGCTTCCCATAGCTGGGAACCACACTTCAGCGCACTGCACCCCACCCTGGACAACTGCAGCACCACACCACACAGGGTTTTACGTTTTACAAAATCACTTTCAGGTCCTCTAAAAAATAAAAAAGTCCTCCCCATAGCACGGTGAGGCAAAACTGGCTCTGGAGCTGAGGATGCTGGGCCTCGGAGACCCTAGTCACTTGTCACCACAGAAGGAAGCTTCTGAATGGTCCCCCACCACTGCCTCCCCATTCAAAACTTGCTCTTCTAACTAGGTCAAAGGAAGACCAACAGGAAAGTTCCATGCATACTGTTCATGCAGAAATTTCACTTCCAGAAAACTTTCCAAGAAAATAAGCATTATTACATTTTTAGAAAAAAAAACAATAGAATAGACCTCAGGATTTAAACATTGGTTGGAAAGGGAAGGGCATCCCAAAGTCAGACACATTTCCCTCATCCTTCAACTCCATCAGTAAGAGGCTTAGGGAAGTGCTTTCTTCATGCTACCATTAACATTAGTTCACTGGATAAAACATAGAATAACTAATAACCAATAATGCACCCAAAGTATATAACTTAATCATATAATTATTTTAGAATTTTATGAAAATTATTTGAGTCTGGTGCCGGTGACTCACACCCATAAACATAGCTACTCATGGCTGCAATCTGAGAATCAAGATTCAAAACCAGTCCAGGCACACAAATCTGAGACTCTTGCCTCTATCTAATTAGGCACCAAAAGTGTGGCACCATTCTTTTTTATTTTGGCGGGGGGGTCCGGTAATGGGGCCTGAACTCTGGGCCTGGGCGCTGTCCCTCAGCTCTTCAGCTCAAGGTTAGCGCTCTACCACTAGAGCCACAGCGCCACTTCCAGCTTTTTTTTTTTTTTTTTTGCTTATGTAGTGCTGAGGAATCGAACCCAGGGCCTCAGGCATACAAGGCAAGCGCTCTACCACTGAGCCACCTTCCCAGCCCTGTGGC
>NW_012267233.1:10277196-10291398 GCF_000151885.1 Dipodomys ordii | reverse complement strand
CCACAGCGCCACTTCCGGCTTTTTTCTTTTTGCTTATGTGGTGCTGAGGAATCGAACTCAGGGCCTCAGGCATGCAAGGCAAGTGCTCTACCACTAAGCTACCTTCCCAGCCCTGATAAAACTATCTTGACTCCTATTTTGACCCAATGTTCTCTCCACTTATAATTGTAAGTATCAGGGAAAGATGAGAAGAAATATACCATTTGTATGTAATAAAGAGCCAATGAAAGACAATGCTTCCTATTTGACAAAACATATTCAGAGTACAGAGCTAACCATTTATATGGCTTCTGCATGCAATGCTTGATGCCATGAGACTACAGGGTAGGAAGAGATTTCAGCCTACCTATTTCCTAACAAGTGCTGGCAAACCTTACTGTACCCTCTCAGGCATGGACCATTCCTTTTCTAAGAACTTTAGGGAGAGGATTTATTAAGGCAAGTCTTTGTGATAAAATCTAGGCATTGTAAACCAGGTAATCTCTACCATGGCTTTCAGAACTAGCCCTGGGATGACCAAACAGCAATTTTTCAAGTGTCCCCTTTTGAAGCATAAACTATGCTTTAAACTACTTACCATCCTGGATGTCATCCTTCATATATGGATTCAACCAAGCCATATTTCATTTAAAAACACCAAACACAAAGACACCTAGAATTTAACATCAATTTCACAAGATGACTATCATTGAATAAGGATGACTTTGCTTGATTAAGATGGATATTCTCCCTGGACATCAGTGGCTCACGCCTGTAACCCAACTACTCAAGAGGCTGAGATCTGAGGATTGAGGTTCAAAGCCAGCCCAGGCAGGAAAGTCTGTGAGACTCTTATCTCCAATGAACCACCAGAAAACCAGAAGTGGAGCTGCAGCACAAAGTGGTTGAGCACTAGCCTTGAGCAGAAAAGCTCAGAGATAGCACCCAGGCTCTGAGTTCAAGCGCCATGACAAAAAATAATTCATTAATTCTCTCTGGTGCTTTTCCTACTAGTTTATACATAAGGAACTGTTCATTTACTTCTGAGTCCAGGCTAAAAGCTGAGATGGTCAGGAATACAAGAGTAGAGGGGAGGAGGACAAAGCTGGGAGAAAATGGCTTTGGGTTGATTCAGATGTGGTAGGATGACATTTGGGCTGAGTCAGGAGCCCCTGCATGGACCTGAAAAGAGGATAGGCACATTAGAAGCCTTTCAGTGATCCCCATCTGTTTACTTAATGATGTCCATACTTCATGGGTATGAGGCATACATAGCCCTTGACTTGTCCTTCAGGGTCCAGGCATTCTGTAACACACCAATCCACACAGATCATAATCTGTGTTCACCCCATTTGGTCTGGCTTCAGGCATCTGCTCACATTGCCCTTTGCCTAAAGTGCCCATCCAACTCTTTATCTGGCTAACACCTGCTCTTCCTCTCATAATATTGTAATACAATACTCATCACTGTGTTCAGATCCCCTCACTCTTGGATGAGTGCTCAGCTCCGTTTCAGCTGCTGCTTATGTCTTTTACACAGGGCCTTTATTACTTGAACCAAACTGTCTTTTTTTTTCTGTCTTTTTTGATGTACATTTGTTGTACATTTTTTTGCCTCAGGCAAAAGTGACCTACTTGTATCTACAGTACAGCTGAAATGTTAGATGAGTACCACATCTAACTTTTCTTGTTGCGATGGATCTCAACAAGATCAAGTCTGGCCTTGGTCCTTCTTAGCTCCACTTCCAGAGTAGCTGGGATTACAAATGTACACCACTATGCCCAGCTCCATGATCCCTCCTGTTAAAGCTTTAGTAATCCAAAGTAAATTGTTTTTAAGGTTTTTTTTCAAGTAACTCATAAAAGCACTGGGAATAATTTGCTGCAATTTAGGGAATGTTAGATGAATATACTTGCATATTCAGTCAACATTTCAGAAGGCACAAAAATAAACTCATTCCTAAGGTTCCTAAAGAAGTGTATACACACATGATGAAGAGATGAAAGATTATTCCAAGTAGCTATAAGAGTTAGGAGTGGTCCCATTCGATTGGACAGCAAAAAAGAGGACTCAAACAGGAGAAAGACTGTACAGGTATAGTGAAAGACAAAGAATTCAAGTAGACGAGCACGGTGGTTCACACCTTCAATCCCATCTACCCTGGAGACTGAGACTGCAATTTAAGGCTAGTCAGGGAAAAATAACATTTCCCAAGACTACATCTCAACCAGTAAAAAGTTGGGTACAATAACATGTCTTCCACCACAGCTGTGTGGGAAGCATCAACAGTCTAGACTGGCCTGGGCAAAAAGCAGACCTTATTTGAAAACTTACAAAAGCAAAAAGGGCTAGGAGTTTGGCTCAAGTGGAAAAGCATCTGCCTAGCAACATAAAGCCCTGAATTTGAACAGCAGTACTAGAAAAATAAAAAAGGAAGGAAGGAAGGAAGGAAGGAAGGAAGGAAGGAGAAAAAAGAAGGAAAGAAAGAATTTCACTGGGGCAAAAGCATGGGATCAACTAAGACAGCAGAAGTACCTGAGAAGAACTCAGGGCTGATAGCTCACACCTATAATCCTAGCTATTGAGGAGGCTGAAATCTGATTATTACAGTTCAAAGCCAGCCTGGGCTGCAAAGTCTGAGACTTTTGTTTTTTGTTTTTTTTGTCAGTCATGGGGCCTGGGCGCTGTCCCTCAGCTCTTCAGCTCAAGGCCGAGCACTCTAAAACCTGAGTCACAGTGCCACTTCTGGTTTTCTGGTGGTTTATTGGACATAAGAGTCTCACAGACTTTCCTGCCCGGCTGGCTTTGAACCGTGATCCTCAGATCTCAGCCTCCTGAGTAGCTAGGATTACATAGCGCCCAACTTTGTGAGACTCTTTTATCTCCAATTAACCACCAGAAAATTGGAAGCAGAGCTGTGGCTCAAAGTGTTAGAGCAATAAGCTTGTGCAAAGAACTCAGGGAAAGCACACAGGTCTTGAGTTCAAGCCCCAAGACAGACCAAAAAAAGGAAAGGAAAATCTGAGGAGATCTTAACCATGAAGCCTGAGAAATCTGTGTTCATCTGGTAGGCCAGAGGAGCTTCTCAAGGCTTCAGAGGAGGCAATAAGGCAAGGAGGTGTCCTAGAATTTCTTGTTACAGGGTAAACAAATGTGGGTGGGGTAAGACTAGAAATAAAACTGTACATGAATCAGTTCTCCATCTAATTAAGAAAAAAGAAGAAGGTTCAAGGAAAAAACACTTATCTAGAGACCAAGAGTAAACTTATTCTGTACTGTTTTCAATATTCTCTTGTTTTTAGAAAATCAAGGCACAAAATACTTATCACTAGTCTGGATAGCTTCCTGTCTTTATCATCTTTCTGAACTGACAGTGGTTAGGACTTGATGTCAGTTGCAAACTGTACAGCCACCTGAGCAGTAAATTAATCAAGGTCAAGTAGAAACCAAAAGAAATATGTCCCTTCTCAGTTCATCATAAGAAGTTCACTTCATTTTTACAATTAATTTTACAGAATTACAAGGAAATAAAAGAATTACTAAGGAAGTACTACTCAATGCTTACTTATTATTGCTGTACAACTAAAAATAATTTTTATATCACTTTTTAGGAACTTTGCCCTTCTAAAACTTAGTTTCTTGAAATAATTTCTTATAACTGGCTGTATTGTGTCATATTTGTTATGGTACCCTTTTCTCTCACACTTAAAACATTTTTAAAGTGCTGAGCTTCATTCATGAACAATCTAGCATTATAGTCAGCCCTGATGAATAGACATTTCCACATGAAGAGCTGAGTAAAAGTCCTAAGGAAAAGCATAGATAGAAATGAACAAGAGGGCATGTATGCATACAGACTTTTTCTAATTTCAGGATGAGGTAAGAAAAGCAATTAGAAAGCTAAGAGTCACTGAGCACCAATGGCTACATAGGTTTTTATGTTACAGCATTGGTTCATCAAATTATAAAGTCCCTTTGAGGTAGGATATTCTGTTCTATTATTATTTTATGGTCTTGGGCATGAACAGCCACCAGCCCTGGTTTCTCAATTTTTAAAGACATGGTAGGCTCAAAATGTGGTTCAAGATAGGAAGAAGCAGAACTGGATCTGACCTTAGGTGTTTTCCAAATTCTCACTGGATCATTTGACTACAATTTTATACTCCAATTGCTTTATAATCTTCTAGCATATCTAAGGAACTATGTTCCTATAATATTTCTGCTATTCAAAACAAAAGCTTATATATAGACTATTTTACTATGAAAACCCATGTACATAAATAACAGAATGAAGAAAAAAGCAGATCAGAAATAACCTAAAAATCTAGAAATGTGAAAAGCTATATTATTATTCTAACTGCTCATTTAATTTGAATGTAGTAAAAATTATTTTCCTAATTCTTCATAGTAGGTAGTTATCAATAAATGAAAATGAAATTTCACTACACTTTTAGTCACCTGGAAATTAAGACTTCTGAGCTGAGTGGGGTGGCGCACATCTGTAATTTCAGTACTTGGGGCAGAAGTATCTGGGTTCAAGGCTGGCTTGAGTTTTGTAGTGAGACCCTGTCTCAAAAAGAAAAGAAATGAAAAGAAAAAAGAAAAATACACTCAACATGTAGTGTAAACAGAACCTATCATCTAGTACTATTAAAACTGGTTCTCATTATCTCATGTTGCTTGGTAACATTCAGTTTTCCTAGTTTACTGTGGATAACAGACTGAACAGTTAAAGAGTCCAACAAACGGGCAGCTGACAATTCACAAAGTAGGACTATACCTACCTACAACTATCAAAATAGTCATGCTTTTCATTAGCAACCCAAGAAAAATAGCATGCTCAACTAGTTGTAAAAAAGTGCTAGCACTTTTTGTAATACTATCACATTAATATCTATCACATTAATGTGTGTGAGCTATTCTGCATCTCTCTCTCTCATTCTCTATTTTAAGAAAACTATTATAAAGTTAAACATGTGGTACATGCCTGTAATTCCAGCAGTCAGGAGGCTAAAGGAGAATTAAGAATCTAAAGGCAGTTTGGGCTATACAGTGAACAGTCTAGGCTATACAGTCAGATTGTGTCTCAAAACAGCACAAAAAATGTGTGTATATGAGTATGTATGTATATATGTACTTATGTATACATTTCCCATAAAAATATTTCAAGATTTTTTTTTTGCCAGTACTGAAACTAGAACTCAGGGCCTAAGCATTCTCTTAGCTTTTTCATTCAAGGCTGGCACTCTATCACTTGAAACACACCTCCATTTCCAACTTTTTGGAGGTAACAGTCTCATAGGCTTTTCTGACTAGGCTAGCTTCGAATCATGAGCCTCAGAACTTAGTGTTTTGAGTAGTCAGAATTGCATGTTTGGACCACTGATGCCCAGCATTTACATTTTTATAATATACAGTCCTAAATGTAGGGAAAAAATCCATCTGTATAAATTAAAAGAGAAAATTTAAATGTCCAGTAACATGAGGTATGGCTCAAACTACAGCAATTTACCCAGAAGATCCCATTTGCACAACATTTATAACAGAGAAACTAAAGTCCACTTGTTACCATGTTAAATAAACAGCACAGTACATACACAATATTTTTAAAGTACTACTAAATTACTATGTATACTTAAGAGCCAAGTTATGCTCAAGTCTGAGTGCCTAAGTGTAAGACAGATACCATTCACCAAAAAGATTTTGCCATAATAAAATTTTAAAATTAAACCTTACTATATTCTCCAAATTTCTCTTATGTAATGAAATACATGACTTTTAAAATGAAGTAGGTGACACCACCATGTACTGGAAGGGCAGCATGGCATCATTCAATGCACATGTAAATGTCCTTTAATACAGCTCTTTGGACCCCAGTATTGTATATGATTATACAGCAAAATTCTTTCTGTTAATCTGTATTCCCAATTACCTTTAAAAACTTGTTAAATCATATAAAGGACTATCTGTAATCAATCAAGGAAGGTAGAAAAGTGTAAAAATCATCTCCGTTAAAAAAAAATCATTTCCATGGAAACAGTATCAAATTTTTCATCTGCAAAAATAAATCTTCCAAACATCCCTGTATCATATTACCCCTTGCTCTGGACCCAAGGGGTAAGTGTCAAAAGTAATTTGAATGATTTATTGCAGTATACACACTGTACAATCTGGTCCCACTCGAATGATTTCTTCCCCACTCTTAATTTCTGGGCTCAAAGGCACTCATTCACAAGCTGAAGCTCTGACTGGCCCACTCACTCTCTCTCAAAGACACATTATGTACTAGTCTAAGCTTCTGTTCACTCAGCTTCCAGCACCTTGCCTTTAGTATTTGTTCCTAATCCTCTCTCCATCATCCTGCCCTTTCTAACATGAATGGCCAATTCAGTGATAGTCACCTCCCTCCATTAGATGTTCTATCACATCTATATTCCCACAAAGTTACCATCTAAACAATATGTCAAGCACTTAACCATCTGCCCTAAAATTATGTATATGCATGATCTCCAGAATATATTTTTATTTCTAAAGAATAGACTTTTGCTCTATTTCTTCATGTAATATGTTGCTTTTATATAGTGCTTTACAGCTTACAAAGCAACTTGATATTATTCTCAATAAATACGTTTGTCACTTAAATGCAAAGGCTTCAGTAATGTGTATGGAAAACTTATTCAGCGCTCACCTCCAAATGATCTAGGACAAGGATAATCTTACAACAATCTTCAATCAGCTAATGGCAGAAAAAATTCAATGTTTCCTAACTAAAAATCTCCAAGCCAACTCAACACACTGGATCTACATTTCTAAATACTATTCAATAAAATAAATACAATTCAATAAAATAAATCAGGCATCTCTGGGAAAATGATGCATTATACAGCTGCAACAGGGAAACATTAGATAAGCCTGGAGCATCTTACAATAATAAACATGAAAAAAAATCTGAAAAAGCAAAACAGAAGGATGGAGCACCTAGAAGGGACATAGACAATAACCTGGAAGAGTCCTTAATAACAAAGCTAGGATGATATGAGCAACAAAGTAATGTGCCACTGGATGATGAGTTCATACGAATATATGTATGTAAATAAATAAATAAATGGGAGGAAAATACATGGGAAGAAAACCAATTTTTATGAAAGAGCTCCCAATTTACATACTCTGTCCTCTGACGAGTGTAATATTAAATTAGTCTATGCGTTTTAGGTGAGAGCTGCACTTATGTCTCCAAAACTGCCCAAGGAAAAGAGAAACCAGTAACCTCCCAGTGCAGACACCTGGCAGACACTACTAACAAGTGATGAAGGGTAGCATTACTAGGAACAGCTGTAATGACATGTGTCCCCAAGATGAAGTGATGAGAAGGGTACTACCTACCTCTGTGGTCTCCTTTCAAAAATCCATGTTATACTAGTGAAACCAGGAGAAAAATTACCAAATAAATCCAGAGAGGCATATTCTACTACATCTACCATTTGGACCTCAAGCCTGCCAAGGTCACAAAAACCAGTGGGAAGACTGATAAATTGCCACACAGCAAAGATGACTGAGAAATGACAACTGAGAACTATATGGTGTTCTGGCTTAGATCCTAGAACAGAAAAACTGGCAATTATGGAAAAACTGGAGATAACAGAAATACACTAATACTGGTTCCTGAGTTCTAACAAACATCACAGTAATGTAAGATTTATGGGAAACTGCCAATTGGATGAATAAAATATTAAAAATACTGACCTTTGCCGCAGGTCTGAAATTATTTCAAAATTAAGATGTTCTCAAAAGAAAATTTTAGGCTCAAGCTATAATTCCAACTATTTGGGAAGCAGAAAATGTGAGGTTTGAAGCAAAGAGTCAGGCAAACTCCACCTCAGCAAAGCAAGTCAAGTATAATGGACCATACCTGTCATTGCAACTACATAGGCCACAGGTAGGAGAATGGTGTCCAAGGCTGGTCCTGGGCAAAAACATGAGGCCTACCTGAAAAATAATCAGCAAAAAAGGCTAGAGCTGTGGCTCAAGTGGTAGGGTAGGTCCTGAATTCAAATCTATGTAAAGTCCTCTTCTCCAAAAGAAAGATTTGTTAAAGTTCTCAATAGTAAAGCCCAGAATTTGTAGCTGATTTCTCCTTCCTGCATCAGAGAAAGTGTTCTGTGCCCACACGCAGTACTCTCTTTCCAACTGGCCACTGTACATAAATCCTTTGGGTGAAAGACAATGAAGGAATTATCTGACTTGGTAAAACAACAAAATTTATATGAACATCTCGAATGGGATGTTGACGGAACCTAATTCATTTTATTAGGTATCTAAATGTCAGTAGGATTAAAAACATTTTAAGATAAAGGGTTAAAACACAAACCTTGTGCTGGGCAGGTGGTATACTGAAGTCCTACCACTTGGGAGGCTGAATCAAGATGTCCACTGAGTTCAAGGACAGCCTGGGCTACACTGAGTTCCAGACCAGCCTGGGCTACACAGAGGGACCCTGTCTCAATAAAGAAAATACAACAAAATACCAGTATCTTGTGTTCTCGCTTGAGTAAGAGTTTCTGGCATTATAAAAATCTCAAAATTCTACATCTAAAAAAAGCACCTGTCTGACAAAGTGACACAGAAACTGGTTAGTATGTAAGTAAAAGGAAGTACTACCTTACTATTTCATAATGTTTATTATTAACTCGATATTTAATATTAAACTATTTGAACTAAGGTTGTTTTGTGCAAAACAGGACTTACGGTCATCCTATTCATATACTTTATTTTGAGGAACCTATCCACACTGTTGTAAGGGAAAGATGATAATCTACTTTCTGGCAATCTGCATTTTAACCGATTCCAAAAATGCAATTCCCATCTTGAACCTGAGATACCTAATTGACCTACATCACTTAGGCCATTAAATGCAATAATACTAATAATACATAAAAACTGATTACAAAGTAATGATTTAACTACTTCATACTGAAAATAAAAACTGAAGTCTACCTGTAGGTAAGAGATTTTAGATTTAAAGGCATATATATATATACAATATATACAAAAAAATTAAGGCTAAAAATGGTTGGGGGGGGAAATGGTAACAGTAAAAAAAAAATGAAAGAACATTTAAAACAAAAAGATACTTTAGTTTTAAGATGGTAATCAATAATTAATATTAACAGAATGAACTTCTATTAATAAAACATCTGTTTTCCCAGTCCAGTAGACAGATGTTTTATTAAATCCACAGTGAAAGCTCTTACAAGTTTTCTGAAAGCTCTGCGGTAAAATTAGGATAGCTTGAACTAGGTCAGAATGTAAAAGTCAGTTAACACACCTCCTTTGTGCTGATCTTCATTAATATACTCTATAAACAAGGACAACAGAAAGCCCCCAAATTAGAAAACTAAAACCAATTAATCCATACTGAGTAATTTAAACATGGCATTTCAGTTATTTTTCAGTATTCAGAGGCCTTTGCATTAGTCACATTTCAAAACAGGCACAGGATATTTTATACGTTAACAAAAATAAAAAATAAAGGGTTTTTGGGGGGTAAACAAAAATGTTGGTAAGCTCCACTTTGAATAATGCTATATTCAAGGTTTGAATCATATTGTGATTACTTATAGATTCTTCAATATTAAGTTTAATAAAGTTATCTCAAATCTTAGTCAATGTCTAATTCAATGAACTAACTAAACATTTGTCTGCATATTATTTTTATGTCAATTACTTCCCCACATTTATTTCAAAATGACCACTTTTCTCAGTTTATTTTCAAGAAGTATTCTAGAGACTCAGACAAAGAATTCAGGGAAACAATGAAAAATTAAACCTCTTGTCACTCAGTACTATTGAGCTACACTCAAAAGACAATTTTAAGTATAGAAAGAAGGGCAGGGGAAGTAGAGGCAATATAAAAACCTCTTAAAATGCAAAAGAAATTAAGACTACTTTAGTTTTAACATCTTCTTTAATAAGACATTTCAGCACACAACTGGGACCCCATGTCAGTTAAACATGGGGATGCATATCCATAGGTAGAGAATGGAAACAAGTATAATCTTAACCCCATTCCTTTTGGCAACTAATGTAAATACAGAGTACAAAATAGACCAATTCTCTCAGTGTATTTTAAGTCTTTGAAGACACCATAATAGTTGTAAAACAAATTCTGTGGTGATCTGTTAAAGAATCTTCAATTAAGTAATAAAGATGTTTAGGACTTGTAGTAATTTTTTCCATATAGCAGATTTAACTCAAACAGACTAAAAGGGAAATGCACTAATGATCCCAATATTAAGAACTACTGTCTCATATTAGATTGAGCCAACTACTTTCCCTGTCACTGAGATAGAATTAAATATGGTGTCTTCAGCTGCTTATAAAAGAGTTGAATACAAGGACAAAAAGCTTTTATTCTAAATTACATCAGAAAAAAAAAAATCAACCAAAAGTTGTGAGGGGTTTTAAATGATTTGTTACTAAAAATAAACATACATATGCTCAAAGTACTTTTTAAAATTCAAATTTTTAAATTTTAGATTGAAATTTAACCAGAACTTTTGTGATATCCACAAGAAATCAGGTAAAATTCTAATGTTCTAGTAATTGACATATTAGGAAACAATAGATATTAAGTATGAAACTTAGGAAATTAAATACATGAAACAAAAGGACTACATTTTAAAAAATAAGGTCTAAGAACAGGAGCTGCTAAGAAACGGGCATTGAAGCTTTCCTTACAAATCAATTACTTCCAACTTACAATGAAGACAAACACGGTGGGAAGAATAAGCAAAGCTACAAAACAAGTGCAGTGATGACATAGAGCATGAGGGAATGCATTTTGTCATCCACAGGATCAGACATGCAGCTAGTGGTCTTCCTGCTATGTTACTTTTCAATTTCAAACTGAGCTACAGCAGTTTTACTTGCATAATAGTTGATAAAAGCAAATTAAAAGAACACTAAAATTAGTCTTGCTTAATTGAGTAGGATTTACCTCATCCAGCTCAACAAAACTACTTCCCCATAGGCAGAGCCAAAAGAATGTGGATATTGGCCTACTTTAATATTTTTCTAGTTCAGATGGAAATCATACTGTACAAATAGGCTTTGATTTTAGGAACCAACACGAGTAAATCCCTAAAATGAATATTTTACTTAGTGAAGAAAGGAGAGGGAGTATTCCAGAATTATCTAGCCATAAATCATTCTAATCTTCCTGTTACATGCAAAAATCCATTCATAAAATTGGCCAAATAGCAACTTCCAAAAACTCTTTCAGAAGTTGTTCCCATTTCAAATTAAGGAACTTGAACGATTTGCAAAGAATCCCTGGACTTTATAAAATGCAGATCTTTACCTATTCACATTGGTTCCCATCATATTTTCTGTTAAACAACTGGCCTAATGATTATATCATTATGGCATACAATTCACAACCTAATCTTTCAGAAGGGTTCACTGACAATCCAATCACAGTTTACAGGCAACCTTGGCTGGCAGCTAGAACTAGTTCAAACACAGGAACTAACTTCAAACACAGGAAATGATCAAAGGTGAGCAATGGCACATAATTGCAATATACTAAGGCAGCAGGTAAGTTACTCTTCAACCTACATCATCAGCTGCCATTAAAATCATATACACTACCTTAACAAATGAATCTTTAACGAATAAATGAGAAAGGGAGATAAGAATTGTACTTGCAATTTTAGCTAAGGAATTATTAGATTCTTAAAAGGCAAATAAGAAAAGTTAGAACAGAATTTCTAGAACCATGTGTCCTGTGATGTAAAATCAAAGTACTACTTTATTAAATGAGTTATTTTACACAATATGAACATCAATATAATTACATTGTAAAAAAATTTTTTTTAACAAGGATGAACTGATTTTCAGATTTCCAAATCAGAGTCAACTGTACATTTACACAGAATTGTCTTTGCATGAAGCTCAAAAGGGAACAGCATAAAAATGAGTGTTTCTGTAGCCCCTTTATTTTTGCTGATCAACAGTTTGTTAGAAAAGCAGCTGCAGGTTTGTTACCTAAGGTCTGAGACAGTAGAAGAATCAAGGTGTCATGAATTCACCTATAAAACATAAGGAAAAATTTATAGTGAACAAATGCAACTAATAATGAACTTCAAGTATCTAAAGTATCAAGTATCAATCAGTCACTGAGAGATTTGCCAATGGGATGTGATACGAATATACTTTAAAAAATAATTCTCAAGCAAACAAACAACACCATTTAGGTCAGAGGAAATATCAAACACACAGAAAGAATAAACTGATTATTTTAAGACAAGTTTATATAGTGTTTGCCTATATTTTATGCTATAATTTAATTAGTTAGAAACGCTGCTATTCACTAGAAGTAAAATAACCAGGAAGTTATTCTGTATCATTTCTACAGGGAAGACCCTCAAATACTTTTCCCCCAGTCCTGGGGCTTAAACTCAGGGTGTAGGCGTTGTCCCTAAGCTTTGGTGCTCACGAATAGAAGTATACCATTTGAACCAAAGCTCCATTTTTGGCTTTTTGGTGGTAACAGACTTTCCAGCCTGAGTTGGCTTTGAACCAAGATGTTCAGGTCTCAGCCTCCTAAGTAGCTAACATTACAGGCATGAGCCACTGGCACCCAGCTCAGATACTTTTCATTAACTATTTTCTTGCAGCTTTGGGGTCCAGGTCTGGCCAGCTTCCATGCATCCCCCCCCCAATTTTGACTATAATAGCAAAACTTGGATGTTTCAAACACATGGAAAGGAAATGGTCTAGGAAAATACTTTCAACAATCATGAAGGAAGAGAACTTGAAATCATGTTTAAGCACTAATAATGTAGTTAATATTAACTTCAATAGGGAAAATAAAGTCTCAGAAGGCAGAAATTAATTTGTTACAAAATTGTTTTACTCTTATATTAAAACCTGACACTAACCAAGAGAAAAAAAATTAGTTACCTGTAAACAACTTTATGCCTGAACATCAGCCAATTCTGGAGGAAGTGGAGTCTTAGGATGCTTGCTCTCAAAGTGCTGCTTGAAGGTCTTAGGGTCTGGCATTTGTGTCTAAAAATTGTGCAAAAAACAAAAACAAAACCCAGCCAGACTTTATATATGAAATAAAAACAAACTGTGTTTTAAAACTCTGAAATTTCTTGAGAGAAAATCATCAGAATTCTACAAAGTCCTAAAATTTACTGATTTGTATATGAAGCAGGACTTTAAGAAAAAGATGTTCCTAACATTTCCACATTTTCAGATATGGAAAAATGTGTACAGAATATTGTGATTACCTTATTAACACCAAACAGACAATGGATTACTTTAATTCTTCTCGAATTCTTATAAAAGATTTCCTTCACAGTAATCTCTAGTTCCTATCATCCTCATACAGTAAAACCTGAGTTTACTTTGCCTGAGATCTGTGTTTTAACTCAGTAACAAATACTTCAGCTTTCAAATAATATACTATACAGTCATCACTTCCCTTAGCAAGGTTTTTTGTTTTTAACTATGTCAACTACACTTGTACTTTCAGGTTAAAGTAGTTCATTACTATACTAATAAAATTTGTTTTCACTCTTTCCAAACAGAACAAGAAGCTGCTTAATTTCATTATTCTGAGGATTTCAAAGCTCAATATAAAAAGCTACATAGTTTACTTTTAATAAGCCTGTATTATTTGTACCAGGAGACCTTGCTTACATGTAAACAATGCATGCTAACCAGTTTCCCCTGTCACTCTGTCATCTCCCTAGTTGATTTTTAAATAAGATATTGAGAGTAATAGATTCCCTTACTCTTAGATTAATGACAACTTTTGTACAGTTAAATACTTGATTTAACTAGAAATGGCTCCAAAGATGACAAACTCTGTCTTCTATCAAAATCCTACTATGGGATGTGAGGGTGATCTGGCTGTGACATCAGTCACCCCATTGATCACCAGGGTTGATTCGGCTGATCTGGCTGGCTAGGTGGGTGTCCCCTTCCTCCCTCACCATTCCATGTGCGTCCCTCCCGAAGCTGCGCGCTCGGTGGAAGAGGATGACCATCCCACCAGGTGCTGGTGGCTCACGCCTGTAATTCTAGCTACTCAGGAGGCTGAGATCTGAGGATCGTGGTTCAAAGCCAGCCCGGGCAGGAGAGACCGTGAGACTCCTATCTCCAATAAACCACCAGAAAACCGGAAGTGGCGCTATAGCTCAAGTGGTAGA
>NW_012267233.1:10271427-10277146 GCF_000151885.1 Dipodomys ordii | reverse complement strand
GCTATAGCTCAAGTGGTAGAGCACTCGCCTTGAGCTGAAGAGCTGAGGGACAGCGCCCAGGCCCAGAGTTCAAGCCCCACGACCGACAAAAAAAAAAGAGGATGACCATCCCCAATAGAGGAGGACCGGTCTTCGGTCAAGGGTATACGAGTAGCTGTGCTCCCCTGCTAGAACCTCCAAACAAGCTCTCAAAATCCTACTCTGGGGTTGGGAAGGTGGCTCAGTGGTAGAGCGCTTGCCTTGCATGCCTGAGGGGGGTTCGATTCCTCAGCACCACATAAGCAAAAAGAAAAACCCCGGAAGTGGCACTGTGGCTCAAGTAGTTGAGCACTAGCCTTGAGCTGAAGAGCTGAGGGACAGTGTCCAGGCCCAGAGTTCAGGCTCCACGACTTGACCCCCCCCCCAAAAAAAAAAATCCTACTCTGTATGTGGGTGTAAATACTGGTCCAACCATACTACACTTTTTCTCTTTGTCACTTCCATTCCTTAACTCCAAAGGTAGTGAGCTTACACAAACAGGCCAAAAGAAGTCTGACTTGAGACTCTACAAGCACTTCTTTGAAGGGTAGTGTGGAATAGTAGTCCAGGATAAAACTGCCTGCTTCAGATATCAGCTTCCTACATACTAGCTGGATTACCCACAGTCATTTGATTCCATGATTCAACTTACTCTTCTGTACAATACTAAAAGCACTATAACTTACAGGGCTGTTGTGCAAATTAAATTTGAGTAGATATAGCTAACCCCCCACCCCCATCAGTGTTTGGTATAGGATAAGCACCACACAGAACTACTTCTTTTCTTCTCTTCAAATCTGTAGAATATATTAATTCTATTCAGAGCCTTTAACATGAATATATTGTACATAGGGTTAATACACACCCTAAATATTGGTTTAGTGGGGGGAAAAAAATCATACAATAACCAGAGGTGTTTTTGCTAGCCTCATACAAAGATCTAACTAAGGATTTATATATATGTGACTTTCTTATAAAGTTTGAAATCAATTGTATATACTGTCCTTAAGAAGATGCCTTTCTTCTTAAGAAAGAGAATTTTTTTCTTTTCTCCTTTTTCCTAACACTTAGGGAAGTATACCTGGCCACAGAAGCCAGGCAAAAGTATTTGCTGAATGTGGTAAATGAAAATGCATTTCCAAAATAACCAGCTCTCAGATGTGCCATTTTAAATAAACCATCTACTTGCCATAGTTCCAATATTTTAACCTATCAGAACCAGTTTACAGTGAAACAAGTACCCACAAGAAAACTGTCTTTTGCCCCCTTACCCTACAGACTGTGCAGGTGTATATTAAGGCAGCTTTGGCAGCAGCCTTTTGATCATGTCCTTGTTTCTTCTTTTGTCCAGCCTGCTTTTTGGCATTTTTCTGCTGAGACTGAATCTTCTGCTGTCCACGAGCCATATCTAAAAACAGAAGTTAAGTCATTAGAGTCATTTATTTATGCTAGTACAGCATTATCTAAGCACAGTAATGTTCTCAGAGTTAAAGCCTTAAAGTTTATAAAAAGGTTTGACAATGGAAACGTTTGGGTTCTCAAATTCTCACACACAATGCTACTAGACTTTAAACATCTTAGTAGCTGTAGAAACCTGGCTGGTAGTTGTCTATGCTATAACTTGTCTACGCTTCTCTTGTAGTAAACAAAAACGCAAATATGTGTATAGCAAGACATGTATAAGAACATCCATAACACCTGCTCTAAAATTAAAAACAGTTCAAATGTTCATCAACTATAAAATGGATATATAATTTGTATGTCTGTGTTAATGTTTACATGTAAGTATATATACATACACAATGAAATACTATTTGGCATTCAAAGAGAATGATTATTAAAAGTAACATGTTTAAATCTCAGAGTTAAAGAAGTTGGTAACAAAGAATATAAATTGTGTAAAGTTTCCAAGCTATAGTGAAAGAAGTCACTTTGTCACTTATGGAGTAAGGACTAGGAAGACAAGACAGGAGGGTGATTTATGGGGTGCTGAAAATGTTCTGAACCCTAACTAGGTGCTAGTTACAATATATACTGATTTATAGAAACATATTGAGTTATATGTCTGCCTTGTTCATTTCACGTTATCTCCAAAAGTTTGCCCCTTGGGGTTGGGAAGGTGACTCAGTGGTAGAGTGCTTGCCTTGCATGCATGAGGCCCTGGGTTCGATTCCTCAGCATCACATAAACAGAAAAAGCGGTGGCTCAAGTGGTAAGAGTGTTAGCCTTGAGCAAAAGCAGCTCGGGGACAGCGCCCAGGCTCTGAGTTCAAGCCCCACGACTGACAAAAAAAAAAGAAAAAAAGTTTGCCCCTTCTAAAAAGAATTAGTTTCCATGTCATTTATTTGGTTATTTTGCAAAGGCATTTCTTCTTTTCCAGAATTCTCTGTTCTAACATGTGATTCTTTGAGCTGTCAGATAATCTTTCTAAAGGAGATTATAGAAACTATGAAATACTTGGGCTTAATAAAAACTAAAGGATTATTCCAATTTTTCTTTAAAAGCTAGTCATTGCTTGAATTATAAAACAATACTGAGTTCCAGCTAAAAAACTGAACTTGCCAGATCCTAGTGGTTCATGCCTATAACCTTAACTATGCAGGAGGCTGAGATCTGAGGGTTGAGGTTCCAAGCCAGCCCAGACAGGAAAGTCTCATCTCCAACTAAGCACAAGAACACTAGAAGTGGCACTGTGACTCAAAGTGGTACAAAGCTAGCCTTGAGCAAAAGAGCTCAGGAACAGTGCCCAGGCTGTGAGTTCAGGTTCCACAACCAACAGCAACAGCAGCAAAAGTCTGAACCCAATGGAAGGTACCCTTTACACTTTTTACTGATGATCTGAACTAAATAATAACTGAATAAATAAGTTAAATAAGTCACCAGAAAAAGTTTCTCGTACTTCCCCTTAAAAAAAATGAAGACTGGGGCTAGGAAGGTGGCTCAGTGGTAGAGTGCTTGTCTTGCATGCATGAGGCCCTGGGTTTGATTCCTAAGTACCACATAAGTGAAAAGAAAAAAGCCGGAAGTGGCGCTATGGCTCAAGTGGTAGAGTGCTAGCCTTGAGCTGAAGAGCTGAGGGACAGCGCCCAGGCCCAGAGTTCAGACCCCACGACCGGACCCAAAAAAAAAAAAAAAGAAAAAAAAATGAAGACTTTTAGTAGACAAAGCAAGTTAAACCTGGTTCATAAAACGTCCATAAATGAGTCTCCAGTGCTTTTACATGTATTAAAATTGGATCCTAAACAGAATTCCTATGTATTGCTCGAACTAGCACTGTAATTAAATTTTAAACTTTTAAATAATTGCAAAACACAAACATACAAGGATCAACATCAACTTCATCAAGAAAGAGTACTGGCTATTTTTTATTGGAACCCTGATGGACATAAAGCGAAAAGCTTTTCTGACAGACAGCTGAGCTTCCCTCCCCACCCAAAAGGGTATCTGAATGAATGTGTACACGTGCATATACACACATACACATACACACACACACACACACACACGTGCACGCATGGGCGCGCGAACACGCACACAAACACATACACACTGACTGGGTAAGTTCTTGTCATTAAACAATAAATTGAAAATGTAACACGTAGTCCAAAGCTTTAAGCAGTTTGACCATCTAGCAATTACAAAATGTTTAAAATGCTAGCCTAAGAACCTGACTCCCACCAATCAATGGTAAATATTACTAGCCATGATAGTCCTCTAAGATTATAAATTTCCATAACTTAAAATGAAAGAGAATGATACTAGACAGTAACTAAGCTAGTATCAGTCTTTGCTTTACAAACTTTTTGCTCTGTACATGGAACTGACACTAAAGTCTTTAAAAATAGATTAAATTTCTAGTTTCGATTTTTAAAATCAAAGCCTTAGTTCTAAGCTATACAATACTAAAAGTATTTTAAGCAAGGCACTAGTGGCTCATGCCTGTAATCCTAGCTACTCAGGAGGCTGAGATCTGAGGACTAGGGTTTGAAGCAGACAGAAAGACTTCTCCATTTAGCCATACCCTTGACTGAAAAAGCCAAGCAAGAGTTCGAGTTACCTGAGTTCAAATCCCAATACTGGCACCAAAAAAAAAAAAAGCATATTTGGTGTTCTTAATTGTCTCAATGTATTAGTATCAAGACTTTATATTAAAATACTTCAGTTTCTTCTGCATCTTAGTTCTTCTACACAATGTATTTTATGTATACGAAAACATCTTTCATGGAAATTTTTTTTTAAAAAAACAATTACTTAATGATTTAAAACTTTAATTTAAAATTATTTTTTAACACAGAATGGCAGACCATTAATTCCAGAAGTTTCCTCGGTATCTAAAATTAATTATTTTGGCAATATTTTCCTTCAGTGATGTATTCCAAAAATTATCTTAAGCAGAATTATTTTTAACTTTTGCCTATGAAACTTCTCTGAAGTAAAACATTACACAACAGATTTAACCCATTTTCCGATGTCACCTAACACCAGTAACAAGAAAGGCATAGTAAGGCTTTAATAAAAACTAGTAGTCGTGTTCTTATTTTTAAGAAAGAAAACCACACTAGGGAAAGGAAATTGAATGAAACACGTTAACTGTGTGGGGTAGGCCTCCCAACTTTTGACAGCACACTGCATTGATTTCCTTTCCGAAAGCAGAAGTGCAAATCCACAAACCACCTGCTTTTGGACAGCTCAATGTAGGACTTGCTCTCCAGCCAATCGAATTTTCTACAAAAATCTTATGCATAACTGGTCCTGGATTCCTGAGACAAGAAGTCGTTTATATAAGTTGCTACCTGCTGGATTTTCATGTGCCTCTGATTAAGTGCAGTTTTCCCAGGGGGTGGGGGGAGAAGCGAGTTAACTTTGAAAATCAGGAGCTCGGGCAACAAGTCAGTCCGGCCCCAGAGATCCTTTTAAAACAAAAGTCACTAAAAAGATGTTGGGATCCAGGAAATCGGCGCACTCTCCAGGAACCATCCGAGAGGGAGACGACGTTCCTTCAGCGATCCACATCTAGATCCCAGCCTTAAAGACGAGATGAAATAAAAAGGCACCCATTCGGGGCGAGGGGCGAGTGAGGCGGAGGGGGTAAAGGTCTCCTTCGCCCAGCACTCCAACCACCCGGCCGCACCCGCGCCCCGTCCCCGACCGGCCTCCCTCTCCCGCCTCGGGAGCCCCCCTCCTCCTTCCGGCCACCAGCCCTCACCTTCCCGCCCGAGCTCACGGACGGCCCGTGGCCCGAGACGCGCCTCCCGGAGGCCTCGACCCTCGGGTCCCGGCGGCCGAGCGGCTGCAGTCGCCGGCGGCTGAGGTTACGGCGCGGTTCCCGCAGCCAGCCTGCGACCCGGCCACCTGCAGGGCCTGGCCCGCGCCCGAGCGCCCCGTCCATTCCGCAGGAGTCCCGGCTCCTCCTCCATCCCGCAGCCCCGCGCCGAGACCCCCTTTCCGGTCTCCGGAGCGCCGGCGACCTCCCGGGCCCTCCACCGGCCGGCCCCCACCCGGTTCCCGGGCGTCCTGTGGCGCCAGCGCCGCCCCCGCTCACCCGGGCCGGGACAGTCCTGCGTCTGAGAGGCCGCGCAGCGCGAGAGGGCCGCGGAAGACACGGAGGGAAGGAAGCTGGAGGGCGCCCAGAAACGCCTCGGCGGCCTCCTCCACCCGCCAAGGAAGGGAAAGAGGACAGCCGGGAGCACAACAGCCCGCG
>NW_012267233.1:10241104-10268402 GCF_000151885.1 Dipodomys ordii | reverse complement strand
ACAGCGCCACCTCCGGCTTTTTTCTTTTTGCTTATGTGGTGCTAAGGAATCAAACCCAGGGTCTCATGCATGCAAGGCAAGCACTCTACCACTGAGCCACCTTCCCAGCCCCTCCACTTTAATATTTTATAGACATTTTTCAGTATCATCCTGTATTCAACCTAAGAATCCACTGATTGTAAGTCACACTTATGTTCACTAAGATGTAAATAAAAAATACTACCAACTTAACTATAGCAATACCTTTGATTCTAAGACACATCTCAATCTTAGAGTGACAAATAGATTTTAAAGGTAATTAATTAGAATATCATCAAAAAGAATCAAATACTTAGAACCACCAGAATGATCTTTGAAAGATATTCAAAACTTAGAACCTTGATGATTGTAGATAGCACACAAAATAAAAGCAAATGTTCTTTTCATGGCCAAAAATGCCTTGCCTCGGATCCTTTTTGATGATCTCTCTTCCTGTGCTCCAGCCTTATTGGTCTTTTAGTTTCTCAAGCCAACCAAGCTTTTTACCTACCCCAGGATCTTGGTGTAGCCTACAGTGTACTCCTTCCACTTTGGTATTTTAAAGTTACTCATTAACTTCCAGCCTAAATAACTCTTCCACAAAAAAAGCATTCTTTTCTTCTTGGGATCCTTCCTTCTTGAGCTGTCATCAAAATGAAGATTTCCCTGATTCAGTACTCTCAAAACACCTAGCAGTTTTTATCCTTTAAGTTGCAATATGAAATGCATGTTTTTATGCTACATGGCTTCCCTTGGCACCATAGAAATATTCAAGGGATTGATTGGTCCAGAACTTCTGTGGATACATACATCTATGGATGCTCAGGTCTCTTATATAAAACAGCACAGTATTGTAAGAGGCAGCTTAACAGATTATTTTGCTGGGCCTATAAATTAACTAAAAGCTGGACACTCAGCTCTCACTCCCACTTGGCATCAGTGCTCTAAGAGGTGAGCTATTCCTGTCATTTTATAACTATCTTGGACCCCAGGGAGAAAAGAATGTACATGCAGAAGCAAACTGCCTCTCAGATAAGCAAAGATACCCTCTTATCATCTAAAGAGAATAGTCAAAAAGCTGTTACCTACCATGCAACTTGCTCCTGTTCCATTCCAATGGTGAAGTGATAACTTCTTCAGAATCCCTACAGAGACAAAAGTGGAAATAATCACAAAACAGGCCATACCTTGAACAGGGTTGCTTTAACTTTGCATATCTTCTTATCCACTGCACTTAAACTCTTCCCCTACTTAAGATTTTTTTTTTCAAGGATAATCCTGGGAAGGGGGAAATCACTGAGTCCCTTTGTTTTCCTGATCCACCTATATTAAATTAAACCTCCTTTCTCTGTCCAGGAATGTTCATCTCTTTAATTGTCCTACAGGATGGATGGCTAAGCCTATTATGATTGAAATTATATATATATAATATCAATAATAGTGTCTCTCTATATAATAGTATACAATATATTATACAATATAGTATACAATATAGTATACAATATATTATATATATAGTATACAATATATTATATATAATATATATATATAATATATGTAAATTAGGGCTGGGAAGGTGGCTCAGTGGTATAGTGCTTGCCTTGCATGCATGAGGCCCTGGGTTCGATTCCTCAGCACCACATAAGCAGGAAAGCCGGAAGTGGCGCTGTATCTCAAGAGGTAGAGCATTAGCGTTGAGCTGAAGAGCTGAGGGACAGCACCCAAGCCCAGAGTTCAGGCCCTACGACTGAGCCCCCCCCAAAAAATATATAAATTATATATAAATGTAATGCATATATATATATATATATATATATCAAAAGGCCCCAATTGCAATTTTTACCTGAAATTGCAATTTCACTATTTGTGTGTGATCTACACTTTTGCATGTAGTCTTATTATCCTTTGGACCTTAAATCTCTCCTAAAGGCCATATGTTGAAAGCTTGCTCCCTAGCCTGTGGTAACTACTGGGAGGTGCTGAATCTTTTAGGAGATGGAGCCTATTTGGAGAAAGTTAGATTACTCCAGTAGTGCTCTTGAAGGGGACATTGGGATCCTTGTCCCTTTCTGTCTCTTTGCTTCTCAGCCACCATGAGGAAAGCAACTTTGCTCCCCAAGTGGTTCCTGACATGATACTGTGCTTCACTGACAGGAACAAGCAATCATGCAGTCAGCTGCTGATACTCTAAATCAAAATATTTTTTTCTCCTTTGAAGTTGATTTCTTCAGGTATTTTGCCACAACAATGAAATGCTGACCAATACATCCATATACTTAGCATCCCAGATTACTTGTAATTCTTAATACAATGCAAGTGTTATATAAATAATTTTTATACTGTATTGTTTATGGAATTATAATAATTAAATCTCTACCTGTCATTACACAGTTTTGTTTTGTTTTGTTTGTTAGTATTTTTAATCCATGGTTAGTAGAATCTATAGACAAGAGCCTATAGGTATGAAGGGCTAACTACATGTATTAAATTGTAGAAATTCTCTTTTCCATTTGATTGCTAAAATAATGACACATAACACTTACATTGTGTTTACTATACATCACTTATTGTTATATATGCTTTTCCCATTTTGATTCATTCAATCCTGCCCACAACTCTTAGCTAACTAAAGTAAAAAGTGCTTAAGATAGCTAAGATTAGCCCAGCACCGGTGGCTCATGCCTATAATCTTAGCTACTCAGGAGGCTGAGATCTGAGGATTGTAGTACAATCCTCAGATTTCCAGCCTGGGCAGGAAAGTCTGTGAAACTCTTATCTCCAATAAAGCATCTGGAAGTGGCTCAAGTGGTAGAGCAATAGTCTTGAGCTGAAGAGCTGAGGGACAGCACCCAGGCCCAGAGTTCAAGCCCCACAACTGACAAAAAAAAAAAGGAAAGAAAGAAAGAAAGAAAAGAAAATAGCTAAGATTACTCAGCTAATAAGTGGAAAATCTAAAATTTTGCTCTTAGAAGTCTAGTTCCAGAGGCTAGGTTACACAATAAAGGTGGTTTCTATATTTGTTTTAACCTTTTGATAGCTAGCACTTAGCATAGCATTTGGCATGATGTGGGCACCTATTAAATATTTATATAATGAATATGCCTGATGATTCCTCTGACTAGATTAGGAGACTTCTTAGGTATTTGGGGGTTTACTGTACTTTTCTAACAATAGCAATATCATTGGCCTGTTTATCTGGCCCTACCTACACAGATTGTGAATTTCCCTTGGGTTCTAAACTATGTCTTGTTAATCAGCATCTAATGCAGATAAGTAATTGGATATGTTATTCTGAATGGATGTATTAAAGGTAGTGGATTATGAATGAAATAAAAGTATCAGTGGCCAACTTTTGAAAACAAGGGCCTCTGTCATCCAGTTTAAAATGGAGGCTCAAATCATACATTTAGCTTTACCCTCTCCTCAGATCCTACTAAAAACAGTAGTAAAGGACTTTATAGGAAACTCTCAAAGACAAGGGAAGCATATGCAACAAAATTTCTGGAGGTACAAAGCAAGTGAACAAGTTGTTAATTGATAGAGGAGCCAAGAGATGTTTAGGATAATGGGTTGACTACCAACCATGAGTAGGGGATAGCAGTTCTGCATGAAAACAGAGGGATTAAGTGGAAGTTTAACCTGAATATGGAAAGACTCTTCCACCTTCTTACCTATTTCATCTCTGATTATGAGAACAGATGATCTTATACCTCCAGTTGACTAGAAGAGGTTTCTTGGGAATTAGAATCCAACCCAACAGAAATACCTAAAGATGCTGATAACTAGTACTTCTCACTGAAACAGATGACCCTGCAGTGAATCCAGTTGAACAGCACTACCCACATGTATAACTCTTTCAGTCAGTTGTCTCTCACTATGTTCTCAAGTGTGACTGCCAAGGAGAGTAAGACACTAGTGGAAAGACTTGTCTGTGAAACTCTAAGACCACAAACTCCCACACAGGGAAAAAGCAATAGGGAAAACAGATTATGCTAGATGAAGAACCATCCGCGAGATAAATCCTGGCCTTAAAATTTAAAAAAAATGAAATAAAAACACAACATGTATTTATCTGTCAGAAATGTAGACTTGGTGGAAAGATTGAGAGATAAAATTTGAGAATCTAAAAAAAATGACATAAGAAGATAAAGAGATAGAAAATGTGAGAGAAAAGACAATAAATAAGATTAAAGAATAGTTTCAGAAGGCCAAAATTTCAGCTGACAGAAATGCAAAAAGAGAATGGGAAGGGGCAAAGAATGGGGAAGCTAGGATAAAAAATAAAATTTTTAAGAGTAAATTAAGACAATTCTATTACTGAGCTAATCCAAGGGTAGGCTTCACCCAAGAAAGGGAATACATGAATGAAGTGGGTACTATAGGACCCAGGAAATAAGGCTGAAGTCCAAGGGAGAGATGAGAGGAATATGCAAGAGAAAGAGAAAGAGCCTTTTTTGGCAGCTGGCAGAAGTCTACAGACCAGCCAGAATAGTTCCATGCAGGAAAAATGTCAAGTAGATTAAATTGATAGGTTACTCATGAGTGCCAACTCAGGGAGATGTTGCATAACTTTGATTTAATTTGTAATAAGGACATTGGGCAAATAAGTCAAGAATAAGCAAAAATGATTATCAGCTCCTGGGAAGATTAAGAGTTGTGCAAGAAAGACAGCTTCATCATCATACATTCCATAGTTCAGCAGTGAATAGCATTTACATAGTGATGAAGATGTAAAAATGGATCCAACCAAAATTCTAACTACATGCATAAGTTTCTTGAGAGCATAGAGATCTAAAGTGTGGAAGGGCCTAAGGAAGAGAGCAGCTGAAAAAGAGCTACATTGTCATCTATCATAGAGGGAGGTCCATAGGTAATGCCTAACACTATAAGAGAAATTTTAAAAACTAATATAATAAAAATGGTGTGTGTGTGTGTGTGTGAAAACACCTAAAGCTACTTATAAGTAACTGCTGGTGAGAAGAGGAAATTTGGCAAATGAAAAAAAAAACTGCTCTTTTTCTAATGAGTAGTAGAACTGGTTGAATTTTTAAGGTTAAAGCAGGATGCCAGACGATTGAAAGATTTAACTGTGCTCCTTTTCACTGTCATAAAACAAACATTAAGTTCAAATGATTTGTGTTTCAACTAGTCTTCTGGTCTTGTGTGTGTGACTCCACAGTGCTCTGGACTTCAGAAAGATGGATGAGTAAGTCCAGGTTATTACAGTAAATCCAGGTATTATTAGTACCCATGGCATCTCCCTGCAATTACAAATTCAACTTTACATTCCACCATTCCATTTTCTAGTTCTTTGCATACCATACTTGACATTAGATTTTCAGGCAGCTAATAAACTAGGGAGAAGAGAGTATCCAAGCTGAATATGGCCATTCTTGTTGTCTTTTCCATTATTACTTTTTCTTTTTTCTTTTCTTTTCTTCTTCTTTTTTTTTTTTTTGGTCGTGGGACTTGAACTCTGGGCCTGGGCACTGTCCCTCAGCTATTCAGCTCAAGGCTAGTGCTCTACCACTTGAACCTCAGTGCCACTTCTGGTTTTCAGATTTATAGGAGACAAGAGTCTCACAGACTTTTCTGCTCAGGCTGGCTTTGAACTGTGATCCTCAGATCTCAGTCTCCTTAGCAGCTAGGATTACAGGAGTGAGCCACCAGTGCCCAGCTCCGTTATTACTTTTAAACAGAAATGTCGGAAATAAAACAAAACAAGAAAATCAAGAATGGAATGGTTCATTTTTATCCAAGCAAGATTTTTCATAAGAGACTATTAGATGAAGGCTTTTATCTTGATTTTAGCCATAATGTTGTCTTGATCTGATGGATGGTCTAGATTTTGCCTGAAGTTTGTAAAAGCAGGACGAAACCATACAAAACATCTATCTTTTAATTTTTTTCTAACTTTTCATGAGCTACAAATACTTTAAAAAATTATATATATAGCTGGGTGTTAGTGGCTAACACTTGAATCCTAGCTACTCAGGAGGCTGAGATCTGAAGGATCATAGATTGAGCCAGTCCAGGCAGAAAAGTCCACAAGATTCCATCTTTAAAATAACCAGCAAGATTGAGGGCTGGAGCATGACTCAAGTGGTAGAGCATCAGCCAGACAAGTGGCTAGCCCTGAGTTTAAAACTCCAGTAGTGCTAAGATAATGATGTGTTAAATATTTTTGTATTGATTGTACATATCCATTATTCCAAGTCTGTACCCACTACCATTTCCTTTTTCTAACTCTCATATGTTATGCCAATATTTCCTTCCTTCTAAATCATCCTGGGTCAAGTACCAGAGAGATTATATGTATTTCTGTCCCTCAAAGCGTTATATCAAGCATTAATATTATTGATCAATTATATTGTACAATTGATTTTCCCAGTAATTAATCTACTAAAGTTCAGAAGGATGTTTAACGACTAATTTCCCAGATAGAAAATGAAAGAGTTGTTCTCAGTGACTGTAAGACCCTTTCTAATCCTTGAACTTCTAGGAAGTGACTCAACAGGAATCTACAGATTTTCCAATGAACTTTATAAATAATGAAAGGATCCGGGTGCCAGTGGCTCACACCTGTATTCCTAGCTACTCAGAAGGCTGAGATCTGAAGATATCAGTTCAAAGCCAGCCTGGGTAAAAAAGTCCATGAGACTCTTATCTCCCATAAACCCCCAGAAAACCAGAAATGGCACTGTGACTCAAGTGTTGGATTGCTAGCCTTGAGCTGAAGGGCTGAGGGACAGTACCCAGGCCCAGAGTTCAAGCCCCACAACCCACCTTCCCCTCCCCCCCCCGCAAAAAAAACCAGAGTAAATATCACTCAATACCCTATTTGTATAAAATTTTAAATCCAAGGCTACTTACTATTGACATGTAAAATGAAAATTTCTATATACCATGGAGTGGGCAAGTCAAAAAAATAAAACAAAAATGTGAACTAAGGGGAAGCACTGTTGAAACTTCTGTAACTGGATTTTTTTTGTTGTTGCTGCTGTTGTGGGACTTGAACTCAGGGCCTGGGTGCTGTCCCTGAGATCTTTTGGTCAAGGCTAATGTTCTACCACTTTGAGCCACAGCACCACTTCTAGGTTTTGAGTGGTTAATTGGAGATAAGAATCTCACAGGTACTTTTCTCTCCAGGCTGGCTTCAAACAAGGATCCTCAGATCTCAGCCTCCTGAGTAGTTAGCATTACAGGTGTGAGCCACCAGTGCCTGGCTCTGTAACTGTTTGAATGATGTTTTTCTTTTCTTATGATTTGACACTTGGGAGTTTTAGAGCTCTGGAGAGAGACTACTTAACTCCTAAAGATAAAACAATTTCCCTAAGAGTACTCCTTTCATATGTCTACCAGCCAATTAGTTATTGGCACTAACTCGCACATTTCCATCTCACTAAATCATTCTAAGGCCATGTACCAGGCAGTAGAGGCCAAAGCCCCAAAGCCCACTGAAGTTATTCAAATTGGCCAATCCTAAACAATTTCCTCTGCCTGGCATTCTCCTGGAAAGCCCTAATAAAGGCCCTGGACTTGACCTCTTTTCCCCTGCTTCTGCCTCCTGACCAAATCTAGTACTCTTCACATGGCCCTGTGTGGCTTGATGTGCCTGCTCTCAGGAAAAGTAAGCAATGCAATCTTTCTGTGACATTGGCCTCTTTGTCTCATCACTCAGTCACTCCCACAAATTAAATTCCCGTGGGTTCAATGAAAGAGTGACCTGCATTCAGCTTTTGTTGTCTGTGTGAACTGGGGGAAGGCTTTGCTTTCCATGATCCTTTCAGCTATAATAGTTTGGCTCACTTGTTCAGGATATCATTTACTGGGAGCCTAATTTTTAACTCAGTTTCTGTGAGGGCCCTATAGTTTCCCACTCTTTCATGATCACACCTCAGACCCTTTGGCTAGGCTAAATACCAAAAAAAAAAAGAATTTTGTCCTAAATTATAATTTAATAGAGACAAATGAGGATGGAGAGTAACAGACAACACTTACAGCTAATATATATTTCTTCTAGAACAATTAGTCAAAGAATTTGCCCTAATTAGGCTAAATTCCTAGTACTTTCATCCTATGTAAAAGTTATTTTACTATTATCTAAAACCTCCTAAGACCTTCAAGGAACTCTGATGATTCCTGATTTATTTATGGCGTATCTGAGACTCAAATCTCTTCTTGGAAGATAGTTAACTGGTGACTAAAGAGGCCAGACTTAAGAATTGAGATCCTGATCCTGAATCTGGACTTCTTTTCCCCATACTGAGCTGTCTTTAGAACTGATTGCTGGTATGTAGAATTCTTCCATCTGACTGTGAACCACTGGGTACCAAGTTTCCTTCTGTTGCCATGACTCGACCTGATTAATTTTCTCTGTTTCACAGAGGAAACATCATGTCTGGCTCTTGTTTCTCAATCTGAAAAACATGAGAAATTTAGGGTATTTCTATTATAGTAATAATCTGGATTCTTACAATATGATTATAATTTTGCTAAGCATAATATATGAGAGATTTATTGTTTATCCCTTTTTTATTTCCAAACTTGTTTGGAGTATACAAATAACCAAAGTTAATTTTATTTCATATTTTAACTCTTTTCTTTCATTTAATTTCAGAAAGTCAACAAAGAACATGAACTGGTTAATCTCTTTTTAATTTTATTTTTTTATTTTTTTATTGTGAAAATACCGTATAGAGGGGTTACAAAAACTGGTTAATCTTAAAAGACTGTTATCTTTTTTGACTTGGAATTTAAAGTAAAAATAAATAAAAGATGTCTGTTCTTTTAGGGCGGAACTTGAGTTAAACTCAGAACCTGGATCTTGTTAGGCAAGAGCTTTATCACTAGAGCCAGGTCTTCAGCCCTTTTGATATTAGTTACTTTTCAGATAGGTTCTCACCTTTTTGTCCAAGGTTGGCTCTTTAGCGTCTACCTAGCTGGCACTGCAGGTATGAAACCTCATACCCAACTGCTTTTGTTGAGATCCAGTCTTGCTAACTTTTTGACTGAGCTGAATTTGAACAAAGATCCTCCTCCTAGTCTCCACCTTCTAGATAGCTAGGATTATATGCATAAACCACAGCACCCAGGAAACGATGCCTTTAATAAATTCATGATGTGTCATTTGTGGAAAATGCCACATGATGTATAGGCTCATCCATCAGGACACCTCAGCATAGTTGTAGCAGTGATAAGTTGGGTGGGCGTAAACATGACAACCTTAGTTGCTAATTTCAGTGCTGACTGACCTTAGCTGCTAGGCTGGTGTTTACAAATACCTTTCTATGGGAATGGATGAACACACAAAACCTTTTCTCTTGCTGTATCCATTCTTTGGCCAGTAGCCTACATGTGTCAAGACATTCAATTTACTAGAATCTGTAGCCTTGTAGTCCATTATTATCTGTTCTTCCAGGGGATTGGACCCCCCACATTTGTATGCCATTAGCCTAGCATCTTCTCAGCTGTCTGAACCAGATACTTAGTTAAGGAGATATGAAATGTTTACCTCAGTTGGGCAAACTTGCTCCCTTACTGGACCTCTGTTTCTACATGTGCCCACAGGAATATTGCCAACATTTTGCCCATGGTTTATGATACCATGTAAAAGATTGCCTTTAATAAAACAGTATATACAGAATTGGAAACCATGATGCTGAATAAAATCTTATTATAATTAAGTAGAAAGTTGATATTTTCAGTTTGGGAGACTGTTAAACTGGGAGGTGGGAAGAAAAAGAAAGAAATGAAGAGAAACAGGAAGAGATTTCTTTCTTATTTTTTTTAGTTAAAAGTCTTTGGGAAAACATATATTGTTTAATCAATGATTTTCTTGTTATCAGTAAAATGTATGTATGTTGTAACATGATGAGTCCTGAGTTTTTTAATTTTCAGAGAAACTATCTTTGCAGTTTACCATTGTTACCATTGTGAAAGGATATGTTTTGGCTGGCACAGCATTTCCATAACATAAAATGCTTAGCCTGAATTTCGATCATGAAGTGGCAGAATTAAAGCTACAAGTCATAAATAGGTATTGAAATGTGAGTGAAGAGACCAGATTCAAGTTATTGACAATGCAGCTGAATAAGCACTTACAGGAGGGTGCGCCCTGAATTGCATCTGTATATCTGGTTGTTGCCTAGCTAGGAAAATGGTGAGTCAACTTGCTAGACAAGTTCAACAGAGACTAACTCCAAGCTCTGCCATGTGAGAGAATTCTCTTGTCTTGTTCCCATAGGATGGAATTTGTCAGCAGAGAAGAAGGAGGAAAAGGAGGAGGAAGAAAAGTAGGAGAAGGAGGAGGAGGAGGAAGAGGAAGAGCAGGAGGAGAAAAGAAGAAGGAGGAGGAGGTGGGGAGGGGGAGGAGGAGGAAGAAGAGGAAAGTTGTTGTTGCCAAGAAAATTGACTTTCAACACACATATCCCAGGCTACAAGATCTTCATGTTAAAGCAGGCTTTGGTGTTGGTAGTTTGTATCTGAGTGCAGATGGCCTTGTATGCCATATGCTATATACTCTATATCCTTTACTAAAAGCCTCTAGGAGTTTTGATGCCCCTGCAGGATGAGTAGCACAGGCATTTTTGATGATTCCCTCAAAATATAGTTCATTGGCAAAAGGAAGGATCATAAAATTGATTTTTATTTTCTCACATTCTTCCTCCTTCTAAGCAACAGGCAAATCAGACAACTGCTTTATTGACATCCCAAAGCATGGAACTGGAGAGGGATGGAGTGCATTGAGGAATCACTTTGGAAAGGTGAAATAAATCACTGTGGAGCAAGAGACCAATCAAGGGCACTCATACAGAATCATGATGTTGATCTTACATATAAAATATAAGTTGGTTTCTATGAAAAACTCAGTTACATCTACCCTACTCCCTTACCTAGCCTCTTTGTACTAACATTGTAGGGAGTAATTTTTCTCTTTATGCCATTTTCCTCTACTGATACTTTGAAATCTCCATCACAGCAGGCAAAGCACTTACACTAAGAGGAATGATACTTTCATTTCTGTTAACAGCACAAAGAAGATGCTTTGACTAAGAGCGTAGCTCATGGCTCCCATTGTAGCCAGGGTCTCTGAAAACAAATGGGAGTGATGAAACTGATCCTGTGTGTGTGTGGGGAGGTGTCACTGTGTTGTTGCTATCTCCTGTACAAATAAAAGATCATTTCCAAAAAACAGGACGATCATATAAGCAAGCATAGCAAATTATCACCTAATCATTTTTCCTGTAAACAACCTCTGTAAACCTTTAACCTCAGGTCAGAATTTAGGTTCAATTGAAATTTAATTCTGTGTTCTGTAAATTAAATTTCATGTTAAAAGTCTGCCAATCTCTCCTGTTAACCGAAGCAATAAAGAATTGTCCATTATTCATTTTAATTAGAAACGTGAATGTGCTCTGAGATTCCTTTTCTCTGCCACCCTGTGGATTTTACAAAAAACTGCAGTTGTATTCTCAGTGGAACATGACTGTTGATGTTCACTTAAAAAAACAAAACAAAACTATCTCATGTGAACTTTTTCAAAAGATTGGCAAACGCACTGTTAATAGATATTTTTTAAAATTTACCATAGGTTAATAATAAAAATGTTAATCACATGTAAGTGTCTTTTAGGATTTTTAAATTAATTAATTTATTTTTTATTTATTTATTCATTTTTGCCAGCCATGGGGCTTAAACTCAGGGCCTGGGCGCTGTCCCTGAGCTGCTTTTGCTCAAGGCTAGTACTCTATCACTTGAGCCACAGTGCCACTTCCAGGGCTTCATGCATGCCAGGCAAACACTCTACCACTGAGCCACCTTCCCAGCCCTCTTTTAGGATTTTTTAAAAAAATTATTAAAATATTATTTTTACTTATGCTCATTTCCATCTTCAGATAAGAGTTTTAAGGCCTTTGATTTCTTTTGGATTTTTGAAAATATAAAAAGTTTAAAGTATACAGGAAAGTTGAAAGTATTTTATAGTGAAGCCATATATCTACCCTCTCAATTCTATCACCAGTATCATACTATGATTTTTCATTTGTCACTGATATCTTTCCTCTGTCCATCTTTACTATTAATGAATCTTAAGTTATGGACATTAGTATACATCTCTAATTGTTCTGCATTGATAAGAGCTTATCAATGGTTATTTATGGTTATTTTTCTTCTTTTGAACTAAAATATAGTGGAATGCACACATCCTTTTACCATTTGGTACTCTTTTAACTCCTTTAACTCTTCTATAATATAGAATGCTTGCATTATTCCAGCAAGCTCTTCCTTCTACATTACAATGAATCCCAACCCATTCCTTGAATCTCACATAAACGTGAACATTTAGCATATTTTTTAGTAATGAACATTAGAATATTTATTACATAAAGATCTACTAAAGACACATTTCCTTCACCTCTTACCAACCATTTATCTTGGCCAATAATAATATTTGGCTTACATTAATCTTTTCCACCAAGGATTTTCTTTTTCTTTTTTTTTTTTGTTTGTCGGTTGTAGGGCTTGAACTCTGGGCCTGGGCGCTGTCCCTCAGCTCTTCAGTTCAAGGCGAGTGCTCTACCACGTGAGCTACAGCGCCACTTCCGGTTTTCTGGTGGTTTGTTGGAGATAGGAGTCTCACGGTCTCTCCTGCCCGGGCTGGCTTTGAACCGCGATTCTCAGATCTCAGCCTCCTGAGTAGCTAGGATTACAGGCGTGAGCCACCAGCGGCTGGCCCACCAAGGATTTTCAAGTCAGTGCAAGTTATAGAAAAACATACACAGATGAGATAGATATAAAACTTAAAATTATAAAATAAAAAGATATAATTTTTATTAAATTCTTATCATCAGGGATTATCATTCCTCATAGCAAAGCTGAGTCATGTGTTTGGGGCTGTAAATGGGATGAAAATCTACTCCTGACTCAACTTTAGCAAGAATCTGAGTTTTGATACTGTGCCTTTCTCTTCTAGATGTTTATCAGCATAATGCTTTTGAGACCTATCCATGTTATTACTTGTATCAGGTACAACTTTTATTGTCAGATAGAATTATCAGTATACCACAACATATTTGCTCACTTTCTTATTAATGGAAAGGAAGCTTTTTATATTTTAATTATCATGTTGCCTATTACAATTATGAGCATTCCTGCGCAAGTCCTTTTGTGAATGTATGATTGTCTTTATTTTGTATAAATACAGAGGAAGGAAATGGTTAGATCCCATGATACATGCATGTAAACTTTTTAAGAAGTAAACATTTTTCCATAATGGTTTTTGTTATTTTTGCATTTCTAAAAGCAGTCTGTGGGCATTCTGGCTGCTCCACATTCTGCCCAACATTTGATGTGGTCTAGGCCTTCTAATTCAATAAAGAGATACTAGACTTATTTTCTACTTAGAGTGTTGCTCAGCTTATCAGTTTTCAGAAAACGTAGCCTAAACATTTCTGCTAATAAACTTGTAACAATGTCATACAACTATATGGTTGTATGAAACAATTAAGAAATCACCCCTGAGCATATGCAGTTCATTTCTGTTGAGATCCCAGATTTCATCCCTGAGATACATGCTTTCATTTCCTACTTCCTCTTCATAATTCTTTTTTCCTTAATTCTACCCATAAACAGCAGTGTCAGAAGTAGCCATATGAAACTTAGTTTATATTTGCTTAATGAAAGTTAGTCATGACATAACATTACATATAAATGTTTCTTTCCATCTCTCTTGTAATTCAATGTTGGGTATGTCTTTGCTTACTTTTCTTCACTCACTGGAAGACTTTTGGTTCATCTGTTTGGGATAGGATTGATTCTCCTCTTTGGCCAGTAGGAAGCTTAGGATTTGTGAGCTACCTACTTTACAAGCATTTGTGGTATAATATACATTGTGTATACCACCTCTGGCTTCATTTTATCATACTATCCTTTTTACTCTTTTGTATTTTGTAAACATCTTCAAATAATTTCTGAACTAAGGCTAGTTTAGGCTAATTTGGTATATTGCTTAAAACATTGATTATTTAGAGAGGAAGTGGCTAATTGGAAATTTGGGGGATGGAAATGAAATATCAAGAAGAGGTTAAATACCATTCCTTTAAAATTGGACTACTTATAATTACTAGTCATTTAATATCAGGTACATTATTCACAATAGCCAAAAGGAAAAAATAACCCAATAAGTAGATGAGTAGGTACTGTGACAAATGCCTAAATGGAATATTATTGAACAATACAAAGGAATAAAATTCTGATATATGATACAACATGGATGGATATTTAAAGAAATATTGGGCTATTGGGTGCCTACCTAGTTAGTAGGCTGAGATCTGAGGATCTCAGGCTAGCTAGAGAAAGAAAGGCTGTGAGATTCTTATCTCCAATAAATCACCAAAAAGTCAGAAGTAGCTATGGCTCAATTGGTAGAGTGCTAGTCTTGAGCAAAAAACTCAGGGACAGTGCCCAAGCCCTGAGTTCAAGCCCCAAGACAGACATAAAAACAAAAAGCAAGCAAACAACAACAAAACCCTGGGCTAAGTAAAATGTCCGGCTCAAAAACATAGTACTGAATTATGAGCTATGTAGACTAGACAAATTTTTAAAAATAGAAAAATTAAAGTTACAAGGGCAAAGAGATGAGGGAATTAGGGAGTTGTTGCTTAATAATTATATGGTTTCTGTTTGAGGTGATGAAATATGTAAATAAATAATAGTGATGGTTACACAACATTGCAAATGTTAATGCTACTGAATTATACTTTAAAGTATGACTTTGAAATTTTATGTTAGGTATGTTTTTTGCAACAAAAGCAACAAATTAAAATTCATTCTGTCTTAATTGGGATAACTAGAATTGCTACTCTGTCCCTCTCTCTCTCTCTCTCTCTCTCTCTCTCTCTCTCTCTCTCCCCCCTGGGGTTTGAACTCAGACCCCTGTGATTGTTTAGCTGGCACTCTATTACATGAATCCCACCTCCAGTCTGGCTTTTTGCTGATTGTTTAGGAGATGGAGTCTCAAGGACTTTTCTGCTGAGACTGGCTTTGAACTACAATCCTTCAGTCTCAGCTTCCCAAGTAGGTAGGATTACAGGCATGGACCACCAGAGTCCAGCTAAAACTGCTTGTGATTTAGACAGTTAGTAGTTGCCATCTTATTTTTTCCACAAAACAACCTAGAACCATTGATTACCTACTGTGTTCCCAGTCTTGGCTCCATGTTGCAGTGTTAAAACCAGACAAGGCCCTTGCCTACATTCTGGAAGGGAAAGGTAGAGCAAACCATCAGTAGTAAACCATACATGATTGAAGACAGTAACAAATGCTTACTATTAAAATTAAAGAGGAGAAGGAACGCAAGACTGGATAGAGTGAGCTGCTATTGGTGGAACTGGCTGGGAAGGAAGCTCTAAGAATTGTACCTTTACCATATATGTCAGCAGACTAGGAAGTAGGATGTGTAGTCCTATCCTTAACATGCTTGTTAAATGATAAGCCATGCTGTTTCATACAGCCTACAATTATACACTCTGTGTTAGGCATAGAGGAATGTGTGGAGTATGTGATTTAGAAGAAACTTTCAATAAATGCTGTTCTTGACTCATCATCTCAATCAGACCACTTCGTACTTCCCTGAAAAGCCAGAAAAAAAAGCCATTCGTTTCGATTTTACAAAATAAACTTCAAATTTTTTGTGCTCAGGAAAGTTTTAGGATTCTTCTCTGAATGAACTCAGTCTCAAAGTTGCTGCCATTGGTGAAAATAAAATGTCTGACATCTTGACAGGGAGAAGGACCATAGCATCCCTGCTCATCCATACTGACCAGTACCCAGCCAGTACCAAGAAACACTCCCCTTCCTTACCCATCTTACACCACTCCATAGAGTAAGTGCCTGCTGCTCAGCCAGAGGCCACATGGTGCATTTTATTCATTCATTCATCCACCGTTCATGGAGCTTCTACCAGTGCTACCTGGGAATTGAAGAGAGCTTGCAGCCTGATGGAAAAGCCAATGAATCGAGTCATTGCAACATGCTATGTGAAGGTGCTGTGGGGCCGCAGGAGGAACCCTTCACTTGTTCTGTAGGTTCCAGGGAGGACTTACCAGAGAACATGCTACTTTTTAAGCTGTGCAGAGAGGCTGCGGAATCATCAGGAAGAAGAGAAGATAGAAGAAATGGGGTTCCTGGCAAAGGAGCATATAACTGCCTAGAGGATCCAATGCTAGGCTGCTCATGGAGCTAAAATTGTGTGTGACTGAGGTACAAAATGCAGTGCACAGAGAAACTAGAGAAGAGGACCCAGCAGTAGGTCTGTTCTGTTCATCCACTATGCCTTCAATGGAAAATTTCCAAACATATGCTGACTCTGCCAAACTCCACACCAGCTCCTGTAATTGTCAACTCATAATCAATCTCATTTTGTTCCATTGTGCCAACTTCCCCTCCCCATCTCCCTGGGTTGAAGTCACTCTTTCTTTCATCTGTAAATATTTTTGTATTCATTTCATTTCCATTTGCAGGTATCATGTATAATTTTGCATGGTAAATGCTCAATAAATAAGTTCATTTTTGCCAAACCAGGATAGCAATCCTGATGGAAAAGATGCAAGTCTCCCAATGAAGAATTCTGTCTGCCATATTACAGTTTAGGCTCTGCTCTGTGGGAACTCAGTACAGGGTCTCAAATCAAGGAATGACCTAAAGTGGTCACTCACCCTGACCTTGATGTGTGGCAGAAGAACTGGAGGTATGAGTTGCAGCTGCAGAAATTTTCTCTTTGCTCTCTCTTATTTATTTGACTTCTTTAATACTGCTTTGTGATGGATTTCTCTTCAATGACTTCCAGGTCGGAAAGAAGGGAGAATTCCTAACTGTAGTGTACCATAAAATATTCTTTATTATTTATAAATGTTGACCTTTGCCACAGTTTAGTTCATTGACTATAACCAGTATTCATGAAAACATCCCTCTTTTTCTTTGAAAGATTTTGTAGTTACAATTAGTCTAATTTGGCAGGAAACAGTCTTTATTAAGTACTAAGTAATTCTATGATACCAACATTTAATGACTTAAATTATTTGATCAAATCTATGCACTATAGTAATAGAACATATATGAGGATGCTTAAAAATAAAAAAAATTTACAATATTCCACAACAGTAATAACCAAACTAAATACCTTTAAAGGAAAAAATGAGAATTTGCACCATACAAGAATGGCAAAATAGTCCATGGCAATTAACTGAATATAAGGATAACATAAATTTAGTTACTAAATTTTATGACCAAAATATGTTATATAACCTTTTGTTAAGATCATAAATAGAATATACAAAAGTTTAATTACCATTATCTTTAACTCAGGTATGATTCTTTTACTTAAGAAAATGTGTAAATGTGCTCTGTTGCTTAAATGTGCACCAGCAGATTTTTTAGGAAGGCTACTGTACAAATCAGGCTACCAGATAATACCTAGGTATAGGAGGAGGGTATCAAACTAGTAGATTAGAAACGTGAGGGGAAAACGTTGAAATATAAAAGGTAAGAGGAAGAAAGAGTGATAGAGAAATAAAAACAAAATAGACTCAAGTCTGTAACTCTAGCTACTTAAGGTGTAGAGATGGATGGATCATGACTTGAGACCATCCAGGTTATAAACATTTTTGAGACTGCATCTTCATTATTAGCTGAGTACAATGGCATGTACCTGCTATATCTGTGATGCAGGGAAGCACAAATAGGAGGATTACAGTCCAGGTTGGCCCCAGGCATAAATCAAGACCCTATCTTGAAAAAAATGCAAAAGGGGACTGGTAAAGCTACTCAGTGGTAGAGGACCTACTTGGCAAGTGTAAGTCCTTGAGTTCAAACCTCAGTATTACAGAAAGCGAGAGGGAGGGAGAGAGGGAAGGAGGAAAGGAGGCAGACAGATAGAGAAATAGAAAAGAAAGAAAGAAAGAAGGAGAGAAAGAAAGAAAGGAAGGAGAAAGAAAGGATAGCAATGAGTTAGAAGATGAAGGAAAAAGTTGAGAAAGAGAGGATGCTGAGAAATATGGACTGGACAGAGAGGGGACAGAGTACAAAAGGCCTGAAAGGTTTTCCTCACTTATTCTCACTGTACCATGCAGGAAAATGCCTACTGGGAGGGGTGTTGCCAGTTTCCTGCCAGTACTCTTTGCCTCAGTGGGCAAAGTGCCAGCAGCACTCAAGGAGAGAAGCATAATCTTAACACCTGATCCAAGGAGGCAGGGAGGGAGGAAGAGAAGGAGAGGGGAAGAGAAGGGAAGAGCAACAACAGTAGTTCTCAGAATCTCGTGAGCTACCCAAAGAGTATCTGCACAATGGAGGAGGAAGTGGAATTCTGACAGGAAAGAGCTGGCAGGAACCAGACTAGGGACAAAGAATCTCTACCCAACTGTGAAGCAATTCAGGGCCAGATCCTCTCCCAGAAGGAGCTGGAAGGAGAGCAAGTGCCAGGCCTCTAGGCAGAAGACCATTGTCCCTGGCACATCGAGTGTTGTTTAGCAGCATGTCTGCCACTCAATGCCTTTACAGACTATGCCACAGGGGAAGGAGCATCAACTCACAATCCCAAGTAGGCTACCTGTTGTTCTTAGTACTCCCTGCTAGGCTTTTGAGCTTAGGGCTCTGGTGAAGCAGATCTTGCAAGAGAATAGTCTTTAGAATTCAAAGTTTACCAGGCAGTTCTTTTTCTATTTTCTGAACTGGCAAGTTTTAATGAGGCTCCATGACTAGCATTTGATTTAGGGTTGGACAAACATGGCACTACCTCTGCTCTGTGAGCCAGACAGTACCAAACAGAGATTCCCCTCATTCCAGCTCCTTCTCTGTGATGTGCAGGGACTGAGTCCTTGGGTTGTGGGTAACAGTTGACAGTCTGTGTTTCGTTATTGGTTGTACTGGCTCTTCAGTGTTATAATTAGGGTAGAATTCATTCTTGTCCCACTTTTTCATTGGAGCCAGCAAGAGGCCACCATCTAGAAGTGTGTTTGCTTTGCAGATTCCACTTCCCTTGGATGACAGCTAACCAAATGGCAAGCCATTTGAGCAATTAACCCTGAGCTATGTTCTCTAGCTGCCATGGTTCAGAGTGGAAGCATCTCCCACAGATCCATGCACTAATGGCTTGGTGCCCAGGTTGATGCTATTGGAGGACATATTTCCTTTAACAGATGGAGCCTAGTAGGAGGTCTTCAGGTCATTGCAAACAAGCCTTTGAGGGAAGAAGCTGGACTCCAACCCCATCCACTTGATCTCTTTCACCTCCCAGCTATGACATGACTGATTTTGCTCTAGGACACTCTGCTACACACAACCATGATGAGCTATTGGTCTGAAAGTCCAAGATAATGGTTCAATCAGTCTTGGATGGACTCCTCTAAAACTGTGAGCCAAATCAAATCTTTCCTCTTCATAAGTTGATTGCCTTAGATATTTATTATAATAATGAAAAGCAGAGCAGCATACTAACCCAACTTTCAGCAGGAGCAACTAGGTAGATTTTCCTTAACTATCTGATACCTGACCCCCAAAAGGGAAGGTTTGTGGGGCTCTTTGGGGACCTGGGCAGTGCTACATGTGGTCAACTTTTTGTAGAAAAATCTCAGCTTTTAGTAAAGGAAGACATAATCTTGATCTAGGACAAAGAAGAGATCCAACTGGGCACTGTTGCTCCACGCCTGTAATTCTAGCTACTCAGGAGGCTGAGATCTGAGGATCACAGTTCAAAGCCAGCCCAGGCACTTAAGTCCATGAGATCCTCATCTCCAATTAATCATCAGAAAACTAGAAGTGATGCTTTAGTTCAAAATGGTAGAGCATTAGCCTTGAGCAAAAGAGCTCAGGAACAGCACCCAAGCTCCAAGTCGCATACCAATAGAAAGAAAGGAAGAAAGAAAAAAGAAAGGAAGGAAGGAAGAAAAAAGAAAGGAAGGAAGGAAAAAAAGAAGAGATCTACTGACAATGTCCTTGGGGCTTGTTTGTGATTCAGATGTAGACATTTCTTCCAAATTCTTTAGAGTACTAAAAGAGAAGCTACCAGGAACAGTAAGCCAAAAGGGGTCTAAGCAAGGAGGTGGTAGGCACATTCTGGTCTCCATTGTGCCCTTTTTCTGCATAAAGGACAATAGTGTTTTGACATAGTGGTTTCTAGGGGCTTCAGGCACCCATTGATTATTTTCTCAGTTCTCTCCCTGACTTTGCAGGAATTGCTTAGATGGATCATATATGAATCTCCTCCCTCTAGTCTGCATATTTCTGCTTAAAGCCCTTAGTATAACAATACAGAAATAACTCAGCATGCTTTATCAGAGAATAGTTGTAGACAATAAAGTTTTCTCAGAAATGTGACAATACTATTCTTGAGATGTAAAACTCATAGTCATTTTGAAAAGGGTGCTTTCAACAATATATGCTCATCACTCTACCTCAGCTAACTGAATGGACTGAAACATAATTTAGATTTCTATTTATAGTAATTTAGTATTGTCATTGGACATTTCTGATAGGATATTTTGCCTATAGAAGAAACAGTCTGTTTTTTCCCAAATTTCATTAGCTTGCCTCCCAGCCAGCCATTTTTTCTTCTACTCCTTAAAGTTTAATACTTTTACTTTTGTACTAGTCTTCTTTAGTATGCTCTCTGCAACCCCAGGTATTCATAGAATGAGAACTTTTAAAGTTAAGAGGAAATTGGAGCTTTTACAGTCTTTGATTTGTCACCTAGGGCAGAAATTCAGGTTACCAAGGAAACCAAATAATCCAATATTGTTTGTTCTGCTAAGTCAAAATTGCTCTCTCTGCCTCTGTAGGAACAGAGGACCAAGGCTTTTTCACAATTGTTATTACTGAGCCTAGACTCTTTTAAAACTTCTTCATAGCTTGTTTGCATGCTTGTGGTTAATCCAGAATCACATCCAAGAAAGGAAATACCACCACATCCAGACTTTATCCCTTCTACACCAGTAGTGTATGTCACAGTGTTTAGAACTATCCATGTGTCTATCTCAGATCATGTGCCTCTTGGGTCAGTGCTGAACTCTGCTCTAGATAACCCCTTGAGCAGTTAGGAGAGCTATACAACAGTTGGAATCAAAGGTCGGGAAAGCAGTATGGTTGCTCTTTCTTAAATACAACTTTCACTGATTATGATCTTCAAAGTATGTGCCTCTTCTGCTGGGGCCCTCGGGACTTCTATGACCTGGATCCTAGCTGTCCTGATGCCTACCACTAGAGGATGAGTGTAAAAGATTCCTGCCCCATTCCAGCAGAAAGTAGTCAAAGACTTACTGTGAATTCCCAATCCCTAAATGAATGAGAGTCTTGAGTACTTCAGTGGAGAATACAATAATAGGTAGTGGTTAGCCATAAGGGATGGAGAAATGCAAAGGAAGCTGAAAGTTAAGGAAAGAGAACACAAGACCTCTGAGAGAAAACATTGTAAATAAACTTTCCAACTTAAAGATAATCAGCCTATGTGGCCCACAAAGTCATGAAATGTCATAGGGCCGTTGGTGGTATTTTGAATACCTCACATACTTGAGGATAAAGGCTTCATGTCAGCCTAAAGTAAGTCAGTGTTATTGAAACAATTGATCTTTAACTTATCTACCCAGGCAAGTAAACCATGCCTTAGCTGTCCAATATAATTCAGTAAAGTGAGTGTCCCTTGGACTTGTCTTGGGGTGGACCTTAATGCTCTAAGTCCCTCACATTTTAATAAAAGCTTAGCCAGGGGGTAGAAATCATTGTTATTCTCACCCAAGAAGAGACCTATGTTTAGTTTGTTGGGGGGAAAAAAGGTCAGGACATCACAATATGAACAAAAAGAGACTCCAAATTCTCAAGATGTTCCAAAGTTAAAATTGGCAGGTTAAGCACTCACAGCAAACACTGGGTTAAGATAAGAGAGAATCCCCAAGAAGCCAGCTTTCTTCCTTGGCTAGTGACACAAACCAACCAAGATTTAGAGCACAAGGCTAAAAGATGTATTTTATTTTATTTATTTATTTTTGTTTTTTTAATCCATCATGAAGCTGGTACGATCCCTGAGCTTTGTTGTTCAAGGCTAGAGCTCTATCACCTTGAACCACAGCTGTACTTCCAGTTTTTAGGTGGTTAATCAGCGATAAGAGTCTCCTGGACTTTCCTGCCCAAACTGGCTTAACTGAGCTCCTCAGATTCAGTCTCCTGCATAGCTAGGATTACAGGTGTGAGCCACCAGCACTCAGCACTGTATTTTTAAATATAGTGAACCGATTTCTCTTTGTATATATATTTGAGCTGTCTAGGAGAAATATAGTTACTCTTGGCTTAATAAACATTCAGGGTTTTTTTTTCCAGTCCTGCAGCTTGAATTCAGGGCCTGGGCACTGTCCCTGAGCTTCATTTGCTCAAGGCAAGCACTCTACCACTTGAGCCACGGCACTACTTTCAGCTTTTTCTGTTTATGTGATACTGAGGAATTAAATCCAGGGCTTCATGCATGCTAGGCAAGCACTTTATCACTAGGCCACACTCCCAGTCCCTGAAAGGTGTTTATGAGAATACCCTGATTATGGCCATCATGTGGTGGAAAGAAGCACATTGTTTCTTTGGGATCATGTTGTTTCATCAACCATGTTATAACTTAAGAAAGACATTTACTTTCTACAGTTTCCCATTTTTCCAGTCTCTAAGAGTATTTTCAAGGACTCATTCAACAGCAGCAAGAAGAGTCCAATGGGTGTTGATTCTTTTTTACAGAGTGGCATGTTTGTGTCTGTGCTCAGTCATTGCATTTGTGTGTTGCCTGTCACTGAGTAGGCTGTGTCTGTCAGATGTGCCTGCTATGCTGTGAACTGAGTACATTTGTGCTATGGTTACTTTCTAAAATATTGTAGGGTTTAGGCTTCTATCACTGGAATAGATCTGTTGCCAAACCATCTCTCAACCTCAAGAAGGTGTTTGGTTTTTAATTGTGGCAAAAATTGAGTAAGATAAAAATCTACCACCTTGACGTGTACAGTTCTGTAGCCATTTGCACATTCACAGTGTTGTACAACCACCAGAGCTGTACGGTTCCAGAATATTTTCATCATTCTCAAAGGAAATCCTAACCCATGAAGCACTCACTCTCCATTTCCCACTCCCCAGTCCTGACCAGCACCACTTTTCTTTCTGTCTCAGTGGAACTGCCTGTTCTGGATCTTTCATAGAAGCGATTTTATACAATGAGGGTCCTTTGTGCCTAGCTTCTTTCTTTTTGCATAATGCTTTCAAGGTTCATCTACCTTGTGGTATGTATCAATACTTCCTTCTTTGGGGGACTGGACAATATTCTGTGGTATGGATTTCATTTATCATTCACTGATGGATATTTGAATTGTCATCTTTTGGCTATTGTAAATAGTTCTGTTACGAACAAGTTTTTGTTTGAACACCTGTTCTCAGTTCTTTCCGAAGTGGAATTGCAAGGTCATATTATAGTTCCATGTTTAACATTTGGAGAACTGCCACTTTTCTAAAGCAGCTGAATTGTTTTACTTCCCCTCAGCTATATATGACAGCTCTGGAAGAGGTTTGCTATGTGTTGCTTGGAGTTTGGTAGATGGAAGAAGTTCTGGGCTACACTGAGTTCTTACTTCTATCTTACTGTTATGGTCTTAAACCACATCTCCTCCTTGTTTCCCATGGCCAGCCTTCCAGTTTCTTGTGAATCCCAGCTTGGCTAATCAAGGTTTTCTGTGGTCAGTATCTGTACTGCTTGGCCTGGAAATGGCAGCAATAGCATTCTGTTGATCCTATGAAGAGCCTGGCTTTCACTCAGTTCAGGCTGCTTCCTGGTGCCTAGTGTCCCAGGTACCCTCTCCAACCCTTGCCAAAGTGAAGGCAAGTTGGCATCCTCAGCCAGTCCAGCCCTCTCTCTCTTTCCTTAAAAACTGAATGTTGGTTGGAAAGAAGAAGGTATAGAAAATGGTTGACACTTGAGATTTCTCCATGTGACCTTGTTTCCTGAGTTCTCAGAATTGCTCTGGTTTCCGCCCCGCTTCTGAGGCCTCATTATTCAACCTTTCATTAGATTTGTGAGACACTTTCATCCTCAAAAAACTATGTTGCTCCATAAGGTTGTTCTTTTTTTGGGGGGGGTTGGTCATGGGACTTGAACTCAGGGCCTTGGTTCTGTCCCTTCGTGCTTTTGCTCAAGGCTAGCATTCTACAACTTCGAGTCACAGCTCCAGTTCTGTTTTTTGAGTAGTTAATTGGAGATAAGAGTTTCATGGGGACTTTTCAGCCCTGGCTGGCTTTGAACCATGATCCTCAGGTCTCAGCCTCCTTAGCAGTGAGGATTACAGGCGTGAGCCACCGGCACTGGGCTCCATGAGGTTGTTCAACCAAGGTTTTGGAGATATGTATGGAGGACAGCCTGAGTGCTTTATTAAAGCATACGCATCTCTGACATACCTCCCCTATGGCAAACTCTGCTTAACTCACCTGGTGCTATGGTCTAATTGTGTTCTCCAAAATGTATATGTTTGAAACAATACTAAACACGATGGTGTTGCAAGGAGGGCTAATAGTAGTTGTTAGGCTTTAAGGACACTGTTAAGTGCTGCAATAAAAGAGCTTGTGAGAATGAGTTTGCCCTCTTTTGTCCTTCTGCCGGGTGAAGACATAGGGGTTCTCTGTTCCTCGCTTGCCCTTCTGTTCTACATTGTGAGGAGACATTAAGAAGCCTCAGACTTCCAGTCTCTAGAACCATGAGAAATAACTTTCTGTTCTTAATAAATTACCTGGTCTGCTGTATTCTGCTTTAGCAGTACAATGGACTAAGATATATGATAAGACCTTTACCACCCAGGCATCTGTGGTAATCCACAACCATGGAGTACCTGGGTGAACCAAGCCTGCCCTCTCCATGCCCACTCAGAATGCAAGTGGTAGCCTGGAGACCTTCCTGAGGACAGATACATATAGCCTGATCCTGATTTACACCTTTGCCCACTAGTTCTGTGCTTAGTAATTCCCAACACTCTGCAGAATTTACAATGGAGAAAGGATCATATTTATTTTATATGCATCTCTCTTAAGTGTTGGATGTAGGATGTAGAACTCAAATCTCAGCTTTACTACTTGCTATGTAACTCTTAAATTTTATGTTTCAGTTTCCTCACATGTGAGATGGAGTTGTTAATTGTTCCTTCTTCACTTACCTTTCAGAGAGGTTCTAAGGATTAAATTAGCTGTTGCATGTGACAGAAAAGCAACTTCTACCCGCCTCTGTTTCTCAAGGATCAGGATTTGTCTCTCATCTGTGTTCTATGTGTGTGTGGCAAAGCACCTGATTCCAAGTAAACAGTACATGTTGGCTGAATCAATCCACTTTGGAAGGGAGAAGGTTCCAAGATCAACTAGAACTGAGGCTACATACATTGGTGACAGGAAAGAAGAGCCAATCTGGACTCATTCTTTTGGAGTCTTATTCTTTGCCTGCTCTTTTAGATCCTTTTATGCTGCACTGATTTTTATCTTTTTAAATAAGTTTTTATTGTGAAAATACTGTACAGAGGGGTTACAATTACATGAGAAAGGTAATGAGTACATTTCTTTTTTGGGGGGGGTCCAGTCGTGGGGCCTAAACTCTGGGTCTGGGCGCTGTCCCTCAGCTCTTCAGCTCAAGGCTAACACACTACCACTTGAGCTATAGCACCACTTCCGGCTTTTTTTCCCCTGCTTATGTGGTGCTGAGGAATGGAACCCAGGGCCTCAGGCATGCAAGGCAAGCGCTCTACCACTGAGCCACCTTCCCAGCCCCATGAGTACATTTCTTATCAAGCATTGTTGCCTTCTCCTTTGTTTTTCCTCTACCATCCCTTCCTCCCACCTCCTCAACTACACTCTCCCCACCCCTCTGCCTAAATTGTAAAGTTTATTTTTCAACATAGTGTCTTGTACATCTCATTTTTGCAATGGGTCAACCTGTATCCCTATTTAAACAATTTGTTTTTTCCTTTCCCCTCCCCAAATTATACTGACATCAAATACAGTGAAAACAGGAGGTATACCGTGAGGGAGGGACATACAAAGCAACAACAACAAAAAAATCACGTGGTACCTTATAAATACATTAGAAACAATAGCAAGAAAGAAAAAACCACTTGTGTCCTTATCTTGGGGTTCATTTCGCTTAACATCATCTTATCTGACCTTTTCTGCTTGTCTCAGACATATACTAGTTATTGCAAATAAAGGAAACCATGGGACCTATGTTTCTTTGGGCCTGGCTTACTTCACTTAATATAATTTGGACTGATTTTTATACCACAGTGAAAATCTGGGTTTTTTTCATTGGTTGTCTCTCTTTCCCTGCCTCCTGCCTCTCTCTTTCCCTCTCCCCCCAATCTCTCTCCCCATCTCCTTCTCTCTTTCTCTCTCTCCTCCCTTAGAGAAACCAGAACTACAGGCAAGAGGAGTTGAGCAATCCGGGATCTGTGGCTCAGATAGACATGCAAGCCCACTCCAAATGAGATTTCCAGTGGCACATAGGCTTCAGTGGGGAACGTTACAATCTCATGGTCACACATTAATGGCAATGCTCTAAACTTGCATAAAAGCTTTTGATTAACCCAGCTGCCTCAAGCTCTGCACCAACCACCTGGGCAAACTGCCAGTTCCTCTTACATTCTTTCCAGAGCAGAAGGATTGTTCTGTAGCCCTTATACATTTTTCTATGGTGAAACAATCTAGCAGATATAGACATGTGACAAAGACCAGGAGGAATTTATTGGTGGTAAGTAAACATTGACTTTTATTGAGGCAAAATTTATATACATTCTTTACCTGACTTAACCCTTCTGCATATCACCTTTATAATAACAACAAAAAATTTAAATTTATATACATACATACAATAATACTCATAAATCTTAAATGAACAATTGAATGAATTCTGTCAAATATATACACTTATGTAGCCAACCCCTCCATCAAGATGTTGAACATTTCTGTCACTCTAGAAAATATCCTTTCTCCTTCCTGTTAATTCTACTCCATCTTGTAGCTAACAATCCTTACTTTAATTACCACAAGTGAGCTTGTCTTCCTAAAATGTTATATAAAAAGAATTATATAGAGAAGTGCTGGTGGCTTACACCTATAATCCTTGTTTCTCAGGAGGATGAGATCTGAAAATTATAGTTCAAAGCTAGCCTGGGCAAGAAAATCTATTGGATTTTCTTCTTCTCCTTCTTCTCCTCCTTCCTCTTCCTCTTCTTCTCCTTCT
>NW_012267233.1:10160559-10240984 GCF_000151885.1 Dipodomys ordii | reverse complement strand
CTTCTCCTTCTCCTTCTCCTTCTCCTTCTCCTTCTCCTTCTCCTTCTCCTTCTCCTTCTTCGTCATCATTGTCGTCATCATCATCAGTTTTGGGGCTTGAACTCAGGGCCTAGAATGCTGTCTGTGAGCTCTTTTACTCAAGGCTAGTACTGTACTACTTTGAACCACAGATTCACTTCTGCTTTTCTGGTGGTTAATTGGAGATAAGAGTCTCAACTGCCTTTCCTGCCTGGGCTGGCTTTGAACTGTGATCCTCAGATCTCAGCCTCCTGAGTAGCTAGGATTACAGGCATGAGCCTGTGCCTGACTAGTCTGTAAGGTTTTTTTTTTTTAATCCCCAATTAACCACCAAAAAGGCAGAGTGAAGCTTTACCAAACTTGATCAAAACAGCTAAGGAACAGCACTTAAGCTCTTAGTTTAAGCCCCAGTACTGGCATATAAGAACAACGAACAAACCAGACCATAAATAAATAAATATAGTTTATACAATATGACCTCCATTTTCTACTTTTAAAAAGTCTGGTTCTTCTTTTTGAGATTTATCCTTATTGTTACACACAGCCATATTCCATTATTTGTATTGTCAAATAATATTCCATTTATACCAATAAACCACAATTTGTGTATTCTTTGTTTAAGAGGCAGTGGGCAGTTTCTGTTTTTGTTTAACATGAATAAAGATGTCATAGGATTCCTGTTAAAGTATTTTTAAGGAGCTGCATTTTACTTAGGAGACAGGTTGCTATCTCCTATGGGAAGCATATGTTTAACTTCATTAGAAACTGTCAGACCTTTTTTCAGAATGGATGTATCATTTTACATTCTCACTAACAACATAGACTTTCCAGTTGTTCTCCATCCTCACACCTGTTTTCCTTTTAATCACTGGATGGGAGTGACACAGTCAGTATCTCTTGGGCTCTGCAGAATCTTAATGGGGTATCTATTTATTGCCCAGGATTGCAGGGAGAACAGAGGAGAATGGTAGAAGAAATCTGTTAGCCCTTAGAGCTTCTGGCTTTCCATCCTCCCCTTCATCCTGCACCAGGTTCTGCAAATTTTCCCTTCTCAATCTGAAGGAAATTGGACCCTTTTCTATTTTCAGAATGATCACTGTAGTTCTGGCACTTCTTATTTTGAAGCTGTATCCCTGAACTTGGGTCAAACTTCACTTCCTGTTCCTGGAGTGAGGGAGGTTGGGGCTCTTTAAGGACAAACACTGTCAAGAAAGGCCCTTTGGTCTCATCTCTATCTCATTTCTATTTCTATATCTTCTGGCCTATTTCATGATTATAATTTTACTGAAGGATGCAAATTAGATCAGACATCAAGGGGTTCTATCCTTTGGAATAGAAAAGCACTTTGGGTAATAAAGAGTCTTCCCAGGAAACGTAGAGCTTAATCCATTGATCACCAGAGCTCTCCCCTAGGGGATAGCTTGAAGGTTTTAGGCTACATATCATCTCTCTGTACATCTTTAGACTTACTTTTGTCTTCAGTTTATAGGAGGGTACTAGACTTCTATCTAAAATAATCTCTGACACCAGACATTAGTGTTCCATGATTGCATCCAACCACCATTGCCACAAGCCTTGAACATTGTGCTTCTAGACCAACTTTCAATTCCAGTGCAAATCCAGAAGCAATGACTATCTTGAAGCAATGCCCCTCTGCGTTCCCATCTATAGGTACTGCAGGTCAAGTTAGCATAGTCCACTAACAATACTTTCAGTCTTGACATGCAAAGGAATCACTTGAGAATCTTGTTCACATTTGAATTCCTGTGTTACAGTTGAAAAGGAGAACCATAGTTTTGCATTTCTGAATCTTGTTCAAATTTGAATTCCTGTGTTACAGTTGAAAAGGAGAACCATAGTTTTGCATTTCCAACAAGCTCCTGTGTGTGTGATACTGTTGGAGTGTGGGCCACATTGTATCGTAATGCTGTAATTGATCTTCTCACTTCTCCTGTCCTTGAACACTAAGGTTGTCATCTTAGAATGACACAGCCTTTCAGTGACTGCAAACTCCATTCAGAATAAGATCTAGACCACAATGACTGAGGTCAGAAAAGCTTTGTCATGTGTTGTTTTTTATTCTTTCTTCCATGCCTCATTAGGTACATCCTGCCCCTGGTTCTCTCTGTTCCCAAGGTTTTGTGCATGCCATGGCTTCTGGTGAGAGTGCCTGCTTTCTTTTCTATAGAACTGCCTCTTTATTCTTTAGAGTTTAGCTTAAATATTCTTTTTTGCTTTTCTTTTCTTTTCTTTTTTGTCAGTTGTGGGGCTTGAAGGCTGGGCCTGGGTGCTGTCCCTCAGCGCTTCAGCTCAAGGCTGACGCTCTACTACTTGAGCTACAGCACCACTTACAGTTTCTGAGTGGTTTATTGGAGATAAGAGTCTCATGGAGTTTCCTACTTGGGCTGGCTTTTAACCTCAATCCTCAGATCTCAACCTCCTGAGTAGCTAGGATTACAGGCGTGAGCCACCAACACCCGGCTTTAAATATTCTTTTCTTAGAAACATCCAGTTAGAAAGGAAATCTTATGCCCTGCACCGGTGGCTCATGCCTGTAATCCTAGCTACTCAGGAGGCTAAGATATGAGGATCACAGTTCAAAACCAGCCCCAGCAGGAAAGTCCATGAGACTCATCTCCAATAAATCACTCAGAAAGCCAGAAGTGGCACTGTGGCTCAAGTGGTAGCTCACTTGCCTTGAGCTGAAGAGCTGAGGGACAGTGCCCAGGCCCAGAGTTCAAGCCCCACACCAACAAGAAAGAAAGAAAGGAAATCCTATGAAGAAATGTATCTGTGTTGTTTACTCTTATTGTTCCAGCACATATTATAGCTGCAATAAATATTGTAGTGGCAAGTAACATAAACTACCCAGTTTTTCCTAGGTTCCAAACAACTTGGTTTTCTTTCTGATACTCCAATCACTGATTATTGTATGTCCAAACTGGCCTGTAGCTTTCTAACTGCTTTATCTCTAGGTTTTTCTGCTTACTTATCCATCTCACTTTCTACTATCCATCCATAAAGCTGAAAAACTGGTCTTGTGTCCACAGTCCCTTGTTTTAAAAGCAATAATTTGCATTCTCTATTACAACTGAAAAGTGTCAAACACTTGAGAGGGCTGATCATATTGCTAGACTCCCCCCCCCCCTCCCTGTACCTATACACACTGTTGTGAGGATTTTGGAGTTCTTCCATCAAAGGTGGAGTCTATTTTCCTAGCTCTTGACTATGGGTTTGTTTTGCAACTTGCCTTGGTCAACAAAATGCACAGGGAATTAACAGGATGCCAGTTTTAGGCTTAAGACTATGCTTCAGTACTCTCCTATGCAAATGCAGGCCTGGACCACATGAAGAGGATGAGATACTCATGGTGGACAGCCAATTGGCAATAATTTTCCAATGGTCCTATGATCACCTGCATGCTTGCTGATTTATTCTCAAGATTCTCAGGTCTCAGAGGCGGTGCTCATGATTATGATTTGGTACAGGAAATGGACACATGGCAAAAGCACCAAGAGGAAAAAGATACATGAGGCAGCTTGTTATGTTTGCTTCCAATGCTAAGGGAGGATTGCCCAGAACATATTTCTTCTTCTAACAGTGATGTCATATTTGAGACTGGGGAAACTTACTTGACAACTCTGAGTTTAGAGTTTTTATTGGGGACTCATTACATAAAAGTGCTCTTATGACCAGCTGCAACTACTGAAATTACAGACTGCTGTCTATCACATTCTGCACACTGTTTGGATAAGTAGGTTCAGCAGGACTCCGATCACCAGGTATGCAGTCTTGCCAGCTAGTAACAGAATGAGAGAATAATACCCCCAGTGAAAGTCTCTGACATAACAAAGGAACATTATGCATGTGATTGAATTGGGGGTCTTGAGATGGAGAATTTTTGTGGATTTTGAATTATGCAGAGAGAGAGAGATAGAGGGAGAAAGAGAAACAGAGAGCTGAGAGGAGAGAAAGAGAGACAGAAAGAATGAAGAGAAATATTTTTAAATGCTATACTACTCATTTTTAATATACACGAAGGAGTCATAAGCCAAGGAATAAAATGGATCTTTTCAAGTTAAAAAAAAAAGTGAAGCTAGCCAGGCACCGGTGGCTCACGTCTGTAATCCTAGCTACTCAGGAGGCTGAGATCTGAGGATCGCGGTTCAAAGTCAGCCCAGGCAGGAAAGTCCATGAGACTCTTTTCTCCAATAAACCACTAGAAAACCAGAAGTGGCACTGTGGGTCAAACATGGAGCGCTCACCTTGAGCTGAAGAGTGCAGGGACAGCGCCCAAGCTCAGAGTTCAAGCCCCACGACCGCAAAAAAAAAAAAAAAAGTGAAGCTGGGCTGGGAAGGTGGCTCAGTGGTAGAGCGCTTGCCTTGAATGCATGAGGCCCTGGGTTCGATTCCTCAGCACCACATAAGCAGAAAAAGCTTCAAGTGGCATTATGGCTCAAGTGGTAGAGTGCTAGCCTCGAACTAAAGAGCTGAGGGACAGTGCCCAGGCCCAGAGTTCAGGCCCTGTGACTGAAAAATAAAAATGAAGTAGAGAGAGTGAGGGAAGGGGTAACATTTTTCCAAAAAGAAATGTACTCTTTACTGAACTTAAGTAGCTGTAACCCCTCTGTACATCACCTTTATGATAACAGTAAAAAAAAAATTTAAGTGAAGTAGTATGTTCTGAAGAACATCTGGAAGAAATGCAGTTCTTCTGACATGTTTTAGATTTTTCATTTCTGGAGATGTAAGATGATATATCTGTGTTGCTTTAGGCCACTCCGTCTCTAGTACTTTATTATATTAGCAATAAAAACAAATACAATCAGTAACACAGGAAATATTGAGGTGGGGCGGGAGGAGACGTTCCCAGATACTAACCAAGGGCCAGCTTTGTTAATCAAGGCCTTATGAAATAAGAGCATCATCAGGCCCGTAATGTTACCTCTCCTATACAAACCTATAGCTAGCCAATCATCAAATATAGCCTAGATCAACAGAGCTGTCTACCCTTCCTCAGCCCAGACCAAAATAACTTTAATATTGTGGGCAATATTATTGTTGTTGTGGAAAATATGGCTACTGTGGACAATAAATAATACACTCATATTAGCTTTTTGTTTGTTTGTTTTTGTGCCAGTCATAGGGCTTGAACTAAGGGCCTGGATGCTGTCCATGAGTTGTTTTTTTTTTTTTTTGACTCAAGAGTAGTGCTCTAGCCAGGTGCTGGTGGCTCATGCCTGTAATCCTAGCTACTCAGGAGGGTGAGCTGAGGATCACAGTTCAAAGCCAGCCTGGGCAGGAAACTCCATGAGACTCTTATCTCCAATTAACCTCCAGAAAACTGGAAGTGGCAGTGTGGCTCAGGTGGTAGAGTGATAGCTTGAGCTGAAAAGCTCAGGGACAGCGCCCAGGCCCAGAGTTCAAGCCCCATGAGAGACAAAAAAAAAGAGAGAGAGAGAGAGAGAGTAGTGCTCTAACACCTGAGGCACACCTCTACTTCTAGCTTTCTTGGTGGTTAATATGAAGATAAGTCTCATGGACTTTCCTGTCCAGGCTGATTTCAAACTGCAATCCTCAGATCTCAGCTTCCTGAGTGGCTAGTATTATCGGTATAAGCCACTGCCACCTGGAGTCATTAACTTTTTTTAAGGTGGTACTACAGCTTGAACTCTGCTATACCTCCAGACAGTTTTTTGCACTGATATTTTAAAATATTTGCTTGTATGTTTCTTGTTAAAGTCTCAGTTCTTGCCCAGGAGTGCGCCTGCAATGCAATCTTTCTATTTTAGGCTCCTTATCATAGCTGAACGCACAGGCACATGTTATCACACCCAGCTTTCTCTATTGAGATGGAGTTTCCCAGACTTCTTCCTGGACTGTCCTCAGTCCCTCAGTCTCAGCCTTCCACAGGCACACACCACTGCACCACACCCAGCTATTGGTTGGGAAGAAGGTTGCACCTGGCTTAAATACTTATTATCTTTTCTTTTAGTGGGGGCAGGGGCAGTCCTGGAGCTTGAACTCAGGACCTGGGCAGTATTCTTGAGCTTCTTTTGCTCAAGGCTAACATTCTACCACTTGAGCCACAGCGCCATTTCTAGCTTTTTCTATTTATGTGCTACTGAGGAATCAAACCCAGTGCTTCATGCATGCTAGGCAAACACTCTACCACTAAGCCTCATTCCCAGGCCAAATACTTACTATCTTAATCCACTGGTTTTTTTATGGTTTGATAGACAGAATTGCTAATTGCTAACTGCTACTAATTCACAGCATTCAAAGCCTTCATGTAGGGCTAGAGGTATAGCTGAGCGGTATGGTAACTTCTTAGCACACACAGGCTCTGAGTTCAATCTCTAGCACCACCAAAAATAAAAATAACAACCAAATAAACAACAAGAAAACAAACTAAAAACCAAACAAAAAATAAAATACGATGAAAAATCCAAAGCCTTCAAGTAGGAAATTCTAGTCTCAAACCATGTATTCTGCTTTTTCTCTTGTTCACAGGCTTGGTTGCATTTATGCGATCTATTTAATGTCATCTAAACCATCCTTGTTCTGTACTTGGCTCTATGTTGTTCCTGGATCTGGGATGCCTGTTCTGCTCTTATTTCAGAATATGATTGACAGGTATTTGGCATGCATTTTTGTGAGCATCCAAGTTTCCAAGTCTAGTCAACTGATGCCATTTGGAATTTGGTTAGGATCATGCAGTGTGTTACTAGATTTAAACAAGCTTGTAAGTCATTGCCATCTGTAAGCTCTCAAAAGAACAAATACTTTAGAAAACACTTTTCCTCTCAGATGAGAAACTAGAGTTGGTGAGAGAGCTGCCAAAGTTATTATTTTTTATTAGTGAAAGGGATATTTATTGATTTAGTGATATGAAATGCTTATTTCTTCAGTCCCATGGCTGAGTGTCTGGTATGCTTACTGGCATGTGGATTATTACTGCATTTATAAATTCTAAGAGTTTATCTGGCCCAAAGCTAAGGAGCTTGTTGTATTTCACTTCCATCTAAGAGTGAAAGCCAGCTACAAAGTCTTGAAACCAGCCAATGATCTGAGGTAAAATTGCAAATCTTGCTGACAATTACAAAATGGTGAGCTGGCAAATGCTCTCAGTGGGCTGTGAAAAAGAAATTCAGCAGCCAATATTTATGAAGTGCCTACCAAGTGCTAAGCCTTGGGCTCAGTCATGGAAATAGGGAATAATGCAGACATATTACTAATCTTATAGAATTCATAACATAGTAGAAGAAGAATATTAACTGGAGTCCACAGTAAATAATTTCTCTAGGCCAGCATAAAAGCATTTGAAGATTAAAAAATTTATCTGGGAATCTTGTCATTCTAAAAATAGCCTAATATCCTTTGGATGGTATCCTTTTTTTTTTTTACTGGAAATAAAACTCTAAGGTATATTAAATAGGTAGGTTTCATTAGGTAGCCAATGAAGAGAACACCACATGGTACACAGGAAGAAAAAGAAGTTTATTTACAGAACTGCTGACCTCACCATGCCCGGTGGAGAGGCTTGGCTGAAAAGGGAAAACCCACCCCTGGGCCGGGACTTATCTAGGCCAAGGACAGGAAGAGGTGTGGCCACTCTGGATCTGGATGTGACCTCAGGGCCTGGGACCACCTATGGTAAGATGTAAGGTGTGACATGGTAGCCCAGGATGTGACCCAGCAGGAGGGAGAGATGATTGCTTCCAGGTGTGCCAGTTACCTAGGTAACACATACACTGGGCAGAAACTTAGCCAGGAGATAGGGAGGTATCTGCACCCGGCCAGCATGGACCAGGGCAGACCTTACATCCAGTTTCTATGGTAATATCTTCCATAATAATCTAACAATCAACAGATATTTATTGAATTCTAAGTATATCCTAGGAACTTTGAAGAAAAAATTTACAAACCAATAAATAGAAAGACCATAAGTCCCCTGCCCATACCATTCACAAAGTCTATCTAAACATTACCAGGAACAAGAACAAAATATCCAAAATGCCTCTTATTGCATCAATTTGCTCCATTTATGTGTTTTTTTCCCTAAATCATTTTTCCCTAAACAGGATATTCTTTTCTGACCAAACTCTAATATAGAGACTTGGATATCAAAAGGATGGTCAAAGTCAGACCATGAATAGATTATAGAATGAAAGAGGTGCCTGGACTTCTGGTTGTATTTTCACTGGACCCTTCCTTCAACTGTCTCATCATTTGTATTATGAATGTTGTGACAAGAGCATTGTGTTTGAGCTCATGTGTTACAGTTTCCACTACACTTTGTCAAAGGACTTAGCCTTTTGTCCGGTAGGGGTGGAAGGGGTGTTCCACCTCTCTGCTCACCACAAGGGTCATGGCAGACACTCCAAGAACAAAAGACAAATTGAAAGACAAAGCTACATGGATTTATTTAATTGGGAGCCTGTATATTGAGAATCTAAAGATCAGGGAAAACTGTGCACCTTTTATATTTAGGTTGGGAAGAATGGATAGCTTGTAGAAAAGTGATTAGACAAGTAGGAACCAACCTAATTTGGTAGAATGATAAGGAAACCTTGGAGGGCTTGACGGTTCAGATTCTTCTTGGTCTCCCTGTGCAGCATTCTCTTCTCCCAGATATGGAGCAGACCCTTTCTGGAATGAGGTCACAGGATTTATTGTTAGATAAGGGATACCGGAGAATTTCTTTATGGCCAGCTTTTACACCAGAAGGCTGGGGGGCCTAAAGTAGTAAATATTTTGGAGTCCTAGTTTCTACGACTTGCCTTATGGAAAATTTTGGCTGCTGTGATTCGCTTTGGGGAGAATCAGGAGCAGGGGACAGAAGGGCAAGAGAAAGTCAAAGAGCAGCTCAACTTACAAGGCCTACCCAGTCTCTTTCAGTTCAATTTACTCAGCTTGCTAAGATACCATATTTTAGCAGATCATTTCCTGAGCCTGGCATTCCCCTAGAAAATAGATATTTGACATTACTTCTGCTCAGCTCCAAAGACCTTAAACTCTGATCAATTTTTACTATAGTTACTGATATTTTAACTCTTTAAGGAAAATCAGCTATTTGGAAGAGGAAATGCCCTGTAGGACTTAAGATCACACAGCACAACCATCAGCTAGAGCAACAAGCACATGAAGGAACAAAGAACATTTGCTTCTCTGTATTTGGGAAACAGGATTCAGGTCTTGGCCATGCAGAGTCACTACTTGGGAAAGCCTGTTTTTGCAACTGTTCCAGGGAGAACAATAGGCTTGGATTTCAGGATGTTAGACATGGGTGGAGCTGGGCTGAGTGTGGCTTTTGTAATCTTACTCACCAGCACATTCCTGGATAGGAAATAGGGCTTGAATTTGAATTTTAAAAAAATTCTGCTTTGCATCGTGGGTGACTTTTGCCTTGACAGCTGAGGGGCCTCCAGAGATGCTGTCAGCTCAGCAACCCAGTCACCTTAGAAGCCATTAGCAACTGGGTGGAGAGATTATTTTTATTTTGGGGATTATTTTTGTGTTATCTCTCTCTCTCTCTCTCTTGTTTGTGTGTGTGTGTGTGTATTGTGTGTGTGTGTGTGATTGTTGTTGCTTGGAGACTTAAAAATAGAAAATGATTGAAGGTGAGCCACCTGATTGCTTCTCAATAAGAAAGTCAAATCACCAACAATACGAATTGATGGCTTACTTCTGACACCCTAAGTGAAGGATTGCCTGGGCAAAGAAATATTCACAAGAGTTCCTAGTGCATCCATATTTATAAAGACCATTCATGCATTACAAGACAAGCATGCACCAAAGAGGGCCCACTCTGGCTGCAAAGGGATTCTTACACTTCACCAACTGACATCTATCTCCCCTCTCTCCACAGTCATGGTCATTTGAAAAGAGTCAATTTCTTGTTTTTATGAAAGATATTTGTTGAGCATCCTGGGTTGCATATCTCTTTTTGCATTGTTATGGAAAATGTTTAGTTCAAGTGTGATGTTTCCTATGGCACTGCTGATTCTAGAATGTTCTCTTAATAGGTGCCAACTGCTGCTCAGGAAATTCCACACTGAGTAAAATACAATGGCAAAGTGTGTTCCTTCTATGGAAATCCTCTTAGATAGTAGGACCCCCCAATGGCCAGGGTAGAGCCAGATGCAAGAGGGGAAGGGACGTGGATGTGCATGACAGCTCAGCTGCCTGCAGTGTTTGCGAGTTAACCCCATAGTTCACATTGCAATTCTACTTAGGTCATAGAGTTATTAGGGTTCCATGAGCTAATACTGAGGTCGGCTTCAGCACATGAGAGGCACCTATATCACTAGTGTAGCAGCAATTTAAAGTGGGTCAAAGGAAGAGGGGTTAATCAAGGGCACCAGAGTGTCCACAAAGGTATCTGTAGGGCTTAGCATTGTTAGGGAAAGACAAGGGATATCACAGAATTTCCAGTTACAGTTGCACATTGCAAAATGATGTCTTGGAATAAGAGACCACATACTCCAGTGTGGTCCCATTACAATTGGGCTGAAAAAGTCCTGTCACCTAAGGACACAGCCACTATCTTAAAAAAAAAAAAAAGCATACAATACTTACATTATGGCCATGTGAGTATAAACAAACCTAGTATTGCTCTTATGTTGTGACAATGCTATGTAAACAAACATCCTTCTTTGTTAGTCATATAAAACTATAGCACATATAATTACTAGAGTAATTATTACTACAGCAAAAAATGCTACCGTGATCTACTATGCTACAGGTTTATGCATTTGCCATGCTATACTTTTTAATCATTATTTTTGGATGTACTACTACTGCTACTAATACATAAAGTGATTATTATAAAATGGGCATCAGCCTTACATCTTGTGCTTGGGGCATCTCTCACTTAAATCAGGGACCACATGGAGTGACCTATACTATGGTTGAGATGTGTGTAAGTACATTGAACACTTACACAGTGAGGCTTCCACAGGACCATACCGTTCATGGAAGAACACAGTCAGTCCACACCCATATGGATAAAGAGTGAGAGACAGGGACCAAGAGACAGAGATAGACAGAGAGAGAATCAGAGACAGAGACAAAGATGGAGACTGAGAGGGGGAGAGAGGGAGAGAGAGAGAACTCATTTCATCATCTTGCAGGAAATAAATGCTCCTCCTTTACCCTTTTCTTCCTCCCTCCCTCAGTTCCTGCCAGAGCCTCCCAGCAAATCCCAACTGGAAGGGAACCTGTTCTTACAATGTCTGTGGGTTAGCCTCCCAGGGCTCAGACTAGGAGGGGAGAGGTCAGCAGAAACGACCTGAAAGAGTATTATTACAGCCTGATCCCTGGACCTCATCCCTCATAATTGAATAAACAACTCCTCAAATTAAACTTGGAGTCTGAGCTGTTGACTAACCCAAGGAAACATACACTGATTATCTTTTAAGTATAGACAGCATGAAAACACGGCAGTTTTAAGTATAGACAGCATGAAAACAGGGCAGCTCCCCTCAGAGTCCATAAGCACCACTCCTAATTAGCACCTTGGCTGTGTGTAAATAGTTCTTTTAAAACCAAGTGAGAGTCTGGAACTGACTTGTTCTAAGTCATTTATATTTCTTCTTTTGTACTATTCATTCAGCAAATATGAAGATAACACAATGGCAAAGTCTGTTTAGAGTTCTTCTGAATTCATCATATTCCTGTGATTCAGTTGAATCTCAATGAATACTAATTCTGTTCTGATATATTTCAAACATTCAATCGCATGATTTGGGGTCATTCATGCTTGGATAATTTGTATGTATTTGCTAGGGCAACCATAACAAAATGCCATAAAATATGGATGGTTTAAACAACAGAAATTTCTTTCGTGGTTCTGAAGGTCAGAAGTTCAAGGTCAAGATGTCACTTCTTTGAAGGTTCAGAAAATAATTTGTCCTAGCCGCCTCCCTCGGCCACCGCCTCTTCCTCCTCCTCCTCCTCCTCCTCCTCCTCTTCTTCTTCTTCTTCTTCTTCTTCTTCTTCTTTTTTTTTGAGTCTGGTCGTGGGGCCTGAACTCTGGGCCTGGGTGCTGTCCCTCAGCTCTTCAGCTCAAGGCTAGCGCTCTACCACTGAGCCACCTTCCCAGCCCCCTCCTCCTCTTCTTCTTCCTCTTTTTCCTCTTCTTCTTCTTCCAGTCACAGGGTTTGAACTCAGGGCTTGGGCACTGTCCCTGAGCTTCTTTCGTTCAAGGTAGCACTCTACCGTTTGAGCCACTGCGCCACTTCTGGCTTTTTAGTTCATGTGGTGCTGAGGAATCAAGCCCAGGGCTTCATGCATATGAGGCAAGCACTCTACCACTAGGCCACATTCCCAGCCTTTGTCCTAGTCTCTCTTCTGCTTCAGGTAGTTCCTTTGCTTAGGGCAACCACTTCAACATTCACTGGAAATTCTTCTCAGGTATATCTGTGTTCACTTGTCCCCCTTTTAGAAGAATACCAATGCTATTTGACTGGGGCCCATGTTTTAACCCGACTACCTCTATAAAGTCCTCTCTATAAACAAGGTCACATTCTGAGACATGGATATTAAGACTCCAAGATGTCTTTTTGTGGGAGAGGACATAATGCAACCAGGATTGCTTAGGCAATCTATTTCTTCCTGAAGGCAGACAATAAGAACTGGCTAGTGAAGTAACTGCTTGTGATTTTGTGAATGTTTCTAGCTGGGTGTAGCTCCATGACACATTGGGCTTTTGACCATTCTATTTACTTCTTAACAGAAAACAAAAAGAAAAATTGTCGATCATCCAGCTTGCAAAAACAAAGCTTCAGAAGTTACAGTAGCAGTGGGAAGTGTAGCTCTCTAGGAACTTGCTGGAGAAACATTCCATTTGGATACCTTGGAGGCATCCTTCAGACATTCTCTGTGGGCCACTTGGGAGTCCAAGACACATTCCAGCCCAACCCCACAGCCTAAACCACTGAGATGCCTCAGTTCTAAGCAACTTGATCATGCGTAAACAGTTACTTCCTTACTAGCCTCTTGCTCCATAATCCTTGGTCAATGCCCCAAAGCAATTCACCTCACTCTCTCCCCCTCTCCTTCCCTCCCTCTCCCTCTCCCTCCCCTCTCCCTCTCTCTCCCTCTCTCCCTCTCTCTCTCTCTCTCTCTCTCTCTCTCTCTCTCTCTCTCTGGCCTTTCCTTTCTCATTGCCAGTATCTCTTACCCTTTCTTTTGTACCCCATTGAATGTTTCCCAGGATGGATCTTGGCCCTTCTACTTTTCTCCCTGTATTGAAGTATTCCAAAGATAACCTTTATTGAATTGATAGTTTCAACCAAAGACTATATCCAATTTCTCCAACTGTATGTCAGACAACTCACCACAATGAATGTCTCCTTCATTAAACCATAAGCTTCATGAAAGAATAGATTTTATCAATTCTATGTGGGTTTGTATTTCCTGGTATTTTCAAATGATTGGCATATCATCATCACTCAATAAATATTTGCTGAACTGTACAGGACAGAGTGACTCCCAAATATTTGTTGTGAGCATCCCTTCTGCTTCAGATACCTTCTACCTGCCACTTGTTACCTCATTTCATAGATATCATGTACTCCAAACTGAACAACTTCTAGTCTGGTCTATTTATCTCTGGGTTTTCTTGATTTTCCCTCACTAGAGACCTGAGAATTCATTCGTTCTCCCTATTTCCTTCAATTTCCAAATCCAATCAACTAGGAGACCCCTCTAGAACCATCTGCTAAGTATTTTTCAAGTCCATTCTCTCTCTCTCCAGTCCTCTTCCCCCTGGAATATAAATGTATATGAGCCAGGGATATTTGTATATTTTTATCTGCAGTAGCCTAGATTACAGTCTGCCTGCCACATACTAAGTGATCAAAAACATTTACTGAGTGAATGAATCTTGTTAACACCATAATTCAGGGTATGTAGTATGCATGTTAATTGTCCCTGAATTTTCAGTGGCTTTAAACAACATTAACTTGTGGTTTCTGGCAAGTGTTCTTGGCTGATTTTGCCTGGGCTTATGTATGTGGTTTTAGGGTTGACAGGTGCCTTCATTCTCTATATTGTCTCTCATCATCCACTAGGAAGCTCATGACCCTTAAGATAGCCTTAGAGTTACATTTGGTCCCATTCCATATATTCTACTAATAAAATTATTTCATAAGGCTAGGGAATATTCAAAGGTGAGAAGAAATTGAATTAATTAACCTCTTAGAAGGGAGAGTGGCAAGTCACATGGTGTTATGGCGCCTATGGATGTGACCCTCCAAAATTCACACTGTGAAACCTAATCACCCAAGGGGTGCTAGTCGGAAGTGCGACCTCTGGGATGCGATTAGCAATGAGGACTTGTTACTCTTGGATGAAAGAGGAATCCTTACAAAAGAGCTTGGAGTATGTATTCTTTTGACTCCTGATCATGCAAGGATAAAGTGTTCATGTCTTTGCCCTGTTTGTGCCTTTTGTCATGTGTGGTCACATGAGATGTCAAACATTGGTGCCATGTCTTTTTCTTAAACTTTCCAAGCACTGGAACTGTGAGAAAAGAATTTCTGCTGTTCTTAAAGTTACTAGTCTCAGATATTTCATTATACCATAACAAATGGACTAAGGTACGTAGCAAAACTATGAACACAGCAAGGCTCATTGGAGCCATTATGTTGCCAACAGTTTATGCCACCTCTTTTCATCTAACTGCCTGAGTCTGTGCTCACAAAGGTCCTCTTGTCTCATAGCTGCCAAAGCTGTTTGTTGAGGCACAGAACTGCCATCTTCCTTCATATTCTTCTGAAAGAAGGAAGCTACTCAAACGGTACTCTTTGAATAATGATTAGTTGTAGTTATAGCTCCATCTATCTTCCACTGACAGTACAATGCAGAAGGAAGTCCATGGGCATGTGCATCCTCTGGCTGGTTTAGATGGCCAGTGAGAACTTGGGGTGTGCCTCAAGTGGTAGAGTGCTTGCCGAGTAAGTACAAGGTCCTAAGTTCAATCCCAATGCCAATAAACAAACAGAGAAAATGGCCAGCAAGAGTATTTGGTCCATTTGTGACCAGCATGGAAACATCTTTGCTGATGTATGTTCACTTTTAGAATTTGGCAATATCTTCACTTCACCTGTGAATTTGAATCTCCCAAACATGAGTGCTGCAAAGGGAAAACCGAAATGGAAGGAATTCTCGATAATAAAAGGCAAATTGTTGGGGGGAGGGAGAGTGGGAAAAATGAGGGAGGGGTAACAAGTTTGATAAGAAATGTACTCATTACTTATGTATGTAACTGTAATCCTTGGAAAATACAACTAATTTTTTTTTTAAAAAGACAAATCATTTGGGGAAGATGAATTCTGTGGGAAGAGAGAATGGAAAGGGAAAGGAAGCTGAGAATTTTCTCAATTCTTCCTGAGTTTGCTCTTAGTAACCCAAACCTATAATTAGAAGCTGCAAATTGTGGTGTGAATGTTCTTTATTTTTTATTGTTTTAAAATTCAATATATAGATTTGCAATGTTTGAAAGACCTGGGAGGAATCAGTCACAAATGAAATGTTTTTACCAGTCGGCATTCAGAGGTAAGTCACCATCATTAACCAGGTGGGAAAATGTTTTCCACACCATGTATCCCCATGGAGCTTTCTCTGTTTTTGTGTCTGCTTGGGCTGTGTCCTCAGAAGATCCTAGAGGCGATGACATGCTGAGTCCCAAGATGACAGGATTGCACACCTGGCCTGAGATGTTCATTCTGCTGCCTACGTGATGAAAGGCTGTGGGATGGAGATGGGGTGGCAGATGGAACACAGATAAAGGGAACTATTCTGAGAGTAAGTGGGTAGAGGTGGGATTCAACCCCGAATGTATCTTTTCTTCCATTCATAGGACTTCACACCAATGGGCAGTTTGTAACTTTTATCATTCTGAACTGGAAGCTCATAGAATAATAGCATCGGGGCATTAAAAGAGTCAGGGAAAAGTTAGTATAGATCTTGGACAGTCAGGTAACTAAGTGCGGAAAATATATTTCCTGGCATTATTAAAATGGGATACCTGGAGGCAGGTGTCATGTGTTTCAAGTATGACCAAGTAGGGGCAGCTTGAATGCTCCTATGGGTCCACCAAGATAGGACTGACAGAGTCTGGGACTTTGGAACTTGAAGACACTACAAGACAATGTGTATCATAACTAGAAATAATGTAATTGGAGTGAGGGCCCCAAACATACCTGCTCATCCACTCTGCCTTCTCTTGTGCTTGCAATTTGACCTAGAAATAGAAACTGGAGCCATGGGACTGCCTGCTCTCGTCACAGAACAAAAACAGCTTTCTAATGTAACCAACATCTCTTGCTCAATTAGGTTGGTATAACGACACCCCTCCCCCCAGAGTGGTGTCCCAACATCCACCCCAGACCCTCCTACCTCCATCATGCTTTGTCTCACCAAGTCATCCTTCAAGGCATCCCACAGTCTCGAAGTGCTGTCCCAAGGCAAAGATTCTTTCCCGGCACTCCTAGTCATTCTATCACAAAGACCTCTTTTACTGAGAGCTATAACTAGAAACCTAGCATGCTTACAAACTCTCTACTTAGGAAAGACCACCACCATCAAACAACCTTCCTTCAAGCTTAACATTGGGCAGAGCAGAAGCTTCTCCATACCCTGGAGCTCCTTCCTCTGTGTTCCCAGTGAATGCTTCTTAGCTACATTTCTGTGACAGCATTTTCTACATAGCCTTCTTAGTATTTCTTTAGATATTTGTGAATATTTCTTCATCTTTGTAAGTTATTAGAACATATGCAATGTCTGATTTGTGGTGTAAATGTTGGTTGGATGGCTGAATGAATAAAAGAGTGCTACCATAAGAAGTATCTAAAAAATTATATAGACCAGGAAGTAGGTAAAGGACGATCATAGAAAAGAGACATTAAGGTAAGCTAAACTCTTCAAAGTTTTTAGGGGGTACAAAAAGATATTTAATGCTCTTACTTGGATAATGAGAAGAATGTACATTCATTCAATTATGTTGATATGAATTATGAAGATGAATAATTTTGTCGGTCCTCTGCAGTTGGAAACCATGATTGTCACTTCATAGCATGGAACCTGAGGCTCAGGCTGTATAACTAACTTGCATAAGGTTACTTAGTGAAGTAAGCAGCAGAGATAAGTCTGTAGCTAGGATTGTCTGTTTCCAAATCTCTTCCAGCTAAATCATAAGCTTCCTTCTGACTCTCTAGTAAAATCATGATTAATTGTTTGAATCATTTATTCACTTGATAAGCTCCTAGCTTAGACTGTGCATTTTCTAGGCATTAGGAAAATAACATATAAAAACTGTACTCAGCACAAAAGGAGAAGCCACTCACTTTGCTCAGAGAGTTAAAGAAAGCTTCCCAGACCAGAGACATCTGGGCTAGGCTTGTCCAGACTGGATGGTCAATACATTCTCTATTTGGCTTAGGCTTCATGAGCTATGATATTGTAATTTACAATTACAAGAATCTTCTACATGCTGTATGAATTTAGCAACCAGATCTAGGAGCATAGCTCCGTGACAGTTTTTGCTTAACATACCTGAGGCCCTGGGATGGATTCCTAGTCCTGCAAGGAAATAAAACAGGAAGAATTTGTTAACCAATCACATATTGTTACAAGTTAGATTGTGTCTGAAATTTCAATATTATTAACAAGATTATGTTAGGCGTTTCCATATACATTTCTTTGCACATTTCCTGAAGGGTCAAAAGTTATGTTTTTATCCTTGTTATCATATTTCCTTCCAGAAAGATTTTCAAATACTCTTTTACCATCACTGTAGAAGAATGCTAAATTCTCCCTAGCAATCTGATTCTTAATGGCAGGGTTCTGTGACAGGATCTAGATATTATGATTAAAGCTATCTCACAAATAATGATTCAGTCACAAATAATGATTCATTGTAAAGCAGTGATTTGTTTTTGAAAAGGGAATATGTGTTATGTGGGTTCTCAGACATTCTGCCACTGACTTTGTGTCCTTCATGCTTATTATTCTACACAACAACTTTTTGAATAGTAGGCTATAGATATTCTCATTGTACAGAGGAGAAAGCTGAAGCTCATGTGATTAAATTTGTTCACCCAAGATCAAGTGCAAAGTCAGCATTTGAACCCAGGACTGTTTGATTTCAGAGACTTACTTTCATCATTTGTGGATAACATTTAAATAATAAGGTATCAGACTTATACATAGTTAACAATACTTCCTGGTGGAGTTTGGTGATCAACAGGTTAAGTAGCTGGGAACCGAGGGTAAAAACATGTGTTCCCTTTCCATAGTGACTCAGCCCCAGCTCCATGACATCAATTGAACAGGAAGAAATAAGTAACCAGAATATTTTCCACCAATAGGCACACCCCAAGCCAACTAAAGCCAGGTGGACATGAGCTCAAATGTCTTTTATCTTGCCTGCATGAAAATCCCCTAGTGTATAAAAATGGAAAAAGCATTACATTTTCTATTCCAGTGTTATCAGTAGTTAATTATTACACAGCTACTTGCCCAATAAAGACCTATGTTTCTCCTTTCTTCCCTTTGTTTTCTTCACTCAAACTCCAAAAATCCTCCACATACTTATACAAATTACACATTTTTATGGTACTCAAAGCTTAAAATGAGAGTCAAATACATCAGAGACAAACACTATTTGCCCCTTCTAGCATCCATTAGGAAGCTGTGGAAATGTCTCACAAGTCATTTGCAATAACCAGCTGGCTTCCAGTCTCCTTGCAGTCTGGTGAACAGTGCAGGTGCTCAGATTCCAAGCTGTGGCTATCATTTGTCACAAGCTCAAGATTCTTGTGGGCCTGAGGCCTTGAACATACTTCCCACACTCTCATGTCACTTTTGGACACTAAAGCAGAGTAAACTGGTAGTGCCAAGATGACATGAGATCTTGTAGCTTTGTGGTGACAGGACTTTTTTTTGTTGTTAGTTTTGTGTAAATTCTGTCCACTTACTAGATTTGTGGCCTTAAGTCAACTTCTAAACCTAGGTTCCTTGTCTTCCAAATAGAAACATATAACATTTTCAGAACTATTTCTGGGATTGACTGGGTGTTATGGTTTGGATATGGAATATTCTCGCAGGCCTGTGTATTAAAAGCTGGGTTGCCATGTGGTGGCACTTTGGGGAAGTGATTGGATCATGAGGACTCTAACCTCATCAATAGATTGATCCATTGATAGATTCATAATTCGGTGACATTATTGGGAGGTGGTAGGAACTAGGAAGTATAGCCTCGAGGAAAGAAGTAGGTTCCTGGGAGTATGCCTTTGAAAGCTATATCTTTTCTCAGGACTTTTCCTCTGGCTATCTCTCTGCTTCCTGGCTGCCAAGAGATGAGCAGCCTCTGACATCTTTTCTTGTTGCCCTGATGTTCTGTCTTGCCTCAGGCCCATAGTAATGGAGCCAGGTGATCATATCCTCTGAAACTATAAGCCTTAATAAACCTTTCTTCCTCTGAGTTCTTAACTTCAGGAATGTTCTCACAGGCACAAAAAGAGAAATCCAAATAGTTGAAGTAGATTAAACTCTTAGCTCTACACCTGACATGTATAGTGCTCAAAACATGGCCATTATTAGGGGCTCCACCCTGGGAGCATGATGGGAAAACACATCTATCATAACCTCTGTCTTTGAACACAGGAACAGCTCTGTCTTGCTAGTCCCTTAGCTCTGTTTCTTTTCTCCTAGGGGTTGGAGGAGTAGGGAGGAGGAAAGCAAGAATGGAAGAGTACATGGCATTCCTTCTGCAGACTCATTAGCATCACTGTAGATTCAGCCACTGCCTTCTAGTTGTGTCCTATCCTCAATTTTCAGTATTATTTGCTCCTTTTTATGTCATCCACATTCCCTTAGAGCAAATCCAGGGTTCTTTCCCTGACTTCATCTCATTTGGTCTCATGCATGGCCATTACATAAACACTGAGAGCTGCAGGATTTAAGAGAAAGGGTAAAAATGACGAATTCACATTCATTTGCACATAAAAATCATCTGCTTTTATCAAAGCAGAAGGTAAAAGAACATTCCTAATCTGTTTCAAATATTTAGTTGCATTCTTGTAACAATAGTAAAACTATTAAAGATTTTCTTAACATTCAGGAATCACACTCATCTCTATTTAAAATCAGCATCTTTCAAAGCATATTCTATATTTCTTCTTCTGAAGAGGAATAATCTTTCACCAATAAAATATAGGAAAAGATAGGTCACATGCATTTTAGATCATAGGGCCTCTCAAAGCCTTTGAATTGTGCATAGCAAATCTCTGAAAGAGATTATGGTGGTGAACAATATTTTCAAATCAGCTTTCAAACTCTGTGAGCAATATATCCCTTAACTTGTGTTCTTCTAAATACACTTTGATAAACAGATATACATCCAAGGAAGAAGAAACCACATTACTGGTTGTTGTCAGACCTGAAAATGAACCTGAGAATAGCATCAGTGAATATCTCCTATCACCAGACATCAGGAAATAGGAGGGAGGGAGGTCACTGGCCATTGATAGCCATTCAGTCAAATGGGAAAAGCAAGTTTGGGAGCAAAAATAACATAGATGTGGAGCTCTTCTGCTTTGGCTGCTTGTCATGGAAGGGGAACATAGTGTGCCCTAAAAGGAGTGTGTCCCTTAAACATGGCATGAGAATGTGGGGGAAGGAAAGAGAGGTTTAATCCAGTTACCTCTCAGTGTCTGGAGAGGGGGAGGTGGTTCAAATATCTTCAGATGCCTAAGTCCCTTATATAAAATTTACACATGTACTATGTATACTTTAAACTATCTAGACTATATACAATAACTAATACAAGGCAAATAATATGTGAATAGTTGTTGTATGTATCATTTAATTAATAGTAACAGGAAAAAGGTCTGTACATGCTCAGTATTGAAGCAACCAACTCAGGTCTAACCCACTAGCCCATGCTAGAAACCATGTATGTATATTTGTTTGTTGTTGTTGTTTTTCTTGGTCATGGGACTTGAACTCTGGGCCTGGGCACTGTTCTTCAGCTCTTCAGTTCAAGGCTAGTACTCTGCCACTCGAGCCATAGCGCCACTTCCAGTTTTCTGAGTGGTTTGTTGGAGATAAGAGTCTCATGGACTTTCCTGCCTGAGCTGGCTTTGAACTGTGATCCTCAGATCTCAGTTTCCTGAGTAGCTAGGATTACAGGCGTGAGCCACTAGCGCCTGGTGAAACCATGTATTTTACCCCCAAGTATTTCCTATTCCTAGGATGGTGAAGTCCATACATACAGAATCCGCTGATAGAGAAGCCAACTGTACATTATTCTTTTTAGTTTTTTTGGAAATATGATAGAACCTACAAAGAAATTAAGCTAATATCATAAATTATGCTATTAGGGGTGTGATTTTTAATTTTTTTCAGCAGTGTACAAAAATCACAGGATTTTTTTTAAAAAACTGCATACAAAATCAAACCAAAGAAACTGGGAGCACAGTAATTGTATCTCATGCAGAGCTACAACTACTACAGCAGACCTGTGCTTCTCACCCCATCCCCCACCACGTGTCACACCTGCTGTACCCATATACACACAGCACATGATCTTGACTACTGACTTTTTCTCCACCTCTGAGCCTTCTATCAATCTCAAGTAGAATATATCATTTTCTGTATACTATTTCATTTCCCTGTGGCAATAACAAACAAAATGAAATTCAGCAACAAAGGCTTGCTTCAGCAAAAGTTAAATTTATTGGAGAACATAACTGACAAGTGTGAGAGGAGCCTGGTTAGAGGCAGGGTTTCAGAGAAACACAAACAAGGTCATAGGGACCAAAGTTCAGTTCCTGGTCTTTTGCTCCACATCCATGTGTTGGCTTCATGCTCAAGCTCCACAGCATGATCAGATGGCTATCAACTGATCTTCAGATTCTCCAACTCTGTGTCCAGCAGATATATTCTCTTCCCTAAAACTCCCTGCAGCAGCCATGTTGCACCTCTTGGTATTTATTGGGCTAATCATGAGGTCTAAAGGAATGGAGATCTCCAATGAACTTAGGTCCAGGTCACATGCTGTACTACTCCAACCAATTCCAAGAATAAGAGGAAAAGCAGAATGCCTCTTCATTACTGGGAGACCAGCTCCTAGGTAGTATAAATGAGAGGTGTTCACTATACTGGACTGGGACTACCACCTAGCTCAGAGGCTGAGCGCTCATTCCACAGTTGGAACCTGGTGCTCAGCTCCTGACTAGACATGGTTGGCTGAGTGACAAGCTCTGGAACTTCACGTGTCTGTGTTTTCTCCCCTGACCTGTGGCAAGGATGGAAGTGTTTATGCCTTAGGACTATTGGGAAGTCTAGCTAAACGACTGTATGCCCATACCTTAGAACATGTCTGGAAGGTACTGTATACCCTAGCTATTCCCCAGGGCAGGCCCTAACTCTAGCACTTCATTCTGAGATATCTACACACATCTTTTTCCTGGCTTTTTTTTTCATTCTTTCTAATTCAGAAAACATGAGTTGGAAGATACAAAGTGGCAAGTCTATGACCTGGGCCTCCCTCTTCCCTTTCACACAGGGCCTCAGGCAGCAACAGTATTGCCTTAGTTGATATGGGAATCTCAGCAAGTGTGAGTCAGTAAATGTCAATAGAGCCACCCTTACATATGCTCATGAAAGCTTGTTCATTGACTTGTCAACATGCACAAAAAAGACACTCACTGGCTGCTCCCATGTGCACACAATTCTGAGGGCTAAATGCATGTACCTTGTTTTCTAGAACTTCTAGACTGGTATAGAGACAGGGAACCAAAATGAAAAATCATATAATGATACCACATATTGGTATACAGTGGGCCTTCAACTATCATGGAAGTTTCAGACACCCCCCCCACAATAGGTGAAAATCCACAACATAACAGCATTATGTAAAGATGTACCTAGCTATATCGAGGTTCACTTATTGCTGCTTTGAGGATTATATATGCATATATATAACCATATATATGTGTATATATACCAAAGTTTCTACTACAAATATTACCATTTTGATATAGAATATAGATAATTTACAATATATGTCTTATTAACATTGTTTTTTCACAATTATATATTATAATACCAAATAATATAGTTACAATGATATAATATTGTATAATGTCAATATTAATATAACATATACACTATATAATAGGCTACATATTATTTCTAGGACCAGTTTGCTGAAAACAAATGAGAAATAATTTTTTCTTTCTGATGTTTCTTTCCCTGCCCATTTCTGTCACTTTGCCCTGTGTCCCTCTATGACATCTCTTCCCCTTCCTTGTCCATGTGGTCTGGGAACATACCCACTGCAGCCTTCCACATGGAACCCAGTGCCCACTGTTCTCCGCCTTTGGTCTTATCAGTTGTTCTAAGTGATCCACCAGAGGGGTGGAAGAACCTAGGGGAAAGAAATAAGAGAGATTTTACCATTATTATTCACACACATACACCAAACAGCACTTTCTGAGAGCCTACAGCTTCTGGGCAGTTAGGGAAACCAGATGAGAACTTGTCTCACTGAGGGCTTGGCCAGCATGCTAAGTTTGGAAAAGGCAGGACCAGGGAAGGTCAATAGAGAGGAAGCATGTCTGCAAATAAGCTTAGATGCATGAGTATGCTTAGCCAAGCAGAGAAATGTGGAGAGGGGCCATGTTGGGGCTTTTGTAAGGCTTGTGATGTGTAGCCTGTTAGAGCAGAGAAACATTGAAATAGACCAGGATGGAGACAGGCCCTGCAGACCTGAGTATTCACTGCAATGAATGGGTCTTCTTGTCATTCTTCAAGAACTCAAGAGGGTTGCAAACACGGTTCTTTTGAGTGCCAGCAACAGAAATGCAGTCAAGCTGGCTTGTGGGGTTTTTTTGTTTTGTTTTTGTGGTTATTGTTTTGTTTTGTTGGTTGTGGGGTTTTAACTCAGGGCCTAGGCACTGTCCCTGGGCCATTTTGCTCAAGACAATACCTTACCACCTTGAGCCACAGCTCCACTTACAATTTTTGAGGGATTATTGTGGATAAGAGTTTCATGGGGACTTTCCTGCCCAGGCTGGCTTTGAACCAAGATTCTCAGATCTCATCCTCCTGAGTAGCTAGGATTACAGACATGAACAACCAGTGAACAGCACCAAGCCGGCTTCTAAAGAACATTTATTACAGGTCTTATAGGATCCAGAGACCTCTTATCAACAAGTCTTCTTTTCTGTTCTTTTCTTTTCTGGGCTTCTTCCCAGCCTGTGCTCCAGGCTGCCCTTTCTGCATACCAGCCCCTTCTACAGGCTCACCCACTCACCCAAGGCCCAGGGTCACCTTGATCACCAGGACCTCTCAGCTCCTAGCAGCCTACTCCTTACTTCCCTTGCAAATTCTGAAAGAAGTATCTGATACATCCATAACTGCTTTGCCAAAAAGGAATTGTTTGTTCCTAATTTTTCTTCCTCTAAACTTCCTAAGGGAAGAGATTGGCTCTTTTGTTCACCAACTCTATATCTAGTAGGTGTGATTGCGCTTGGCCATTGTCAATCCTCCAAACATTTGCTGCACAAAGGGATGGACTGTTTAAGGACAGATCACACCCACCTAACTAGCTGTGTCGAGGTGAGAGTAGACTTGGGAAGACAGGAGGAGCCAGAACACAGGTAGCTTCCCTCTGTAGGCCCAGGGGACATAAGAATAGGAAATTATTAGAACCTTCCTAAGAGCTGGTTTAGACATGGTTGTCATAAAACTCCCATGTAAATGTTGTGGCTAAGTTTTAGCCTGGAATGAGGGCATATGAAGTGTATTCCCCTCCAGGACCAGGAGGTAGTAGAAACCTCTTCCCTCTCCATAACTGGAGGAGAGTGAAGCTGATGCCTTCCTAAGCATGGAGAAGACATCAGGCTCTCGGTGACATTTGAGGGGAACACAGTAAACAAGAGGGTATGCTCAGAGAAGTGCTGAGGTAGAAGCAAGAACTCTCTTGTTTTCAGATCAGTGTCTCCTTCTGTTTGATCTTTAGAATATGCTAAAAATCTTCAACTTTGCCTTCCACCCACACATGGTGGTTCATAGCAAGATTAACCAGACTGATGTTCATAATGCACTAGGGTAAATTCTGTGGTTCTCTGATGTTTGTTTCTGTGCTAGAGATAATCTGGATCCCAGATTCATCATACTCAGTAGCAGCTGTGCCTCCCAATCCTGCCTCCCTCAAATTATCAGAACTCTTCTTTCACCCTATCTCTGCCCACAGTCTGTACACTAAGATCACACTTCAAGCTGTTACCTGGCCATTGGTGATGCAAGGATAGACTATAGTCCTGCAGTCTTTTCTGTCAAAGCCTTTGGGAGATTGGAAGTCTATTCCTCTCCCTTACCCATTTCTTTGGGCTGGCAGCATAGCCTGTAGATAGCTCTGCTGGGCTTCCCCACACCCACCACTGTCCCGTTGCCATAGCAACGAGACTAAGAAAGTTGGGTATCCTGGTATCCAAGGTTACACAGTGTTCAGATAACTGCTTCATACTGCACATGCATATGGATCCACAGTTGGTTCAATGGGAGGGGTTTTAATTGCATAAAGGTATAGGCAGGTAGCACACCAACCTGGGTCTGATACCGAGCTTCCCTTTTATTTGTATAACTAGAACTCAGGGCCTAATTAGGCATATTAGGTCCCCTTTGCAGTGTTTATTGTAACCTCCCCTGAACCAACACCAGTGAAAGCAGCTCCATTTCTCCCCAGGAAGAAGGGGAGTGGGCCAAAGAAGGGAAGACTTCGGTTGAAAGGATAAATGTTCTCATTTTTTGTAATTTACTTTTTTGTCTAGGTAAAAATTGATTTATGAAATAAGAGGTCAGGACTTCAAACACAACTTTATCTGAGAACACTCAAGGGTCAAGTTTCTGGTTCATGATACACATATAGCCCACTCGATGGATTCAGACCTGAGTAGGGGCAGCAAGCCCATACCCTCTGTCTGGCTCGCTGTGCTGGGTGGCAACTAAGCTCCCCTCAGGTGACACGGGCTGCTCAGACCTATGGGCCTAGTCCAAGAACCTAACTTGTGGTTTACTACTGATAGTTCATTAGTAGATTCCAGAGAAGTAGCAAAGGTATCTCATGTGAACCTACAAAAATCTGGGGAGTAGAAAAGCATTATGATGCCCGTTGTGCAAAGAATGGGAATAGCCCATGTGTCCCTCCCAGCCTCAGAACCCCATGACTTAGGGACAGAATCTGCTAAAGATAGGTTTGTCTCTCACTAGGAGGGAGATTTCAAATGTCTCCTTTCTTTGAATTTCTCTCAGAGAAGTTGAGAGAAATTAAGATGATCCTGTTGACTTCAGTGCTATAATTTTCAATCAAACGTTCACAGTTAATGCAATAATATTTTCCAAACTAGAAGCAAAAAATAAAAAGGAAGAAGGGAAGGAAAGAAGGAAGGAAGGAAAGAAGGAAGGAAGGAAGGAAGAAAGAAAGGAAGGGAGGGAGGGAGGGAAAGAGGGAGGGAGGGAGGGAGGGAGGAAGGAGGGAACCCGAAAACCAAAAAGCAGGACATCAGGACATGTAGTCTAACCAAGGAGTCTTTCTAATTTCTAAGTTGAATGTTATGCAAAAGAATGTTCATAAAAATTACCTGTCATTCAGTTGTATATTCAACCAATTGTCATCAAACTATTTAAATTTGGGTTCTCCCAGAAAGTTGAACATTGATTATGCTATTTGACAAAATAGTCATTTTTTTAGTTCATTTGCCATTTTTCCTTCCAAAATATTAAAGTGATTTTAAAACAATTTCTTTTTAATGTTTTATGAATATAATATCAACTTAACTAGAAATTGATTCCTTGACCAAGGCTTCTAAGAAATCTGGCAGAATTAATATTTAAGGGGAACTGTGAACTTCTGATCATTAACTATGTTGTTAAAAAAATTAGAGTAGAGTCGACTTAAACAAATATGATCTTTGATGTCTAAATCACAATCCATTTTTGTTTTGTTTTGCTTTGTTTATTGTGCAAATACCGTACAGAGGGATTACAATTACATGGGCAAGATGATGAGTACACTTTTTATCAAGCATTGTTGTCTCCTGCTTTGTTTCCCCTTCCCATCCCTTCCCCCTTCTATTCCGCCCCCCCCCAAGGTTGTAAAGTTCGCTTTTCCACATAACGACTTGTACATCTCATTGTTGCAATGGGTCCACCTGTTTCCCTATTTAAACGATTTGTTTTTGTCCATTTTTGAAAGCTGTCAAAGGAATTTTTACCCTAGTTTTCAAGGTTTTTTTGCCCTACTTTCTTTTCAAGAAAGTTTCAGGATTTAATAATAATTCAAACCAGGAAAATTCTGGAATTTCTGAGTTCTTTGCCACCAGAACTATTTTAAGAAGAAAAAGTTGATGATACCATGAATATTATTTCATCCGTGAGACTTTAGTTTTAATTTTGCTTATGTTGTTCCCCAGAGACCTGAGCAGTACAGAACACATCATTTCCTCTAGGTTTTAAATGAATAGAAACCCAATGCCAGTTCAATTTTAGTACGTTTTTACATTGCTTGTAAAATTTGAATTAGGCAAATATGGAAATACCCTTCTGCTATTCAAATTCTCATTTTTCTGCCACCCTTGGGACAATCTATCTTCAAGCCTAACAGTAAGAACTTAAACATTGTTTATAGCATCAACAAAATGTCTCTTTTTGTTTTCAAGTGTTTTGTGAGTCTATATACTTGAGGACTTAATAAATGCTTAACTGATTTACTGGTAGCTTTCCCCTGCTTTATTTTTAGTTAGCATAAACTAATCATAAAAAAAGGAATTTCATTGTGATATTTACAATGTGAATATACTATATTTTGATCAAAATGACTCCCTCTATATCCTTCCCTTTCTCCCTCTATGTTAACAGTTTTGGTGGGTGTCATTGTGCTGTTTTCACACCTAGCCATGCATTGTCTTCACTAGTGATTATTTACATTGTCTTTACTGGTGATTTTTTTTAGGGCAAAAACTAAACAACTGTAAGAACTGTTATGGAAGGTCAGACTCTATCCCCATTTTAAACATTATTTTTAACTTTATAAAATTGTAGAGCTAGAGACATAGCTAGTGGTAGAAAGATTGAGTGTCTAGGATGTGTGACGCCCTATGTTTGATTCCCAAAACTACAAATAAAATAAAATTGTAGACTAACAATCACCCAAATTAGAGTCCCTTGTGGTCACTCTTAGAACTCAAGTTTCTTCTCACATTTCTTACCATAAATATTCAGAAACTCACAAAGGACAAATAGCTACCTTCTACAAGGTTAGCCACATCTTCCCCTGAATTTGACTAGCGTTGTGTGTTCTGACTTGGAGCAGGTGAGATACGGACTTGCAGTCCAGATCTGCAGTAATTAAGCTGCTGCTCCCTAGGAGAAACCACACACCAGAGTGAAACCTGGTACAAAACATCAGCTAGTTGACTTGAATTCCAGAAGCAACCACTCGATTTGCTCCTGATTCGATCTGGTTACACTTATGACCAAATGCAGTGAAAATGGGTCATAAACACAGCTTGCATTACAAAGTCCACCAGACATTGGGCCCTCTCCTCCCACTTTTATCTTTGGTCAGGTGACACACTAGTACAGCCAGACCTTTGTTCTGCTGCCTACCCAGCAGTCAGTACAGCTTCCTATTCTTGTGATTTTTCTCCCATCTGCTCAAACAGGGCCCTCCTCCTACCTTGTTCTAAATCAAGATCCACACAGTGGGCAGCAGCAGCTTTTGCTACTAGAATTTGAACTTGAAGGATGCAACAGAAAATAGAACTGAGCTAGTTGCCTTTGGGGACTTACTGACATCAATTTGGATGGAATTAACGACGTGATTGTCATAGTTCTCCTTCTTTCTGACCTTCTACAGATTCTCCTGCCCATACTATGCTCACACTATGGTATCATCTGGTTTCCTGATGGGTTGTTATAGTTTTAGCTTCTTCATAGAGCCTTTGCATAGCATATTCCTTTGCTCCCTACTGTACTTCTGAGTTCCATTATTTGTTCATTATTTCGACACTTTTGTGTAGGACAGACATTCGTTGCAGATGTAAAGATCCACGCATTCATCTCTCCATCCAGTATTCAATCAATCAATCAATCATCCAATATTTTGAGCAACCATATAAATGTCAGTTAAACAGCAGAGAACAAAATATTCTTCATGTAGTTTATAATCCAAGTAAAAGGAGATAAAAGGGGGAACCGATGATATACATAATAATATACTGTGTTAAATTAGTGCCTTGAAGAAAAAAATAAAGGAAGGGAAATACAGAGTGACAGGTGGGATATGGCAACTTAAAATTGAGTAGTTAGGAATGGCCTTACTTCTGACATAGAGTACAGATCTGAATGAGCTGAAGGAGAATTCCTGGGGATACAATAGCTATGATGGCTAATCTTTTTGTTGGTGGTGGTGGTGATCGTGGGGCTTGAACTCTGGGCCTGGGCACTGTCCTTCAGCTCTTCAGCTCAAGGCAAGCACTCTTATCACTTGAACCACAGCACTGCTTCTGGTTTTCTGGTGGTTTACTGGAGATTCTCATGGACTTTCCTGCCCATGCTTACTTTGAACTGTGATCCTCAGATCTCAGCCTCCTGAATAGCTAGGATTATAGGCATGAGCCACCAGTGCCCGGCATGATGACTAATCTTACATGTCAACTTGACTGGGCTGTGGGATGCCCAGATAATTAATAAAACATTATGTCTGAGTGCATCTACAAGGATATTTCCAGAATTATTGCCATTTAAAGCAGTTAATTGAGTAAAGGAGATCCACACTAAACAATGTGAGTGGGCTGGGAAGGTGGCTCAGTGGTAGAGTGCTTGCCTTGCATGAGGCCCTGGGTTCGATTCCTTAGCACCACATAAGCAAAAAGAAAAGAGCCAGAAGTGGCGCTGTGGCTCAAGTGGTAGAGTGCTAGCCTTGAGCTGAAGAGCTGAGGGTCAGCGCCCAGGCCCAGAGTTCAGGCCCATGACTGGACCCCCAAAAAAAAATTAAAAAAAAATGTGAGCAGCCATCATCAAAACAGCAGAAGCCAGATGTTTGTGGGTCGCATCTGTAATCCTAACTACTCAGAAGGCTGAGACCTGAGGATCGTGGTTCAAAGCCAGCCTGGGAAGGAAAGTCCATGAGACTCTTATCTCCAATTTGTCACGCCCGCCTCGACCAGCAAGGAAGACAGGACACCGAGCTCTTCTCTCTGCAGTTTATTCAGGACCTTTGAGCAATCTTCTGACTGACTGACCCCGGGGAGAATCCCCCACAGCCTTAATTACCTGCTGGGTAGCCAACCCTGATACGCCATGTGGGAACCACCAATTAGGTCCAGGTGCCAGGAAGCAAGCCAGATTCTATGCCTTAGCCATTTAAGGAGTTGTTTACCACAGAGAGCACTCGCCATCGGGAAGGCGGAGGGCGGAAGCCGGGGCCATCTTTAAGGTGCGGCTGCACGCAGCTCTCTACACCAATTAACCACCAAGAAACCAGAAATAGAGATGTGGCTCCAAGTGGTGAAGTACTAGTCTTGAGCTGAAGAGCTCAGGGACAGTGCCCAGGCCCTGAGTTCAAACCCCATGACTGACCCCTAAAAAAGGCAACAGAACCAGCCAGGAAACATTTGGGGGGTGGAGCTCACACCTAAAATCCCATTTACCCAGGAGGCTGAGATCTGAGGATTGCAGTAAAAAGCCAGCCCAGGCAAGAAAGCTTGTGAGGCTCTTATCTACAATTAACTACCCAAAAAAAGTCAGATGTGAAACTGTGCCTTGAGTGGTAGAGTACTAGCCTTGGACTAGCCTTGAAGACAACTTCTAGGTCTGAGTTCAAGCCACAGTACTGGCACAGGTGTGCACCCGCACACACACATGCACACGCATACGTGCGTGCACACACACACACACAGCAACAGAACAAAAATGCTGAATAGATCAGATAGAAGGCTGCTACAAGGCTACTATATGTAAGTGGCCATGGTGACATGGCCCTTCCTTGAAGGGATGGTGGGGTGGTGACAAGCATCAAAAATCTGGAAGCTTTTGTTTTTTGAAAATCATATTAGCATGTATTAAATGTAAGTTTCTTTTTTTAATTTAATTTTTTTTGTGAATATACTGTACAGGGGGTTACAATTACATGGGCAGGATAATGTGTACATTTCTTATCAAGCATTGCAGCCTCCTCTGTTTACCCTTCACATCCCTTCCCAGCCTCCCCCCTACCCCCCCACCCAATCCTCCCCCCCCCACCAACGTTGTAAAGCTTGTTTTCGACATGACAACTTGTACTTCTCATTGTTGCAACAGGTCCACCTGTATCCTTAAACAACTGGTTTTTCCCCATCTCCTCCACAAGTTATACTGACATCAAATATAGTGAAAGCAGGGGTTATACTGTGGGGGAGGGACATACAAAGCAACAAAGAGATAATCTTACAAATGCGTTAGAAACAAATGCATGAAAGAAAAAAGCATTAAAATACATATCTAAGGGTTCATTTTCCTGACATCACATTATCTGACCTTTTCCGCTTGACTCATACATATACTAGATATTGCAAATAAGGGAAACCATGGGACCTATGTTTCTTTGGGCTTGGCTTACTTCACTTAATATAATTTTTTCCAAGTTTTTCCATTTCCTAACAAATGGGGAAATGTCATTCTTTCTGATGGAGGCATAGAATTCCATTGTGTATATATACCACATTTTCTTGATCCATTCATCTACTGAGGGGCATCTGGTTGGTTACATCTGGGTTGGTTCCATATCTTAGCTATGGTAAATAATGCTGCAATAAACATAGTTGTGCTGGCAGCTTTAGTGTGGTCTTGTTTGTAAACATTTGGGTAAATGCCCAAAAGTGGGATTGCTGGGTCATAGGGAAGCTCTATGTGGAGTCTTTTGAGGAACCTCCATACTGCTTTCCAAAGTGGTTGAACAAGTTTACATTCCCACCAACAATGAAGTAAGGTTCCCTTCTGTCCACATCCCCTCCAGCATCTGTTGTTGTTAGAGTTCTTGATTTTTGCCATTCTAACTGGGGTGAGGTGGTATCTCAATGTTGTTTTGATTTGCATTTCTTTTATGGCTAGGGAGGTTGAGCATTTCTTCATGTGTCTATTGGCCATCCTTCTTTCTTCTTCAGAGAAGTTTCTCTTCAAGTCTTTAGCCCACTTATTTATTGGGCAGTTGTTTCTTTGAGGTAAATGTAGGTTTCATTGTGATATTCCCATCCATGCATATAATGTGCCTTGATTACATTTACCCACTCTCTTGCTCTTTCTTATTTCTTCTGTATATGTTTTGAAGATAGTGCTAATAGTATTTGCTACAGATGTGAACAAAGAAATGGTTTTAGGACTGAAAGGGGGAAATAAGAATGAGACACAACTCAGGCCCTCAAGAGCCATCAGGTTTGTGCAAGAGGCAGCCACGGATCTGCGTAGTAGAGACCTAACTAGCCTGGCAAGGGTATGAACATGTTCCTTCATGATTGGGGATGTGAGGGCCAATCAGAAAGCCTGGGTCCAGGGAGAATACATCCACCCATGAATCTGATAGTCCAAAATGGCTTTGGTGTTGCCAGACTGACCCCTTTGTATTTTATCACTGTTAGAAAAGTGAAATCTGTGTTTTCTCCATCTCTCTTGCCTCTGTGTGACACACATCTAGCTGATGACAGCAAGCAGGACCCTTTCTTCCTGCTTGTAGCCTTGAGGTGGTGAAGCCTCGTGCTGAGAACCAGGAGGGGGAAGTGTGGGCTAGAGAGTCTTCCACGATCATGAGCCACTGTTCCAGCTCTGAGTGCCTACTTCTGGTTATTTGTTTTTTTTAAAAATCATCTAAGATAGTGTTTTTACTTGCTTAAGAGCTGCTACTCAATAGTCTGAAGTGTCCCAAGTGTTCCCAAGAAGTGGAGCCAAAGTCTTCTGAACAATGTAGACTTGTGAATAATGAGGAGCTGCTAAGGGTTTATGGGTGGGCGATGTGACTAATTCTTATTCGAGAAAGATCCCTCTGACCGGCAGCCAGAACATAGGAGACAGGAGCCCCATGAGGAAGTATGTGTACCCATTCAACAGAGCTCAGAGTGGGTTAGGTTGGGGGGTGAGCAGTGATGATTCCTTCTCACAGTCTTGCTGGCCTGTGCCCTCTGCCTTCCTATTCTTCCTCTACAACTCTGCACTTGGTGCTAACCCTCCCATCCAACCCTCAAGACTTCTAAATGCAGCCAGTCTAGCAGGCAGCCCTGATTGCCTTTCCTTTCTCCTCCAAGACCTTTCCCAGATTCTGGCCTTGTCTATCCATCTTGGAGACTGTGAACAGTGTGGGTCAATAGACCTTTCTCAGGGGTCAAACTGTCAAATTCTAGACCAGGCTCTGCTGCTATTTGCAGAGGAGCCTCAGCTGTGTTATTTAACCTTAGTAAGTCCTGGTTCTCTACTTTGAATTGGGGTGTAGAAATGGAAAGGGTGGTGATGTGGGTTGTGTGGCCCTAACCTACAGTCAGGTGGGTTGTTGTCAACGTGGTAAACTGAGGTCTCTTCTGGATGCTTATCATTCCAATAACCTCTTCCACTCTGTGTCATAGTACTTGCAAACCCATCATGGGTTGTTCATTCTTCTGGGTCCTGAAGGCCATTAAAATTCCCACATTGTCTTGGTACTAGAGATATTTGGAGAGGGAATCCTTTAATCTCTATCTGCTAGTTGGGGATTGGAATGAAAGGGATTGACTTAGCAAAAGTTAATAAGAATTGCTACTTGAAATACAGTTTAGGGTAAGGAGGGCAGAGGGTACTAAACAGGAATGCCCAGAACTAGATCACCCCGGCTTAGAAAGATACTCATCATAGAACTGCCCTCTTGTGTCCTAGTATCCCTACATTAGCCCTGGGGCCATCCTCACCTGCCCAGTTAGCCTCTTATCACTGTGTCCTTCCCTACTGTTTTCTCCCTAACTTGAGAAACATTTCAGATGACATTGCTGGTCTTGCTTCTCAAAGGCCTGGGATGTCTAGCAAGTGTTAGTTAATACATTTTAGGAGAAAAGTTATATAAGAGTCTAGGAGGTGGAAGACTCTTGCCTTCTGGATAAATCCATGTCCTGTTTTTCACAGTAGAGGCCAACAGCCCTCCCAGACTCCTCAGTTAAGAGATAAGACAGTATGGCCAAGGGTACAAAATGGGTAGGCAACCAAAGCATCATCAGATCCCAGTAGAACCTCTGGATGCAAGAAAACAGGATGCAGAAGTGGGAGGACCCAGACTGCTCAAAGCTGGGAAAGCCTTTTTTTTCTTTGACATCTCTTCTATGCCTCCCCTAGGCAGCCGTTGCTCCTAGGGAAGCAAGCAAAAAAGAAATTATAAGCACTGTTCTTCTGACTGAGGTGGTTTCTGTGTGTCATAACAAAAATTGCCACAAAGTAAGCAGCTGCAAACCCCTACCTTACCCATCGTGGAAATTCCTAGATCAGAAGTTTGGACACTGGCCAACGTGGTTTCCTGCTCGAGGTCTCACAAGACTGAATTCAAGATGGTAGCCCAAGCTTGGATCTTTGCTGGAATTCAGATCTTCTTCCCAGTTCATTCAGATTGTTGGTTTAATTCACTTCTTGAGACTAAGGTTCTTGTTTTCTTTTCATATATAAATTTATTTTAAATTATCTTTACATAGTTGTACAGAGGGGTTTCAATTCAACAGGTCAATTTATGTGTATAGTCGGGGGTTGTTGTTTTCTTGAACTGATAAATCATTCCAAAGGCCTTGTTCTCAAATGCCGTGTCACATTGTCTGTGGCCGTCCCTTCACCATGAAGTGGAATAGGCAGTGAGTGAAGGACCACAGGGCTCCTCTCAGAATGCCTTTCCTTTGTTGCTCAGTAGGAAACTGTGCCAGCTCTCCCAGCCATCCACTAAGAGCTTTGGCTGTTATCACCAGGACTGGTGACATCTGATGTTTGAAAGCCAACCTTCAGCCATCTTCATTAAAAACACAGCTTTGAACAAGAGAAGATGAATGTGACATCTCCAAAGTCGGAAGGAAAAGGCTGAGTGTGGGTTATATCCAAAGCAGAGCTTAGGGCATTTAGACTTGCTTGCATTTTTTTAAAAATAGGAACCAGTGATGTATGAAATAGAACTACAGACCTGCCAACGCTGACCTGCCAGAGCAGGCTGCCAACCTCCCCTAGGCCTGCCTCCCAGGCCTTGGTCCCGCCCCCTGCTTTTACACAAGCCAATGATGTCTGGAGCAAGGAACACCTTCCTTAGTCCCACCTCTCAGGCTTTTGCCAGTGAGTGATGTTGTGGTATATAATCCTCAGCCTTGAATGCTTGATTTGTTGCTACCAGAATTTCTTTTTTTAAGAAAAAAAATCTTGTTTTTTATTTCCTGGATGCTACCAGAATTTTGACCAAGACTTAGAAACAAGACAGTACTCTATTGACACAAAATGACCACATTGGCTTATCAAGGCCTGGGAAAGTCAACTTAGTACCATGGCTTAGGGAAACACAAGAAGTATTTGACCCAGGAAATCCTCTGAATTTCAGATTCTTACTTGTAGAGTTGGGACATGAATAAGCCTATGCACAGGAGGATTTCAGTGAGACACTAAAATCTAGCAACGCCCCTGCTCACCATCAGTATCTGGTAAGAGGCAACTATTGGGCTGCTTTTGCATCTGGTGCTCACTGTGTTCTACGTCCTAGAATGCCCGTCTCCCTCCACAAATTTAATTGTAGACAGGGAATGTTTATTGGTCTAAGAAGCCTCCTTTCAAGAGAAGCTCCTAGCCATGCCTGGGGCATTGGAAGCTTCTAGAGGGAGAGATCATTTCAGAGCTACATGATGGAAGTGAAGGAGTCAGGGAAGGAAGCATGTGGGGAGAGGCTGCAGAAGAAGGATGTATGTTCAAAGGCCTGGAATCCAGAAATACACACTGTATTGCTCAAACTCAAGTCTTTTATACTTGCCCTGATAAGGGCTAGAAGAGTATAGGTATAGAAGAAAGACAGAGAGAAAGACAGAGAGAAAGAAAAAGAAAGAAAAGAAAGAAAGAGAGAGAGAGAAAGGAAGGAAGGAAAGAAGGAAGGAAGGGAAAAAAGAAGACAATAAAACATAGGAGGTATCACTATCTATATTGTTTAGAGGTGTAATTGTTTTGAAAAAGATGTGACTGTGAATTAGACAGTGTGCAAGCACAGTTAATTTAAGACAACAGTCTCCCAAAGCTCAGTGACAACTCCCAGCTAGACTTTAGAATCCGAATCTATGCTACAAGCTGTTCAAGAGGCTACTTTCTTCATGCAGACACTCCCAGGAGCTTCTGCTTCATTTTTCACATGGCAAATGTTTAAATTCAATGATTAGCAGCTTATATGCTTTATGTCAGATGTGCTTCTATGTTTACCCATCACCCTGAGCAGGGTTCTAGAGTTGTTTCATGTCGACATAGGTCATTTGACAGGAAATCTATTTTGGTAACAACCCCCCTTACACACACACACACACACACACACACACACACATCTACCATGGTTGTTGCTTGTCTCTTTTATCACTGCTGTTTTTGAAACCTGAACAAAAGCTTTTTGTTCTTTTGTACTTGTGACCTGGAAGGGAGAGACCCAAAGACTACTTGCAATTGGTCCAGAGGGACAGAGTGCTGATGGCTTTGGGCACTACAGCTATTCCTTTCTGGCTCTTTGATTTCACCCTCATATCACGTTCAGCTTTGTTTATATTCTGTCTTTCTCAAGCTACGCCACACAATGACACCATCTGAACATAAGAGTATCTTCTAAATCTCTTGGTGGGAGGGTAGGAAGGAAAGATAGAAAAGAAAAAGGAAGAAAACTGTGGAAAGTCCTCAGGTTGACCAACTGAAAACTTCTCCAGTGTCCCTCTTCTTGGGTCTCCTGCTTCAATAGTTGTGCAGGCAAACACAGCAGGAAAGACACACTAACCACCCTATTCTGGAGACCAGGTCAGGCTTGTTGGAGCCCCCTGCATATCCTGGCAGGATGGCTCCTGTGCTGGGCCCACCCAAGCTTCCTGCTTCTCTCTTCTATGATCCATTGCAAAGCTTGGGTTTCTCTGCATCTTCTCTTCTAACACAGGGGTTGCTATGGTGATATAAAAGCCCTGTTGTGTTGGAAATGTTGTAGAGAGATAATTTAGCCAGAAGCTTGAAACCAGTGTGTCTACCTTGTTATGGAGATAGAAGCCTTTACTCTGACTTTTCTGTGTGAAAGGACTTCTGGTCTACCTACCTGGAAACAGGTCATTGCCCAGGCCACAGGAACAGGAATGAAGCATCAGGTCTGGGAATGGAAACCTCTGGGGGTGAGGCAAGGGATTAATAGTCTGGACTTCACTTCTTTTAATAATGAGATTATGCTCATCACTTGTGCATTGGAAAAAAAATCTCTGCCAAGTAACTAAATGAAGAGGCAGTCTCCTCTCCTGTTAAGAGTTGTGTTGGTGGGGGTGGGGAGGATAGATTGTGAGCTTCCTGGGAAGAGGGCCTGAGGTTTGCTTGTGTTGTCCCCACTTTCTTTACTCTCCATCTGTCTAATTCTAGGCTCAGTGAACACTCAGTGCCGACCTGACCTGGCTAGTTTGTAACCCACGACAGTGGAAATCAAAACGGATTGAAGGAGGAAGTTATATGGACAGCCTTCTTTTCAAACGTCAGGTGAGGAAGACATGTGGATGAGTTAGAACTCTGAGTTATCACACATGCCTCAATGCATTTCTACACAGGGGCTGGGAAAGTGGCCCCTCCAACCTCCCCCACATGACCTGGGGCAGCCTTGACATCTAGTTCCTGATGACTCTGTTTCAATGGTGACTCATGACATGACCCACTGGCATATTCTGTCTCCTTCCACCCTTTTAAGGCCAATTGTCTTTTTGTTTGTTCTGTAGTAAAATCATAGGGAGGTGACTTACCTGTTCACACTAGCATTTCATAGAAATTACAGTCCCAAAGAGCATTAACCATTGCTGTGCATCTGGAAGATCATCTGGAGCGGTGAGTAATTCGCAACCTTTTTCCCAGCTCGCATCTTAAAAGATGAGACACTTTTCCATCTGCTGGAAGAGTCTTCTACGGCATTAACTCACCCAGGGAGTAGAAGAGGGATGTTCTGTGGTCTCAGGGATAGGGGTATGAGTATCCCATCAGTTATCTAGAGAGCAAAGCGAAGAGACACAATACAAATACATTGTGATAAAGGTGTTTAGACTGGAAGACTGGAAGAAGTCCAGCACTTCCTACATCCTATGTTTCTTCTACCCTTTGCTTACGCTCTGCCGCCAGTTGGAGATCACATAGCAAGTTAGCACCTCATTCCCCAGACGTGAGAAGCCAGGGAGATCCAAGGAAGTGAAATGAGCAGAAACAATAAGTAAAAAAAAAAAAAAATGTTGCAACCTAATACAAAAACTGAAAAGGGCTACCTTGCCTTGTGAAAGAGGAAAATAAATTACCATCATCTTCATTTATTAGTTTAAAATTCAGAAAGAAAAATTATCTAGGAAGGTGTGGAAAAGAGAGTGCAAAAAGCACAGGACATCTGCTGGTGGAAGAGGAAGAGCTGGTGTGTGCTGACCAGGGAAAGTCCTGCTCCAGCTGCTCTTACTGGATGCTCTCCAGGATGGGCAGGGCTGGGAAGGAAGAGTGGAGGATTGTGGGCTTGCGGACATCCCAGCCTACCGACCACAGCCAGCTCTGTATTTAGTATCACTGTGATGGTTGCACACTGGCCTCTCAAGGGCTGACTTTCGCAAGTTGCCCCATGTTTTTCTTTCTTTTTTTTTGGGGGGGGGGTGGGTCCGGTCGTGGGGCCTGAACTCTGGGCCTAGGCACTGTCCCTCATCGCTTCAGCTCAAGGCTAGCACTCTACCACTTGAGCCACAGCGCCACTTCTGGCTTTTTCTTTTTGCCTATATGGTGCTAAGGAATCGAACCCAGGGCCTCATGCATGCAAAGCAAGCGCTCTACCACTGACCACCTTCCCAGTCCCCGCCCCATGTTTTTCTGCTTCAGTTTCTTTGTTTTGAAAAAGAAAATTTTAATGAAAGCATTCTCCAGGTTACTGTAAGGATTAAATAAGTGAGTATGTGTACAGCATTTAGAAAAAGTATCAAGTAGAAAATTAGCAACTGCATTAACAATAATGATGGTGTGGGAGCCTTCCTCTGGCTCTTACTGGGTTCCCAGTAAGCTGATGGATCTTAGAGTTATCGTAAAATCCGAGCAGTGATCTTAGAGAAAAATGCTGATGGTAAGCTGGAGTTTAAACCAGGAGTGCTGGAGCCCATCCTGGATGAATGGATAGAAGACTGAAGTGGTGAGGCCCACACTGTCCTAGCCAGCTTGGGGCCAGGTTCTCGCCATTCATTTTCTCTAAGACCTTGCTTTCAGCACGTCCTGCCACCTCCTCTGTGTCTGCTCACATCACACTGGCAGTGGGTATAACTTCTCTCTCACACACAATTTACAACTTCTTAGACGTTGCCATTAAACCTGCTTTATATTCAGGTCCCTGTGCCCTGCTAGGTGACAACTGGCTACATTGTTGGACAGACTCCAAGCATTCATGATGAACACTGCTGGCCTAGTATCCAAGTGGCCTTCATAACCATCTCAAAGAACAGCCACAATTTCTTGACTCAGTATTTCAGGGAAGTAATATGGTTTTCTGGTCGAGAATAGGTAAAAATAGATCATATCATTGCTTTCTTGTTGCAATCTCAACTATTCTCAGAGCATCATCTGCCACCTGATAAATCTCAAATGCTGCTATTCATATCTACCAATTCATCCTAAAAACATCTCTGGTTGTGGCTCTCCCAAACCAACTGCATCATCTCAGCCTCAAGATCAGCTTTTGTTAGGTTTTGTTACATTTTCTGTGGTGATAGAAAATCACATGATTGCCTAACACAAATAGGTGATTTATTCTTAGTTCTTTCCCCTTCCTTAACCCCTTTCCAGCATTAAGCCCATCAAAAATAGGCTAAATCTAGATTTCCAGAGTTTCCTAGGATGTAGGACCTTTGGTATTTAAAAAAAAATATGACAGTCCTTGGCACTCAGTCACAAAGTAGTCACCCTAATGAACTTCACCCTACATGAACTTCTTGGTCATTCTTCATGGTTGTCTTGGTGGTTTGGGTTCTTATTGCTGACCATCTGGATTACTATTTTAGCCCACTAATGTGTCTTGGTTCCCCAGCCTCACCCCCTCAAAGTCACAGTCTAAACAACTGGCAGAGCTTCTTTTCAGAAGTGACTCTGAGCAGGTCACTTCCCATCCTGCCTCATCCCTGACCCTGCTGGTTTCTCAGGGCTCCCCATGGTCTATAGCATAGAGCCAAGATCACTACTGAACACACAGCAGCCTCTGTGCTCTGGCTCCTGGCAACCACTCCCAACTTCCAGCAACCTGCCAGGCACCTTTACACACTTGTAAAACAAGCAGGCCTCTCAGATTCTCCATGCCCTCATTCCAAACTGCACAGGCTCTTGTGTTTGTGTCTTTGCTCCTAATATTTGTCTTGATTTAGCCTTCCATAGATGTGGAGCCTGGACACTGGTAGTTATATGTAAATGGTTTGTGTTACTTACTTTTAGTCATTGTCCCAAGTACCTGAAGGAATTTTAAAAGAGGAAAGATTTATTTTAGTTCATGGTTTCAGAGATTTCAGTTCATGCTTTCTTGGCCATGTTACTTAGGCTTGAGGCACAACTGAACATCATAGCCTGGGAATGTGTGGTGGAAGGGTCGGCCCAACTCATGGCAGCCAGGAAGCAGAGAGGAGGGAGGGGATGGAGAGGGGAAGGGAGGGGGTGGAGAGGGGAAGGGAGGGGACTAGTAATGAGGAGAGGAAAAGGAGAGGAGGGGAGAGAAGGGGTAAGAGGAAAAAGAGATAGTCCAAGATGGGAGAGTAGAGGGAAGAGGAGAGGAGGGGAAGGGAAAGGAGAGAGGAAAGAGAATATCCCAGGATACCCTGACACATGAGTCAACACCTAGGCACCTTACTGTTAGTATTATTTGCCATTGAGGACATGGGGCCAGACTTGGGCAGAAGCTTCTAAAACTGGAAGCCAAAATAAATCCTTCAATTGTTCAAGTTGGATGTTTTATCATAGCAATGAGAAAGTCTGACTAACACAGAAAAGGTTCTAGGTAAAATTCTGCAAGTGTGGGAATCCTTAACTCACATGCTTAAGGATCATGTTTGTAGCCTCTACCACATACTTCAATAGCATCTAGAGTCAAGTGCCCAGGGATGGTACACAATATATCTTTATTATTTATTAATTGAACTTTCCATTTTTTTCCACTTTCAGTGATGGGGTTGACCAAAGCCAGGGATTCCTACAGGCTAGGCAAATGTTCCACACTAAGCAATGCCCTGGCCCCTCATGCCATATTCAATCAGCTCTATTCCTGCTAAGTCAGAGTTTTCTCCTTCCTCCTCCTTAGACATCCTTTTAAGCTTTCCTTGCTTCAGGGACAAGATCATTCCTTTCCAAGTGACACAAAAATCAAAGGTAGAGGCATATGTTAGTTGTGGCTCCTGTGTTGATGGCTTTTCATACCCAGTATGTGGTACTGTTTTGAGAGGTTCTGGGAACTGTAAGAGTGGGCCCTAGGTCAAGGAAGCACATCACTACATCTTTTGCTGAGGGAAAGGAGGTCTTCTTCTTCTTCTTCTTCTTCTTCTTCTTCTTCTTCTTCTTCTTCTTCTTCTTTTTCTTCTTCTTCTTCTTCTTCTTCTTCTTCTTCTTCTTCTTCTTCTTCTTCTTCTTCTTCTTCTTCTTCTTCTTCTTCTTCTTCTTAATCTTCTTCTTCTTCTTCTTCTTCTTCTTCTTCTTCTTCTTCTTCTTCTTCTTCTTCTTCTTCTTCTTCTTCTTCTTCTTCTTCCTCTTCCTCTTCCTCTTCTTCTTCCTCTTCTTCTTTTTTGTTAGTCGTGGGGCCTGAGCTCTGGGCATTGTCCCTCACCTCTTCATCTCAAGGGTTGTTCTCTACCACTTGAGCCACAGCACCACTTCTGGCTTCTTCTGTTATGTGGTGCTGAGGAATTGAACACAAGGCCCCATGCATGCAAGGTAAGCACTCTACCACCAAGCCACCTTCCCAGCCTGGGAAGGGGGATCTTTTAAGACCCCTGGGGACCTACTAGGTTCACATGTGAGCAACCTCTGACACCATGTTGTTCTGCCCAAGCATCTGGGGCCAAACAACCAGAGGATAAACCAGCTAGACCTTCTTTTACATTGTTTATGTCAGGTGCCAATGGCTGACTTCTTGTTGTCCTAGCTACTCAGGGGGCTGAGATCTGAGGATCTCAGTTCAAAGCCAGCCTGGGCAGGAAAGTCCATGAGACTCTTATCTCCAGTTAGCCACCAGAAAACAGAGAGTGATACTGTGGCTCAAAGTCATAGAATGCTAGCTTTGAGTGAAAGAGCTCAAGGACAGCGCCCAGACCCTGAGTTCAAGCCCTGTGCTGGCCAAAAAAAAAAAAAAAAAAAAGTTGTGTATGTCAGCTTTTTGGTCACAGCGATGAGAAAGTCTAATGCTGAACGTGTTCCAGGCAAAATTCTGTGAGGAAAGCTATCCCTAAATATTTTGTGGCAATGGTGGCCTGCCTTGTCCATTCATCTCAGAACTTTGGGGGGTGGTCTGGCTAGTGTGTGAGCCTGAATACTTCTTTACCCACTGTTAGTTCAACCGCTGAACTCACTGTCTACCCACAAGTGGACCAGAAGGACCATGCAAAAGACCTCAGCTTCTTCTGTTTAGGGTTAGGTAATTCTGAAATATGTATTCTAAACCAGCTCTCAATTTCACTGTATTGGTGGCCCAGAGTGGGTCCCCTGTGCTCTTTCAATATATTTCTCATACTCAAATCCTTACCTCCAAATCTGCTGTGGAAACACACAAAATAACAACAACAACAACAACAACAAAACCCAATCATTATAATAGGGGACCCCAGGCTTTCAGATTCCTCAGAGCAGAACTCTTGGATCAGCTTGGCCCTAAAGCCCTGCCTGAGGTGATGAAAATGTCCAGATCTGTCCTTCTGTGTCACTAGCCGTTAGGCACAGGTGTCTGTGGCACACCTGCAATGCAGCTGGTGGGAGTGAAAAGCAGGACTGTACATTTTACTGGATTGAAATAGCCACATGCAGATAGTGACTAGATGTCAGAGAGTGCCATCTAGCGGACAGTCGCGTATTTTCCTTGCTCCCATATTACAGAAGTGAAGAATGAGTTGACCTGTGGAAGCAGGTTGAAGGTGGTAAAGAAGGGCTGGAAGAAGATTGCTTTTGACAATGTCCTTTCTTCCCTGGAAGAAAACCATGTGGTTAGAGATCAAGAGCACTTCACTTAAAGCAGACACTATCCGTGAAAGAATCCAACCAGCATCTGGATACTGGTGGCTCATGCCTGTAATTCTAGCTACTCAGGAGATTGAGATCTGAGGATCATGGTTTGAAGCCAGCCTGGGCAAGAACATTTGTGAGGCTCTTATCTACAATTAGTCACCTAAAAACCAGAAATGGAGCTGTGGCTTAAAGTAGTAGAGAATTAGCTGTGAGAAAAAAAGCTTAGGGACAGTGTCCAGGCTCTGAGTTCAAGCCCCAGGACCAATTAAAAAAGACAGACAGACAGACAGACAGACAGAGAAGAATAACATGGGTAGGGCTTACTAATGGTGCTGCTGTATCATGCAGGATGCTCATACTCTTGTAATTAATTCAAATGAAATCTTTCCAGTTTTCTGGTAAAATCCTCCAAATCTAAGCTAACAGAATGCCTCTTGTTTGTCTTTTAACCACACATTCTTACAGATAAGGCCATGACCTTGAGTTTCTTAAGCTGTCATGACAGGTTAAGAGCAGTCCCACAGACAATATTAAACACATTTTCCTAGGAGAGAATGTTTGTTGATAAGCATTTATAGTGCAGAGGATGGAATCAAATCGTTTCTCCGGAAGGAGTGAAATCAGACTTTCATGTGTCCAAACATGTTCTGAAAACCTTGTGAAAAAGTTACAATTGAAAGGAGTGTGCATATGTGTGCACGCACGCGTGCACATGCATGCTAATCCTGGGGCTTCTACTCAGGGGTGCTGCTTTGTCATTTATGGCTAGAATTCTATCACTTGAGCCACATTTCTACTTTGACCTTTTGATGCTTAATTGGAAATAAGAATCTCTTAGGTTTGTCTGCCTGGATTAGCTTTGAACTGTGATCTTTAGATCTCAGATCAGAGCTCTCCACTATCTGCTGAGTAGGTGGGATTATGGGTGTGAGCCACAGGTGCCCAATCTTCTCTTGGTGTTGTTGAGACAAAGGACACAGCACAGTGACAGGTAAGTGCTGGTGATGGGGGAGGGCAGTGGGGAGGAGGGTGTCCCTGACCTGTGCTGATGCTGGAGTCTTCCCCTGGATGACTTTAAGTAGGATCCTGAATCTTTCATCTGCAAACTTGAGAAAATAACAGATCCTGCCTGGGAGACTGGGGTAAGGATTACAGGAGGAGACCAGTAAGTGCTTGGCCTTCAGAAAGCACTTCCTTGATGCTGTTGTCATTACTATGGACCTCAGACAGACTCAAGTTCAAATCCCAGGTCAGTCATTTATGTGAACTTGGCCAAGCCACTTAGCCTATTTATCTGGAGCATTTTTACTTTTAAAATGGAGAAAACCCTACTCTGAAGTGGTGGGGGGAAAAAGATTAATTGTCGACGGCACTTGGCATGATTTAATAAGTCACTATTGTCCCTCCTTCTCTCTGGGAGAGGCATATGGTAGATACATAACAGACTCTCTGGCCTGCTTTTTTCCTTAAACTGAAAAAATCCTAGGCTTTTTTTACTTTGTTTTAGTGGATTCTAAAATTACTTTTTCATTGATCCTGAAATTTCCTTACCATACTTAAAAGATACACCAAAGTCGTTTATTGATAATGGTTGTGAATAAACTATTTTACATGCTAACTTCAGTCATGTTGTTGATATATAGTCAATTCTACTTCAGGGATGCACCATGTGGACTAAAAGTAGGAATGAACTAGCCTTGACTGAACACTTTGGGTCTAGCACTGTATCCCGAGTTTCCCACGTGACACCCCTTTGTCTTCCTAGCAGTCCTTTGTTATCCTCTAACGGGCTATTGTTATTTATTGTTATACGCATTTCTTATATAGGAAAATGGAAGTAGAGACAATCCATATGTCATCCAAGATCAGAGGAAAGCAGAGTTGCAAAGCCAGGCTGCCTCTCTCCGAGCCCTAGTATTTCATCCATTCTATCTTACCACGCTGTTCTTCAGGGATTCTTACTCCTGCAAAATCTTGTCAAAACTGAGCCTAGGATACTTTATAGTAAGGATGGTGGGTAGAGATGGACAAACCTTCCCCATGTAATTCTAGGACTCAGGGAGACTTGACCCTTAGCCATTTCAGCCTCGTTCTTCCCTGCCCTTGAGCTGGTGGGTGCCACTGCTCCTTGCCTTCCCACCCTCCCCTCGGGGCTTGTGTGTACAGCATTGTCCTCAGTGGCAGCCCAGGACACTGGGCTTCTGTGCTCACTGCTCTGAAGATTAGGAGTCTAGTGATGCGTGGCACGGGATTATGGACTCAGCAAAGAGCTTGGCCAATTGGTTTCCTGCTCCAGCTCCATGGCAGCCTTCCCTCAGTCTGATGGAGATAGTTAGGTGCCGATTGGTGGTCGATGGGAATGCAGTCAGGCTGGCAAGCATGTTACAAGCAAGAAGTCAGAAGCAAGTTTGCTAGTTGTTTCTATCCTCTCCATCTTGGTGTCTCTCTGTCCAGTAAACAGGATGGATGTGATTTTCCAAACATGAAAATATTGCAAAATCCTCCCTGCGCCACCTCCTTCTTTTCTAGCAAGATAGTATCTCCTTTTGGGGCTTGCTGGGGCGGGCTGAACAAATAACCTTACATGGGCTAGATCCAGGCTTCCGGTCACATAATCCACATTCTTGGCCTCCTGAGTCACTGTCATTAGCTGACCTCTTTGGAAAGCCAGCAGTGTGGGGGTGTACATGACAGGAAACCAGATAAGTCCCATCTGTGTGCACATGTTTGCAGACCCCTTTACCTGGCTTTAGAGATAGGATTTCACATTTAAAGTAATGTAACTTTAAAAAAAGAAATTCTCGCCTAACTTTCTTAATCCTGTAATGGAGTCAGGGAACATTTTTGGACAGGAAGACATACGGCTGCCAAGAAAGATCAAATCAGAAGGCAAGTTCCCGCTTCCCCTGTGCCACCCCCTCCCCCGAGACTGGGTCTCACTACACAGCCAGACTAATATCAAACCCTGGATCCTCTTTCATGAAACCTCAGCGCCAGGGTTATAGTCTTATGCTACCATGGCTAGCCAAAAACATCTCTTTTGATCCAAGTCCTCTCTAACTGTTGATTTAAAAAAATGTTCACAATACCAGTTTTTCAAATCTAGTCTTCATTCCAAAGTGTTTCCTACGCTCTTTAATAAACTTATAACTGTCAGGACAAACTACTCTTCTGTGGTAGATTCATGTTGTCTGAATGGAAAGCAGCTTTGGAAGCTCTTTGCTGGAAGGTTATCCTGGAATGGCTGAAGAATTCCAGTCTCTTTACCCCTTTCTCTGTCTGCCACATGCTCACCGCCTATCTAACTGGTTTGCATATAAACTTTAGTTTAAAAAATCATATTAATACTATCCCTGGCTCAAGTGGTGGAGTGCTTGCCTAGCAAGCATAAGGCCCTGGACTGAACCAGCAATCAAGCACACGTGAGTGTAGTGCCACTGCCCTGGCTCCGCAGTGTCCCAGTGGGAACGGAGGTCTAGGCATGGGGTTGGAACACCTATGCTCACCTAGGAGCTGGTTGACCCCTACCCCAGGGAACTTGGCCACACTCTCAAAGACCCCTGGGACTGATAATACAGGTATGCAGACAAGGAAAGAGGGCTGGGAGGGATACATGAAGAAGCAAAGCACATGAGAAGGTGGTACTCTCACCTACCAGGTGAGAAAGCTAATCTGGCATTGTCACTTCTTTGATTTTTTTTTGAAAGCCATATATACAGATATTTTAAAAATCAGACTATTATAATATTCTGGTGTATGTGTGTGTGTGCATGTGTGTGTGTGCACATGTGTGTGTGCATGTGTGTGTGCATGTGTGTGTATGTGCACGCGTGTGTGTGTGCTGCTACTGGGTCTGAAACTCAGGGTCTGAGAGCTGCCCTTGCTTTTTGACTGAGCCACACATCCACTTCTGGCTTTTTACTGTTTAAGGATAAGAATCTCATAGACTTTTCTGCCTGGGCTGGCTTTGAACCTCAGCCTTCAGATTTCAGCCTCCTGAGTAGCTAAGATTACATACACAAGCCATTGGTACCCAGCTAAAAATATCTTAGTTTTAAAGTTTGCAATTGCTGTCCTTGAATACCTCAAAAAATTGTGTTTTGGAAGCTTAGTCCTCAGAATATACAGATGAGAAGTGGATAAAGGTGATCAGATCATTGTGGGTGCTGATTTGGGGAGAGATTAGTATTAGTCTTTCAGAATGAGTTACTTGTTGACAAGGTGGTTGTTAAGGATGCATCCATGAGCTTACCCCTTCCTGCAGACGGGTTCACTTTCTGCTTCTCTACCAGTTGGGATGCAGCAGGGGCTGGGAGGGAGTTTAGGAGTAAGGAGGATCACCAGAAGCTGAACCAATGGAGCTACCATGTTATAGATTTCAGCCCCCAAACAGTGAGCTAAATAAAACCTCTTTATAAAACACTCCACCTCAGGTCTTTTGCTATAGAAACAGATAATGGATTGATATAACAACTAACAAGTGGGAAAACAAGGACCCAAACAAAACATATCCAGAGTTCACATTTGGTGAATGTGAACTTTACAACCGCTAGAGGAATTTCCCACAAAGGACAACTAGACAACTAGACCTAGTCTTGCGGTCCACTCTTAACAAGCTTAGAGGACATCATTGCATACATTTGTGGTACTTGACCATATTTCAGTCTTCATTTTATGTGTCTGGGTTTTGTTCTGTTTCATCCTCATGACTTAATACTATTAACTATTATCTTGCCCGATTGTATGTAACAGTGAATACATGGTTGAGGAGTGAAAAGGGCAATGTTACTTAACAGCAACACATCTGTCTTCCAAGTCCAAATGGGTAGACACGAGAGAAAAGGTTTTTAGGTTAACTCTTGGATTCTAAAATGATCATGGAAATTCCACTCCTTTGGCAACTATCCATAGTCATATGACCCAACTCTGGCCAGTGAGAGTAAGATTTGGGGAGGTGTACACTTCAGAAAGTTTTCATGATGAAAACTTTGAGGAAAGTAATTGTAAATCCCAGATCCGCTAACCCTGGGACTCTCCTCTGCTTCTGGTTAGATAAAATAAACAATTTTTCTTTTATTGTAACAATACCATACAGAGGTTATAGTACATGAGTAATGAATGCATATCCTATCAAGCACTGTTACCTCCTCCTTTGTTTTTCCCCTACCATCCCTTCTCTCCCCACCTCCACAACTCCTCCCCCCCCCACACAAGTTGTAAAGTTCGTTTTCAACATAGTGTATTGTACACTCTTATTGTTACAATGGGGCAACCTGTATCCTTATTTCAACATTTAAAATAAACAACTTTTCTTATACTGTTTTTTGGGTTTTTTTGTCAGTCGTGGGGGCTTGAACTCTGGGCCTGGGAACTGTTCCTCAGCTCTTCAGCTCTAGGCTAACACTCTACCACTTGAGCCACAACGCCACTTCTGGTTTTCTAGTGGTTTATTGGAAATAAGTCTCTCTCGGACTTTTCTGCCCGGGCTGGCTTTGAACCCTGATCCTCAGATCTCAGCCTCCTGTATAGCTAGGATTACAGGCGTGAGTCACCGGTGCCGGGATCTTATGCTGTTTTTAGTTAGGTTTTTCTTTTGTTTATTCAAAAGCATCTAACTGATATAAAAGGAAACTTCTCAGTCATTAACCATCCTCAACTCGCAAGTACAGAGGGGATTAGCTGGTTGGCTTTCAAGGCCTGTAGCTTTGAGAAGACTGGATTGAAGACTATACCTCTAATGTCATTGGCAGGTATTGACATTCACTCAATATGTACCAAGTGCCTATGTGAAACCCCACCCCTACTGGTCTTAAGAAAGAGTAACAGTAGAAACTAGACTTATGCTTAAGCACAGACATTAAATTCTAAAGATGAAAGATGAAGGGAGTGATTACTGGAAAAATCAAGAAATATATTTTCTTCTCACAATTCCTTAGGAGTCTTAAACTAGCAGGATTGTGCTCAACTTCGTTGGATTTTTTTTTCTTGTATATGAAAAAACTTAAGTCTAATGCAGTGACTCAAGCCTATAATGCTAACTACTTGGGTGGCGGAGATTAGGGAACTGTGGTTTGAGGTTGATGCAGGCATAAAAGTTCAAGTGGAGCCTGTGAAGGTGGCTCAGTGGTAAAGTGCTTGCTTTACATGCATGAGGCCCTGGGTTCAATCCTCAGCACCATAGAAGCAGGAAAAAGCCGGAAGTGGCACTGTGGCTCAAGTGGTAGAGCACTAGCCTTGAGCTGAAGAGCTGAGGGACAGCGCCCAGGCCCAGAGTTCAGGCCCTACGACCCACCAAAAAAAAAAAAAAGTTCAGGTAACCAATGATTGTGCTTAGTGTCATGCTTCTATTATCACAGCTATGGGTGAAGTGCATCTAGGAATATAGAAATCCAGGATCGCCTTGACACAAAGAAAAATCATAAATAACTAATAAAAAAAAGAAAATGTGCTTTAGTGTCTTTAATTTTTAGTGTCTCTGCAGCTAGCAGAAACACTAATAACTCCACAATGCTCTGGGTCAGGAGCATCCAGTCTTAGTAAAGCTCTGATGTGGGCAATCCCTCCACAGTGGCTGTGGGTCCAGACAGGCTGCCTTTTGATCTGAGACTCCCCCTCCTCATTTTAGGATTCTTCTAATCTGATCCTGTGGAAGCTCCAGAAAGCCCAACAGATGGTGATTGTGATGATGCCAGTGATGATCATGGTAATGATGGTGGTGGCGATGGTGATTGCAGCCGTGGTGGTGGTGGTAATGGCTACCTCGCTGAGACACAATATGTGGCAGGATTTCAGTGACTTACATTCAGTCATCTGAATCCATTACAAACCTCTGAGGTTACAGATGAGAGGCCCAACATTACATAACTAAAGTTGAGATCCAACGCCAGGCAAGTCTACTTCTGGGCTTGGGTGAGGTCCCTGCCCCACTCTTCTTCCAAGTATTGATAGCATTTGCTGCTGAAAGGGAATGGAGAAGACTTCTCATTCAGTGAGATTTGGATCCTTCCTTCCTTCCTTCCTTCCTTCCTTCCTTCCTTCCTTCCTTCCTTCCTTCCTCTTCCTTCCTTCCTCCCTCCCTCCCTCCCTTCTCCCCTCCATCCTTCCCTCCTTCCTTCCTTCCTTCCTTCCTTCCCTTCTTCCTTCCTTCCTCCCTCCCTCCCTCCCTTCTCCCCTCCATCCTTCCCTCCTTCCCTTCCTCCCTCCATCCTTCCCTGCCTCTCCCCTCCTTCCCTCCCTCCTTTCCTCCTTCTCTCTTCCTCCCTCCTTCCCTTCCTTCCTTTCTGCTTCCTTCTTTCCTTCCTTCCTTCCTTTCTGCATCCTTCCCTCCCTTTCTTCCCTCCCTTCCTTCCCTCTCTCCCTTCCTCTTTTCCTTCCTTTCTTCCTTCCTTCTCCCCACTTTCCCATAATCTACATTTAGCCACATTAAAAATACTAGACATAAGCCAGGTACCTGTGACTCATGCTACTTAGGAGCCTGAGATCTGAGGATCAAAGTTTGAAGGCAGCCAGGGCAGGAAAGTCCATGAGACTATTACCTCCAATAAACTACTCAGAAAAAGCCAGAAGTGGTGTTGTGGCTAAGTGGTAGAGAGCTAGCCTTGAGCAGAAGAAACTCTGTGAAACCGAACAAAATATAATATAGCCATTTTAGGTTTAGATTCCATCCTGTTAAGGCACTATAACGAACTCCAAGAACTGTATCAGCAACTCCCCTTGAGCCCAAATTCCAGGAACAACCCCCTTTACAGTAAATTCCACTAACTACAGCTAAGTTCCAAATGTTCCTGCAAGATAAAGACCACTTGGTCCCAGCTCAGATCATCTGCTTTAGCCAATCATTTCAAAGAGCATCAGCCCCTTGAACCAGCCAACCCCCAGTCCCTGGTCGGTTCCCCACTGGTTAAACTAATCATCTTTTAGAATTATTTTATTGGGGCTGGGAGATGGGAAGGGATGGAAAGGGGAAACAAAGGAGGAGGCAACAATGCTTGAAAAGAAATGTACTCATTACCTTGCTCATGTAATTGTCACCCCTCTGTATGGTATTTTCACAATGAAAAAAACTGAAAAAAAAGAATTATTTTATGAATTTCCCGCAGTGTGATATGGTTTGCTAAGTTGCTATGGTATATAGAATGCCCCTGAAACCCTATAAAAGCCCTGCTGAAGGAAGGGTCATGGCTCTCAACTCTGACCAGCTGCGTTGATGATGGTTGTGAGTCCAGACTCGAGCTTGTAATAAATGACTCTCGTGTTCTTACATCGGTATCGGCTCCTTGGTGGTCTTTGGGGATCCTTATCTGGGCATAAGAACTCAGGGACAGTGTCCAGGCTCAGAGTTTAAGCCCAGGATTGACAAAAAAAATACTAGACATAGAAACCATCTCTCAACCTTGGGCGTATCTAAAGAATATACACCTTACTATCGATATGCTAACTCTCATAAAAGCCCATATTCCTATGTGTCTTATTCCCCAAACATACTAATATTGCTGAAACATACAAAGAAGAGGAAGAAAATTGGAAAATTGGGACTTTGTCATACAGCTTCCATGTGGTCCTGTCTATAGCCTTGGCTAGAACACTTCTGACTTAGTGGAGTGGGTAAGAGTGAGGAGGGAATTAGTCAAGTAGACACATGGAAGGTAAGCTTGGGCTTGGTTCTTAGATCGCTGGACTCATGGATCAAGAGTTAAGTTACTGACATGTCGTTTCAAAATGCTCATTTGATGTTCTTGGTTTCCATGATTCTCTTTCTCCAGTTAGATGGCACTGCTATGTGTTATAAGCCTATACATGCTTAGATGACAATAATCCCCCAAACTTGGCAGCATCCATGATATTCATGGATTCTGGAACTTGATCGGGACAGAATGAGGATTGCTGGCTTCTCTGCTTCACTGTAACTGAGGTGGCAGTTGGGAGCATTGAAGGCTAGGGACTGCTACCTGCTGAAGGTTCATCCATTCATATTTCTGGTGGGGTCAGCTGGCTGTTGCTTGAGGGCCTCAATTCCTTCCATGTGGTCTTTCCGTTTGGATAAGTTTGAATGTCCTACTATATAGATTCTAAACATACACATCCAGAGGGATGGAGCAGGAGAAGAAGAGGTAGGAAGCAATGTGAGTGCCAGGTAGAAGCTGTGACCTTAATTGTGATCTAGTCACATTTGGTAGATCCACGATCTTTGTGATCTGGGGTCATGCAGCATTAGTTACTTCCCATTCTTCAGTGGTTCAAGCAGTTGTTAGTTGGGGCGTAGATTCAAGGGGGTGCTGGGGAAACAAATGCCACTTCTCAGCATGCAGGGCATTACAGGAAGAGCAGGTGGAAGGCAGCATAACCCCATCTTTGGACAATAGAATCCACTCATCCGTAGGATGATGACAGTAGTGCCAATAATGGCAGTAGCCTCCAAATGAACTTTCACTGTCCTTCTTACATCTGAGAGACTGCCCCCACCTAAGAGTTTAGCAAAGACTCTGAACATCAATTTTAACAGTTACTCATCCTGAATATCATTCCTGAAGAGCCTTGTTTTGTAGCTAGTTAATATGAGGCTGTCATCTGTATTAATGTACCACTACCCAATGAGAACTAATTGCAGTTAATAGGGATCTGTCATGTAGAGATGATATTACTTAGCTTATATGACTTAATAATGGCCCTAGAAGAAGGGAGTCTGTACTATGGTTTTCTTTTGGTGTCATTCAGCTCATACTGCCTGGGTAACCACACAATGCAAACTATTTGCAAATGACAGTACAATGAATGCCAGAGCACTAAGCACAGGTATCCACTATGCTATATGTTAGAAGAAATATTTCTTTCCTGGTTCACACATTTTCCTTTTGATCTGATGTTTAAAAAAAATTGTGTATGAAAAATGGAACTAAGGTTGACTTTTATTCTCTACTTTTCTTTATTTTCTAATTTTTTACATGCATATACATTAACTCATGAAAATAACAAGTAAAATAGTAAAGGTAACAAGTAAAAATAATAAAATAATCATTAAATATATTAATAATAAGTTAAAAAATGTTTTAAAGCTTCCATTAATAAGAAAAACATGAGACCTAGCCTCCGATCTGCCTCTGTCAGTCAGCTCCCTAGCCTCCGATCTGCCTCTGTCAGTCAGCTCCCTAGCCTCCGATCTGCCTCTGTAAGTCAGCTCCCTAGCCTCCGATCTGCCTCTGTCAGTCAGCTCCCTAGCCTCCGATCTGCCTCTGTCAGTCAGCTCCCTAGCCTCCGATCTGCCTCTGTCAGTCAGCTCGTGACTCACGTCCTGGCACTAGCCACCTGTGACTTTGTTTCCACAAATGTCAATGTGGGCATCATTCCTAACTCCAGAGCAACAAGATTGCACTATCTCAGGAGTGAGCATATGCAATGTGTTTGGGGAAAGGTATTAGGCAAAGTTAAGTAAGATGTATTACCATTACGAAAAGTAATAATGCAATGGCTGAATTATTGCTCTGTTTACCCAACAGGCCAGGCCACTGCAAAGTCTAAAGCTCAAGTACAGCATCCACAGTGTGGTTGGAAATTCTGCAAAGCTCCTGAACACACACACACACACACACACACACACACACACACACACACGTCACTATGTGATATGTGTTGGTAGGAAGACTGGCCTAAGAGGTACCTTACTCCTGAGCAGAAATAAATTTCTTGAAAAAAATATATATATATATTTATTTATATTTAATTTTGTCGGTCGTGGGGCTTGAACTCGGCCTGGGCGCTGTCCTTCAGCTCTTCAGCTCAAGGCTAGCAGCCCTACTACTTGAGAAATAAATTTCTTTTAGCATTTTCTTTCTTGGCCTTGGTATCTATAACTATATGCAGCACCTGGGAGCTCATAAATAATGGATCTTAAGTATTCTTCGCATCTGCACAGGGCACTGTTTCTGTCTTATCAGTCTGTCAAGCAAAAATTTAGGGTCAAAGCAAAATAGCAAATTTCTTTGAGAACACCAATGTGGAACAACAGCTGCCTAGAGAAATGGTAATGAGAGAGCCATCACTTGATCCTCACTCCCAATATGCATTTAAAACCAACTATCATAACTTTCGATGGATCTTCATGGGGAAAAATCTCATCAGCTAGGACCGGAGACAGGACAAACTACATTACCTAGAATTTAAGAAATTCGGAGTTTACACAAGAATCTGTTCAGAACTGAGAGTCTATACAGCCTCAGGTGAGTGTCCACATAACTGGGCCCTGGGTTCCAATGGTGGTGATTGGGGTGATTCAGGATCAGGCCCTCTACCTGCAACTGTTGCAAGGATCCCAGAGGGCTCCCCACTCAAGTCTTCCTCTTCAGTATTTGTGAATCCTCCCTTCATCCACACTAGGAATGACTTCAGTCCCAGCTGCCCCAAGCTGACCTCAGCTTCTAGGTGATTCCTTACACTGCAGTAGCTCCTATCTTCCTATTCTTCCTCCAGTCTGGTAATGGGATCTGCAGCCACAATGGTGTGGAAGTGAGGGACTGTGTCTAGGTAAGCCACCTTGTTTTCACGGTCATCCTGGCACCTAACCAGGTGATGAGGGCTGTCCAACCAGCCTCCAAGGCTAGAGGTGCGACAAGCTATTCTTTAAATTGCAGATAGATTTTGTTGTTTAGACCCCAAGAGGATATGTAAATGTATTATGTTGTTTAGACTCAGGGAAATCCCACCTCCCAGGTGATGGGCAATCTTGAATCCTGAAAGGCAGGGGCAGGGACTTGGATGATAGGTTATTGGACCTGTCAGTCCCTAGAGCTGACTGGGTTTTAGGGTGAGACCAGTGTGGAGGCCATTAAGCCAGGCCTCGTGTGCTGTGTCCTGTCTCCTGGCCCAGCTCCTGTCAACATGGTGTCCCACTTCAACCCTCCATTAAGGTTGATCTGGGTTGTTGGTATTGTTTTTCTGCTCTTTCTTTCCTCTCCTGCTCTCATGGCTCAGTTTTCTAACAGTGTTGACTGTATTCATGGGACTGCAGGTCTTTGTGACAATAGCTTGTGCAGATACAAGCTTTCTAATAAAGACTCTCGATTCGACTTCTCAAAATGTGGCTTCTCTCTATCATGCTGGCTGGATTTACCTTACAATGGTGTCACTTGGAGTCCTCAAGCAACCTCAGTCAAGATGACATCTTTGTTCTCCCAGGGGGGAAACCTGAGCTCAGGACTTAGCCAGGACCAGGGACAGCCACGCCCACCTGTCCTGAATCCCAGGCTTCGGCCCATCTGCCCCTAGCTCTCGTTGTTCCCTACTGCTGTCAGCCCTCCTCCCTTGTTGGGTGTTTGGCTTCTTATGTATTGTGGCCACTAAACTGCATGGCTCAGGGCCCATACATGGCAGAGGTGTAATCTTTGGGATGTCAGTAAATTCAGGCTTTAGAATGTTCATACCTCAATGGAAGCAGCAAACACTTATTCCCTTCTCAGCCTAAATAAGCAGAGATCCTTTGCCAGGGCACATGATGTTGGCCTTTATAAGCAAGCATCCATCTTTGATGGGAGAGCTGGGCTCTTGGTGTTTATGATGACTTCCCAAACTGGAAAAGATGAAGGTCTCAGACTCAGAACAGAGAACACAAAGGCTCCCCTGGTCTCATCTAACATTTAGAACACTGCTTTCTGGAGGGAAGCTGAGCAGTGTGGGCCTGCTTTGTACTGTTTCAAGCTCACATGTTTTATCTGGTTTGGGTCATGGTAGGCTATTTGGCAAAAAGTACCATCTTCCAAACTGGTTTTTAAAATTCTAGATTGGATATTGGACAAAGAACATATTCTACAAAGAACATATGTGCCTGTCCTTCTTTCTTTCTTTCCTTCCTTCCTTCCTTGATTTCTTTCTTTCTTCTTTCCTTCCTTGATTTCTTTCTATTTTTTTTAAGTTTCTGGAGAGCAGATTCTGTAACCAAGGTCTTGCTTATATCCCAGAGGCTAGGTTAGTTTGGATCCTAACTACCTTTGAATTCCAGCTTCTAATCTTTTACAGACTTTTACTATGAACAGACTAAACTAGAAATCTCTTCAAAAGGCCGTTTTCAAGTACTGTGTGTGCTGGCTGTTTTCTGAGCTCAAGTTCATTCTTTGCTTGTCTGAACTATCCTCCCTAGAGAGGCTGACTCATTCCTCTTCATCTCTTTAATCATGAGTTGTGTTAGGTTTGATCAAACTTTCTAAAGGACAAGTGATTGAAATAAGTAGTCACAGGCTCACATACAAACCGCAAAATAGTTTTTACTCCTCTCTAATCACATACAAACACACACACACACACACACACACACACAAACTACGTGTGAATCCAGAAGGCAAGTAAGGCAGGAGGGTCAGCCTAGGACAGAAGGAGAGGAAGTTTGTCCAAAAAGTACATAGAACTTTAGCAAGTAACATGTTAGATCTCAAACTCTCAGGGTAGATTTCAAACTCTCGGGGAAGGGAGAAGTTTTCCCTTGTCCTCTTAAACACTGAAAACAAGTTATGATACAAAATCATATGACTTGACTCCAGCAATAGCCCCACGCTTGGAGACCATAATAAATCAAGCAGAGAATTAGTATTCTCTATTTAGCTTCTAACTACTACACTGGGACAGGTGTTTCAGATTACAAAGTACTTCTTCCATTTGTCACCTCAACAACTCTGTGGCTCCCTTTGTCTACGATCCCTACTTTGGAGTTAAGTCATTAATCTATCACTACATGGGAGAGAGGTCTGAGATCAACACTACCTAATGAGGAGCCTGCCTGGGATTTGTCTTTCAATTCTAGTGCACAGGGTATGCAACAGTTTTCAGCATAGCTGCTCTTTACTACTGTGTAACAAACAACCCCAAGACAGAGATGCTTCACATCACTGTTGACTCAGTTTTTCAGATCAAGCATTCAGAAAGGCTTTTCCTGGGCAGTTCTTCTGCTCCTTGTCATGAGTGGGGTCGTTGGGTGGTGTTCAGCTAGCAGTTGGCACATGTACCAGGTGGGACACATGGGCCACCAGGCTCGGCATTGTCCTCTTTTTCCTCTCCTGGTAGCCTCTGGACTTCTCCCTGTATTCCCCGCAACAGTTGTTAGACTTCTCACAGGAAAGCGCAGGTACCCCAGAACAGGTGTTCTGACAGTCCGTAAGTGAAAGTTGCCTGGATATAGTCCAAGCAGTCACAGGACCATCAGATTCAAAGGGAATAACATGCTCAAATAACAAACACATAACACCTGCACAAACTCATAACAAAACCATATAACACCCACACAAAAATACATCCATGAGACACTCTGTGATACTCTGTGATGATGACCACTAGATATTCATCTATGAATAGATGTTCATGTGTTAAGGAATTCCCAAATATTGGCGAGAAAAGAACTATGTGTCATCTGTTTTGGGGACCTTACACACCGCCTCTCTAATGAGTAGTCAGCTCTAGATTTCCTGAGCACAGAATGTGTCACTACTAATTGTCCATCCTAGGAAGACCATCAAAGAGAAGACAGTCCCTAGGTGGCAAGGCCTTTCCTCTCCAAAGATGACTACTTGCTAATCCTCTGAATCAAAGAAATGCTCAGGGAGTGGCCCAGAAGACATTTCCTATGTCTGGTATCTCTGGAAGGGGGTCCCAATGCAGGCAAACAGAATGGAGGGAGACACCTAGCCCAGGGCTGGAAGCCATCAGGCTCTGAGAGAGCATTTGTACTCTCTCTGGCTGGGAAGACTCCCTTTTCCTTTGAAAATGCCTTATGAAATGCAGAGCTCCCGAGACAAGGCAGAGAGCGCAGGGGCAAGGTCAGAAGGCAGCAGAGGACAGGGGAGCAGCTTGGATCTGTCACCTGAGTCTAGGTAGCAAGGCTGGGATGCTTCTCTCCCAGCATAGGGATGGCTGGGAGAGGCCCCCGCTCCCACAAGCAGGCCACTGGACGGAATCCAAACTGGGAACCAGGGAGACAATTCAGCAGCTCTGATGACTGGCAGGGCAACAGGAATTTTCTGGCTTGCTGGTTGAGCTAGGTTGCCCACTTCATAGGATTTCACCAGCCACAGAGCGTCGGTGACATCTCTGTTCTTCTGCATGGTGTGAACCCTTTCCACTCAGAGATGGGATCTGTACTGCTTAGCTAGATCTTCAGAGTAATGGCCTCACCCATGGCTGAGCCTGAGTTCAACCCCTAACCCCTCCCTCACGGGGCCTGGACCTGCCCTTGATCACATAACCTGGTACCCCAAGGACAAGGACAACTTAAGCTCCCCAGGTGATTCCTCAGTATACTTGAGGTTGATACTCCTGGGCTTTCATGTCACCTATTTCTTTCCCTGACCAGCCCCTCTAGAAGGGGGCTTCATTTTAGTCTTAATTAATTTTAATTCTGTATACCTGTTGCTGACAATTCTGAGTGGGTATGTGGCTTTATTGTCTCTGGTCATACATGAGTTCTGCTCAAGCATGGCACTGATTTCTTTATCTACTTTGCCACAGTACCCAGGCACACTGGAAGCCCTCATGAAATGGTTGTTGAATATTTTGCTAGAGACAATGTTTTGTACATTTAATGATTCATTCACAGGTATGGTGGATGAAGAATCTCTGAGAAAAGGGGGCATGTGTTAAAGGATATTGGTCCTAATTTAAGGCTTTTGGGGGGAAAGCCAGCTGTGAGAGAGTTGGGGGATAAAATCCCACAAAATTGCTATCAGATAGTTCTGCAGAGCATGGGCCATAGTGCCACCTGCTGGATAAAAGGTAAAACTAAGTTTATTTTTCTACCTTCCTCCCCCTCCCCCTCCAGCTGCCACCAAGGGCTTGGTAGTAGATAAGCCTCACCCTGAACATATCCAATAGTTTCAGGATGTACCTTCATGTCTGGGAGTCTGAGTGTGAGTCTATGTATATATATATCAGCATTCAGAGTTTCGTTCAATGAACAAAAAGCTAAACCCAAGTCTACCACTCTAGGGTTTGATCTAAGCAGAGAAGAATCTCTGGTTCTGAGCCAGGAAAGTCAGGCTTAAGAATCTTGAAATAATTCTAATAAGTGAAAAATATCAAGATCGAGCTCAGTGGGAGATGCTGCTCTCTGCCCCCCACTCCACACACCCCCAACTCAACATCTGTTGCTTTGGGGCCAGCCTGAGGTGACCACATCAAGGGCTGATTTGTGGCCTTTGATCAGTTTCCTGGAGCTAAAATGACAGAGGAGCCAGCTGTTAGAAGAGCTATTCCAAGCCCTTAAGTGGGTTTCCAAATGCTTACCTTATGTTCATTCAAGTTTAGATGGGCTGAGAATTTTCATAATGCAACCTAATCATTAGAAAGACACACTCTATCTCTCTGTGTCTCCCTCTGTGTCTATCTCTGTGTCTGTCTGTCTGTCTGTCTGTCTGTCTCTTTCTCTCTCTCTCTCTCCCTTATACACACAGAAAGTTTAATATATTTAAGATCCTCTCTAAGACCCCTTTGTCTACTTCAACTTGAAAGTACTAGAGAAAGCTGAAAACAATCTCAGGAGAGCTGAAGTTGTTTAACCTGGATTTAATAAAATCTTCTAATAAAGACAGGATTTAATTAGACAGAAATAGGAATGAAATGTGTGGGCTAGCCACCCAGCAGAGGCTGCCACTTAATGGTATTCTAGGCAGGGGGACACAATGTTATGCTGTGATTAACTTGCTCCCTTGGGTGACAGTAGGTCCTGTTAGAACAGGGGTACCAGTTGTTCCTCTGGAGGTGTGGCTGGAGGTATGGAATTGAACATTGGGAAGTATTCCCAACAATAACTTTTGATGTCTTCAGATCAAGTCATGAGGGAAGCTGTAAATTGCCTTTCTGTGAGTCATTTGAGAATGGTAGATTTCTTTTTTTTTGGGGGGGGGGGTCTGGTTGTGGGGCCTGAACTCTGGGCCTGGGCGCTGTCCCTCAGCTCTTCAGTTCAAGGCTAGTGCTCTACCACTTGAGCCACAGCGCCACTTCTGGCTTTTTGCTTATGTGGTGCTGAGGAATCGAACCCAGGGCCTCATGCATGCAAGGCAAGCGCTCTACCACTGGGCCACCTTCCCAGCCCCGAGAATGGTAGATTTCTTATCTGAGATTTGCAGGCAGTGGAGACAGTGGAAATAAGTAAGTTCTGTAGTCATTCCGTGAGTGCCTGGTCCATACCAGGCCACATCCTGGACTCCAGAGAACATCCTTATGTGGCCGGGTGAGTGTGGGAGGGAAGTGATGAACGACAAGGAAGTACTGAACACTCTGGGCGAGGTTGCTGCTCACTGGGCTTGTCAGCTCATCCTTAAATTGAGCTTGGGACGAAAGGCTTGAATTTTGTTTGGTGGGACAACTGAGAGGAACTGGGGGGACAGTGTGACTGGGCTAGAGCACCTCTGGCACTGAAGGGCCAGCCTCAGTGCTCAAGTCAGGCCTAAATGATGAGGGGTCATCTGATAAGTAGGACAGAAGTGGGTAGTGCTGGTGGTGGTAGGTGAATCGGGAAAGTACTTGTGGGTGATCTAAACTATCAAACTAAGGAATGTGACTTTTGCTCCTATGAGTGAGCAATGAGATGTTCATTCTGTCCTTCAGGATGTAAATGGTCTACGTGAATTTGCTACTGTATATAATTTATCCTATTGAATGCTGGACCCACGGAGTTCCGAGTTCTGGAAAGTCTGAAAAGAGGCAGGGAGAGATTGCTGGTATGTTCTGTAGTGGAGAAGTATAAGTTACAGGAGAGAGATGTCATGTTACACCAAAAGTGCCTAAATAGCATCATCTTGAAGTATGTTAAACGGGTTTCCATTTTATTGTGCTTGTAAGTTATAAGTTTCTATTGCTGTTCTAGTCACTAAGATGCATACACCTCTATTCTTACTCTTTTTCTAGACCTTTAGTCTTTTTCCATTTTGGGGTTTTGGCTGTAATAGAATATCCAATACTGGGTGATTTATAAATAAAAGAGCTTTATTTTGGATCACAGTTTTGGAGGCTGCAAAATCTGAGAGCATGTTGCTGGCTTCTGCTTGGCTTCTGGGAGGGCCTTAGGCTGCTTCAACTCTTGGAAGAAAGCAAGAAAGCAAGGAGGTACCTATAGAAGAGGCAGACTCAAGGGCAGGCTTGCTTTATAACAACTCTCATGAGACTTCACCTGTTCTTGTGAGAATTTGCCCACTCCTACCAGAAAGGCCTTAGTCCTCTGAAGGACCTGATTGCCTCTTATTGCTGATATGCTGAGAAGCTTCCATGTGAGTTTCAGAGATAACACTTTCTTTTCTTTGGTATTTCTAGGGTAATTTATCTCTTTTATGAATGATTTTTTCCTACCTACAGTGTATTTGCTTCCTCTGATATGCCCAGTGCTGTTTGGAAACATTTGAATAATGAAAAATCTAGTTTTTCTAGGATATGAGTTAGCAAAGGCATTAAAATTGGGCTTTGGGGGAGGATTTCCTGGACAGCCTCTAGCCCTCAGTTTCCTCTCCAGTAAAGTGGTTAGAACTATAGCTAACAGGTGAAGCCCAGTACTGTAAACAGGCTGGCATCATTCTACTTCCTGTCCTTAGACGGAAGTCCCCTTACTAACAGCTCACCTGGTTCTCGGCTGGCTTGGTTCGCTGATTCTTACAGCCTGAGCCATTGCATGCCTGTCCCTGCCACCTCCCCAACCTCAGACCCTGCCACTCCCTTTACACCACCAGATTCTTCTTTCCAGACCTGGTGGGCTTTGTCACGCTCCCATGCCTGTATGCAGTATTTGCAGGACCTCCCTCTCTGCTCCCCTTTCTTGAGACCCAGCACAGTCACTCCAATTGACTGAGTGCTCTGTCCTCTGAGGTAGCCTGGAATTTGCTCAGATTGCTATTCCTGCATTCATTGCATTACTAAGTGATAGCATCTGTTTTTTGTTTGTTTGTTTTGGTGGTTACTACAATTTGAACTCAGAGCCTTAGGCTTGCTAGTCAATTGCTCTACCACTTGAACCACGCCTCAACCCTATTAAATATTTTGTCACAGACCCATTTTCCCACTCCCCTCTCTGGCCCCCTGAAGGTGAGGGCTTCATCTATTCACCTGGTGCAATGTCAGACCAAATGGACATCTAATGAAGGTTTGCTCGACTGAATTGAGCCTAGAAAAGTCAAATTCGGCCTGGAGCTCCAGGTGTGTGAAAGATGCCCCAGGTATTGGGGGAGGGACATCACAAATTCAATAGCCTTCCATGAAACTTCTGTTTTCCTTAGAGAGCCCATAGCCTGTAGATAACAAGATAAATAAGCTCAAAACCACACAGAGCTAGTAACTACCAAGCATGAGAGTGAATGTTGTGGGGTTTTTCCCCTTGGAGACCAGGACTTGAACTTGGTATCTGACACTTTCACTAATTAGCTGGCACTCTACCACCTGCACCATGCCTCCAACCATGTGTATTTTTTTGTCAGTCATGGGGCTTGAGCTCTGGGCCTGGGTGCTGTTCCTCAGCTCTTCAGCTCAAGGCTAGAGCTCTACCACTTGAGCCACAGCGCCATGTGCCCCTCCCGGTTTTCTGGTGATTTATTGAAGATAAGAGTCTCATTGACTTTCCTGCCCAGGCTGGCTTTGAACAGCAATCTTCAGATCTCAGCCTCCTGAGTAGCTAGGATTATAGGCGTGAGCCACTGGCAACTAGCTTCCACATGTATTTTTTAACTTTGATTATATATACACACACACACACACACACACACACACATATATATAAAGTGTGTGTGTGTGTGTGTATTTATACTCAGGAGGCTGAGCTCTGAGGATCAGGGTTCAAAGCCAGCCCAGGCAGGAAAAATCTGTGAGACTCATCTCCCATTAACTAGCAGAAATGATGCTGTGGTAGAGTATTCACTTTGAGCTGAAGAGCTCAGAGACAGTTCAAGCCCATGACTGATCAAAAAAAAAATTAGTGTGTGTTTGTGTGTGTGTGTGTGTGTGTGTGTGTGTGTGTGTGTGTGTGCCACGCCTTGAACTCAGGGCCTGGACACTGTCCCTTAGCTTTTTTGCTTAAGGCTGGCACCCTCCTATTAGAGACATCCCTCCACTTCTGGCTTTTGCTGGTTAATTAGTGTAAGAGTCTTCCTGTCTATCCTGGTGGGCTTTGAACCTCAGTCCTCAGATCTCAGCCTCCTAAGTAGTTAGGATTACAAGTGTGAGCCCCTGGCTATTGGCTTTTTCTTTTTAAAAAATCTTTAAGTGGTTTTCAAAGGGATTTCAATTCAACATGTCAATTTATGGATACAATGCATCTTGCTCAATGTCAAGGGATGGGGTGAGTTGGAATGTGGAGATACTAGAAAGCAAAAGATCTGGACTTGTAGGAGGAGGTAGAGATGAGGCATTCGGGATGCCCAGGCCCTGTGCAAGACAGTAGTCTGCAGAGGGGAGACATGGCATGCGGCCTTGTGAGACATCTCTTAGGTTAGCTTTTCATTTCTTTTACTAGCAGCTTTATAGGATGAAGCCAGTGTCAGTGGCTTACACCTATAATCCTTGCTACTCAGGAAGCTGAGATCTGAGGATCCTAGTTCAAGCCTAGCCCAGGCAAGAAAAGTCTAAGATACTCTTACCTCTAATTAACCACCAAAAAGCTGGAAGTAGAGCTCTGGCTCAAATAGTAGAGCCCTAGTCTTAAGTGAAACAAGCTCAGGAACTGTGCCCAGTGATCTGGGTCTGAAACCTGGATCCACCTGCTTAGTTATGTGATGTGAGCATGTCCTTTGCCTTTTGAAGGCCTCAATTCCATTATGATGCTCACCTATATCATTTCTGGGTGGGGTCAGCATTATTTAGTGTACAGTCTTTGTTGCATTCTGGAATAAACACTACTTGGTGGTGATATGTTACAGATTGCATCTCTGTTGTTGAATTAGATTTCTTAAGCATTTTGAATTCTTAAGCATGGTCTCTGTTCATGAGGGACCATAGCCTGATCTTTCCTTCATTCTCAATGGCTTTGGCTTGGCAATGTCTCCACACTCATAGAGTACCCAGGGTTCAAAGCTGGAAACCAGGTCCTATCTGGGAACTCACCAAGAGTCTCCTCCTTAGAACAAAACTGCTCCTAGCCAGGAAGTTTCAAGGGATTTAGGAGCTGTGTCCAGAACCAAATATGGGAACCAAATATTCTTCTTGTGTTTCTAATAAAGGTTACAGAAATATTTAATCGGAACTGGGGACAGAGATCAATGTATATATATATATATATATATATATATACACACATATACATATAATGTATTTCTTATGTCATGATATCACACTGTCTTTTTCTTACAGATATTAGCCATTGGGACCTCCCTTTACTGAGTTCAACTCAGTCTTTTCAACTCAGGGAGACAGCCAGTCCTGTCTGGGCCCACCCTTCCTGTCCCGTATCCTGTACATTCCAAGTCCTGAGCAAGGTCACTCAGAGGGCTCACTTTGCCCACCTCCCTCTCTTTTCAGATCACTGTTTCTGGCTGCTTGTTGTGTTTAATATCTACCAAACACTGTTTGATGGATTCTGTCCATTTGTTTAGTTGTTTTAGGCAGAAAGGTAAATCTAGTTCCTAACTTGAAGCAGAGATCCTTGCATTTTGTCTTAATTCGGGTTAAAGCTAGTAGTGTGCTGCATGTTGAGCAGGTAGCTCGGCATTTAGAACTTGAGCAGCAGTGAGCTTTTGCACTCCTTCTTTTGAAATGATACAGACACCATCTTCGCTGTGGGGCTCAACTCCATGGGTTCATACCCCACCTCTTACCCTTACTTTGTAATGTCAAACGAGTTACTTAATCTTTCAATCTCTAATGTTTTCATCTTTAAATCAAGTGAAATGTGTGAAGAAGAATGTGGAACTTTGATGGCCATGTAGACAGTACAAAATGTTAATGCACATACCTTTCTGTAAGGTGCTACAGCAGCAAAAATTCACTGGCCAAGGTCTGCCATCAGAATGCCTGTCACTAAGCACTCAATATTTTTGCCTGTATGGTCATTGGTATCTCACACCTGTGAACCTAGATACTTAGGGGGGCTGAGACTGAGGATCTTGGTTCAAAGCCAGACCAGACAGAAAAGTCTGTGAAAGTCTTATTTCCAATTAACCAGCAAAAAGCCAGAAGTAGAGGTGTTGCTCAAGTGGTAGAACAACAGCCTTGAGGAAAAAAGTTGAGGGACAGCACCCAGGCACTGAATTCGAGTCCTAGTAGTGGCAAGAAAGGAAGGAAAAAAAGAAAGAAAGAAAGAAAGACAAGAAAAGAAAGAAAGAAGGAAGGAAAGAAAGAAAGAGAGAGGGGGAGGGAGAGGGAGAGAGAGAGGGAAAGGAAAGAAGGAAGAGAGGGAGGGAGAAGGAGGAGGAAGGAAAGAAGGAAGGAAGGAAGGAAGGAAGGAAGGAAGGAAAAGAAAATAAATAGGGGTTGAGGTGGGAGGGAAACAGGGAGGGAGGGAGAGAGGGAGAGAGGAAGGCAGGAAGGCAGGAAGGCAGGAAGGAAGTTGCCTAGATGGCGAAGGAGTGCATACTTTTCATTTGTTTGGTTTGTCCTTCAAGTCCAAGGTGAAATTCTCTTCCTTCTGGAAATCCATACCCTCCAGCCCTTAGATCATCTCCTCCTTCTTCACTACAGTTCTTTCATTTATTTTTTTTGTTGGTCATTGGACTTGATCAGCCTGGGTGCTGTCCCTGAGCTTTTCTGCTCAAGGCTAGCACTTTACCCTTTGAGTCACAGCACCACTTCCTGTTTTCTAGAAGTTAATTGGAGATGAGTCACACAGACTTTCCTATCTGGGAAACTTTCTCTTTGCCTGCCTCCTTTCTGACCTTACCTGTTGGTTCCAAACAATTAGTGTGCTCTAAAAACTGAGAAAGGATATCATTTAAAAAAAAAAAAAGACATGTGTCCTGGAGAAGTAAATGCTTGGGAAAAAATGACTCCTCTGGGCACAAAGTGCTTATGTCAAAGGATAAACATTGTGGCAGGATGCACTGTAGAAGGGAAGGAGAATCTCAGAAGTGGCTGGACAAAGGGTGAACTAATGCAACAGTGCTACTCACTAGACACTGTTGGAAATGAACTTCACAACTTGGGAGGAGGGAAGTGGCAGGGGGGAAGCGGCAGGGAATGAAGGAAGGGTAACGCTGTTCAAAAGGAAATGTACTCATTACCTGACTTATGTAACTGTAACCCCTCCGTACATCACCTTTACAATAAACGCACACAAAAAATTTCATATCTTTAAAAAAAGATAAAATATATGGCAGAATGCATTCTTTCCTAAAAGGGACGCCCAAACATAATGATCATATATTTAAAATATAGGTCAGTCTCAGAGACCCTGAACCCAAGTGGTAAAAATATAACACCGAGTGGTTAGGAGTAATGACAAACACCTATCTTCGTGACTTGAAGTCTGGCCCTGCTTTAGCCTATAATACCCTTGATATCAAAGAGCTCAGGGTGACTCACTCCCTTTGGAAGCACCCGCACTGTTAGAGTGTGTCTCTGCTTTTCTGCTTGCCTGCTTGGCTGCATGTCGGCTTGCTTACTTACTCAATAAAGCGCTGCTGCCAAGTTTTCTTTTTCTTTTTCTTTTTCTTTTTTTTTTTTCTGGTCGGTTGTGGGGCCTGAACTCTGGGCCTGGGTGCTGTCCCTCAGCTCTTCAGTTCAAGGCTAGCACTCTACCACTTGAAACACAGTGCCACTTATGGCTTTTTCTGTGTATATGGTACTGAGGAATCGAACCCAGGGCCTCATGCATGCAAGGCAAGCACTCTACCACTGAGCCACCTCCCCAGCCCAGCCAAGTTTTCTTACCATTATGACTTGTCCAAAAATTCTTATTCTGGGCTTGAAGTCAAGGACCCTAAGTGAAGAGTTCCAATTTTTTTTTCCCAATCCTGAGTCTTGAACTCAGGGCCTGGGCACTGTCACTGAGCTTCTTTTTACTCAAGGCTAGCACTCTACCACTTGAGCCACAGAACCACTTCCAGCTCTTTCTGTGTATGTGGTACTGAGGGATTGAACCCAAGGCTTCATGCATGCTAGGAAAATACTCTACCACTAAGATATATTTCCTGCCCAAGAGTCTCTATTTTTTATTTATTTATTTTTATCGGCCATGGGGCCTGAACTCCGGGCCTTGGTGCTGTCTCTCAGCTCTTCAGCTCAAGGCTAGCATTCTACCACTTGAGCCACAGCACCACTTCCGGCTTTTTCTGCTTATGTGGTACTGAGGAATCGAACACAGGGCCTCACACATGTAAAGCAAGCACTCTACCACTGAGCCACCTTCCCAATCCAAGAGTCTCTACTTTTAAGGGGAAACTTCACAAACCTTCACCTGCATCCAATGACATGATTATGTGAGCCACCAGTGCCCAGATCATTTTTTAAAATTATAGGCACTCTGTGTTGTTCAGAGCACTTGTTACTGCTAACTTGTCACAACCTATTTTCCATGTTTATCTCATACTTGACCTCCTTCCATCTCTCTATAGACTACAAGTTCTTCACCCTTATTCTCTAGCATCCAGGATAGTGTTTGACTCAGCAAGCACTTACTCTCTTGTTTAATGCATGAATGAGTTGTATGGTGCTGACTTAATTATTGACCTTTGCTCCCTTTTTGTTTCATCCCCAAACTAGAGGTTAAGTTCTTTGAGGATACCTTTCTGATCATCAACATTATAATGAAAACTAAAGAAAATTATGTGTGAAAAAATGTCTAGTCCAGATTTGTCTATAGTCAATAGCTATCAATTATAATTTCTCATTTATTCCTTCTGGTCATTTTATAAGTACAACTTTCAAAGTACCATGAGAAGAAGTCCAAGGAAGGGTCTTAGAGAGATATGGCATCTAAGATCCATTGGAGAGATGTCATCCATGTAGCTGCATGAAATTACCAGACTTTAAATGCAGGGTTCTGCGGTGAAGTATTTTTGTCACAGCCCACATCAAAGTCCAGATGGAGTGAGGGAGGGAGGAAAATGGGGCTCTCTAACCCCCAGGAACTCTGAAGATTTCATCTCCCAAGCAGTACTGTCCATCTGTTTCTATAACTTCCCTAGTAACTTGATAAGTAAATCCTTAAATAGTCATGGTTAGCAGTGTTTTGAGTGTTTATCTTCCATACTAGGGCTGACCTTCATAGACACCATCACTCTAATTGGCTAGTAGACTTTCTCAATTTGTCTCTAAAGGGAGGTCTTTCTGCTTCAACAAGGCCTGTTGCTCCTGCCAACAGCCCTTTTGGAAGGAGAGTTCCCTGACTTTCCTTGGGATCCCCTCCCCAAGTCTCAGACTCAGATGATCGAGAGAAGAGGGGGATCCTGAAATGCTGATTTATTTAAGGAACTGTTCTGGGGAGCATGACTTCTTTTTTTTAAATATGTAAAAATCATGTTTGTTCTTACAACTTTGATCTCTGGAAGGTTCCATCTTTGAAGAATGGCTTTTATAATTTTTTTTGTTTGTTTGTTTGTTTTAGTACAGAGAAAACATTCTGTTTTACATTGTGGTTTGATTAGACGGTCCGGCCTAGGGACATGATGTGTGTTTTCAGACATCAGATAGATTCCTTGCCTTAGATGTTTTACAAATCAAATTATTTTCATTATTATTTTTAATGTGATTCAGGTTTTATTCACCATCAGGTTCTTATTCAAACTTCTCAATAGCCGGAATCCATCTTGGTTTGGGGATCCCAGCATATGGGAAGCCCAGATATTAACCATTACACAGCCCTGAATCTTTGATCCTTGTTTCCAAAACATCCTCTTATCCCCACCAACATCTGAATGGTCTGGCATCTTGGATTTTTGGATTGGGATCTCTTCTCTTTGTAGATTAGAGCACCAAGTTTTACTGTCTTAAACATCTGTATTCTTGCCCGGTGCTGGTGGCTCATGCTTGCTAGCCACTCAGGAGGCTGAGATCTGAGGATCACGGTTCAAAGCCAGCCAGGGCAGGAAAGTCCGTGAGACTCTTATTTCCAATAAACCACCAGAAGTGGCACTGTGGCTTAAGTGGTAGAGTGCTTGCCTTGAACTGAAAAGCTGAGGGACAGCACCCAAGCCCAGAGTTCAGGTCCCAGGACCCGAAAAAAAAATCTGCATTCTTGGATTCTGTAACTCACTTCTTTTTTTCTTTCACTGATGCCTCTTGTTTTCCCAGCCTCTGGAATGCAAGTCTTTGCCTTTCAGCCACTATGGGCTCTTCTATTCACTGTGGTGAATGTCCGTGTTTTCCCGCAATCTCATTGGGTATTCCTTTTCTTGCAAGTACTGGGGATCAAACCCAGGCCTTGCACCATACCACAAAGCTGTATCTTCAGCACCTGCCCTCTCCCCCGCTGAATCCCTTTTATTTTGGTGTGTTTTCAACCACACAAACATACAGAAGTGCTTAGTAGTGTCCATCATAGTTGGAGGCCATTCATTCACTATTGACTGCCTACACAAGACCATGAAATCCTGGCTCTGGCTGGGGACATCTCAGATGCATTTCTTCTCTTTTCTTCCTTTCTTGTGTGTGTGTGTCTGTCTGTGTGTGTGTGTGTCTGTGTGTCTGTGTATCTCTGTGTGTGTGTGTAAGGGAGAGAGAGAGGGGGAGGGGGAAAGAGAAGAGAGAGAGTGTGTCCTGGAACTTGAACTAGGGGCCTGGGCCCTATCCCTGAACTCTTTTCTTTTGCTGGTAGTCCCCCTCCTCAGTAGTTTTAATAGAGATGAGTCTCACAGACTTTCCTGCCTGGGCTGGCTTTGAATCATGATCCTCAGATCTCAGCCTCCTGAGTAGCTGGGATTACAGCCCCTGGCTCTTAGAGGCATTTCTACATTCAGATTCCTCAGCGGGTAAGCTGTAGCCACCCCTTGCAGGGCCTGTTGTGTATCCTTGTTTGAGTGCTCTGGGTAGATGTTTGCCTTCCAATTGATGTGTTCAAATCTTAACCCTAGAATGTGGCCTCATTTGATAATAGGATTGTCACAGACACACACTGGTTAAGATCAGGTCATATCGAAGTTGTTGCATCTCTAACCAATACAGCTGGGATGCTTATCAAAATAGAAAATTTGGATACAGAGACAAATGCAAGGAGAATACCAGGTGAAAATGAATACAGAGACTGGAGTGGTACATCTATAAGCCAAGTATTGTCAAAGATTGCCAGCTGAGAGGGAGACATGAAACAGACTCTTCCCTGGCCCTTAGAAGGAGCCAGCCACTCATCTTGAATTTCTGGTTTTTCAGAAATTTGAGATGATATAATCCCTCTGCTTAAATCACCTAATTTATAGTAGTTTGTTAGATCAGCCCTGGGAAACCAACACACTCAGCGCCTGCACTTCCTGGGAAGAGGAACTCTCCTGTTCCTCTTCCCCTTCCTGGCTTCTGGGAATATTTCAGAGATAAACCACTTGCCTGTGAATCTCAGGGCCTCCTTCCAGGGAGCCCAAGCTTTAATTGATGTCAGATGTCTCCCATGTCTTTCCTGTACTACAGACCTCAGAACCAACTGCCCATTGGATGCCCAAAGGGACACCAAGGCCAGGTGCTACGGCGGACTTCTTAGCAGATTTGACAAGAGAGCAAATGCTTAGAAAAATACAGATGGCAAAAGGAAGCCAAGCTCTTTCCTTTTCTTCATTCTTCTGTGTATTGGGGAAAAGACAAAGGGAGAATTCGTTTCCAATCCTTATAGGTCTCTTGTGAAGAAGTGGTGCTGTGGTTCAAAATGGTAGAGGGCTAGTCTTGAGCAAAGAGCTCAGAGACAGCACCTAGATCCCAACTTCAAGTTTCATGACAAGCAACAACAAAAAAGGCTTCCTGTGAAATGAATGTCTAGTAGATATTCTGACTCTTGAATTCTCTGTCTCTAGATCTGACTTTCTTAGTCAATCTTGTCACTCAGGTCTCTGTAATCTTCATATCTTCTAAAAGGGAAGCTAGGCCTTTGGAAGCAGCTGTCTCTTCTCCAAGTTAGGGAATCTACTTTCCAGGGATTACACCATCTCTGCCCATCCTGATTTTCCCCTTAAGAACACACTTCTAACCTTGTGTCAGAAAAACATTGCTGTCTCACTCTGTCCTATGTCCAGAAACTTACTGGATTGGGGTTTCGCTCTGAACATCTCCACTCATATTTCTGGGAGCAAATCTCTTGACCCACCCAGAGAAAGACAGCATAGTGTTTTCTTTCATCCTTCATTTTAATTTTCATTCAAATGCATTAAAACTACAGCATGTAAGGCTTTGGCTTTCTTCTAACTATGCTTCCAGGCTCTTCAGGATTTAAAGATTTATCTTTCTGTCTCCTGTGTTCTTTCTTTCCAAAAACCATTTTGTGTTTATAGTTTGGGGGTTATTCCAAAAATATTACTGCCAGATAAGGTGATGTTAGGGAAATGAACCCTAAGATATGTATTCAAATGTTTTTTTTCTTTCATGCAATTGTTTCTAACAAATTTATAAGATTAAAAAAATTACTGTGACATGTACAGAGCTAGAACTGCAAACATATTGTACCCAGGAAGTAAATACAGAACCGTAGTGATTTTGCACATAATTTCAGCCACTCAGTTATATACAGGTTCATGGTTTGAAACAGCACTAAATTTCCACTAGTCATACTATAGAAACTCATTTCTTTTGATTGTTGAGAAATATAATTCCTTGCAAATTGTTTCTTCTGGTTAAGTGAAGGTTACTAAAATGGTAGCTATGATGACCAATGTTCAAAGCATCTACAATGAAGGGACTTACTGTAGTTAACCCTTGGAACCACCTAGAACATTCTTGGATATTTTTTGGATGATTCAGATCTTCTCTGTTTTATAGTTAATGACTCAGTGCATCTGAATACCATTAAATATCCCTACCATTAGGAATGGCTCCATTATTAGATGTTCTTGGAATTTTTCACCCTGAACAATGGGAAGAACATTACAAAACACATCAGTAAATGTGTTTACATATAAATGGTCTATTTGGAGGAGATTAAACATTATCAGATAAGAAATTGTTTGGGCCTTAAAATAGTAAAAACAGATTCAGATTCTAAGAGCCAGTTGCATTACATTTTTTGCAGGGTGGGTTGAAGGAACAGCAGGAAAAACACATCCAGTTATTCTTTCAAACCCTGGAGTCCACACTCTTGGTTTTAACTGTAGAGGTCATGAGCTCTATTCATAGCTTGACTGTTTATCCATTTGCTCTGTTTCTAATTATCCCTACTTTTATCCTTTGCTAAAGCTTCAAATAAAATCTATTTAATGCTCTCAGTATTCTAACAGTGCACCAGTGATTCAGTCAACATATCCCTGATAGCGTGCCAGCTGACAGCCTTTCTGGTTTGCTTGGTGCTTGTCCTGATTACATGGACTCATGCCACACAAACTGTTACATATTTTGAATAACATCCATGTTGTATAAAATGGTAATAGAATTATTATCCTTATAAAACCACTCAATCAGCTGGATAGTGTGGTCAAGCCTATAACCTAGCTATTCAGAAGATTTGAGAAATGATAAACACAGTTCTGAAGACAACCCAGACAAACCACAAGCGATTCATCTCCAAAAAAATCCAGCAAGAAGTTGAGCTAGAGGGGAGCTCTAGCCATGAGCGAGCAAGCTGAGCAAGGGCATGAGGCACTGAGTTCAAGCCCCAGAACAGGTAAATGAAAAAAAAAAGTCAATCAAGTCATGGTGTTATACTACTGTACTCCTAGCACTTTAGAAGCTGAAGCAAGAGGAGCTCTAGTTCAAGGCCAGCCTGGGCTAATAAGAGTCTGTCTAAGAAAATAAAAATAAAAAAGAAGTCAGATGCCAATGGCTAACACCTATAATTCTAGCCCCTCAGGAGGCTGAGAACTGAGGAATGAGGTTCAAAGCCAGCTCAGGTCAGGAAAGTCCATACGACTCATCTCCAATTAACAACCAAAAAGCCAGAAATGGAGTTGTGGCTCAAGTAGTAGAGCACTAGTCTTAAGCAAAAGAACTCAGAGATAGATCCAAGCTCTGAGTTCAAGCCCCAGGACCAGTACAAAACAAAAAAATCAACCATGATATTATAAATCTACTTCAAAGTACTGCATTCGCAGAACCACACATATATTTTGAGGTTCATTTTTATAGTGAAAAATGCATTTTATTTTGCCTTATTTGACTTGGATTAGTTGAAGTGTATTTAGTTTCCATGCCCTTGAGGTTTCAGGGGTCTGAACTTTCATGATGATCAGAAAATCAACTTCGTATAACTTGAACCCTTTTAAATGTGTGGAGACTTGTTTTATGGCCTACAATATGGCCTATTCAGAAAAAGAATGTGGATTCTGTTGCTGGGTGGTATATTCATGAACTTCAGGTAAAGCTGATTGCAAAATGTTATTCAAATTTTATATGTCATTACTGAGTTTCTATCTATTTGTACTACCAGTTGTCAATCTGGAAATTATGGGGTTTTTTAAATTATACCTAGCAGTGTGGTCAATTTCAGGCATTTTGAATCACTCTTTTTAGATGAAGGAACATCTAGAATTATTATGTCCTCCTGATGAACTGACCTTTAGATCATTAAGAACTTTTTTTTTTGTCAGTTAAGGGGCTTGAACTCTGGGCCTGGGCACTGTCCCTTGAGCTCTTCAGCTCAAGGCAAACACTCTACCACTTGAGCCACAGCACCATTTCATTTTTCTAAGTGGTTTATTGGAGATAAGAGTCTCAAGGACTTTCCTGCCCAGGCTGGCTTTGAACTGTAATCCTCAGATCTAAGCCTCCTGAGTAGCTAGGATTATAGGCGTGAGCCACCTGTGCCCGGCTCTTCTTATTTTTTTTTTTTTTGCCCTTAGTAATACTTTTCTTTGAAATGTATGGTCTGGCATTACTGTAGCACTCACTCTGTGCTTGGCATCGAGGTCATCATGTGTCACTTAATTCACCCTTAGCAGTTACCATAAAGCAAGGGGCAAGCAATTCTGCTCAAGACCATGATTTGAACCTATCCCAGCCTGCCTCTAGAAACCATTGTCTTATCTAGAATGCTACTAATAAGGACTAGGGAGGACTATTGTATTAAAATAATCATTCACTATAATCCCTGTGCTTAGAAGGTTGATGTAAGAGAATTGAAAGTTTGAGGCCAGTCCAAGCCACAAAGTGAGATCCTGCCTCAAGTAAATAAATAATCATTTTTAAGAAGGAAGTGTTTCATGTGAGGTTATAAGATAAACAAAAATAACCAGGGAAAGGTACCCTGCTCTCTTGAACACAGAACTTTTCTTTGCAGACTCTTATGTACAGGGTCCCTAGAAGGCTCACTTGCTTGGACAGCCCAGAGAGGTCAGGTGCTCAGATGCCTGCTCTGCTTCCTCAGATAGAAGTTTAGATTCACTTTGAAGTAAAAGCTACGTTTGTAAGACATAACTTTACTGCACTAAATTCTATTCCTTTGAGAAGCTATTCAGTGAAAATTATTGGCCACAAACTCTGAAGTTAAAATCATTAATCAGAGCTTGGCACTGGTGGTTCATGCTTATAATCCTAGCTACTCAGGAGGCTGAGATCTGAGGATCATAGTTCAAAGCCAGACAGGAAAGTCCATGAAATTCTTATCTCCAATTAACCACTCAGAAAACTAGAAAGTGGTGCTGTGGCTCAAGTGGTAGAGTTTTTGCCTTGAGCTGAAGAGCAGAGGGACAGCACCCAGGCCCAGAGTTCAAGCCCCATGACTGACAGAAATAAGAAAAAAAAGAAAGAAGGAAGGAAGGAAGGAAAGAGAAGAGAGAGAGAGAAGGAGGGAGGAAGGGAGGGAGGGAGGGAGGGAGGGCTATAGATCAAGTGGTAGAGCACTAGCCTTGAGTCCTTGAGTAAACAAGCTAAGATAGATTGTATCGTGGAGCTCTGCTTTGCTATTAGAGTCTTCGTTGAGATTATGTCTCCTTGACAATAGTTGTGGTGGATGCATGTGTGTTTAGTTGGCAGAATGATTGTTCCTTTAATAGGAGGGCACTAAAGCAGCACATTTGGAACAATGTGTTCTAGGCACCACTTCCATGCTATTTGCTCTGTGTGGTGCATGCTAGGCTGCCATTCTTATCTCCATTTTACGAACACACTGAGCCTTAGATTTACCCAGTGAATGAACAGGGAGGAAAACTGTAAAACCAGGTACTATACAAGATATACACCTGTACATTGATATACAACACATCCATTATCACTTTACTTCTGTAACTCATATTCATTCATCTACCTGTACTAACAACTGTTGATTTGGAAATTATGGTTTGTTTCTATTACACCTTAAAGTTTTGTCAGTTTTGTGCAGTTTAAATCATTACTTTTATTTTTAAAAATACTTAGAATTATAGCTTCCTGATGAACTGAACTTATATAATTAAAAACAAAACAAAACAAAAAAAGAACTAATCTTGTCATTCTGAGTTTTAAGGGAAGCTTATTTAGAAAGTCAATGTACTCAGATTTGATGTTTATGTTGCTCATGTGTAGAAGGGTCACAGTAAGTTGTGGGTTGAATCACAAGTGACTGTAATCCACATTTAGTTTAAAGATTTATAACTCATTTGCAATCTAAACATGTTATTTGATGCGCAAAATTCCGCTGTGGTGGTTTTGCCAGCAGGTGGAGATGTTGTGCCACAAGATGTTGTGGTTTTATATCTCTTTCACTGTATTTTAGAATAAGATAAAAGATCTCTAGTATCTAGTAGAGTCCCTTCTACTTTCTGTCTCACATATACAAAGCAACGTGGATTTTTTCAAGCAGCTTCCTGAAAGCCATGAGCAGAGGTCAGGTTGCTTTCCCTAAGAACTCAATGAAGACCGGATCAGCCTCTAGTGACCTGGTGGGTATTTCATGGCTTCTGGAAGCAGCTACTAGTCATAGAGATCAGTTTCCAAATGGAAACACAGATTCTTAGAGTGAATATATTTTTATGGTACATTTCACTTCTTTAGAAGTTCAGCTAATGAGATCCCATTCAAGAAGTGAACCAATCCCTCATTTGCAATAATTAGTATAAGTCTAGGATAATTTTACCAAATGAGCAGAAAAGCCCAAAAGCTATGTATATATGACCATATAAGATGATGCTAAGTGAAATGAACCCCAAGATATGGACACAAGAGGTCTTTCTTTGTTGTTGTTGTTTTTAATGTACTATGTGGGGTTTCTTTTTGCTTATTTGTTTGTTTCCTTTGTATGTTCTTCCCGCCGTGGCATATCCCCTGTTGTCACTGTATTTGAATTTGGTACCCTGCATCTTGTATATACATTTGTCTAATTTGGGGAGGGGAAGGGTAATAACAAAACACTGAAACAAGGACACAGGATGACCCATTGCAACAATGATACCCACAAGACAGTATACTGGAAATGAACTTTACAATTTCAGGTGGGGAGGTGGGGTGGGGAGGAGTGTGGGCAGGAGGGAATAGTGGGAAAACAACAAGGGGAGGGGTAACAATGATTGACAAGAAATGTACTCATTGCCTTACTCATGTAACTGTAACCCCTCTTTACAGCATCTTTACAGTAAAATAAAATTTAAAAGAAGAAGAATGAGAAGAAGAAGAAGAAGAAGAAGAAGAAGAAGAAGAAGAAGGAAGCAAGCCAGACTCTGACAGCTCACACCTATAATCCTAGCTACTCAGGAAGCTGAGATCTGAGGATTGTGTGGTTCAGAGCCAGCTGGCAGGTAGTCCATAAGACTTATCTCCAATGAACTGTGAGAAAACTGGAAGTGGTGCTGTGGCTGGTGGCTCACGCCTGTAATCCTAGCTACTCAGGAGGCTGAGATCTGAGGATCGCGGTTCAAAGCCAGCCCAGGCAGGAGAGACCGTGAGACTCCTATCGCCAATAAACCACCAGAAAACCGGAAGTGGCGCTGTAGCTCAAGTGGTAGAGCGCTTGCCTTGAGCTGAAGAGCTGAGGGACAGTGCCCAGGCCCAGAGTTCAAGCCCCACGACCGACAAAAAAAAAAAAAAAAAAAGTAGTAGAGCACAAGCCTTGAGTGAAAAAGCTCAGGAACTGAATTCAAGCCCCATGACTGACAAAAAAAAAAAAAGTGAAGCAGGAGTTGGGCACTGTTGCATCATATAATCCTAGATATACAGGAAGCTGAGATCTAGAGGATCCTAGGTTCGAAGCCAGCCCAGGCAGAAACACCTGTGAGACCTCACCTCCAATTAGCCAGCAAAATGCCTGGCTAGAGGCATGGCTCAGTAGTAGAATACCAGTTGATCAAGATGAAGGAAGGAAGGAAGGAAAGAGGGAAGGAAGGGAGAGAAGGAAGGAGGAAGAAAGGATTTTAAGCAAGGCAGAAAACAAGGGATTTGTTTCAGAAAATTGTTTTTGAATCAACACCTGAGATGAATTCTTGAAGCTTATTTGTAAGACTTGGCTCTTCACTCCTGACTTGGAGTCTATTTAATTCTTGTTTTGGACATAATTCTAATCTATCTGTTTTCCTTGTACATTACAGATCAAAAACATTGTTTGGAAGAAAGAAAAATTGTTAGATGTAAATACAGAGAGATTCGAGTCCAGAAAACCAGTAATAGGGTTAAGAATAAAAATTCAAAAAGATTGCCTAATGCTTGTGGCTCACACCTGTAATCCTAGCTACTCAGGAGGCTGAGATCTGAAGATCGTGATTCAAAGCCAGCCCAGGCAGGAAAGCCATGAGACATGTATCTCCAACAAACCACCAGAAAACTGGATGTGGCGCTGTAGCTCAAGTGGTAGAGAGTTTGCCTTGAGCTGAAGTGCTGAGGGACAGCACCCAGGCCCAGAGTTCAAAACACAGGACCAGCAAAAAATAAATTAAAAAAAAAATCCCAAAAGAGCAGAAAACATGATCTTGAAGACCTGAGACTGAGCTGAGCAGACCTGTGGCCCCTGAGCAAGTGCACCCCACATTATGGCCCAGCCCCACACCAAGAAGGTGGAGGTGTGCAAGTGAGCTGTGCAAGTGAGCTGCGCTGGGAACACTCGGGTTTCTAAGGGAAGTAAGCATTTGAGATGAATGGGGGAGGGAGAGAGGGAGCTACTTTGCTGTGGTTTCAAAGACTAAACCAGTGAACTCTTCCCAGCCAGAGGTAATGGGTGCCCTTGAGTTCTGGGGCAGGCAGCCCTGGGCAACAAATCCCATCTGAAAGGGGGGAGGGGGGAGGGATACCAGATACTCCCTTGAGCTCCCAAATCCTCTATTTCCTCATCTACAAGTGAGGATTAGAAGGTTTGAATGAGAGAAAGCCTAGTCCACGCCAGGCATATTCCAGGGTTAGCCAAAGAAGGAATATACGGCCCTGACCTTGATTACTGCTGGGATTTATTTCCAAAGCCTTTGCTTTCACAGTCTGGGCCCAGCTTTGTAACTGGGCTGGGGCTGGGGGCGGGGGTAGGTGAGGGGGGCGCTGGACTAGTGGAGGGGGTGTTCCGGCTAAATACTGCTTTAGTTCCCATCATTCAGTAACAAGAGCGCCATGTGCCGTGTAAGCACTAAGCTGTTCCTAGTGCTGTTTGCATGTGTGATGGTCACAGGACTTGCAATGCTAAGAATTCAGTGGTAAAGAAGCCATGTGAGAATGCTGGCAAGTGGTGGTAGCTTCTGAGCTACAAAGTTTACTAGCAGTCTGCTCATGTACCTAGAAGTCTAGTGAAAGCTACAAATCATGTGGGAGAGGATATCATCCTTCAGGAACTCTTCTAAAGTGCTCAGTGGACCGCCCCTGGGGAACCAGGCCCTGTGAATACCTGTTTCCTCAGAGAGAGGCCTGGCTGGGGTTGTGGCTGAGCGTGGAGCAGCCAGAGGGGCAGGGCCTAAGTGGCTCTAAGCTTGTGTAAATCTCTCAGAACTGTTTCTAAGTTCCATTGCTAAGAACATTTCTTAACTACGGAGCTTTCGCTGCTGTTAATCAGGATGACCCTTACTTGTTACACTGATGAATGCTATATGATTCTGATCCTTTTTTAAAAAAAAAAAATCTATACTCTAAAGACCTTGAGTTTTTCATCCACATACAAAGCAACCTGTCAGATCTTTCCAAAGTTTGGTGGCTTCCAGATGAGCAGAATGGAAAAATCCTTGCTGTCTGGTGGCTCCCTGCATAACTCCTCAAGATAAAGAATCTGGGCATATCTTCTGATGACAGCTTGCCTTTGTTTATTGACTTTCCAATTACCCATCCTCCTGAGACAGGGTCTTGTATTCCTTGGGAGTTTTGACGCATCTTAGAATTCTTATTCTTTGGAGCACCTGCTACAGGATGCTGCTGAACTCACCACTGGAGGAGAGCTTGTAGCTGGCCTTGCTCAGCCATTCCAGGGACTCCAGGAAGCAGGAAGTATCACTGAGGAAGGAGGAGCTGGGTTCTTTCCCTCAGGGTTAATATTGACTTCTGGTTTTGTATCTTAGCCATCAAGATTCTTGTTGCCCTGCCCTGCTCTGCCCTGCCCACCATGTTCTGGCTCCCATGGTCTTGTGGACATTCAATGTCCACTATCATTCTGTTTACACACACTACCCTTCTTCCCACAGTAAGATGAAAACTGAACACAAACATTATCTTTTTTGTTTTTTTGGTCGGTCGTGGGACTTGAACTCTGGGCCTGGGCGCTGTCCCTCAGCTCTTTAGCTCAAGGCAAGTTCTCTACCACTTGAGCCATAGCACCACTTCCGTTTTTCTGGTGATTAGTTGGAGATAAACTTGGAAAAAATTATATTAAGTGAAGTAAGCCAGGCCCAAAGAAACATAGGTCCCATGGTTTCCCTTATTTGCAATATCTAGTACATCTATGATTCAAGTGGAAAAGGTCAGATAATGTGATGTCAGGAAAATGAACTCTTAGATATGTATTTTAATGTTTTTTTCTTTCATGCATGTGTTTCTAATGCATTTA
>NW_012267233.1:10136094-10159429 GCF_000151885.1 Dipodomys ordii | reverse complement strand
TGGGGCCTGAACTCTGGGCCTGGGCGCTGTCCCTCAGCTCTTCAGCTCAAGGCTAGCGCTCTACCACTTGAGCCACAGCGCCACTCCCGGCTTTTTTCTTTTTGCTTATATGGTGCTGAGGAATCGAACCCAGGACCTCATGTATGCAAGGCAAGCGCACTACCACTGAGCCACCTTCCCAGCCCAGAGAGAGCATTTTTTTACCCTTAATGTACTTGTAAAGTCAGTTTGTTTCAATACCAGTTTTTAATAGCTGCCCAATTCCCTCTCGTTCTGCCCATACGGGACTTATATTCAGGGTGTCATGCTCTCACTCAGCTGTCTGCTCACAGCAGAGTTCCATGGAACCTAGTGGCTGGTGGGGAGAAGGCAGGAGAGACAGAGCCTCATGCCCACACTCCCTGTGGCAGGGCTGTCACCAGCACACAGGCATTTTCCTCTCAGATGCTCTCTATCTCTTCCGATTCTTCCCATCTGGAGCTAGCTGATGGCTCCTGGCACCACAGACCCAGCATGTGATCATCAGGCATTAAGCTAACTTTATTTACCTTTTTGATCATAAATGTTGGAGCAGTTCGTTCTGTGTTTGCAATAGCTTATTAGATCACACACTGATTTATTATGAGCAGCATAGCCTGAAGTCCAAGTAGAGATTTAAATATGATCATTGCTTCAAGAAAAATGTCAGCAATAGGTTTGGACAGCCAGGACTTGCTGTGCTCTTCGGGATGTCTGGGAAATGGCCCTCCTAAACATCTGTGTGTTGTCTGTCCTAGTTCCTGACGCTTTTCCTCCTGTTTTTCTGACACACTGATTCCAGGAACACCCACTGTCCCGCGCAGATGTTTTCCACTGGCCTCCTGACACTGCGTGCTGGGAAAGGCCAAGGTATCCCCAGGGACAGGAGAGAATATTAGATCCAGTGATCCCGCTGGAGCAGACAGGCTTCCAGTTCCTTTTCAGTTCCACAGAATGGCATTGGGACCTTGGAATAGAAATAAACTGTTCTATGTGACTAACATGCATTTGAGTTTCTAGAAAAGTTACACACACACACACACACACACACACACACACACACACACACCTCTTTAGGAGGAATTGCTCCTCCTCTTGCCCAAATTCAGCCATGTAATGCTAGCCATCATTGCCAGTTAACCATCCCCATTGCTCGCATTGGAAGTAGAAATTGAGTCAATTCGTGCCAAGGGAAGGTATTCTCCACACCATGGAAGTTAAGAGTGGCAGTGATGGTTGAGTGCCTCCATACCAGTTGACCAGGTATAAAAGGCATTATGGAGAGCATTTCCATGTGGAATGACCTATCTTCCTTTGGAGGAACAAAAGAAGTTGTAAGTACACAGAAGCAAAAATGAGAGCGGGAAGATTGTCCTCTTTAGCTACAACCCTAGGTTTTCCTTACATAAACTCCTAAATAGTATCTTTCACCTAAATTAGTTTAAATCACATTTCCAAATCACTTAAAATGAAAACTCTCTTTGGCTGGGCATGGCAGTACATACTTGCCATCCCAGTTACTCAGGAAATAGAGATTGGAAAATCACAGCCTGAAACTCTCTCCAGGCCAAAGCATGAGACCTGATCTGGAAGAAGAAAAACAAAAACTTAACTAAAAAGCAAAAAACACAGAGGTCATGTCTCTAATAGAGTGTTTAAGGCCCTCAGTGCAAACCTCTGTACTGCAACAACAACCACAAACTTACCCCAATTAAGACCACTCTCCTTGAACCAGTGTCTGACGCCACACACACTGCTGAGGAGGAGATGACGAAGAGTAGATTCTGAATCTTTTCTCAAGGAACTCAGACTTTCTGTGGGATGAAAGACACCTCAACCAATAAGAATGCAATGGCTTCCTTGATGGAGGGGCCTGAATGAGGGTTGTGAACACTGAGCTCAGGATGCACTACAAACAGAAGATCAGGGCTGGTAAAGTGCTTGCCTAGCATGCATGAAGTCCTGGGTTCAATTCCTCAGTACCATATACACAGAAAAAGCCTGAAGTGGTGCATTGGCTCAAACAGTAGAGTGCTAACCTTGAGCAAAAGAAGCTCAGGGACAGTGCCCAGGCTCTGAGTTCAAGCAAAAAAAAATCCAGGGGCTGGGAAGGTGGCTCAGTGGTAGAATGCTTGCCTCACATACATGAGGCCATGGGTTTGATTTCTTAGCACCACATAAACAGAAAAAGCCAGAACTGGTGCTGTGGCTCAAGTGGTAGAGCACTAGCCTTGAGCTGAAGAGCTGAGGGACAGTGCCCAAGCCCAGAGTTCAAGCCTCACGACTGACAAAAAAAAAAAATCAAGAACAGAAGATCAAAGTCTGAACCAAGCCTCCAATTCTCTGAAATCAAAGCAAACAAAGACCAACTAGAATGGGCTGTGTAACTTCACATCATAGCTGAGTCTTTGACTTAACATCTGAATGCCCTTGCTCTTGATCTATTAAATGGAGATGATAATGTGTCCACTTCTATCATCTCGGCCCCCAAGTACACAACCATATCCATATATTTTGGGGGGGTTGTATTTTTTTCATTGAAGCTATTCAGTGCACTTCCAGGGGAGAAAAATCTGATAAATTCAGAAGAAGCTGTCCCATTGGTATATTCAAACTTTGTGTGTGTGTGTGTGTGTGTGTGTGTGTGTGTGTGTGTGTGTATTTGCTCATCCTGGGGCTTGGCCTAGGTTGCTTTTCATGAGCTTTTTTTCAAGGCTACTGCTCTACTACTTGAAGTACATCTCCATTTCCAGTTTTTGAGTGAATAATTGGGGATAAAAGTCTTATGGACTTTCCTGCTCAGCTTGGCTTCAAATCGTGATCCTCAGCTCTTAGCCTCCTGAGTAGCTAGGATTATAGGCATGAGGCACCAGCACCTCATTAATTTTTAAAAATATAGTAAAATACGTACTAAATTTGCCACTTTAAGATCTTAAATGTATAGTTTGGCACTGTGAAGTACATTCATCCTATTTTAATGTCTCTCTCTTATTCCTGAGCTCTTTTGCTCAAAGCTAGTGCTCTACCACTTTGAGCCACAGTGCCATTTCTGGTTTTCTGGTGGTTCATTGGAGATAAGAGACTCATGGACTTTCCTGACCAGGCTGGCTTCAAACAACTATCCTCATATCTCAGCCTCCTGAGTAGCTAGGTTTACAGACGGGAGCCAAGGCACCTGGCTAATATCTATATTTTAATCTTTCAGAGCTGGCACTCTATCTCCATTAAACAGCAGCTCCCCACTCCTCCTTTTCCCCAACCCTGGCACTTGTTCTTTCTAGCTCTGCTTTGCCTCCCGTAGGTATCTCCTGTAAGTGGAATTACACAATACCTGTCTTTTTGTAGCTGCTTCACTTCACTTAACATAATGTTCTTTTTGCTCATCTATTTTGTCACATGTGTCAGAATTTCCTTCTTTCCTTTTTAGGGCTGAATAATATTTTCTTGTACAAATATCATACATACCTGTTTCATTTTTTGCGTTGGGATCTCACTATGTAGCCCAAATCAGCCTCAAAAACTTGGTCTCCTGAATGCTAGGATTACAGGCATGGGCAATCATGCCCAGCTCTCACAGATCTGCTGATGGACACTGAGTTGCTGCCACCTTTGGGCTATTGTGAATAATGCAGCTATCAACATGAGTGTGCAGACAACTCTTCAAGATCCGGCTTTCAGATAGCTTGGGTGTATAGTTACGCTAGTTATATAAATTGCTCGTCATGAAATATATGTGTATATTTCGGTAATATTTCTGTAGAGATTCTCATTAAAAAGTTCAGGGTTGGCGGAGATACCAGAATTTATAAAGCTTCCACAGGAAGTATAAACACCAAGACTGGGAACCCCTGACCCAAGAGATATAATTAGCACAGCAGCTTACAGAAAACTGTGCAGGAATGGGCGTGAGAGGCTAGTGTGCCCCATCTTCAATAGCCTTTGCCTGCTTGCTTCTCTGATCTAGCTCTTTTCTTTTGATGTTTCAAAATAGAAGTATTGCGTCTCATGGTGAGTTGGACAGACATGGTTCGGCCTCAATACTTGTGCTTCCCATCAAGTGGCAGCAGGGGGGGCCAGCACACCTGTGTCCTCATTTCAGCCTTTGTCAGGATTAGTGGGCAGGGCTGGCCTTTTTACTCCTGGAGCAGGTTGGTGGATGCCTTCAAAGCCAGATTAAGGGAATACGAGGGAGGACCTGTCCACACACAGATGCAAAACATTTCCCCCTGGCGCTGGCTACAAGTCTATATTTCCCCTTTTTAAGTGTGACTAAAAACCTTGCTAACGAATTATGAACCTCTTTTAAAAACCCACTGGCCTTGGAAGGTTTATAGGTGGACCGTCAGCCTTTCAAGCCATATTGTGAATTAGTTCAAATAGATGCTTTTCAATAATACAGCTGTGATAGCGCGACATGAAAGCCAGACTTCGGCCTCAGCGTTGTTGATGGTTTGGGCTGGATAAGCTTTGATGTGGAGAGGAGCTGCCCTGTGCATTGTAAGGCATTTGACAACATCTCTGGCCTCAACCTGTTAGGGAGGGCTGTCGTGGCACACCACCCTGGCTGGAATCACTAAAAATGTCTCAAGACACTGACAAATGTCCCCGTTGAGGGCAACTCCCCTCCCCAACTTGAGACTCACTACAGGGAAGGAATGAGAATTTTGAAGTAAGAAACCTGGAAACAGAAACCTCTAGAAGGCTGTGAAGCCTGGACTAGGCCAGTCCCCTCCTACTCCTCATGACCCTTGTAGCATCTCAGCCCCAGCAAAACGTTCCTGCCTTGCAGAGACGCAAGACAGGTGCATCATGGGAAACAACAGGCATCTCACTCTTCCAAAATACCCCCTGTGCCAACATGACACCCATGCCACTGGTACCTGCCTGCTTCTTCTCAGCTCGTCACTGCTTCCCAAATTAAAACGCTGTGTGGCCACGGTGTGTTAAGAGACCCATCCTGCTTCTCCTCCCCCCTCACAAAAAAAATATTGCCAGCTTTTCATGAGAGCAACCCACCTCTCACGAATGCCATCGACATAGCTGTTCATTAACACAGTTTCCCAGGCTTAAGACAACAGCAGACAGTCCTAAAGTGCTTTCATTCAAATCTCCCCGCTCCCCGCCCCAAAGGACTCCATTGCTCAAGTGGTGACCTGAGGTTTTGTTTGGTTTTTAAGCACACAGATGGAAAGGGAGTTTTGCTAGGGCCTGAGTGATGGAAAACCTCTGCTCTCTCTCGCTCTCTCTCTCTCTCCTCCCCCATCTCTCCCTTTCTCTCTTCTTTCTTCCCTCGCTTTCCTGCTTCTCTCCTCCCTCTCTTTCTCCCTTCTCTCCTCTCTCCTGTCCTCTCTCCAAGCTCTCTCTCCTTTCTCCTCCCCTCTCCCCTCTCTCCTCTCTCTATTCAAGCTCTCTCCCTCCGAGTCTAAAAGCCAGCACTATGTCTAACAGACATAGGAGGCTATTTAAGCCTTTCCCCTTCCTCCTTGTTCTCTTTACCCTGCTCCTGGTCTGTCAGGGCCCTGGGGCCCTGAGCCTCCTCTGTGAGAGACCCAGGCAGTTTTCATAGGCAGACTGGGAGCCACACACCTCCTACCACAGCCAGGCAGCTGCTCCGCCCAGCTCAGGCCCCTCCTCTGGTGGCTGCCATTTTGTCATGAAGGGCACTAAGTAAACAAAGCCTTTGCCTGGGGAGATTGGCTGGGGTTTAATAGAGGATGCGTGCAGGCTTCCAGGCCTCCACGGCCCACAAGCTTTAACCACTGTACAAATCGATTTAGAACACTAAAGTACAGCTGTTTATTTAGGGCCTTTATTGACTCAGTTCCTGCCTCTCGGGCAGGTGGCCTGGTCTCCACTCAGTCGTGTTCTGACTTGGTTCTCTTCAGTGACACCCTGGCCCCCCTGCCCATGGTTCTTTTCTTCATTTTATTTTCTGGTTTTTGAAAGTCAGGCTATCCCCTGACACAGGTGTTGGCTTGCATATATTTTTTTAAAGCAGCATAATTCACTGTAGTCAGTATTTTCAGCCGTCCGATTGGGTTTGTCGCAGAACAGGGACATTTTCACTGACCTCTCTATCAGGAGAGCTGTCATGGCTCCAGTGTGTTAACTCTTTCTGCCAGTGTCTCTAAAGCACCCTCCTGCATAGTGAAGATGGCCACAAATCTCCTACAAGTGCATCCCCTGCCCCACGCCGGGCTCCTCCATAATCAAGTCTTAAGTGGCAACTTGGAAAAAAGAAACAGAAAAAGGAAAATACTTTTTATGTTCATTGCAATGATACTATCATTGGTTAGATAGATGTACAATTTAATTTAAAAGTACAATTTAATTTTAGATACATTGGCCCCCATGATTGTGTTTCATCCTAGTTACTTACCACTGCTGCCTTGTATAACACGGGGAAGGTGAGGAACAGAAAGGTGAAGTCACTTTGCCTGCAGCCCCCTTAGTAATGGGAAGTAGAGCAGAAACCTGAATCCAAAGCTTTGACTCCAAAGCTTGTGTTACTATGCCTGGGCTCTCTCTGTATGAACCTTCTTATTCACCCCACATATCTAGAAGAAAAGGAAACCCCACAAGACACTACGTAGGTGCTGCAGTCACCCAGAGTGTCCAGGGTGGGCACCCATAGTGACATGGGTGACTGGGCTTTGCTCTTGCTCCACAGCCTCCTTGGCTACTTCATCCAGCTGTGTGAACTCAAGCTATCTCCGCTCCATGACTGGTCCCGATCCTACGTAGCTTCTTAAAGCTCTCTCTTCAGAGGACAGAGCTCACATGTTACCAGACCTCACTGCAAACAAAGGGGATTGGGAACAGCACATACACATATGTACTTTCACACACTCAAGACACACATGCACATGTACACCTGTACACTCACACCCACAACATGTGCAACATGGGTGTACATATACTTAGATACATATTCAATGCCACATGTATGTGTGCATGCTCACAGATTTAGACAGACACACTAACACGTTGCACATCCACTGCAAACACATTGATGCACACTTGCTCACACTTTCTCTTACATGCATGTGCAATATATTACTCTCACACACACAAATGCAGCCATGGGCTCCTCAGTTACACAGATCCTTACCCACACACCCCTTCCTATGTATTTCATGTGCGCACACCCATGCACTTCCACGCACTCTTGCTTACAGACACACACACAAACTCGTGCACTGTTAGACCTCTCATTTTCTTGCCCTGAGTGTGATTACCCTCACCCCCATGGCTCCCTGTCAGGAGACCAGCCCCCAACATGAATAAACTGATGGTGTACTCTGTGGTTGTACACTTTTCAAACATACTTGAAATAATCAGGGGATTTATAGCTAGGAGCCTGGACTTATTGCAAGGAAATCTGCTCATTACCTTAACTTTAATTACCCCAACAATTATGAGTCAGGTTTCTGGTACCAAGCCCTGTGCTCAGACAACACCCTTTGAAGACTCACACACTAGATCTGTCTTTGCCTCCAATTCCTCATCTGTAAAATAGGGCTGATGATGGCACATGATCTGCAGGGTGGTGAATATTTATAGATTGATGTAGTGGACCAGGGCACATTGTGTTCAAAGATAGCATCATCAATGGCTTGGGTCTACTAACCAGTGACAGTGGGCAGGAACAGCCTACGTGTGTGTGTGTGCGTGTGTGTGTGCCTCTGTCTGTGTTTGTTTCTGTCTGTCTGTGTCTGTGTGTCTGTGTATAGTAAATATATATTGTTTCTAGGGCTTGAACTCAGTGTGTTGGCCCTTAGCTGTTTTGCTCAAGGATGGCACTCTTCCACTCAAACCACAGCTCCACGCCTGCCTTTTGCTGGTTGACTGGAAATAAGAATCTCACAGAATTTCCTGACTGCACTGGCTTGGAACCACAATCCTCAAATCTCAACCTCCCGAGTAGCTAGGATCACAGGCTTCACGTGAACCCACCCCCTCCCAGCTGTCAGCTGGAAATTTTGATGTGGAAATGTCTCCAGGAGTTGTTTGTTAAGTTCTAAACACTTTCTGCTCTGGCAGCTGCACCTAAAAGCCTTGTCAAGCGGGGAAGAGGGTGCTTTATCCTTCTGTCTCCGATCCCTCTCTGCTCTGTTAGGGGGTCAGTGATAAACTCAACCACCTGGTCCAAGGCAAAGGATCTAGCCTGAAGCAAAGGCCAGGGTTCACACCCTATTCACACAAATGCTCATTTTGTGAGAACTGTGTGAAACACAACTGGAGTCATGTGACACAAATAAGAATGTTACAATATTCCTCTTTATTAAAAAAAACAATGGATTTTTGTGCTCAGTTTAAATTGGTATGCTCCAAGAAGTAACGTATCATCATCTATGATTCTAAGACATTTCTTCTTAAAAGTCTCGTAAGAATCTATGAAGCTATCTTAATTAAGAGTAGTTGGGCCAGACACCATGGCTCATGACTATAATCCCAGCTATTTAGGAGGCTGAGATCCGAGGGCCAGCTTGGGGCAAGAAAATCTGTGAGACTCTTGCCTCCAAAGAACCAGCAAAAAGCCAAAAATGGAACTGTGGCACTCCTATTAGTAAGGTGCCAGCCTTGAGCAAGAAAGCTAAATGACAGTGCTCAAGTCTCAGCACCTACACACACACACACACACAGAGTAGTTGGATCAACACCACACTAGTTTGCTCTGTTTCTTTCCTTTGATCAAATCTAGAACCATTTTTCAAGTCTACCATGTTGTCCTTACATCTCGTTCCTCTTCTGGGTATTCTGCTGCCTTACTGCTCTGCCAGGCCTTCCTTGCCCCTTGCTCAGTGCCAGCCTCCCCCTCAACGAGACTACAGAAAGTCCCTGGGGCAAAGGAACTGGAGGGTGTATGTCTCCTTCCACCTGTCTCCCACCCACAGGGAGGTCTTCCTTGATCTGGAGGGCGCTATTTGCCTTAGAATCCCAACTATTTCCTTATCAGATCACTCATCTCATCAAAGGAGTCTCCTGAAAGCCGAAAGCCAGCCGCTATTTTTCAGTCGTTTCCCTTCAGTCCCCAAGAGAGGAAGGGAGGGAGGCTTGCCCATGGTGGTTTTCCTTTACAATTTGCCAGCAGTTTTCCCTTAGCATCTACGTTTACCTATCTCTGTTTAGAGAATTACTGGAATAGTTTTCACTGAATGCTGATGTGGGGAATTGCTATCCAGGGAGATATTTATTGATTTATATTGATCCTCATTGTGGTTTATATTGATTTGTTACTTCTTTTCTAAGTGGACTGACAAATGAATGTACAAATGAAGGTTGGGGGCATGACTCAAATGGTTAAGCACCTGCCTAGCAAGTACAAAGTTCTGAGTTCCCAGTACCACTTCCTCCAAATGAATGTACTCTCCCTCTCTTCCTTCTTTCCTTCTCTCCTTCTTTCTTCCCTCCTTCCTTCTTCCTTCTTCTCTTCCTTTCAGATCTAGATCAAATGTAAGGCAAACACTCTGCCATTAAACTAGGCCAAAATTAAAGCCATTTCAAGAAGAACCTTGTAAAAAGCATACATGGTGACACTGTTATATTTATTTCAAATGTACTGACATGCACCATTTTTTTTCTTATTTATTTCTGTACACATCACTCAGAAGATAGTTTAACTTGGCAGGCCAGATAAGCAACATTTCTTCTTGGGCTCTGCTCAATGCTTATTTTGAGATTAGAAGAAAGTTAGTCTGGATATACAGCAGACATTCTGCATTCCAGAATGCATAGTTGGATTGTATTATCAACTTATGAAGCTTTTGCACAATACACCTAATGGGCCTATTTTAAGTATTTTTGCAGGACTGCTAAAGAAGACAAACGGTCAATGAGGAAAATAGCATTTGGGGATTAAGGATGTGAACTTTACTCAGCATCTTTAAAAGGAAAAGATTTTTTTGTTTGTTTGGTTTGTTTTGTCAGTTGGAGGGCTTGAATTCTGGTCTGGGCTTGGGTGCTGTCCCTGAGCTCTTCAGCTCAAGGCTAGCACTCTATCACTTAAGCCAGAGCGCCACTTCCGGTTTTCTGGTGGTTAACTGGGGATAAGAGTCTCACAGACTTTCCTACCCAGGCTGGCTTTGAACCGCGATCCTCAGCTCTCAGCCTCCTGAGTAGCTAGGATTACAGGCATGAGCCACTGGAGCTTGGCTGGAAAGGGGTCCTTCTACAAAGAAATGCCAGCTTTTTTTTCATATCATCAGATATTTTGGGGATATACGTTCTTAGGTTGGATTTCAACGTCTCATGGAAGTATTATGTGCATAGATAACTGTGCATATCATAAATATGTAACTGCATGGATGTTTACATGTTAAGCAGTCTTGTGGGACCATTACTCTGACCATGGTGTGGACTATTACCAGTCCCTCGTGTCCTCTCCCAGTCAGTGCCTCCTATCCCTAGTTGGATAACCAGAATCTTGACATCAGTTTATTGCCAGTTTTACATTTTCTGGGGCTACAATAATGATTTTTTTCCCATTTAGTTTCATGCATTCAAACTCAAGTACTCAACATTCATCTACTTCCGAATGCAGGCATTGATGATTTGTTTTCTTCTCTGTGTAACATTCTGCATGCGAATGCAAATGCATTACAATTTGCTTATTTATTCTATTGAGAATGGCCATTTGGGTAGTTTACAGTTCTGAGCTATTCTCTTTTTTGAGGAGGAGAGGAGGTCCACTTGTGGGGCCTGAACTCTGGGTCTGGGCGCTGTCCCTCAGCTCTTCAGCTCAAGGCTAGCGCTCTACCACTTGAGCCACAACACCACTTCCAGCTTTTTTCTTTTTGCTTATGTGGAGCTGAGGAATCGAACCCAGGGCTTCATGCATGCAAGGCAAGCACTCTACCACTGAGCCACCTTCCCAACAGTTTTGAGCTATTCTGACTAGTGCTGTGAACCTTCTATTTGTCTTTTAGTAAACATATGTATGCACTCCTGTTAAATATGAACCCTCAGTTTCTTAAAGTCTGTTGTATCCAAATAGATAACATATATGCATAGGGCATGTGAGATGGGGTTTGCAAAATGTTTGGGTTTAACTAGATCTAAGAACAGTTTTCCAAAGTGGTTATACCAATTTATTTCCCCATCAGTCATGCATGAGAATTTCAGTAAACTCAGGATGGAGAATTTTTGTTCTTTCAAGGATTTGTGCCAGATGGTAATCCCAGAGATATTATTCTGAGACCAAGGAAGTTGCCTCCGAGACTTTCAAAGCAATCAAAAGAGCCAATGCATTTCTGCATTCATTTTCAAGTGCAAAGACTTCTGTGGAATAGAGGAAGGAATATTTTATGTGTTATCTTCCTACACCTCAGAAAAAAAGGACAAAAGAATTGGAATATCTCCCACTTTTAGCCCCGGGCCTTGACTTTCTGTCTGTATGCCTATTGTTGAATGTCAGACTCACGCTGGCATCTCTCCTATCACACCAGAGCTTCAAATAAAATCAAAATCAAACACTCCTATGCCTTAGGTGTGAAATACATTTTTTGAGTTCTTTTTTGTGTTATCTCTTATCAGTTTATTGCATAGACTATGATTGTCTAACTCACCGTGAGAAAAGGAGTAAATTTAGAACTTCCTTACAGTTTTTGGTGACTGAGAACGGACATTAAAAATCATTCTACTTGCTGGGCGCTGGTGGCTCATGCCTGTAATCCTAGCTACTCAGGAGGCTGAGATCTGAGGATTGTGGTTCAAAGCCAGCCCGGGCAGGAAAGCCCATGAGACTGTTATCTTCAGTAAACCACTCAGAAAACTGGAAGTGGCTCTGTAGCTCAACTGGTAGAACACTAGCCTTGAGCTGAAGAGCTGAAGGACAGCACCCAAGCTCAGAGTTCAAGCCCCACAACCTGCAAAATGATAGATAGATAGATAGATAGATAGATAGATAGATAGATAGATAGATAGATAGATAGATAGATAGATAATCATTCTACTTGTCACAGAGAGTATGGCTTGAAACCATGAATGCTAAGCCAGCTAGAGGCAGTAAAGCATCAGAAACTCATAGCAGTTCAGTAACAAGTCAAAAGCCATAAACATGACAGACTAAGAAACTTAGGATTAAAATTCATATGGAAACATAGAAGCTTTAACAACTGGTGCTGGAAATTTTGGTTATCTACATGTAGGAGTATGAAAAACTAGACCCCTATGTCTCACCCTGTACATAAAGTAATTCTAAATAGGTCAAAGACCTACCTCTTTCAGGTCTTAATGTAAAACCTGAAACTTTGAAAGTACTATAGAAAACCATAGGGAACTGGAGGACATAGGCACAGGAAGTTATTTCCTGAGTAGGACTCTAATTAACCAGAAAATTACACCAAGAATTGACAAATATATTGTATCGAATTAAAAAGCTTCTGAACCTAAAAGGAAATGATCCCTAGAATGAGAGAAAATCTTCACCAGCTATTTAATAGATTAAGGATTTATATCCACTATATGCGCAGAACTCAAAAACTGAACAGCCAAAGGATAAATGACCCAGTTGATAAATGGGCAAATGAATTGGACAGACTGTTCTCAGAAGATGTACAAAGAAATGTTCAACATATTTAGTCACGAAGGAAATGCAAATGAAAACCACACTGAGATTCCATTTCACCCTAGTCAGAATGGCAATCACTAAGAAAAACAATTACAGAGACTGGTGAAGATATGGCGGGAATACATTGTATATGGCACTATGGAAATCAGTATGGCATTTCCTCAAAAAACTAAAGATAGATCTTCCTTAAGATCCTTCCAAGTGACTCTTGGACATAGATCCAAGGGATTATAACTCAACATACAAGAGAAATACTTGCATGCCCATGTTCATTACAGTTGTGTTTACAGTAGATGAGCTGTAGAATCAATACAGGTATCTAAGAACTGATAAATGAATGATAGTGAAAATGTGGTATACACATACATGGAATGTTATTTAGCCATTAAGAAGAATGAAACTATGTCATTTGAAGGAAAGGGATGGAACTGGAGGGTCATCATGTTACATGAGACAAGACAAGCTCAAAAAGCCAAACATTGCACGTTTTCACTCATAGATGGAATCTAGAATTAAAATGATGAGATAATGATAGTGGTGGTATTGATGATAATGATAATGGAATATAATTGTTGAGGTGGTCTTGTTCAAAGAGCATATACAAGCCGGGCGCTGGTGGCTCACGCCTGTAATCCTAGCTACTCAGGAGGCTGAGATCTGAGAATCGCGGTTCAAAGCCAGCCCAGGCAGGAGAGACGGTGAGACTCCTATCTCCAATAAACCACCAGAAAACCGGAAGTGGCGCTGTGGCTCAAGACTTAGAGCACTCGCCTTGAGCTGAAGAGCTGAGGGACAGCGCCCAGACCCAGAGTTCAAGCCCCACAACCGACAAAAAAAAAAAGAGCATATACATCTATGGAATTATACCAATAATTGTACTATTTTGGTATACTAGTAAAAAAAAAATCTCATGTGCTGGGTACTAGTGGCTCACACCTGAAATCCTAGCTATTCAGGAGGCTGAGATCTGAGGATAATGGTTCAAGGCCAGCCTGGGCAGGAAAGTCTATAAGAGTCTTATCTCCAATTAACCAACAAAAAAAGCTGAGAGTGGAGCTGTAGCTCAAATGGTAGAGTGCTAGCCTTGAGCATAAAAGCTCAGGGACAGAGCCGAGGCCCTGAGTTCCAGCCCTACCTAGTGCTGTTTCCCACCCCTAACCCTCCCAACAAATGTCACAAACAAGAAAAAGAAAATATTCATTTCATATGATTTTATTAAAACCATATAGCTCTTCAAGAATTGGCATTAGGTGGCATCAGTTCTCTAGAATCAAGACCTTAATGGCCTCAGCTATTCAGAAAATGGAGATCAGAAATCCCCCTAACCTGAAGCGTGAGAGCAGGCTTGAGTTGGAACTGTTGAATGGGTGGCTTGAGAAGCCAGTCCAATTGAGACTAGGAGGCTGCACCTGTGTTCAGTGACCACTTATTGTTGCCATATCCTGGGTGCCAGGAACCCTCCTCCCTGGGATGGGCAGACAACAGAGTCTGTGGCTAGCAGTGAGAACACTGAGCTGCCCAGGAGTTCAGAACAACAGGAATCAAGAAGGCAGGAATTGCAGGATGTACAATCAGCCATCTCTTTCTACCTTTGGAAAGGATGTTTGCTGAGTTTGCAAGATCATTACTGCAGATTTGGACATTTCTGGTCTTCTGTGGCTGAGTCCTAGAAAAAAAAAAAAGATATAAAAAGTAGCAACTAGAAAAAAAATTTAAAATCTATAACAAAATCAAGAGCCATAAACCCTCCAAGCATTTCCTGGTGATTAGAAGGACATCTTATAAGCTCTTATCTGACTTTGAAGATTTCCTATTTGAAATAGAAAAAAGGCTTCTCTGGGCTTCTGGACTGGCTGCTTGTTGGATATAAGACTCAATTGAATCAACTTTTCCTTTGGGTGGAAGCGATGAGGGTCAAACCCAGAGCCCTCCTTTAAAACATTCTATTATAGTACAATGCTTTGCCAAATTATACGTAGATGAGAGTTCAGTTGAAGATGGCTTTGATTTCAAGTTAATAAGACCAGTAAAACAATTACATGACACTTAATGATTTGTTGAATGTTCTCACATTTTTTAAAAATTTCATTTAAGACCTCGTTAAGGTAGAAATAAGGTGTTTGGTGTGGAGACTCATCTAAGCACATATCCTAAATGACAGAGCTAAGGCACAGTCTCATCTCCTGATTCATCAGTTTACTTCTTTCTCCATACACTTCCCCGCCTCTGCTTCAGGAATGAAGCATTTTGACAACTGAATGAATTCCAGGAGTCCATTCTACTTCCTTTCCTTCCCAACTTTTGCTGTTCTACCTCTCCTTGGCTTTAGTGTGTGTGTGTGTGTGTGTGTGTGTGTGTGTGTGTGTGTGTGTGTGTGTGTGTGTGTGTGTGTGTGTTTTGTTTTTGCCAATCCTGAGGACTGAACTCAGGGCCTGGGCACTGTCCCTGAGCTGCTTTTGCTCAAGGCTAGCATTCTACCACTTGAGCCACAACACCACTTCTGGCTTTTTCTGTTTATGTGGTATTGAGGAACCAAGCCCAGGGTTTCATGCATGCTAGGCAAACACTCTACCACTAAGCCACATTCCCAGCCCCTGCTTTAGTCTATTTTGAGGTCTCTCATGCAACAGGTTAATCTGCAGTGTGCTAGGGAGCTAAGAGGTGAGAACCTCAACCGTCAGAAAGCTCGCAGTCCAGTGGGAAGACAGTACGTTGTGTGAGGATGCAGTGAATGTTGACACACAAAAGCTGCTACTATAAGCACCCATGCACATCGGCACATGGATTCCCACTCCCCACTTACATCAAAGTCCAGATTCCTAGAGGGAAAACAAACTAGCTTTGATGTAGTCCCCTGTCAAAGAGGGACTTTTACTTTTGAGCAGCTCCCACTACCTTCTGTCTCCTGTTAGTATGCACGTTGAATTGTTTCTGTAGATCTTTTGTCTATATCTTATAATGTGTTTATTCTTTTTCTGATGAAATTTAGAAGCATGCTCATTTAGTTTTGATCAGGCCAAGGCCGACAGCACCATTTCCTGCTTCAGCTCTTCATTACACATGCCTTCCTCTCTGCCTGGAATGTTTTCACCCAATCTTCATATCTCTGCTTACATGTGATATCCTTTCTGCTATCTCCTGTGTACCAATCTAAATTAAAATCCTAGCTACCCACTTGCTTAATATCCTGTAACGCCTGTTCCACCACGGCCTGCTGGGGGAAAGGGGGGGGCAGTTATACAGTGTGCTTCCTGTTTTACTGAAGAAGGCTTCTTGAAGGTAGGCATGCTTCTCTCTCTCTCTCTCTTTCCCCTCCCTCTCTCTCTCCTCTCTTTCTCTGTCTCTCTGTCTCTCTTTTCATTGTGCTATCCATCACATTTAATGGTATGCCTGACAGGGGCTCTATAAACACTTTTTAAGCAATCAAAAATGCAGTAGATGGAATGGCTGGATTCTTTAATTGCAAGCACCAGAAATGGACTCCAGAATGTTGAAGACAAGACAAAAGAGAGTTATGGAAAGAAGGTGGAAGAGCTCTAGGATCACAGGGGCCTCGAGAAATGAGGATGGAAAGAAACTCCAAGGCAGTAGAGAGGAAAGAGTGAGACAAAGGAACCATTTTCAATCTCTGATATTCATCTTGAGTCCATCTGGAGAAGAAATATCTGATTGGTCTAGCTGGAGTCATATGGTATCCCCTAGAACAGGACAAAAAAGCAGATAACAATTCCTCTAATCTGTATCCAAAAGGAAGTTGGATGGAGAAGTCTTAAAGATGCAGATAAAAGACATCCAGCAAAACAAACCAGAATACCTCTATGCTACAGAGGGGAAGAGAATCTCAACCATCTGGAAGATGGGACACAAATCCATGGGAGCAGGTTTAGAGTATGCCTCATTTATCCAGAGCCAGTATTATGGCTGACACCCTGTAGATGTTTTAAATACTGGACAGATGTGTCAAGAATCAGTTGTGCCCTTAGCTATTATGTGTCTGTACATCTTGATGGTTTTCCCATAGTAAGTATTTGAGACTCTGAACTCTACTTGGCCCACAGATGGATGTGTTGGAAGCATAGAGGAAGTGTTAGAGAATTCACATCCTGAGAGAAGCCTGCAGCCAGAAACGGAAGGGAGCTGGTGGGGGAAGTTTCCCAGTTTCCTTGCCTTGTCCCATTCCTCACTGTGATGAAGCCCAAGTTGCCCACATCAGGAACCTACTGTAATGCACTTGGAGAAGAGTTCCTCACCTTCCTTCTCACTTCCCTGCTCCCCTACTAGTGCTTCCCTACTTTCCAAATGAAGGACTTGCTTTCAAAGCCTTAGGGGGTAGAGCACTTGCCTTGCATGCATGAGGCCCTGGGTTTGATTCCTCAGCACAACATAAGCAAAAAAAGAAAAAAGCCGCAAGTGGCGCTGTGGCTCAAGTGGTAGAGCACTAGCCTTGAGCTGAAGAGCTGAGGGACAGTGCCCAGGCCCAGAGTTCAGGCCCCACCACTGGACCCAAAAACAAACAAACAAACAAAAAAAGCCTTAGGGCAGGTCTACTTCCTGACAGTGGACAGGAAGGAAGGGCTGAAGGAGGACTGGCTCTCAGCCGTTCAATGAGGATCAACAGCACTGAGAGGCAGCATCAGAGAGCATTCACCTGCTATTGTCTTAATAGTCTGGACCCAGTGAGTGTTTGTGCCTAGAATAGTGACTCCATTTTTCAAGAAGAATGTAGTCAAGTGAACCAACTATAGTCCAGGAACCCCCATATAGCCACATGACTATGACAGCCAGAGCCAACTGGACACACTCAGGGATCCTTTGCCACTTAGATGACCCTCCTTGTGACTCTTGTGACTCTCCTTGTCTGGGAAGAGGGGTGTTCACAGCTACTGTCCCCAAAGATCACCGACAAGCCCTTACAATATAAGTCAACACAGGAATTCTGACAAGCATGAGAGCCCTGCTTCGCAGTGATCGTCCTTAATCACAGATCTAATCTTATGACTTGGCTTTGGCTCTACATTTCCAATGGCTCTATGTTACTTGAAGGATAGTAGTTGCATTTCTAAGTTCTTCATTTCTGATACATCCTCACTAGCCACCCCTCCTCAATGGACTCTAGGAAGTCCCCCCGGTTGCTGTTCTCATTCTCCTACGAATGACGGACTGGTTGTTCCGTCCTGGTAGGTTGGCCCTTGCTGATCTTCTCACTTAAGTGACCCAGGTTCTCTTCCATCTGGTGAAATTTCTCTTCTGTAAGGCTGTTGACCACACCTCCATATCCCCCTCCTACCCAGCTGTGTTTATGCGATGAAGAGTAGCAGCTTTATCCCAGTTGGTTACAGGCAAATCTGATTTCTCTCGCAGAATGCAAACTATGTGAAGGTCAGGTAAAGCAGCTGTGGGCTCCCCCTGTCCTAAGAGCTCTAAAAATCCTTTCATGTTTTAAATGAGCAACAAGCAAACTGTTTAAAAAACAAAAGATTTCCTTTTATTACTGCCCGGAATGAGCATTGAAAAATCCTAGAAGTGTGCCTGCTACATGAAAACCTTAAGATTCTGTGCGGAAATGCAGTGCACCAGAGCTTTGGGAGAGTTGAGATGATCTCTTCTCCTGAGATGATCTCTTCCTTAGACAGAAAGTTTGAAAAAGAAAAGCAAACAATCTATTTTTCTTTTTTCTTTTTTGTCGGTCGTGGGGCTTGAACTCTGGGACTGGACTCTTCAGCTCAAGGCTAGTGCACTACCACTTGAGCCACAGCACCATGTCTGGTCTTCTGGTGGTTTATTGCAAATAAGAGTTTCATGGACTTTCCTGCCCAGGCTGGCTGAGAACCGAGATTCTCAGATCTTAGCCTCCTGAGATTATGGGCGTGAGCCACCTGTGCCCAGCTAACAATCTATTTCTTTCAAGAGAAAAATTCCAAATAGAACCAATGCACACATTCAAGTCCTCAAAAGGAACTTGATATAATCCTGCCCATATTACTGACAAAGACCCTATGTAACTATGATTGCAGTATTCTTCATTGTTTTCTGTAAGATATTGGTGCAGTTGTATGAGAATGAAGAGCTTATTAACACCAAAGGGAGACTGGGGGTCTAAAAGGGCAAACGATGTTTACTGAGCAAACTTAACCTTATTTCCTCCAGCACAAAATGGAGCAGAAATTGCAGCCGAATTTTCTTTGCCTCACAGACTGTTCTTAGGCAGGATGGGGTCAACCATCACAGATTAGGGAAAAGCAAATGCCCTCCGAAAAAATCTTGTTGAGGGCTGGGAAGGTGGCTCAGTGGTAGAGTGCTTGCCTCGTATGCATGAAGCCCTGGGTTGGGGTCCTCAGTACCACATAAAGAGAAAAAAATCTTATTGAACCAGAGACATGGCTCAAATTGTAGAGTGCTAATCCAGCAAGCAAGCTGAGCTACGGAGAGGTCCTGAATCCTTACCTCAGTTACCACCAAAACAAAAAAACAAAACAACAACAACAAAAAAAACCCACCAATAAATTTGTTGATTTCCCAGCACTTACTACGTGCTGTGGACCATGAGCTAGACTTCCATGCTTGCGTATCTCATTTAATCTTCATGGGATCTTAGGAGATAAGAAGTTTATGACTTGCCTTTTGCAAATGAAGTTTAGAAAAGTTAAGGAATTCCCCAAGGTCATATCTCTCCAATGCAATGTGATGCAGGGCATACCTCAGGAGCACAGACACCAGCCTCCATCTGCTTCCTGTCAACTCAGTGTGTGTTACAATTACTGCTCTGGGATTTGGGGAAAGTGCAAAATAAGGCACACAAGCAACAGCCAACACACAAGGAGAATAAAATAAGTAGATGTGTTATGAGATGGTGATAGGGATCTATAGAAAAACAGGGCAAAGGAGTGCTGGATGGCGAGAGAGAGTAATCAGTAAACCACCATTTTAAAAAGCATCAGAAAAAAAAAAAGATTTGAGGAATCATCAGTGATATAAAATCAGTTAGCAAGGATTTGAAGGACCTGAGGGGTCCCTGTGGATGTCGGGGGAAGGACCGTTCTGGACAGCCATATATGGCCCATGGAAGGCTCTGTTCTGGAGTCTGGCGAAACTAGCCTGGGGACTCCCGTGTGGGGACTGGGACTGGGGACCAGATGAGGTCAGAGAATCACGTGCTACCTGTGAGCCACCATAGGATGTTTCCCCTCTTACTACATAAGTCTGTTGGTCAACTTACTCACATTTCACCCTTGCACAACCATTGCAAACAACTTCCATATGAAAGTGGAAATAGCCTGAAGTATATTAAAATATATATGTTCACGTTGAACAGATGTTTGGGAGCAGGGTACAGAGAAGGATAGAGTCAGAAAACTGGGAAGGATAGAGGAGAAAAACAGCCAGGAGCCACTCAACACTAGAAGACCTTCATCCCTCTAAAACAAGAGAGCATCTTAGGGTCTAATTGGAAATTCGAGCTCCTTCAATTAAAAATAATAATAATAATGGATCTGGGCACTGGTGGCTCATGCTTGTAATCCTAGCTACTCAGGAGGCTGAGATCTGAGGATTGCAGTTCAAAACCAGCCTGGGTAAGAAAGTCCCTGAGACTATTATCTCCAATTAACCACTGGAAAACTGGAAGTGGTGCTATGGCTCAAAGTAGTAGAACAGTAGCCTGGAGCGAAAGAGCTCAGGGACAGTGCCCAGGCCCTGAGTTCAAGCCCCATAACTGACAAAAAAAAAAAAAAAGTACCAAACAAAGTACTCTGCCTATCTATGGAATTGTCATAATGAATCCCTTTTGTATGATTCATATATGCAAATAAAAGTAGTTGAAAGGCTAAATAATATTATGATGATGATGACAGCATGGGTTTATAAGTATTTTCTTCCCAGTTCTTTTTAAGAGCATGTAGCAATTTTTTTTTCCTCTCTGCTTCCATCTTTCAGTTTCTACCCAGCATCTCAGATTTGGATTCTTATCTCCTGACCTCACAAAGGACTGCATCAACCACCACCATAACCTTTGCTCATCCCACCTCCTTGATTCCCTGGCCCCACCCTTAACAACCCATTAGGCCACTGTCTCTGGTGGTGGCCATAGTCATCTTATGGCCTCTGCCCTACCACATTCTCCTGCTACATCCCACTTCTCCACCCTCATCCCCTTTCCTACTTCCTGGTTTTGGTCCTTCTGGTAAACCATTAGGTTGATGGCCCCTACTAAACCACACCTCAAAATAGTCACAACCTGTGTGTGCCCTTCTACACTGACTCTGGGATGAACTGTGCGGTTCCTTTGTTTTGTCCCAAGTTAAGTAAGACATAAGCAGAAGCCCCGATAGTACTGACTAGTTGAATCTTGTAATCTAGAGGCCATTTGCCATATTGGGAGATAACTTAGATCACTCTTGAACATTGGTACTCCTGAGAGGGAGGGAAGGGAGAAAGGAGGAAAGGAGAGAAGAAAGGAAGAAAGAGAAGGAGTGAGGGGAGATAGAGAATGAGAAAGACTGGGGGAGAGGTGTTTGTTGTCTTGGATTATCATTCAGAGCCAAGTTCCTGATAACTACAGTTGTATATTTTGGGCTGAGGCAGTGAAACAAGAGAGACACTGATCAAATTACTCTTCAACCCCCAGACTCATCACAAATGGAAAAAACATTACCCTTGTTTTGCTGGAAGCCAGTGCCTCATGCCTGTAATCCTAGCTACTCAGGAGTGGGAGATCTGAAGAGCAAGGTTTGAAGCCAGCCCAGGCAGGAAAGATAAGATTCTATGAGACTCTTATCCCTGATTAACCACCAGAAAAACTGGAAGTGGTAGAGTGCTAGCCTTGAGCAAAAGAGATCAGGAAAAGCAATGGGTCCTGAGTTCAAGCTCCAGGACAAGTACAACAAAACATTACCTTCCTTTAAAGTGCTAAGTTTTGTGGTGTTTTTTTTTTGTGGTGTTTTATTACTCAGTAATAGATAATGAAAACAATCTTTATTTATTTATTTTGTCAGTCATGGGGCTTAAACTCTGGGCCTGGGCACTGTCCCTCAGCTCTTCAGCTCAAGGCGAGTGCTCTACCACTTGAGCTACAGCGCCACTTTCGGTTTTCCGGTGGTTTATTGGAGATAGGAGTCTCACGGTCTCTCCTGCCCGGGCTGGCTTTGAACCTTGATCCTCAGATCTCAGCCTCCAGAGTAGCTAGGATTACAGGCGTGAGCCACCAGCGCTTGGCTGAAAACAATCTTTATTATAGCTGGACCAAAACCTGCATGTCCCAAGCCAGCTCAGGCCCAATCTCTGCATGTGACCAGCCTTAGGTTCTGTAAATCTGTCCCTTGTCACCAAGACCTGCTGACCCCGCTTCACCTGAACCTCAGCTTACTCAACACTGAGTTCTGGAGAGCTTGACATTTGAAGTTTCTGAGCAGGAAACAAATTGAGAGAAAACTGAGTGTATGAGTGTTCCTTGGCCTTGTGCTGCGTTGTGACTTGTGTGTGAGTCTCTTGGGCCTTTCAGGGCGTAGTACTATCTGTTGTGGTGCTGAGTCATGGTGCTGGGAGTGAATTCCTGTTCGTGTTGTCCGTCAGCTAGGAGCCTCATTCTTAGGGTCTCCAGGTCTCCTATACTCTGCTTTCCCAACACTACCACCTTTGCCTGACTTTTTTTTTTCATCTTCTGTCCATCCTACAGGCTAAGGTATTGTTGCCAGCTTTATTCACTTGTTTGTTAGCTGTTTTAAAATACAATTCAAACTGGGAGCCAGTGGCTCATGCTTGTAATCCTAGCTACTCAGAAGGCTGAGATCTGAGGATCACAGTTCAAAGCCATCCAAGGCAGGAAAATCTGAGATCCTTATCCCCATAAACGACTCAGATCTTAGATAAAGGAATTCAGATACAGACATTTGCACAAAATAGCATACCTTTAGATATTAAAAACCATCAAGAATTCCATAAAGGCCTTCAAGCTAACTTATAGTAGAAAATAGCCCTATTGCAAAAAAAAAGAAAAAAAAGGAATACTATCATGGAGAAGGCAGTTTTCTTCTTGAAGACCAATGGCTCATATATGTTATATTTTTCCTTTGCTTCTTATACAGAGCTGTTCCCCAGTTTCTTTCTCAAGAATTAAGCTAAAATTAAACTAAAGAGCACCTTAACTCTTAAAAATATCTACTTCCTATGTCTCAGTATTGAAAATGCAAACTTATAAACTGTTAGGTAATTACAGGTCCAGTTTTGCTTCTCCCTTCCTTTGCACGTTAATGTCTAAGTGAAACTTTAAAAATGAATGGTTTCAGGGCTGGGAAAGTAGTCCAGTGGTAGAGTGCTTGCCTTGCTTGTATGAGGCTCTGGGTTTGATTCCTCAGTATCACCTAAGCAGAAAAGGCCAGAAGTGGTGCTGTCACTCAAGTGGTAGAGTGCTAGCCTTGAGCTGAAGAGCTGAGGGACAGCGCCAGGCCCAGAGGTCAGGCCCCACAACTAAGACACACACACACACACACACACACACACACACACACACACAATGGTTTCCAGCTCATTTCTCCTTCATCTTAAAACCCCTGTTTACAAAAACAAAAACAAAAAAATCTACTCAGAAAAAGTCAGAAGTGGAGTGGCTCAAGTGGTAGAGTGCCTTGAGCCTTTCGCACAAAGAAGCTCAGAGACAGCTCTCAGGCCCAGAGTTCAAGTCCCTAGGACTGGTAAAAAAATAAATAAATAAAATTTATATATATATATATATATATATATATATATATATAT
>NW_012267233.1:10088606-10136044 GCF_000151885.1 Dipodomys ordii | reverse complement strand
GAAGTGGAGTGGCTCAAGTGGTAGAGTGCCTTGAGCCTTTCGCACAAAGAAGCTCAGAGACAGCTCTCAGGCCCAGAGTTCAAGTCCCTAGGACTTTTAAGGTCAAAGATGTTTCATTTATATATATATATATATATATATATATATATATATATATCGCCATTCAAATAGTATCTTACGTACTTGAGAAAAAAATGTTGTTACACTTTCCAATAAGAGATTACAGTCTTATTTCTCTGTCGATTATTTTTTTTTCTTTTTAATCCAGCCTGGGGATTGAATTGAGGGCTTCATGATGGCTGAGTCATTGCTGCACCAATTGAGCCATGTCTTCATCCTCTGCGCTCCCCCATATCTGAAGAGCAACTTGCAAACTTATGCAAATGAATTCATCTCTAATGCATTGAAAGCACACCCAAGGACTCCGAAATTTTGGAGGCTTCTATTTGGAAATTGGCCGGTCAGATCTCAGCATCCTGAGTAGCTAGGATTACAACTGTGAGCCACCAGTGCCCAGCAATTTTGGTTATTTTTTTTTATTGGGTCTAATAAGGTATTACCTTTCCTCATAATGGATTTGTATTTGTTTTCTCAGAGGTATCCCAGAGGCCTACCAATTCAAGATGAGTCTAATCCAACTTCAGGGTTTAAGATGATTGGATAGCCAGGTGCATGGGTGCTGGTGGCTCGTGTCTGTAATCCTAGCTACTCAGGACCCTGAGATCTGAGGATCATGATTCAAAGCCAGCCTGGGCAGTAAAGTCCATGAGACTCTTATCTCCAATTAACCACCAGAAAACCAGAAATAGTGCTGTGGCTCAAAATGGTAGAGCCCTAGTCTTGAGCAAAAGAGCTCAGGGATGGTACCTAGGCCCTAATTCAAGCTCCACAACCAACCAACAAACAGAATGATTGGAAATTGTGCTGGAGAGGAGGCTCCATCTATTCCCAATGCAGTTTAACAATGTTCTTGTTTACTTGTCCCTGTACCTCAGCATTGGGTCATTTAGTATCTCAAAGCTCGTGGCAGTGCTGTGGTATATAGCATCTCAGCCAACTATTTAAAACTGGTCAACATTTCCAGGAGCATTGTCTGTGCTTGGCTCACCTCTCTGACTTTTCTTAGATCTTGATTATTTTTATTCATCACTGTATCATTTGGCTCTCAAATGCCTTGAAGCAGGGTTGTTGTTTTTTTTAACCTTTTTCACAGATTTTCTGATTGCTCTCAGCAGGAGAATTGATCTGGATTTCCTGGTCTCTCATTGCAGAAAGACTAAAATTCTTTTTCTAACTTTAATTTCTTTCTCAATCTCACCTTAGTTCATTTGAGAGATGTTTAGCTTGAGGGTGAATTATCCTTTTATTCCCAACATTGTTCATTAAGTATGTCCATAATAAACCATCACCACTGTTATACTTTAATTAACATTAGACAATCACATTGCTGTATTTTAATTAATTTTGTGTTAGTACTGGGGCTTGAACTTCAGGCCTTCTGCTCCCACTTGTTTTTTGTTTTTTTTTGGTCATAGCTGGTGCTCTACCACTTGAGCTATGCCTCCAGTCTAGGGTTTTTGCATAAAGTATTGGGGATTTGTCTGCCTGGGCTGGCTGTAACCTGTGATCCTCGGATTTCAACTTCCTAAGTAGGTAGGCTTATAGGCATGAGCCATGTTTTCTTTTTTTCTTTCTTTTTTTTTTTTTAATTTTTCTTTTTTGGTTTGGCTGACTTAGAACTCAGCCTCCTAAGGGTTGGGATTGTGGTTTTGCCTGGCTTCATCCTTGTAAGTTCTATGTAAAACATGGATTTGTTTCCAGAGTTTTTCTGGGTGTGTGCTCTACTCCTCTATTTCTGCACCAGAATTAAGTCATTTGCTGGTTACAGTTTATTATTATAATTTGATGACATTTTATGATCTGGAAAAAGAAGAGACGTCATTAGTTTCTTTCTCTCTCTCTTCATCTCTCCCTCTCTATTTTTTCTCATGACTTTATTCTTGTGGATAAATTTTTAAATCTCAATTATATTTCTCCACTGAAATCTCATGGCTAGTTTGATGGGAATATTATTAAATGTATATATTGACTTGAAAACCCACAAATATCCTAAGTTTTGAATGCAGCGATGTGCCAAAAATCTTCATTTACTCAAATCTTAAATCTGCTTTGAGCTAAGGCATGGGAGTTGATTTGCCAGTTATTCATGGGGTATGGGCAGACTCGGGAGGTCTGACATCCCAGGTACTGCATGCACAGGTAGAGTGTTCCAGTAGCCGGAGGGAAGCTTTACAAAGGGAAGCCTACAGCGGCAAGCTGTGAGAAGTAAAAGTACCCCAAAGCCAGGGGGAAAGGGCCCCAGAAACAAGGATAAATGGGAACAGGGGATCTGAAAAAATCAACAGTGTTTACTAGATCATGTGTGCCTAGTTTTTGGAGTGTGGACATTTACCAGTCAAAAACTTTCATTAAATGTGTCTATTTTATTTTTCTGGAAGTCTGCCAAACCTACTTAGAATAGTTTCTTTAGTGCTGTTCCGTAGGTAAACAAAAAATCCTTCCAATTTCCTTCTTCCTTAACCAAGGCATCACCTACAAACAATGTATTGTAAACCCTGCGTTGGAGTAACTTTATATCTCAGTACATTTCTGACATTAGAACTGCACCCAAAGCCATTAAATTTTTTTGGGGGGGTCCGGTCGTGGGGCCTGAACTCTGGGCCTGAGCACTGTCCCTCAGCTCTTCAGCTCAAGGCTAGTGCTCTACCACTTGAGCCACAGCGCCACTTCTGGCTTTTTTCTTTTTGCTTATGTGGTGCTGAGGAATCGAACCCAGGGCCTCAGGCATGCAAGGCAAGCGCTCTACCACTGAGCTATCTTCCCAGCCCCCCATTAATTTTTTTTTTAAAACAAACTATGTAAATAAATGGTCAAGTTGAAATATTGGCAATAATAGACTATCAAACTTAACCTGAGCAGAGGGAGTCGAGGAAAGCTTGTCATGAGTCTTGAGTGTCGGGTTTACTTAAGTTCTGTTACAATTACATGCACCCAGACACAACAAACATACAAACAGTGAACTCACAAAAACTCAGCTAAAGCCACCCAAAACATAAAGGCTCTGTTTGAGCTTATAATGCTATAGAATTTAATCATGTAGACTCACAAGTAGTCTTTGGAATGCAGCATTAAAAATAGGAAGATTTTTTTAATTGGTATATAGGAAGTTGGTTGCATCACGACCTTTAAAGCCACACACACATAAAATGTAGTTTGATCATTCACCTGAAAACATAGAAAGTCGGGATGAGAATAGGAGATCACTTGCAATGAAGCCTACCTGTCACCCAGTTCTTCCTTCAGCTCAAGATTGGGAGACAAAGAGACAGTGAGTAAAAACAGAAAAACCTCTTTTCACAAAAGGCGAGCGCCAGGCATCTTAACACAAGATGTTGGAAGTGAGTGAAATGCAGCTGTTGGCAGAGGCTGTCTTTAAGAGCATCTGGGAGGTGCGGAAGCATCTTCAGGATGCAAGTGCTAGGGACCCCTGAAATCGTGGAAGCGTTGGCAGCAGCATTGGGTGGGCCTCAATGAGTGTGCCCAAGTCATCTCTCCAGGAAGCCAGTGACATGGATGGGGGTGAGGAAGAGAGTAGACACTGGGAAGCTCGTGTCCATGAATCCTTACCAGAAACAGCTCGGAATAGAGTAGGACTTACTTAAATTGGAAGAAGGTTAGAGATTCCTGGGTAGGTTGGTCCTTAAAAAAAAAAAAAAAAAAGCCAATACCAGGCCCAGATTAGCGGTGCAAAGCATGTATTGAGGGCAATGCCTGCGATGAAGTGGAAGGAAGCTAGTGAAGGTGGAGTACATTTTTAAGCCAGGAGGCAGACTGGCTCTGAGGAGGAGTAAGTTGCAAGAGAATCTGACTATGGTTCTTAAAAAGTCTCAGCCAAGCTGATGTGGCACTAACATCTGCTTGTAGGATTCCAAGTCCTGCAGGAGCCCTGCTCTGAACCGTCTTTGGCTGGGAACAGGATGTCCCTACAAATGTACAAGGCGGTAGGTCCAGAGAGACAGAGGTCAGCCCCACTAGGCAATCATGTTCCCTCTGCAGGTCCTCTTCAAGGTGCCCACAATTACAAACTAGCAGATGGGGCCAGTAAGGAGAAATGTCATTCGTTATCATTTGTGAAGCCATCATTTGAACCCTGGGCCCGTATGTTCTAGATAGGTTTTAAATGGTTCCAGATTTTAAACTGTGGGGAGCTTAGAGAGGTATACATCTAGTTTTTCTTAACTCCTTTATCTAGAACTCTTGGTCCCTTAAAAAGTCTTACCTGAAATAGGCCTATAATACATAATACAAAAAGACATCAAAGAGGTCTTGGAATTGCTAACGCGTACAGAGGTGGTCAGAATGAGATTTCCTTATTCTGTATTTAAAGAGATAATGTATTGTTTGCATGCTGGAAGCCTATATCTGATTGACTAATGTGATAAAGTTGAGGACACGTGTGAAGAATTCAGGTAACAGAGGAGGCGCAACAAATGTCTGCCACCCTAGATAACTCAGAAATTCTAAAGAGTTGAAAGTTGCTGGAGGAGGCTTGTATGAGGAAAGACAAAGCTGTTCATCAAGTCCAAGATTTCAGAACACCAGTGGCTCCTCCCTCAGAGAGGACTTTTAAGGAACAGAAGACCTTGCCAATATGTGCTTTCAATGACACCATTTGTCAAGACTGTCAACTCAAGAATTGTTTGTTCAACTGGAGTTTCAGCCACATCAGGTTGAGCTTGTTTACCATATATAACACCTAGAGGTTGCCCCTGGAAAGGGAGAGTTGTAAACATAGAGCAGGTGAGAGGAAGTACATATTGGTGGTAACTTACTGAACTAGTTATACCAAGAGCTAACCACAGCCAACAGCATAAATAACATCTCTGTAAAAAAGAAAAAAGTTTGGTAGTGCATGCTTACAGACTAGCTTGAATTTGAGGTGTCCTTCTTGAGTCTTTTGAGGGTGACAGCACAGAGACTTTTCCTTTTGGTCCCACGTCATTATCTACTAGGTCCAGATTGCTGGCCCAGATAATGGTGGCTCTAGTTGAATTATTCTCAAATGAGTGAATGAATGTGCAGGTGTTCTAGAGCAGCTGTGCATACCTGTGGCTGTTCTGTGCTTGGATCATCACATTGTGTAGGGGTTGTAGGATTGTTTAACAAAGAAGATGATTTCCTGGGCACTAAAAACCATCTTCACCTGCTTAGATCTAGAGGATCTTGGAGCTCACTTGTTTTTAAGCTCTCTCTCATGAGGTGTTTAACCAGAGGCTGGAGCCCCTTGAACATTGGCTGTTGTCTCCAACTTCCCCCGCCCCCACCCCACTTTTTTTGTTGGTAGTGGGGCTTAAACTCAGGGCCTATATCTAAATACTCAAGCTTAGTATTCTACTACTTTGAGCCACAGCTCCACTTCTGGTTTTTAGATGATTAATTGGAGATAAGAATCTCACAGACTTTTGTGCATTGGAGATAAGAGTCTCACAGACTTTCCTGCCCAGGCTGGCTTCGAACCATGATCTTCAGATCTCAGTCTCCTGAGTAATTAGGATTATAGGCATGAGCCACTGGCACCTGGTTCTTGTCTGCTGTTTTTGACATAGTAGATTCAGTGCTCCTAGCTTTGATCACCTGCTTGCCAATATCAGTGGCTTCTGGGGACAGAATCCTGACATTCAGCCTTTGACTCAACCCACCATAAGTATGGATAAAAGATACAGGACACTCCTCAGACTAGCCTTGCTGAAAAAGACTGACTGCTAGAGAGGACAGGAGGTGCTCTGTAAGGTTTGGGGCATCGATCAGAATCAGCCTTCCTTTTGGCACATGGGTACCAGAAGGTTCTGAGCTAAGGGAACATGCAGTGACTTCACACTCCACACCACAAAGCCTTCTGCCAGTTGGATCCATGCAACCCAATTTTCATATCAAATGAGCAACTTCATGGCTTATTCCCCTTTAAGCCACTGGGAGATATCTTTACTTCTACAGAGACTAGCATACACAGAAACTAAACATTCCAAGACCTAAGGTTAAGAAGATAGATTTGGCATTCCCCACATAAGTGGTTGCATAGAATAAAAAATAAAAGGCATGCCTGGCACCGGTGGCTCACGCCTGTAATCCTTAGCAACTCAGGAGGCTGAGATCTGAGGATCGCGGTTCAAAGCCAGCTGGGGCAGGAAAGTACATGAGACTCTTATCTCCAAAGAAACCATCAGAAAACCGAAAGTGGCGTTGTGGCTCAGTGGTAGAGTGCTGGCCTTGAGCTGAAGAGCTAAGAAACAGTGCCCAAGCCCAGAGTTCAAGCCCCACAACCAACAAAAATAAGAAATAAAAAGGCATGAGCTGGGTGCTGGTGAGTCATGCATATGCAGGAGACTGAGATCTTAGGATTGTGGTTTGAAGCCAGCCCTGGCAGAAAAGTTTGTGAAACTCTTATTTCCAATTAACCATCAAAAAGCCACAAGTGGAAGTGGAGTACTAGCCTTGAGCAAAGAGCTGAGGGACAGTGCCCAGGCCCTGAGTTCAAGCCCCAGGACTTACACACACACACACACACGTGCACACACACATGTGTGCACACACACACAAAAGGCATGAAAGAAGAATCAACACCACAAGTATGGAAGGCAATAAATTCTATAAGAAGAAGGAGCAGCAGCAAAGTCTGGAGACCTAGTGCTATGATTTGGATATGGTTTATGCCCCAAAGGTTTATATGTTGGAAGCTTGGTCCCCGTGTAGTGATGGGAAGTGAGGGAACTTTAAGAGGCAGGGAAAATGTTAGATCCTTGGGTCATCTGTACTTTAACCCTTGTAAGAAACTTCTCATCTGCTGAACTGAGTTCTGAGTGAGTCCGAGCTCTGAGTCATTCTCTGGCTTGCTGTTTGGTGGTGCAATCTCTTCCTTCTGTGTGTACTCCTGCCCTCGCCAGAGCTAAGGGGATACTGGTGCCATGCCCTTGAATCTTCAAAATTGTGAACTAAGTTAATTGTGCGAGTCCTGGGGCTTGAACTCAGGGCTTGAATGCTGTCCCTGAGGTTTTTCCACTTAAGACCAGTGCCCTTCCACTTTGAGCCACAGCGTCACTACTGGTTTTCTGGTTATTAATTGGAGATGAGTTTCACAGACTTTCCTGCCAGGGCTGGCTTTGAATAGTGATCCTCAGATCTCAGCCTCGTGAGAAGCTAGGATTATAGGCACATGAGCCACTGATGCCCAGCCCAGCTTGCCTGCCTTCCTACCTTCCTTCCTTCCTTCCTTCCTTCCTTCCTTCCTTCCTTCCTTCCTTCCTTCCTTCCTTACCTTCTTTGTTCTCTCTTTCTTTCTTTGCTCTCTTTCTAATATCAGTTTGCTACAGGCATTTCATTAGAGTTACAGAAAACAGAGACATATACCTGAAGTCTTTAGGCTTGGCTATAATCCAATTGTGAGCCCCTAGTCATGTTACCTTTACTTCTGGATTTCCTTAGCAGTAGAATGTAGAGATTGAGTGAAATGATGGGTATGGGTTTGAATCTATGAGTATGGGGCCTTGAGTTACCTGCATTATGGATCTCATGACCTACCATTTGGGCACGTGGGAGAAGGGATGGAAAGCTGGGCCTTTTTATCTGGCTTATTTGAGAAAAGAAACTTTCAGGTGTTTAAGAAATCTAGCAGAAGCAACATCTCAAATTTAACATAATTTGTGCTCAAACTCCACTGATATGGATACCACCTGGTCTCCTAAATCCTCAATCTCAGCAGCCTGGCTCCCTTCTGCTCTCTATGAAGGAGCCAGCAGATAGAAGCGTGGGGGAGCCAGGGGTGGGGAGTGCATGTTTGTCAGATCCATCACAGTGGGAACTTAATGTAGAGAATCTCAGAAAGCAATCGTACCTGTTAAAGGTAGGAAACCAAGAGTAGTTCCACACACGAAGAACAGAGATTAGGTCAGATATTGAAGTACTCTTTTCCCCTCAGAAGTCTTTGGGTCTATCTCATCACTGATAAAGAAGACCAGACAGACATTTCTCTGGTCTCTGGAACACTAGCCAATATGGCTGTCCTGTGTTTCCAATGCCAGAAAACCTGGTGGGAGAGAAGACCCGCAGAGCTCAGCAGAGAAGAGGTGAGAAAGCAGAGAAGAGGTGAGAAAGCACAAAGTGGAGATCCAGGTTCACTGGAAATAAGGACTCTAAAAAGCCAGCTTCTGTGTTGCCTTCTGGACTCAGCCTGGAGGGCTTTAAGGCAGACAGTGGTACCACCCAGAGTCATTATCTCAAGTGACAGAACATCACCATCTCCCATTGTGTACAAACTCTAAATTCTGGGTACTAAGCATGCACCTTCTATCAGGCCTACTGTGTATCAGGCTGTGTATGGAGTATTTCTGGGCCTTGGGAAACTGGTGGATAACAATGTTCATGATAATGAAGAAGAAGGCTAAATACTGGATGCTCTCCCAAGCATTGTAAGTGGATTTTCTCTTTTAATTCTCATGAGAGCCTTTTGAGGTTACTGCTATTGTTATTGCTGTTAGATAGAAGCGGGACCAAAGCTCAGAGTTTGAAGCTGTCTACTCACAGTGAGTGGGTTACTCTAATGAAGTTGGAATCCACTCAGAACTTCTGTCACTCAAATCTAAGCTCTTCATTAATCTGCTCCAGTGTAGCCCACAGCTATTAGGGAGCATTTAATGACATCATTCTCCCTCTCTCCCATGCATCTTACATTTAAGTATCTATTGCAGCCTATAGGGTAAGAGCTATTGTAAATAAAGAGACGGGAATGCTTCTGCAATTGGTCCAAGGTTCCATGGGAATTCAAGCAGCACATTTGGGGGCAGCTCTGAGCAGTCTGATGTACCATTGAGCCTCTTTCTGACCCAGCCGCACTTATGTTCTAGATTTGCATTCAGTCCTACCTGCCAAGTTCAATACTACATTTTAACTGCTTGAGGACTAATGTTTAGAAACTGATGGATCACCAGTAATTTAGACCTCGGAACAGTTTCACCTCTCTCCTCTGTTCATGCTTGGTCTTAAAATATTTATTATCCATCATAAATAAATTCCCACAGCAAAGGCTATCTTCTAAATGTAAACTGGAAGATGATAACACACAACCCCACTCCAATATGGAAGTTTGTCTAAACCTTTCTAAAATTGGTATAAATTCGGACTCAACATTTATTTTGCCGTTTGCCTTGACATCCTGCCAGGATCTCAGCCCTGTCATTAGTATGGGCCAAGCCCACAGAACAATACTGGCTGTTCTAAATTGAGCCTCTGTGTCATGAAGGACATCAGGATTCGCTCACACTAGACCTCCTTCTGACTCAAAATCCTGATCTCTTCCAGGCTTCCTGTCCCCACACTTCACATTCACTGCCTCACCCCTTTAAGACCTGGCCTTTTGAAAAGACCCATTAAAGCGTTTCTAATGTGGCCCTCCATTTCCTTCAGTGTATTTACAAGTAAGTTTCCTGGAGTCTTATCAGTACCAACAATCTGGAGCCTGTTCTGATATAAGCTACCCCTTGTCCAATCCTCCTCATCCATTCACTGTAATTTGATTCTAGATTAACAAATATTAGTTCTGCCAAATCAATGAGTATGGATGCTTCAAAGGCTTCATGATTTTTGGTTCTTGCCTTCTGTGTAGTAGGTCCTTCTCTGGCACATGTGTGTGTGTGTGTGTGTGTGTGTGTGTGTGTGTGTGTGTGTGTGTGGAGAGTCCTGGGGCTTGAATTTCAGGGCCTGGGAGCTGTCATTGAACTTTCTTTTACTCAAGGCTAATAGTGCTCTACCATTGACCCACAGCTCCTCTTTCGGCTTTTTGATGCTTCATTGGAGATAAGAGTTTCACAAACTTTCCTTCCAGGACTGGCTTTGAACCCTGATGCTAAGATCCCAGCGTCTTCAGTAGCTAGGATTACAGGTATGAGTCACTAAGACCTAGCTCCTTTGGCATTTTTTTGCATCCTTAAATTTTGTTGCTTTCAAATAGCATGTTTCTTCTTATAACTGTGCTTTGTCTTTATGAACCAACTTGTGGATACATCTATTCATTCTGAACTTGGACCAAGGACAAGCAAGTAGACCAGATGAGGAGCTAACCTTTTCCTGTGCTTGGCCAGCTTGTGAGCCACCTGGTATCCAGGGTGTTAGCATGCCCTCCATCTGAGATCCTTAGCCCCTCCCTCAAAACCAGTTCATCTGGCCAGGCCTAACTGCAGCTGCTTCCAGCCCTGGCCATTCCTCCCATTCACTTCCCAGAAACGGTGTTTTACCCCTAGCCCCCAGCTACATCAGGGAATGCTGCGTAACTGCAATTGTTACAAGCAGAAAATCCCACCCCAGCTTGTGCCATCTTTAGAGTGCAGCTGTGCACGCATGCAGAGGACTTCCCTTACTTCCTGCCCCTAGCCCCTGACTATATATTTGACCCTGAACAAAGGACAGGTGCCGTTTCTCCCCCTCCCTTAGGGAAGATGGCCTTGTCAGCCTCGGCTGGCAATAAACTGCTTTTCCTGTACGTGACTGCGTCCACGTGGTTCTTCTGGGATGGGTGCTTTCCCATGGCAACCCTGCTGGTACAGAGCAAAGTCAGTGCAAACAATGCACAGTTTGAATACTCGTGTGGTTGCAACACCATTGTATTGGCAGGAGCTGAAATTTAAATTTTATATAATGTTCACATTTCAGTACTCTTCCTCCCGTTTTTGATGACCTAGATGATATAGCTGGGAATGAGAAGGAATTTCATAAAGACAGCCCATTACAAGAAGCTTCAGGATGGCAGAGGAGGGAGGGTGGGGCCCAGAAAGAGAAGACCGTTCCAGCAATGGCCATCTGGGATGTGGTTTTGCCATCCTCCTCCACACTGTTTCTGCAGCTTCTCAACTGCCAGGAGAATCCCTGCCCGCACCCGCAGCCAGCTCTGGGAGACAGACTTGTGAAGATAGATGGCAGATGCCTCCCAGAGCCTCGCAGATGGACCGCCATCCTCCCACATCAATTGCCCACTTACTCACCTCTGAGTCCCTCCAGGAGCCTTCCTGCACTCACTTCAGGAAACAGTATGATAGAAAGTTCTAGAAGTCACCCCATATGATGCATGTTAAGCTCTCTAGCTACTTAAAGGTGACTCAGAACTTAGGTAGGTCTCTATGATTCAGAAATTCGGCAAGGTTCACCAAAACTCCTGCCTAAGAAGCTGAAAGCCAACTTTACATGTGGAAACTTGATCTAGCAGGTTTTTAAACTATTTTCCCTTGCTTAGGACTCTTCACAGGCTTAAGGTTTCATCATATAAAGGCAGAGGATCCCACTTTACCCATTGCAGAAGAGGAAATAAATGGCTTGGCTTTCCTTTTAGGATACAGAGACCCTTGGACTTGGTTAATCCCTAATAGGTTGGTCTGCCTCCCACGTTTCCTTAGCTACACATGCCCCAAGCCAACACCTGGCTCCACTCATGGGCATATGGAACTCCAAACCTGCCAGTGTTGTTTTCTTTTCCTAGGAGTTCTGTGTTCTTGGGAGTTAAAGCCTAGCAGGGAAGAAGAAAGTCAAGGATAATTACTAAATGCTGGGTGCCAGTGGTGGCTCATGCCTGTAATCCTAGTTGTGTAGGAGGCTGAGATCTGGAGATATGGATTCAAAACCAGACCAGGCAGGAAAATCCGTGACACTCTGATCTCCAATAGACTGTCAAAAAGCTGGAAATGGTGCTGTGGTTTAAAATGGGAGGGTAATAGTATTGAGCACAAAAATTCAGGGAATAGCTCCTAAGCCCTGAGTCCAAGTCCTAATACTAATACAGATAATAATGATAATAGTAATAATAATAATAATAATTACTAAGTCCTTACATTCTTGCAATGTGATGAAGGCTATGAAGGACATTACCTCACCCAATGTTTGCAGAGAACATAACTGGTACCAGGCTAAGGACACAGTGGTAGACATACAAAACTCTATTCTCCTAGCCCTGCTTTCATGGAAACTGATCATTAATGAAACGATCCCATTCATGAGCACACTAGTTCTGGTCTGAGTATGTAAAGGGGAGTTTCGTAGAGAAGTGAGGGTCAAAAGTAGCTTTCGGGAGGCAGTGGCATTGAGGGAGACACTCAAAGGGTGCGTAAGAGGCAAAGAAGCCCAGCTTCTCTGCCCTTCTCCTATCAGTAGGTGTGATCAGGCGCCCCGTCCATGAAAAGGAATGCTATACCTGTCTTCTACATTTACCTGGACTTACACAGACTATACTTGACAGGAATTACACAGACCACTTCAACCCCTTCTCCAGGAAATCCTCTATGGCCTCGGCCTGCCTGACCAGCCTCTCATCTGACAGGATGGACATTCAATTGCCTTAACTTTGCTTCCTACCCAAAACAGGGCTCACAAAGTAATAGCTACCCATGAAATAGAAATAATTCGATTCTTTTAAAATAATAACTCTGTTTCTTAGTTGGGGGTTGTGTCTCCTCTCTCATTATTCTCAATTTCTTCCCTTTCTAAAGAGAACTTACTTCTCACATGCTTTTATCTGCTTTAGCTAATGACCCACAAACGCAAGGCCAATAAGTAACTTCTCTTTTGTGGCTCTCATTATTTTGATGAACCTAAACCTGGTCATAGTCTCTCCTTCCTTGGGCTGTCTTGAGCCAGCCTGGAAGACTGCGCTGGAGGAATGTAACAATAGAACATTCAGAAAGTCACTGGGTACATGGACGCATGACTGCCCCCTCAGGAGCCAAGCTTGGGTGACATGCCCTCCTTCCCCATCACCATCTATTCTTTTCAATTCTCACTTGTCAGAAGGATTTGCTGGGCTCAGTGACCTAAGAAAAGTTTGGAGCCACAGGAACACCCAGTTCTTGGTCCCAATCTCACAGTGGGTCTCTGGCTTCACTGTGAAGGAAGAGTCACAGGACAGCCCCACAGATGAGCTTCCTGGAGCTAGAAGGGAATCCTCCTTAAGGTGATGTAGGAAGCATTTAGCCAAGATGAAGTTCAGGGTCAGTGATCAATGTGCTTCCTAATAAAACTCTTGGCCCTGTCTGGAGGAGCATGTCCTGAAGGCCCAGGTGCCCCAGAGAGCAAGCTCCGCCCACTCGCATGCATTTGGTGGATACTGGTAACACATCTCACACTGTGTCCTGGTGCTGTTCCTGCAAGAGGAATAAGATGCAAAACCTGATTCGCCAGCGGCTCCCTGGGTCTCATCGTGGCTTCTACTGAGGGAGTGCAATCGTCTTTCCCAGCTGGGAGATAAGCATCTCTTTGACTCATGATTCTACCAACCACTTACTCTGATGGCCTTCTCCAGCCCCAATTCTTGTTTGGTTTTGTTTTGGGGGGCTGGGGATTGAACTCAGGGCCCTGGGCATGCTAGGCAAGTGCTCTACCACTAAGCTCTACTTGAAGCCCCTGGTCTCAAGTCTTGAGGAACTCTTTCCTCTCTTTCCAAGCCTACGGTTTGTGATGGCCTGAAGGCTTCTGTAAGCCACCCATACTGCTCAGGTCTGAGGGAAGAACTATTATAATTATCTACATTGTTCAGCATGTTTTAGAAATAAAATAAAGAAAATTAGAGAGGAAATACTTGAACTCTCAACCTAACACATTACTACTATAGGCTGAGTATTTTCTTATTCCAAATTATTGGGATAAGAACTGTTTTAGATTTCAGATTCTGGAATATTTTTATAGACTCTATGAGTTACCCTTTGCTCATTTGGACATTCAAAATCTAAAATGTGTCCAAATCCTAAACTCTTTGAACACTTGGCATGATATTTACAATGTTTTGAATTTTGGAGTGTTTCATATTTTAGGTTTTTCAACCTGGGATGCTCAATTTTTATAATCTCATTTTTATATATTTCTTTCAAATGTATTTTTTCCACAGCAGGCATTAAAATCAGGGCTTTGGGTTTTACAGTAATCATTTTGAATGCTTATATGGTATTTGTTGAAAGAATTAGTCCTACTTAGCTTAGTTGTTCATTGGGTTTGCATTGTCTTGCATCTAGTCTTTTCACTGGTAGAATAGTGCTTGAAGGATTGTACAGTTTGTATGGCCAGCTCTAGGAATGGACCTGCACTACGTGGCAGGCTGTCTGTCCAGTGAAACAGGCTGGTGTGGTATACTGGGAGCTTCTGCAGTACCTGGCCTAGAACCAACTACATGCCAACAAGGAAATGCTCCATCTTGCAGCTAAGACTCTGGTTGCAAAAACTGAACCTCAGCAGAGCTACATTTAGCATGAAGGGAACATTTGCAATAAACACAAAGGAATGTTTGGCAGCATAGAAGAGGGTGTACAAACAAGTTGTGTCAGGGAGGGGTGACTGCCAGAGGGAGGAGGAAGGTTAACAAAGGGAATGAATGAGTATTATGGTCAAAGAAGTATATTTGCATGCATGAACATAGAACAATAATACTTGTTAGATTTAGGAAGGGGAAGATGAAAGGGAGAGTATTAGCAAATGAGTTTGAGATACAATGTACAAACGTATGGAAATATCACAATGAGCCCCTCCCCTTGTACAACATTGTATGCAAATGAATGAATGAATAAAAGAGTTACAGGTAGGACTCAAGAAGTCACTCTGATGACTTGCAAAGTCACCTAAACCTACATCATTGCACAGCTTGTACACATTAGCTGTATGTTCCCTCCACTTCCCAGAATGTGTGGTGGGTGAAAAGTAGTCCACTCCTTAGCTCCTGGTCAAATCACCATTTAAGAGACATTCCCAAGCTGATGACCTCTGCCTGTAATCCAATGATTAAATTTGGAACTCGTGGTAAATAAGAAACTGAAAAGATAGTAGTCCTGGCTAATAGTTTTCCTTGGAAACAATCCTAGTACCCAAAGGAATACAGAAATTACTCCCTTTATTTTACCCACTGGATTAAATATAATGAATTCAGCAGCAACAGAGATATTTACTTCCCCCTGATTAATTACACAGTGTTTAGGTGCAAACCATCTCCCACTTGGATTTTGGTGTTCTGGCTTCTATTCTTGCTGTTCTACTTTCTACTATTTATTTATTTATTATTTTTTGTGTTTTTGGTGCTAGTCCTAGGCTTGAACTCAGACCCAAGGCACTCTCTCAGAGCATTTGTGCTCAAGACTAGCACTCTAGGAGCCACAGCACCATTTTTGGCTTTTTGATAGTTAATTGGAGATGAGAGCCTCACCGACTTTCCTGCCTGGGCTGGCTTTGAAGCTACATCCTCAGATCTCAGCCTCCTAAATAGCTAAGGTTACAGGTGTGAGCCATCAGCACTAGCTACAATCCACCTTGACAGAGCTGTCAGAGGGACCCTGTTACAGCCTGAGTCAGATATTACAAAGGCTCCCATCTCCTCCCGTCTCAGAGTAAAAGGTAAAGTGCCACAGTGGCCCACCCAGACCTTACTCACTCCTACTAACTCACTGGCCTCTTGGTTTGTTTTTAGACACCAAACCAATTCCTGCCTCAAATCCTTTGCCCTTGCTCCTCCCTAGGGGTAAGATAGAAACTTTCCTGCCTCCTCCCTCACTTTCTTACAGACCTCTACTTCAGGGTTGCTTCATCAGCTGATACAAAGAGACAGCAACCCAGCTTGTCTCTTGCTTTGTTCTTCACATAACATTCTCTAAGGTAGGCATTTATTGGGTTGGCCTTGGTGGTCTCAGCCCCTAGAATAGCTTGATAGAGTCAGCCAACTTTATCTACCTGATGTGTTGCTGTACTTCGAGGGCCATGAACTCAAAAGAGATACAATGCAACATGATAGAGATAGGGATCTCAAATTCTAGTTGGAGATTTTTTTCCCCCAGTGAAACAGAGTTAAAGGGTCAGGGGAGAGTCAGAGGGTCTGGAGACCCTCATTGCCTCCTCTTCCTAAGGAAGTCCCAGTGTTGCCTAGCTGAGCCCGCAGGCATCAGGAACACAACTCTGAGCGGTGATCCAGGAGATAATGGATCCTTGTGAGAGCTGACGGTGGGGTCAGAGGGTGTTTTTTCCTGTAGCTCTGGCTTTGGACACAGACATAGATTCTTTTTTCTTTTTGTCGGGTTGTGGGCCCTGAACTCTGGGCCTGGGCTCTGTCCCTCAGCTCTTCAGCTCAAGGTTAGCGCTTTACCATTTGAGCTAAAATGCCATTTCCAGCTTTTTCTACTTATGTGGTGCTGAGGAATCCAACCCAGGGCCTCATGCATGCGAGGCAAACACTCTACCACTGAGCCACCTTCCCAGCCTAGGACATGGATTCTTTAAAGCTGTTCTCTAATTAAATATCTTTACCTCAAAAGAGGCTCGCCCTTTCTGAGAAAATAGAATACAGGTTACTTTGTAGTGGCCTAGTTTGGGATATGATTTTGTAGAACACCTTAATTTATAAAGCAGGGACTCTTTAGAATCAGGACAGAGCTTTTACACTTTACTTTGTAGTGATTGGTGAAACTGAGGTGCTCATCTTCAACCACATGTTTCTGAAGTGGTTCTCTTATGCTGGGTGTCTGTGGGTGCTGGAGACTCTGCTGAGACACAGAAGTAAAACTTTTCAAGGTATTTGTTTCAGATGGCCAGGTAGACAGAAGACACTTGACCTGACTGCACATGGTCAGTCTTTAGTTATTCAACTCCAAGGTCAGACCATGCTAAGTGTCAACTACCCAAGTCAGAAGCAGAAAGATCAAGGTGTGCTAAGAACACAGTAGAAGTGAACAGCGATTCAGAAAGCATTCATGTGTCCCTTGGTTCATTCTCTTCTTCAGCAACTCTATCTTACATGTTCGTTATTTATTCAGCTAAGCTACTTCCATTCACAAGCTCTTTAATTCGTTCCGTAAACATTTACCGAATGTTTCATCCTGAGGATATAAAGATAAAGCCCTGTGCCCAGATGCTCCAGACAGGCAGAGTTTTGTTGACATGCCAGGAAGAAAATGACCAGCAACCCAGATAACCATACTAGACCCCTGCCAGCCTGGAAGTCTCAGGCTCGGGGAGGACAGAGGGTAAGTCCTGGGCAGCTGACCCAGCAGAGGCCCAGGGCTCCTAAATACTTTTTCATAATGGAGCTGAAAGGAGAAAAAAATGTATTTGTGTTATTATTGTGTTATTGTATTATTATTGTGTTATTATTGTATTATTGTTTCTTGGTAGCAATCTCTTATGAAACTATAGTCATTATTAAATGGTCACTATTAGATTTTCCTTTTCTTTTTTTCCTTATTTAATTTAATTTTAATTAATTAATTTTGAGACTGATTGCTATATAGGCCAGGCTAGCCTCAAACTCAAGATCTTCCTGCCTCAGTTTTTGAATAGTGTGAGATTACAAGTAGATACCACCATACTTGGTTTCATTGTTGGCTTTGAATGCCTTATTAGTAGCATTACTTGGCTCCTCGTTATTATTCAATTTTTCTATTTTGTTTTACTTTGCTTACTTTTAAGCTTTCCTACAGATCCCAGATATCTGGGAACTGGGGTTGAAGGTGATGGAGAGACATCAAAGTGACAAGGGACCAGCCACATGAATTTCCATTCCAGAATGAAAGCTTTGGGGGCTGGGGCTGAGAAGGCACTGAGGAAGGTAGCTGGAGGCACAGTCTAGGTATAGATGTGGTACCAGTCAGAGGAGCAATAGCAAGGGCAGGATAGAAAAGCCAAGAGGAAAAAATATTCGAAGTTAAAAGCTCCAGGGATTCCTAGCCCAGTAGATGACCATGCTTGGTGATCAAGCAAGGAACTGACGGGGTTGGACAAGGAAAAGGATAAGAGGCAAGCCTAGTATGAGTCCTGGCTGAAGAAGATAGAGGAAGCTAGGAAGAAGCAGGGCTGGAAGAGAGGATAACTTCTTCTTTGGAGATGTTGGACTTAGGGGACATCCTGTGCAGCGTGAAGTTAAATCAGCATGACTGCAAGAAGCCTGTTTCTTGCAAATAGGAATGAGATGGTCCTTTAAGGGAATATTATGGGATGGTCCTTTAAGGGAATATTATGGGATGGTCATTTAAGAGACTACGACACATAGTTATAGGTTCAAGCCTATAACCCATTCTGGGCAAAGCCATCCCCATCTACCCCTGTGTACCAGCACATTTCCTGCAGAGCTGAGCACACACAGCGTCCTCAACAGCTCCAGACTGCTTGATGGGTTGCCACCACATTTTTATAGCAGGGAAGAAAACTGAGCATGGCAGTGATAATAAAACCGGTTTCAACGGATCAGGGTTGCTTGGTGTCCTCAAATAACACTGGACAAATAGCCAGTTTGTTGATGCATGGTCTCAACACTGTGCAGCCCTGGTGTTTTTCCTCTCTCCAACTAACTTCTCCTTTCTTCCTGCCCTTTCATTTCCTTCAGATGAGACTCCTCAAGTGCTTTGCTGCTCCTGGCCACATTCTTTGTTCTCAGCTCTCCATTCTTAGCATTGGATACTGGCTTCCATCTTTACAGTTAAACATTTACTGAGAGTCTATCCATTTGTGCGTGGGTGCCAACATTTATAAAAATTAGAGCCCTACCAGAACTTCTGTAGGCACCTTATGTGTATTTTGTTTATATCGGTCAAGAGGTGAATGATTTCACCTCTGCAGATGTCACAGATCTGGGCTCTATGACCATGGGTACCATGTTTTCATATTCATCTTTGGATTCTTGCTGCTTAACTCAGAGCTAGGCATCCAGCAGGAGCCTGGTGTCCACAGAATGGATGAGTAGACAGAGTCATGCATCATTCTGCACTGACCTCCTATAATCCCCCTTCTAATGAGTGAAAATTAAATTGTTTGGTCACACTTGTGACCAAATGACCCAGGTATTATCCACAGGTCTGGAGCTCCAGGAAAGTTGGGGATAGGTTGGAAATCCTTAGCATATATAGTAGAGTTACATAATAAGTCTGTCTAGTGAACACTATCTACCTGCTATTGGATAGCTTGAGATCACAGAGGGGGAAAATGGAGAAGAGGAAGAGGCAAAGAACTTCAGACAAAGCCAGGCACCAGTGGCTCACACCTGTAATCCTAGCTACTCAAGAGGCTAGATCTGAGGATCATGGTTCAAAGCCCACCTGGGCTGGAAAGTCCATGAGACTCTTACCTCCAATAAACCACCAGAAAACTGGAAGTGGTGCTATGGCTCAAGTGGTAGAGTGCTAGCCTTGAGCTGAAGAGCTGAGGGACAATGCCCAGGCCCAGAGTTCAAGCCCCACGACTGACAAAAAAAAAGAACTCCAGACAACCTTTAAGAAGGTAAACTGGTGCAGCAAAGGGGTCTGGGAAGACATGGGAGGCAGGAAGAGAATTGTAGCAAGAGGGAGACATGGTCAAAAGTGTCTAGGGCTATGATGATGTCTAGAGGCCATCCCTGCCTCTCTTGACCAGCCTCTAAACTTAAAGAGCTCCTGTTGAATTTGAACCAGTTCCTTACCCTCAATACCCTTTGGAGGAAGTGCATTTTCCAGCAGGTCCTCACACACATAACTACAGCCAGCTCTTGATGCCAAGGCTTTATGACTAGGATATATGTTTCCAGATTTGACTTGTCCAGAGTTAAGGCTGCCAAAATCAAACTATCAAGGGGACAATCAAAATTTGAGTGTTGGAGGTTATGGTTACAGCACTGGTAGACAAAATACATGCCAACGAGCACTGATTTTTAGGGATAGGACATAGACCTGCTAAGAACAAACAAAACATAAATAGGAGCAAGGAGATGAGAATCAGCACACTGAGCTTGAGTCTGCAAGACAACAGCTCAGGCAAGAACAAGACAGCAACTTGGGAGTGTGGCTTCAGAACATAGATCAGAACAACAGTGTAGAAGGGCAAAATGCTGGGTTGGGCTAGAGAACTTGACTGGCATGTGCTAGAGATAAATCCTCAGCACTGAAGGAATAAAAAAAGCTAAAAGATCTTTGGAAAGTGTAATGATGCATACGAGGGAGGTCCAGGGTAGCTCTGGAATGTGTGCCTGGCAGGCATAGGAGTCCATGTGGCATGAACCAATGGGAGATGCTTTGGACTTTACCAAGAAGAATGACAAGAGATGGCAGGGGGAAGATCATTTGGGACAGAGGACGACCTTGAACAATAGCCCAAGTGTGGGGCTGGTGCTGGCAGCAGGGGGTTGGAAGGCAGAGTGTGAGGCCAAAGTTGTGTGTGCTCACAGCATCTCCCTGGGGAAGGAAGAGCTACTTTTAGCCCAGTGCTGTTTCAGGGCACAGACCTCAAATGAAACAGGACCCGCTGTCCTCATCAATGCCAGCTTTTGACTGAGAGCTGGCCGAGCACTGGGCCAGGCAGCCCCAATTCCCACATGCACAAAGCAGACCCCCAAACTCACCTGGCCTGGGCCACCTGTGGAGCCTGGTTAGTAGAGGTCAGAAGCAGTGTCTTTGTGACTCTGAACTTGGTCTCCATATTGCTGAGCTGCAGGCTCCCGGGCTCCCAGGCCTGGACTGGCTCTTTGAGCAGAGAACAGCAATGCCGGTGTCTCCTCCCAGCCAAGGCCCTGGCTTTGTTCTGAGGACAGGCCCTGCCGTTGTGCACTCTTTGTCACCTGCCTTCGGTCTTCCTCTCAGTCCCACTGCCAGGCCAAGGGAGCAGGGGGTGCTATGACCTCGATTTTTTAAAGGCTTGATTGCTCTGTGGTATGAAGGACGACAAACAAAGGATGGCAAGTGAGAGAGTGCAGAAGCCCAGCGCTGAGCATTCTGGAAGATTCTACACAAATCTGCATATTCGAAATATGAAATACAATGAAAATAGATGCAATATAAACACAAATGTATTAAAGGACGATATGCACAGGGGAGGATTCCAATGGGTTAACTCCTTCGAACAACTAGCTTTCATTTTAACAGTGTGAAGACCAGGAAGCTGGAAGATGGGTTGTGCGGGGCAGGGATGGGGATAACGAGAGGGGGCTGGCGCACAGAGAGAGGAAGGTGAGCAAAGCAGTCAAAGCACTTGGTGTACGCATGTGAAAACGGAGCAGGTAAACTGAGGAGAGGAGTGGGGCTGGGAGGGATGGGGGAGAGGATGAAAGGGATCAGCATCATGATTGACTTTGATCAACTTGAGGCCAAGATTTAATCAAAAGCTACAGAAATCGGTGGTCTAGATGGACATAATGACAGATACAAAGATTTTTAAATTAAAGTGGAGTAAATCCAGAAGTAAATTCCAGAAGTAAAACCTCACCTTTAGGGCTAATTGACGGTGTATGTAATAGTACTAGAGTGCTGACTCAAGAGCTTGTTAGAAAGGCACTCTATGACTTGAGCCTTGGTTCTTCATTTTTATATATTTTTAGATAAAGTCTCCATTTTGGGGGGGAGGGGTCCGGTAGTGGGGCCTGAACTCTGGGCCTGGGCGCTGTCCCTCAGCTCTTCAGCTCAAGGCTAGTGCTCTACCACTTGAGCCACAGCACCACCTCCGGCTTTTTTCTTTTTTGCTTATGTGGTGCTGAGGAATCGAACCCAGGGCCTCAGGCATGCAAGGCAAGCGCTCTACCACTGAGCCATCTTCCCAGCCCAGTCTCCATTTTTTTTTTTCCTGGACGGTGTTAGGCTGCAATCCTCTACCCATCATCATGCCCAGCTGCTTGACTGAGAGGTGGCCCTCACTAACATTCTATCCAAGGTGGGCCTTGAACTGCAATCCTCCCAATCTGTATCTCCCAAGAGTAGCTGAGATTACAGGTGTGCATTACTTCACTTGGCCTGGACAACCAATTTTTCACAAAGATATCAAGACAACTCAATGAGAAGATAGATTTTTCAACCAAGAGTGGTCAAACAGTTAGATTAACTTCGTACATCTTCATACTACAGAGAAAATCTTTATAACCCTGAATTGGGCAATAATTTCTTAGATGTGTTGACAAAAGTACAATCCATTAAAAAAAAATTCATCAAATTGAAAACTTCCTTGTCAGCCAAGTGCTGGTAGCATATACCTGTAATCTGAGTTACTGAGGAGGCTGAGATCTGAAGATCATAGTTCAAAGCCAGCCCAGGCAGGAAAAACCTGTGAGACTCTTATCTTAAAAACAAAACAAAACAACAACAACAAAAAACACCAGAAAACCAGAAGTGGAGCTGTGGTTCAATGTGGTAGAATGTGAAACTTGAGCAGAAAGAGCTCAGGGACAGTGCCCAGGCTCTGAGTTCAAACCTCACAACTAACAAAACAACAACCAAAAAAATTTCCTTGTCAATAAATAATAACTAGGGGCTGGGAAGGTGGCTTAGAGGTAGAGTGCTTGCTTTGCATGCATGAGGCCCTGGGTTCGATTCCTCAGCACCACATAAGCAGAAAAAGCCAGAAATGGCGCTGTGGTTCAATTGGTAAAGCATAGCCTTAAGCTGAAAAGCTGAAGGACAGAGCCCAGGCCCAGAGTTCAGGCCCCCTGACTCACAAAAAAAAAAAAAAGATAAAAGATAAAAGAAATAACAACTAGAGCCAGATTCCAGTGGCTCACTCCCACTTGCAATCCTTGCTACTCAACATGCTGAGATCTGAAGATTGCAGTTCAAATGCAGCCCAAGAAGGAACATACATGGAAGTCTTATTTCCATTACCATCAGTAGTGTAGCTATGGCTCAAGTGGTAGAGCACTAGCCTTGAGGAGGGAAAAAGAAAAGCTATAACTTTAGGACTCAGTATCTCCACTCCTAGTTATTTGTCCAAGAGAAGCAAAAGAAATGTCCACACAAAGAAACATTCATAGTAACATAATTTGTAACAGCTAAAATTTGGAAGTAACCCAAATGTCTGTGACCAAATAAACAAAATGCAGAATTCCATACAATGGAATATTATTCAGCAATGAAAAGGAGCAAATGATATACACTACAGCATACATGGACCTCCAAAACATCTTAGGAAGTAAAATAACCCAGACACTAATTTACATAGTTTTTAGGAAATACAAAATTGCAAGATGGAGAGCACATGAGTCTTTGTCTGGGGCCCAGGAGTGAGTTGGGGAATTGCAGATGGGGACAAAGCCACTTCAAGGGTGAGTGATGGAATGTTTCCAAACTGGGTTTTAGCGATGGTTACATAATTGTAAATTTACTCAAGGGCCATTGAATTATACCCTAAGTGGGCAAATTTTAGGCTATATAAATTATGCTTCAACCCAGGACTTTACAAACTGTTACAGGAAAATTATATAGCCACCTAAATAAATCATATTAAATGTTAAGTAAAAAATGAAAAGCTAAGGCAAAAATATATACATTTAAAGCATAAAGGACAGGTATGTAGTTCAGTGGTAGAAAGCATGCTTAGCATTCAGGAAGCTCAGGTTTAAACAATAATCCCCAGCCAATAAACAAACAAGTACACAATCATAAAGTATATAAATGATTACAACAGTGGATAAGTCAAAATAAAAATGCAGAAACTAAGAAGCAGTAAAAAATCACCTCATCAGGAAGCAGAGATGAGAAGTATCGCTCAAATGATAGAGCCCAGTCTTGAGTTTAAAAATTAAAAAAGCCAGTAAGAACACAAGACCTGTGCTCAGCCCTAGTACAGCCAGGTGCTAATGGCTCACACCTATAATCCTAGCTACTTAGGAGGCTGAGAGATCTGAAGACCGTGTTTCAAAGCCAGGCAAAGCAGAAATGTCTGTGAAACTGTAATCTCCAATGAACTACCTTCAAAAAAACAGAGCTATGGCTAAAGTAATAGAGCATTGCCCACTAGTAAAAAAGCTGAGGGATAGTGCTCAGGTTCTGAGTTCAAGTCCTCATACTGGTATCCCTCCTCCCCCCACAAACTGTGCTATCAGTAAAGTGAGGAATTTCTCTGTGTTTTAGAAAAATATGATTTGGTCAGGTTGTATGTGTGTGTGAGAGAGAGAGAGAGAGACAGAGAGAGAGACAGAGAGAGAGGAAAAAGATAACAAGTACAAGCAGATTTTGTGCAGTTCTCCGGCTTCACTGAGGATGGGGAAGAGACCGTGGAAACTCCTAGTTTTTCCCCCTTGCCAGAGAACTTTACAGATATTAGTTTATTAATCCTGCCCCAGTCAGGCAGAGAATCATGGTCTCTCCTCTCCCCTGTTGATTGGTTTTATTTAAAGAGATACACTTCTGAATTAATGATGAGGATTTTATCTAAAGCCATTTAGAATTGTATTTTACTTACTTTAAACCTCCATATAAATAAACACTGGAAGGAAGTGGATTCCATCTTGATCACTGGCTCTGAACTAGGTTATTTCCCTTCCATCCCCCATTGTCTCCCCATTGCTGTCAGCTCAAGCTGGGGTCAAGTTACCCAGCCCTCTAAACAAATATACACCAGCCCGCCTACCTGCTTCTGCTCTCTTTGTGCTGTCCCTAAATTAACTGGACAAGAGAAACAAATATTCAGACACGAGGCTATCCAGTTGACAAGAGCTTTTCACTGGGCTTTCATTAGGATTTAGGGTTTTTCCCCCCCATCATAAACTGTAAAGGTGCTAGGTTAGCAAACAAATGATTCCTAAATGACAACTCCTGAACTGTCCTTGTCATACAAGAGTTCCACTGTATGTGTTGTCCCCTTGTTTAAAAAGCCCTTTTCAGACCCAGTACCCTTTCTTCCCTGTAGGTACTTTTCCCTGTATGTAAAACATTCCTCTTTTGTGCGCTAATGGAATGATTGTATGTACTTGTAGAAGTCTCTCTTTTATAGTTGGGTGTAATGACTCTTGTCCGTAATTCTAGCTACTTAGGAGACAGAGGTTGGGAGGATTATAATTTGAGGCCAGTGCAGGCAAAAGCGAGTGAGAACCAGATGGGTAGTATGGTTTATAAATATTATGAGTAGGATATGCTCAGGATGCTGAGGTGAGGAGGATTATAGTTCAAAGTAAGCCAAGCCTGTAAGACTGCATCTCCAGAATGACCAGAAAAAAGGCAACGGTAGAGGCATATCCCAAGTAATACACGAGCTGAGCAAGCAAGCCCAGCAGTCACAAGGCCTTGAGTTCAAACCTTAGTGCACAGCACACACACACACACACACACACACAAACACACACAAACACACACACACACACAGAGTTAGTGAGACCCTGACTTAATAATTAAGCCAGATGTACTGGCACTAGTCTATTAGCCCAACTTCACAAGAGGCCATAGATAGGAGGATTACCATCCAAAGCTAGCCTCTGGCCAGAACCCAGGATCCTCCCTAAAACAAAACAAAACAAAAAACAGAAAAACCAAAACCAAAACCAAAACAAAGTAAATGTTACTTAATATTTTTGAATCCTAACAGACGTTGGTGGTGATGATAATGTAACAAATTCCACAGACTGGTGGGCTTAAGCAATAGAATTTTTCTTCTCTTAGCTCTGCAGGCTGCAAGTCCCAAGATTAAGGTGTGGGCAGGATTGATTTCGTGATGAGGCCTCTCTCCTTGGCTCATGTGTCACATGGACCATTTCTCCTTGTTTCTTCTACTGTTCTTCCCTCCCTGAGTGTCTGTGCCCTGATCTCAGTTTCTTCCCATACCAGTGTATAGGATTATACACTACCCATAGGACCTCATTCCACCTTCATTTCCCCTTTAAAGACTTCACATTGATGAACATGATGCTATTTGAAAGCTACAAGACTCTTACCACCATCAGCCAGCAAAAAGCCAGAAGTGGAGTTGTAGCTCAAGTGCCAAGTGTAGCCTCAATATCTTAAACCTTGATTGAAAAAGCTAAGGAACAACATCCAGATTCTGAGTTCAAGCCCTACTACCAGCACACACACACACACACACACACACCCCAAAAGGGAAAGTATTATGTCCTACCACCTGATACATAGGCGGCATGTAAGACTGAATGAATAATGAGCAGCAGGACCATGTAACGTTCACCTCCACTTGCACTGCAGGTTCTCTTCATGGTTCGGAAACCTACAGAAACTATACACATAAAAGTTGGATGGATGATTATCTAAGTCAGTAATTTGAGTCTTGTCTTCAAAGGCAGGTAGATTAGCAGGAATCCTATCACTGGAAGTCTAGAGCTTTCTGTTTTAAAAAAAAAACCAGAAGTTGAAATTACCCACAGAACTTTGGCTCTGGGAAGCATTTCCCAAGCCATTGGTTCTGTCTTCATTCTTTCCCAGATGAAGAAGTGAAGGCACAGGGGCTCAGCTGACCTGCCCCCTGTTTGCAACTTGGGCCTCACATGATTCATTACATTCATTGTTCTATTGCTTATCATATTGAGCTCAAGGTGTGAGGTCATTCAGTCAGAATTTGCTTTTCTCCCTCATTATTTCAGAACACTTGGGGTATTGGATCACAACTCCTTCAAAGTCACCTCTCAATACCTGTTTCTCATTGGCCTTTTCTCCCCAGTGGGAAACTCCTCCAAATTGGAGAAAGGGGTGTTTTCTTCTGTACACTGGCTGAGGGGGTGTGTTATCTAGCCATGGTCAAGGGGAGGGAGATATTAACGAAGCAAATTTTGTAAAATTTCTGTGAAGACAAAGCACAAAATGGATGATTCACAGCCACACAGCTCTTGACAAAGTATCCTGCCAGGGTGCTTGGGCCTGCAAACAGACTCTTAGAAAAAAAATCACAAACAACTAAAAGGGAAAAGAAGTAAATGCAGTCCAGCTCTTTCCAATGAGGAAATGGTCTTGTAGAAGGCGAAGTAGTGAACCCAGGGCCAATCAGGCCATCACTAAAGGCAGTGGGACCAACGGACTTACTCCACTGACAAACTGAGCAGACTTTATAACATTCTGCTCTACCAGCAACCTCTCCCTACAGCTGGTGGGGTTCTAGGATGTAGTCTGTACATCAACCCATAATTACAAAAGATATCTTACCTTTAGTTATTATTATTTTTTGAAGAATCAATATTACTTTTTGTGTGTGTGCCAGGATTTGACCTCGTGATCTCACTTGGCTCTTTTGCTCAAGCCTAGCATTCTACCACTTGAACCACACCTCTACTTCCAGTTTTTTGTTGTATATTTGTTGATAAGAGTATCATACACATCTTGTGGGGGAGGGGGGTCCTGAGTCCTGAACTTAACTCCTGGGCACCGTCATCGAACTCTTGTGTTCAAGGCTAGCACTCTACCACTTGGAGCCATACCTCTTACTTCCAGCTTTTTGGTGGTTAATTGAAGATAGGAGTCTCTCAGACTTTTCTCCTTAGGTTGACTCTGCAATCCTCAGATCTCAGCCTCTGAGTAGATAAGATTACAGGTGTGAGCCACCAGTGCCAGGCTCATTAGTTACTAAAGGATCAATATTTTTATTTAAATAACTGTGTTTGTTTCACTTAATTTTATTTCATCTGACATGGTGGTCCATGTCAATAATCTCAACACTCAGGATGTGGATTCAGGAGGATCCTGAATTTAAAACCAGTGTGGGCTATCTAATAAAACCTTACTTCAACAAAACAGAAATGAGCAAATAACCAACCAAGAAGCAAAGCTATCAGTTCACAAACCAACCATTTTATTCAAGATGTTCTGTTTAAGTTTAAAAGCAATGAATTGATTTAAGGAAGAAATCAATAAATAGCATTAAAGCTAGTTTGGTGACGTGGCATTGTGCAGGTGTAACATGTTCATTGCTGAAGCGTGTGACCCCATGAACTAGGCCAATTCTTTCCTTTTTCATGCATGAATGGGTGCCTGCAGAGGTGATGGAACTCTGCTTGTGAATTGGACCAAAGATTCTCACACGCAGCTCAGGGATATGGCCTCACCCTATCCCACAAGCCTGAGCGCTGATCATTCTGTGCGACAGGTCATGGGTCAGGGGTTTTTGATGGTTTCAGAGCTGCCATCAGACAGAGCTCTTCTCCTTTGCTGGAAAATTGTAGTAAATGCATCATGAGAACAGTGGTTGTCTTAGCATTTTATTGATAGACTCACAGGCAAGGTGCTGTGGTGATGAATGAGAAAAGATCTCACTGCAAATGTTCTCATGGTAACCTGTCACTTATCAGATCCCAGGCTTTTATCTGAAAATTGGCAGATTGGACAGCGACTGGTCCACACTTGTTCTCCACAGTTGCTGTTCTGACATGTTTACTGTGAGCAAATACATTCTGTTTTTATAGGCTGAATAATACCCTGAAAGGGCATCTTAGGTTCCCCATTGCCCAATTTCAGCTGGTCCCAGAGATCCTTAGCCTTTAAATCATTGCTGTCTTTATTGCAAAGGCTTCCTTAAGTCTTCAAAATTCCCAAAGTTGAGTAATAAATTAAGATAGTTTTTTCGAGGGTTTTTTCTGTTGTTGTCTTCCTTATTCATTCAGATCCCACCCTAAAGATCTCTATCTGGAACATTTGTAATCAGCCAACCTCGGTTCCACCCTGCCACGGGGAGGATCAAGCATTAATCTGAAGATTTGAAATATGTGGGACCTGAACTCTGGGCCTGGAATTCTGCGCCTGGTCCCCAGAGACTCATAGGTAATCCATTCAAACTCCTACTCCCATTCCTACAAACACCAGGACAAGTTTTCTCTGAGATGCTATCAAAAGAATAGTCCCAAACAAATTGGAACAATGTGAGATCAGCCCTGGAATCCGATTTCACAGCTATGTAAGTGGTTAGCAAAACTGCAGCGAATTACGTACCATTCCTTGGAGGGCTTTCAAAACTGCCCAGGGAGCATTATGTCCAAGGACCCTTCTAAAATGTTTCATGCTTCCTTGCATTAAATGTGGTGGTTCAAGATTTCCTCCTGGTCTTGGCAGTATATCTTTCTTCTTACCTCTTGAAGCCCTTTTGGTCAGAAGCCACGAGACTTTAGTAGCTATGAATTTATAAGTGATAACATTGCAAACTAGTTGGCAATTGGAGGCATACAGAGAACTGAGACCTAGCATCCATCCTCATCTCTGGACTCCAGTGATCACCTAGCCCAGCGATCCCATTGTACCCTGACTCATCATACTCTTTCTCAAGTTTCATATGAGAGACAGATTCTGGCTCCCACATGCAAGTAGGAGATCTTGCTCAGTTTCTGGTCCTGGCTGGCTGCCCTACTTTGGAGCTGCAGAGCTCTCTCCCTCCCTCCCTCTCTCCTTCTCCCCCTCCCCCCTCCTCTCTTAGCTGTGGTTCTACTAAGCTCTTGTGTATAATTCTCTTCATTTCTTACCATCATCTCTTCATTCCTATGCCCCAGGTGTTATGGCTCAAATCCGTTATACCAGCTACAGAAGAGGTAGAAATATAAAGATCATGGTTAGAGGCCAGTTTGGGCAAAAGCATGAAACTCAACCTAAAAAATAAAGTAGCCGGCGCTGGTGGCTCACGCCTGTAATCCTAGCTACTCAGGAGACTGAGATCTGAGGATTGCAGTTCAAAGCCAGACTAGGTAGGAAAGTCCATGAGACTCTTACCTCCAATTAACCACCAGAAAACCAAAAGTAGCGCTGTGGCTCATCTTGAGCTAAAGAGCTGAGGGAGACCGCCCAGGCCCAGAGTTCAAGCCCCACGACCAACAAAACAAACAAACAAATAAAATAAACACAAAAACAAAAACTAAACAAAGCAAAAAACATAAAAGCTAAGGGCATGGGTTAAGTGGTAAAACACAAATAAAGACTTTGAGTTCAAACTTAGTATCTAGAGACAGACACAGAGAGACAGAGAGAGAGAGAGAGAGAGAGAGAGAGGAGGGGAAGGGAAGATGGGAGTGAGGGAGGGAAGGAAAGAAGGAAGGGAGGAAGGGAGAAAGGAAGGAGTCAATGCAGTCTATTTGAAGACAAAGTCACTTGAAGTGGATATTCTATGTCCATCTTAGAAGGGAAATTTTCATGTATTCTTATGGGATCCTCTTCAAGAACAACCACTTCCTAAAAAATTTGAGGTAGGGCTATAACTTTTAGAGATTCTCTTTTTTTGTGCCAGTCCTGGAGCTTGAAGTCAGAGTCAGGGTGCTGTCCCTAAGTGTTTTTGTTCAAGACTAGTACCTTACCACTTGAGCCACAGCTCTACTTCTGGCTTCGGTTGTTAATTGGAGATAAAAGTCACGGATTTTCCTACCATGGCTGCCTTCGAACTGCGATCATCATGTTTGTCTCCTGAGTAGCTAGAATTACAGGCATGAACCACTGGCGCTCGGCTTCTTACCCTTCTTGAAGGTGTCGGTCTCAGTTTTTTAGGGTCCCATATATATGTATCCTACTGATGAAACCCCATTATCTAGAACAACTTGAAGGAGTGTCTGTGGTTTCTACATCCTATCCTATGCAAGTGGCAGTGTCTATTGTGATCTGATTGGGTCTCATTCTGCATTGCTATTTGCAATCTGAGTGACCTCAGGTAAGCAATGGCTGCTGCTTCCTCACCTGTTGCCTATTATCATAATGTATCTTTACAGTCACTGTAGTCACTAAATAGGGCAATACCAGGCAGAGTGTTCAGCACAGTTCTTAGACCAATAGCAGACCTTCAATGTCCTTAGTGCTGTTACCAGTTTTGTGACTTTTTTTTTCTTTACTGAACTCCATGTAAGTAGTCATTTATCTTTTCTGTGGCCCAGTCCTAAAGGGGTCACATTTGTCCTTTTTGAGTCCCTTCACATGCATAAAAGGGATGGATTGGCCAGAGAGCAGAAAGTTTCATATTTGCAGACACTAGTAGAAAAAAATAGCATTTGATGGCAATAAAAGCAGGAGTTTGTGGGGAAATGTATGGGCAGCAGGGGCAGGAAGAGGTTGTAGGCTGCCTCCCTTCAGGGGAGCAAACTGCATGCTGATATTGCTCTGTGTGGCTGCTGCTGTTGTTCCCTCCTTCCCCCCCAGGATTCCCAGGGAGCAATCATGATGTCAGAATCCATGAAAGTCAAGTTCCAATTACCAAGGGGTGAGAACCGATGTGCAAATATTTGTTAGTGATAAGATACTTTGTCATCAGATTGAATGTTCATACCCCTGGTAAAGTTCTGCTCCCAGGATTTCTAAACTTGAATTTCCTGCTTTACCCACTAATTAGACCAAAATCAAATCAAAACAAAACTGCAAGGCAGGCAAGGGTACACGGAATCCAAACCTTAAGAAATGAACATTGAGACCAGAACACTCTGCTTTTTTTTTTTTTTTTTTTTGGTCGTGGGGCTTGAACTCTGGGCCTGGGCGTTGTCCCTGTGCTCTTCAGCTCAAGGCGAGCGCTCTACCACTTGAGCCAATTGCCACTTCCATTTTTTTCTGGTGGTTTATTGGAGGTAAGAGTCTCACGAGTCTCACAGACTTTCCTGCCAGGCTGGCTTTGAACCACGATCCTCAGATCTCAGCCTCCTGAGTAGCTAGGATTACAGGCGTTAGCCACCAGCACCTGGCCAGAGCACTCTGCTTCTGAAAGTGTTTTAGTGTGGCTGAGGTGTGGCAGAGGGATGAATTTTGAAAGTTCTGGAGCCTCAGTTCTGTGCCTCAGTGTCCTTGTCTGTAAAGTGGGGATTCCTGCCTGAGTATGTGAGGGAGAATAAATGAGCAAACATAGACAGACAAGCTAAAGACTGCCAGCAGCTCACACCTGCAGCCCTGTTCTTACACAGGAGGCTGAGAGCTGAGTGAGAATCATGGTTTGAAGCCAGCTGAAGCTAAAAAGTTTGCTAGACTTAATCTCCAAATAACTAACAAAAAAGCAGGGTGGGAGATGTGGCTCAAGTGGTATAGCACCAGCCTCGCAAGCTTGAGGCCTTCGTTCAAACTTCAGAACTGACAAATATAGACAAATAACATAGAACAAGAAGTGGGGGGGGGGCTCAGTCATGCTGTTGTTACTGTTCTGACTATTACTTTATTATTATTACTACTGACTTTTGATGGATTCCGGTGAGAGATCAGTAAAAATTCATCTTGGATTGCACGAATAGATATTTAAGTTGTCCTATCAGCAGCTGCTTTACTATTAGCAGACATATCAACAAGGAGACAGTTACGATTTTGTTAGGTTGTTTTCTGCCAGTCGCAGAAGAGCCTTTGCTCTGCTGTAATTAACTGCACGCAGGCAAGGCCCTTAGCAACCAGCTGTCTTATCTTACCTGTCCCCTCACTGCCACAGAGAGATGTGCAGCCCAGAAGTGGAACTCAGGACTGCAGAGCTAGGTGCTACTAAGTCAGTGCCTACCGCTCACATGATAGACTTAATCTCTATGGTGAAAAGAAGAAGGGAATTTACTCTTTAGAGAACTAATTTGGTAAAAAAAAATAATAATTGCAAGACAGTTTTCAAAGCTTTTGTCCTCCTGTCAACCATGAATTTGATACAGAGTTGAACTGATACCTACAAAACTCCCATCAAATTCAATAGGAAGTCATGTTATGTGTACAGGGCTGTACATTCTATATGATATATAGATACCATATAGAATGTTATAGAATATAGTATATAGGATACAGGTATATATTATACCATTTAGAGCCAATATGGTAAATATGATACCCTAGGCATATGTATGATATTATCCTAATCCCTAATTATTCTGAACATCAAAAACAAAAACAGAAATAGTGCTTAGGTACAATTACTTTTAACTATGTTTTACCAAGACTTTGTGTGTGTGTGTGTGTGTGTGTGTGTGTGTGTGTGTGTGTGTAGCGTTGACACCCTGGTCTTTATGCATACTAGGTAAAAGTTCTACCACTGATCTATACCACAGCTCCCAAACAGTATTTTCAATGTTCAAAATGTACTCACCATCTACAACTTGTTGAGAAGAAAACTCCCAGGATTTTGCCTTTTGGATCATCTTTTTCATCCACACTGAGAAAAATAATCAACATTTTTAGACCATATCAGGCTAGACACCATTCTTTAAAGCCTGTCTTATGCTCTAGATGTTATTACCTATTTCAAAATGGGAAAAGAGCCCAGCGTTGGTGGCTCACACCTATAATCTGAGCTACTCAGGAGGCTGAGAGGCCTCAAGAGGCAGTTCCAAGCCAGCTGGGCAGAAAAGTCCATGGGACTGTTATCTCCAGTTAGCCACCAGAAAACCAGAAGTGGCCACTGTGGCTCAAAGTGATAGAGCTCTACTAGAGCTGAAAAAGCTCGGAGGCAACTCGTAGGCCCTGAGTTCAAGCCCCATGACTAACAAAAATAATAATAAATCATAAAATATAAACAAAAATGGAAAAGATAAAATAAATTATTTTTTTTTAAATTAAAGGGAGAAAGGGGATGACTTTTAAATTCTATTATTTTTGGCATTTTTGCCAGTCTGGGGTTTCTCAAGTCTTGAGACAAAAAGTACACATTCATTTTAGGCATTAATAGAAGAAGCTCTAACTGCCTCTGCAGTTTCTTCCTTGTCTTAAGGGAACTATTTATTTTGCTTCTTTACCTTGCAAATAGCTAAAGGCTCCTAGCCAGGGCTCAACCCAACCCTTTTGTGCCCTGAAGCCATTGCTGGTCTTTAAAAGAAAACCGATTCTTTGGAATGCTGTGCGTGCACATGCCTGTCCAAGCAGCCGGCCCCACCTGCTGAGCAGGTAAACCAGATCCCCGCAGCCGGCCTCTGCAGCCACATTCCAGCCTGGCACTCTCTTACTCTCTAATTGTTACCTGTCAAACAGGTCAACCAGGCACTTGGGTCTGGTCCAAACATGTGCATGTTCCCACGAAACCCTAAACCTGCAAACCTTTGACCTTTCCATAGTTTCCAAGGCCCCTTGATTCTTTTGACCAGGTTGATGTAAATCTGAAGGATGACTTTAACTGGTTCTCTGTTCTTCCTCCCCATGGATGTGAAGCTGCTGGGTGTGGGATTGCTTGACTCAGCCCAGGGTGAGTCAAGATGACTTAGAAAGCACAATTGGGGTAGCAAGGACTTTTGAGATGAAAATCTGCAAACCCTAAATATTCTTCATGGCAGTGGTAGACTATCTGTCCTGACCAAATGGAGAATGAATTCTCTCCAGTGGGTAGAAACTGGTGACTCACAGGTGAAAATCTTCCTCTCCTTCCTGCACTGGGCGGGCAGCCAAGACTGTGGCCCACACCTGGGCCTGAAACTTCTTATGTGTATGGAAGGCAGATTGTGGGAACTGTCTAGGCCTGGGCTTCCCTGTCTAGTAAAATGAAGAGCGGACTCCTCCCAGCTCCAGCTCTGTGTTCTCTTGTCTCATGGAGGACACCCAATGCAGGGACATCTTGTCAAAAGAATGCAATGCCCCATTGTCATTGCCACATGGGATGGGGTGAGGAGAGGCGTAGGTACTGCTGGCTGGGGAACCTTGGCTTGTGTTGATTAAGCAAGTGACCACATCTGAGGACTTCCCTCAAGTGTGGAAACCCTGGGCAGCTGGTCTGTCTGTCCCTTCTTAAGGACATCTGACTATACCTTCCCTTCTGTATTCTATTGAATTATTTTTAAGTTAGAAGAAGCAAGGATTGGTTTTTTTGTTGGTTGGTTTGTTTCCCTTTGTTTTATTTGTTTGTGATTTGGTCATAGGGCTTGAGCTTGGAGTCTGGGCACTGTCCCTGAGCTGTAACACTTTGAGCCACAGCTCCACTTCTGATTTCCTGGTGGTTAACTGGTGATAAGAGTCTCATAGACTTTCCTGCCAAGGATGATTTTCACCTGCCACCCTCAGATCTCAGCCTCCTGAGTAACTAGGATTACAGGTGTGAGCCACTAGCACCCAGCTTTTTATTTCTGTCTGTTTTGATAGCACTGTGTGCCATTTTTATTTTGCCCATAACAAATCTAGCATCAAAACTACCACCCAAGCATCCTGACAAACGCTTCTGTCTATATAGACAGAAACTGGGGCCCATAGCAGGTTTATGAGCTACTGGATGTTCCCCAGTGAATCAGCTTCCTCATTTAGGGCACCACAGGATTTGGGGGTAAATTGTAGACCAGCAAAGTCATTGTCACTCCAGCAACATGGGGAAATGCTTCCAAAGTTGCTCCAATAATAGAATTTCAAAATCCTAGTTTCAGAACTGGAACCTCTCAGGCGGGTTTTGGAGACAATGCGGAGCTGTCAAGCCAGTTTGCTGCAATCTTTTCCCCTCGTGGGCTGGACAGGTTATTCTTTCAAGAGCCCAGGGTCACATCGTGCAGAGCAGGAACTGGCACTTCCTGCTCTCCTGCTCAGTTCATCCAGCTCAGACTTGTTTGCCAGAGCTAAACCGGCTGGACAGGCTCCTAGAAGAGAAACTTCCTCGGGGCTCTGGGCTGAGGGTGTCCAGCAATCTGCTGGCTTGCCTAGCATCATCCTTCGCCCACATGCTTACTTCAAGGAGCATTGAAGTCAGCCTTCAGGTGCTGCTAATTCATGGGGGCTGCTCTGCTGTGGGCATCAGGATCTCCAGAGGGACTGTGAGTACTAAGGGGCCTTTAGAGACAGGACAAAAAGTGAGCAGTCCAACTCCTTGAGAAGATTGCCTAGATGCAGACACCACAATGTGGTGGCTTCACAATAAATTCTAAATAGCATTTATAGAACAAACCTAATTTGCATTATTTTCAGATTACCACACAACCAAACTTTCTACAAAGAGTAAATTTGTTAGCTGTTAAGTGCTTCCTTGTCAAAGTCATTCACTTTGATCCAGCCCCAAATAGCTCAATTTTAAATCTTTCCCTGGATTTATTCTGCCACATATGTACTTACTGGGAAGGAGTGTTTAAGTTTTGTGCATTTTCTGAGCCTAAATTTTCTTATCCTCAAAGTGAAACAGTGGTCCTATCTTCCCAATGTAGCATCATTGTGAAGAATAAATGAACCTTCTCTGCTTTGTATAGGGCCTTGCATGTGATAAGTATTTAGTAAGCAAACGCCTGCTTTTGCTGTTGTTGTGAATATAAAACTTATTTAAAAAGCAGTCCTCACCAGGTGCCAGTGGCTCACTTCTGTAATCTTAGTTACTCAGGAGGCTGAGATCTGAGGATTTGGGTTCAAAGCCAGCCTGGGCAAGGAAAGTCCGTGAGACTTTTTTTGTTGTTGTTGTTGTTGGTCATGTTGGGGCCTGAACTCTGGGCCTGGGCCCTGTCCCTCAGCTATTCAGCTCAAGGCTATCGCTCTACCACTTAAGCCACAGTGCTACTTCCAGCTTTTCCTGCTTATGTGGTGTGGAGGAATCCAACCCAGGGCCTCATGCATGCAAAACAAGCACTCTACCACTGAGCCACCTTCCCAACCCTCCATGAGACTCTACAATTAACCACCAAAAAACTGGAAGTGGCACAGTGGCTCAACATGGTAGAGCACTAGCCTTGAGTGAAAGTGTTCAGGGACAATGCCCAAGCCCTGAGTTCAAGCTCCACAATTGACAAAAAAAAAAAAAAGTGGTCCTTGTGGTCCAGTTTCAGAATGATCTGCTTGACAAACAGGAACTCCAACAATAACTCCAAACTTCTATTTGTTCTCCCATTGGGAAGAAAGGCTGTGATTTCTTTATATTTCAAAATATTCCGTGTCCCTTCTGCACCCCAAGTTGTAGAATGCCTGCCCTGGACTCCTCATGCTCTTGACGGCTCCTGCTTGTCATTCATTTGCCTGGACTCCGAGATTTTTAAAGATTTTAGCATATGAGGCATGATTAGATAAGGTTCTTTGCAGAAGAGGGTATTTGGGGATTACGGTTTTGGTCTTTCTCATGGTGGCCATGGCAAGGGAAGGGCCTCCAGGCCACTAAGCTGATCACAAAGAAGGCTTTCAGGGAAGGAAGAAAAAAATCTCAAGACGAAGAGAATTGACAACTGAGTAATCAGCTTCACAATCCACAAGTGTTGACAGGTCTTTTCAGTGTGGTGGCCCTTCAGAACAGGAATGGGCCGTGGTTACCCAAAACTATTTTACCGGGCCTTTAGGGATGGATAGAACAATCAGGTCAAATGAGATTTGCTGCACATTTAATCCAGGCTTTGAGAAGGAAGAAGATCCATCAAGGTCCTGCACACATGTACGCCACAGAAAGTCTGTTGAAAACACTCGAACCTGCTGTACCTCAAGTCTCATTGGGTGACCAAGTTCCTCCCAACTCCATGAACACCTCACATTCTATCTCATTGTTTCAGGTCCACTCAGACCACTGAGGCTTTGCTTTTGAATGAATGTAATAGATGCTGTGGGCTTTAATCGTCTCCTCATGGTTATCTCCCAAGCCTCACTCCTAATCTCTAACCCTCTCTCCCTCAGATCACACCATCGCCTCTGCTCCCTCCCCAAGCCCGCTTATCCTTCAGATATCTGCTTAGATGCCACCCTCTTATATGGGTGCCTATACTCTAGAGAAGGCCTGTGGCATCCTCCAAGACTTTAAGCAGTGTGTGGCCAGACTGGTAACAGTCCTGGTCACCCATAGCAGGCTAGGTCCAGTGCAATCTCAACCCACTATAACCATTCAACATATGTTAAATGGAGCTTGTATTATTTCTTAATCTAAATAACTACCTAGAATACAAGTGTGACCCTTCCCACTTGAAAGATAAACTGAAGTTAGAGAGGCAAAATAATTCTTGCAAGGTCATCCAGCTAGAACAGGGGCAAAAGCTTATGTTTTAATCCAGCCTTTCAGCTTCTACCAGATGCTGTCTATGAATGTGCAACTCGCCAGAGTGAAAAAAAAATTGTTTCTAATGATATTACAAAGAGTGGGCAGGGCACCAGAGGCTCACGCCTGTAATCCTAACTACTCAGGAGACTGAGATCTGAGGGTCATGGTTCAAAGCCAGCCTGGGCAAGAAAGTCTGTGAGAATCTTATCTTTAATTAACCACCAAAAGCCAGTAGTGGAGCTGCAGCTCAAGAAATAGTGCCTAGGTCCCGAGTTCAAACCTCAGGACCAGCACCAAAAAAAAAAAAAAGTTTGGATACAGATAACTCTTTTTGCTTTTAGAGCATACTCTTGCTAGAGTCTGACACTAGTTTTATGAGAGAATCGTAAGAAGTGACTGGCTCTGGGTTACTCTAGGTTTGTATAGAATCACAGATACAGCTGTGCCTAAACTTCACTTACTTTATTTTATAAAGCAACAGCTTTTAGTTAAGTTGATCTATTTTGAATATACCTGCCAAAATAGATTGCCTCTACCTTGTCTTTATACAAGTAAACAACTGCCATCTGCTAGCATATCACAGGGCACAAATTAATAAGTAATTTCCTCATGCCAATCAACAATTATAGCTGCTGCAAATAATCAAAGCACATGAGAAACTCCAGACACAACATTATCAATCACATCATCGTGCTCCAGTGGAACATTCTACCACTTGAACCACACTCTCAATCCTTATATTTATTTATCCTTTTATTTATTTTCTTTCTGAGAAAGGATATCATTAACATTGCCCAGTTTGACCTCAAAAAGTCTCTGCCTCCTGAATAGCTGGGATTATAGACATGTGCCACCATTCCCAGCAGTAACATTATGATGATTTACTTGCTGAAAATACCTAGGGCTTATTACATTCTAAGAGTTATAGATACAAAATGGCTTGCATCACTTAATTCTTATATTACCATCCAAAGAGACAAGTCCTGGTTTTGTGTAAGAGAATAGGAGAACGCTAAAAATTTACCTTCCCAGGGACCCGCAGACCTCCTGGGCTCAGAGGACAAAGACTAAACTTGCTGCCAAAGGAACAGAACTCTCCTAGAAATATATATATATATGATCCAGAAGTTATTAAAATTAGCAGTTAAATAAATTAGACCAAAAATAACCTGGGTTGCCAGCAGCTCCAGGCTGTCAAGTGATCTCAGTTGTTCTTGGAGAATAGAAGTGACATAGCAGAGAGTGTGAATTTGATGTGTTTCACCCAGGACATGGGGAAAAGTACAAACCAAATACTTCCCAGTGTCTTCCTCAGCTACTGCTGTGGGGTCTGCAGGATTAAAGGTCTGAGTAGAGCTGAGAAGGACTTGAAGACACGCAATACTCAGCCCTTCTGTCCTGAAAGAGCATGAACATCAAAATCATTTAGCCAAAGGCTTTGGTGAGAAATAGGCATAAACAAATGCTCAAGATCAAGACCCCAGCCATAAGGGGCCATGCTTATTGTTTTTCTCGCTGCTCATTGACCTATCTTTTCTGCCCACAGCCCTGGTTGGCTGTAAACCCTAATGATGACAAGATAGTATTCAAGCCCTGAGAAGAAGTAAGTTCAGAAACCTCCCTTTTGGGGTTAGAGTACCTGCCTAGCAAGTACAAGATCCTGAGTCCAAACTCCAGTACTGCCAGAGAGAGGGAGAGGAGTTGGTAGGATTTAGCAAAACTAGCCAGTTATTATACAAAGGATGTAATGAGGAAACTGCTTTCTTTTTTTCTTTTCTTCTTTCTTTTTTTTTCCTTTCCTTCCCTCCTTTTCTCTCTCTCTTTCTTTCTTTCTTCTTCTTCTTCTTTCTTTCTTTCTTCCTCTTCCTTCCTTCCTTCCTTCCTTCCTTTCTTTCTTTCTTTCTTTCTTTCCTTCTTCCTTTCTTTATTTCTTGTGTGTACCAGTTTTAGAGCTAGAACTCAGGGCCTAGGTGCTGTCCCTAAACATTTTTGCTCAAAGCTGGTGCTCTAGCACTTGAGTCACAGCTCTACTTCCAGAATTTAGGTGGTTAATTGAAGTTAAGAGTCTCACAGACTTGCCTGCCCCAGCTAGCTTCAACCCATGATACTCAGACCTCAGCCTCCTGAGTAGCCAGGATTACAGGCGTGAGCCACTGATGAACAGCAGGAACATTTTTCTTAAAGAAGTCATTTTATGTCGTTTCTGAGACAAAGCAAGGTAAAATAGTAAAGTGAAATAACACCTGACCTTGACAGTACAAGGGGAAAGCAGTGATGATGTCTAGAAGGATTCCTTGCATTTAGAAACCAAGAAGCAATATCCTCAGGGCCATCAGTAACAACCACTGGGTCAGCTAAACAACAATTACATCCAAAGGGTAAACTTTCACAAAGAGAAAACACTGGTGACCTACAGTAACCATTCAGTGGGGTCTGGAGAAGGGAGAGGGAAGTGAGCATTGCTTCTGTTCATGGATGTAATCTCTCTAAACTTAAATGTTAGAAAACTACATAAATTAATTAGTGACTGAGTGAAACAACTGAAATGCTTCCAACTTCCCACCTGTAGGTAATAATGTCTCATAACTATCTATGATAATAACCTTCTATGGTATGAGAACATTGGCCCTGTGTAAGAGAACATGAGAATGCTGACAATCTACCTTCTCAGGGATTCCAGATATCGTGGAGAAAGACTAAACTAATGGGAAAACACCAACAAGCAGTATAAAAAAGCTACCACACAAGCACATACTCCCATGTACAGGTGCGTGCACATACATAAACACATAGCTTGTGTTTCTCAATTACTTCAACAGGAAGTTCATCCATGGAAAAAGTAATAGGATTGATGAATAATCTGTGTCCAGAGCAAATCAACACCAATGCTGGAGGAAGTTTTGGAACAACAACAAAAAAATTATACCATAGAAGAAAGCTGTTTAAATTGGGCTGGAGAAAAAAACACTAGCTCAATTTCCTTTAACAAGAGAGAATGGAAGCCAAGTACCAGTGGCTCTCACCTGTAATCCTTAGCCACTCAGGAGACTGAGATCTGAGAATTGCAATTCAAAGCCAGCCCATGGAGAAAAGTTTGTGAGACTCTCCTCTCCAATTAACCACCAAAAGTCTGGAAGAGATGCTGTGGCTCAAGTGGTAGGGAGCTAGCCTTGAGCATAAAAGCTCTAGGAACCAGCCAAGCACCAGTGACTCACGCCTGTAATCCTAGCTACTCAGGAGACTAAGATCTGAGGACCATGGTTCAAAGGCCAGCTGGAGCAGAAAAGTCCTCCTGAGACTCTTATCTCCAATTAACCACTCAAAAACCAGAAGTGGCACTGTGACTCAAGTGGTAGAGCGCTAGCTTTGAGCACAAAGAGGCTCAGGTACAGCGCCCAGGCATTCAACTCAAGCCTCTCAGTCAACAACCACAACAACAACAAAAAGAAAGTTCAAGGACAGTGCCTAGGCCCTGAGTTCAAGCCCCAGAAAGCTATATGGTTTACAATTCATTAATATCTACAACAGAATACATTAAGAAAATACGAGTCTAGCAAAATTTCAATGGCACTTTGCAAGTTAGTACAAAAAGGAACCTTCTGCCCGTCTATCCTAGCTGCCCTTAAACTTGTCAAGGGCTTGCTGAGACACAAATGAAATAGAGGATACAGTCACTTCCCTCCGATTGTAATCTAGTTGGGTGGACAAAACAAATGCACACTAAAAGTACACACAGTCCAAAGCAATGGACAAGGGAAGAACAGCAGGTGACTTCCATGCCTGAGGCCTCAGGAGTCAGAGACCATGTGCTATGGGACTAAGCAGAAAAGGATCCACAATGTAAGTGCATCTAAAGAGATTACTTGGAGTTGAAATGTCCCAGTTCAGACCAGAAGACCCAAGTGAAGCTTCACAATGATATCTTCTCAGCATCTCCAGAGCTGACTGTGCTGGAGGGGAAAATGGTCTTATAGGGTGTATAATTGAATGGTTATACCAGTCACCAAAAGGCAGACCCTAAGACCATCCAGAGCCTCGAGGGGGAACTTAGGCGCTTTTACCCTAAGGGACAGAACTAGCAAGTGACTTTCAATAGTCACATTTGCTAGCCAGAGAGTCAGTGAGTAGTAGCTGTAGAGGTTTCTGGTCAAATGGATAAACAATCACAAGTCTCAGCATTAACCTAAATCTCTGTGCTAAAATATCAACTAAAACAGAATGTCAGGGCATCACAAAACATAGCTACTGTGCAAAGGATTGTCAATGAATTGCAACCACACATGTTTGCCAATTAACTGCTGAAGTTTTCTCAGCATTCCATGTAGCTTAGAAGGCTGACTGCAATGAACAGTTTTGGCAAAATTTCATTCTTTCATGAATTGAAATGTCTGATCCTGCCCATGTTTGTCAGTAGAAGTTAGGTTTCATTCATACTACCTGAATTTTAAACCAGATTTTTTTTAACCTATTTAGCCTGTAAGAAGTCCTGCAAAGATTCATTGGTGTCAGAAATATTTTAGAATACCCAACACCATTTTAGAATAAACCTAGTAATTACTAGATTTCCCTAAAATTACACTTGAGATTGTCCAGTGGTCCCTGCTGGAAAATATCTTATTAAAAAATCCAGTGTTCATGCTGAGAAGGTGGCTCAGTGGTAGAGTGCTTGCCTTACATGCATGAGGCCTTGCCACATAAACAAAAAAGCCAGAAGTGGCACAGTGGCTCAAATGGTAGAGCGCTAGTCTTGAGCTGAAGAGCCAAGGGACAGCATCCAGGCCCAGAGTTCAAACCCCAAATCCAATGTTCAAAGTTATGCAGATTAAACAGAGATGCCAAAATTCTCAGCCCTTGTTTACAGCATTAGGAATTGTTGGATTATTTTCTTAATACTAATAATTATAATTTTCTTACCTAAAGCAATACATGTTGTTCGGCTCTATTATTAAAATCAATACATTATGTAAGGTACATGGATTTTTTCATATATTTGTGTAAAAACATTCATTATGCAAAACTACAAAAATAATATGACCTAAAATTCATATCTTGCTGGGTGTCAGTGGCTCATGCCTATAATCCTGAGGAGGCCGAGATCTGAAGATCAAGAGTAAAAGTCAGCCTAGACAGGAAGGTCTATGAGACTCTTATCTCCAATTAACCAGGAAACAAATGCTGAAATGGTAGAGCCTCAGCCTTAAGTGAAAAAGCTAAGGAAGAGTGCAAAGTCCTGAGTTCAAGCCCAGGACCAACACAAAAATAAATAAATAAAAGATGTATTTCATAGACCAGAGAATGGTATTTATTGCAGGTAAATGTTCACACAATCTGCAAGGTGTTGAGGGGACAGGGCAGGCATAAGAAAAGAGGACCTGCTGGAGGCATGGCTCTGTTGTGGTAAAGCATCCATCTTGCAAAAGCAAGGCCCTGAGTTCAAATCACAGCATGACCAAAAGAAAGATAGAGATGAAGGGAGGAAGGAAGGAAGCTAATTGCGTGGCTGAAGTGTTGGGGACCTGAGGGCCATGTGGGTGAATGTTGGTGGATATGATGTCTGGATGGGAAAATGAAGTGGAAGCAAATGGCAGCACTCAGCAACCACGAGGAGTGACAGGCTGCATGTGTGACAGCCAAAGTGACAGAGTGGATATCTGATAGTCAAGTTGAGTCTTGAACCCAGTACATTTAATCAAGTAAAAATACAGGTATGAAAAGCAGTAAAATATGGTTTTATAGCAGTGCATCTAGGGCTGGGGTGTCTCTCCCCGTACCACTGAGTGACAGAATTTAGCATGTGTGAGGTCCTGAGTTCTATCCCCAACATTGTAAACAAAATGAACAAACAAATCAACCTAACAATAAGAACAATAAAACCCAAAGCATGTAAATACTGTGTATACTGTATTTTTACCAAATACACTTGAATGGGTGGGTGCCTATGGAGGAAGAATGAGGGAAAATAGAATAAACATCTAAAACTAGAAGGGAAGGCCAGGCACCGGTGGCTCCAACCTGTAATCCTAGCTACTCAGGAGGCTGAGATCTGAGGATTGCAGTTCAAAGCCAGCCCAGGCAGTAAAGTGAGACTCTTATCTCCAATTAACCACTGGAAAACTGAAAGTGGAACAGTGGCTATAAGTGGTGTAATGCTAGCCTTGAGCAAAAAGAGCTCAGGGACAGTGCCCAGACCTTTAGTTCAAGTCCCACAACTGACAAAAGAAGGAAAAACATAAAGAAAGACAGGGAGGAAGGAAGGAAGGGAAGAAAGGAAGGAAGGAAAGGAAGGAAGGAAGGAAGGAAGGAAGGAAGGAAGGAAGGAAGGAAGGAAGGAAGGAAGGAAGGAAGGAAGGAAGGAAGGAAGGGAGGGAGGGAGGGAGGGAGGGAGGGAAGGAGGGAGGGAAAGAAAACTAGAAGGGAGCTTTGGCGTGGCCCAGTGAAGCCTGTACTATGTATCTGATGAAAGTAACTGACCCATTTCTTTGCATCAAGGTTCTCAAACCAGAAGAAACCTAGGAATGCCTGGGTACATTGCCTGTGGCTTCTAAAGCAGGTGTCTCGCCATGAGACCAGGTGCAGGTGGGTGTCGGAGGCTCTTTGGATGCACTTGGTTGCTCATTAGGCCAGAGCTTCTCCAGTTTGGCTGCATATCTGGGAAGATATTGTAAAATACCATTCCTGGTCCCACCCCAGCAAATCTGCTTCAGGAGTCTACACTTAGGCAGTGGTATTTATTCACAGCACACACACCCCATCCCCACTCCCACCAGGTGATTTTACTGAGCAACTAGAATTTAGCACCATTGCTTTAAGCTTTTGGATTTCTAGTTGCAAATGTTGCATTTTGAAAGTGACTGATGAAATCAGAGTGTTTTCCTTTGCACAAACATGAATTTCATTATTAACAGAGAGTATTACCAAAGGCAGCAAAATTCATTTCATTCACTTACTTCTACATCCAGCCTGTTTGCTGGGCTGCTGTGTGCTTGGGTTGGGCGCTGTACAGTTCTGGAGGATATGTTCATAGCATAAGTCATGCAAGTGCAAGCCCTCTGGAGTTGATCAGTGACCACTACAAGCCACCCCAGCAGATATCCAGTAGCACAGAGCAGAAACTATCTGTCTTTTCCCTCACTTTAAACCCTGTCCAGACTGCAGACTCATGAGTGGAAGAAATGCTATTTTAGACAATTACATGTTGGGGTGGTTTGTGACATATCAGTTCCCCCTGTCCTCAGGGAACTCTCCAAATAGGATGGAGTGTTAGAGTTTCCCTACATTGTGACATGCTAGCTGAGCCTTTATATCCAGTGATGGCATGTGGCCATCTGTGCAAAGTGACATGAATGTGACCTTGGACAAAAAGGTCACAGAGAAGGTCAGTCTAGAAGGGGATCACAGCTGAAGGCTGGATGAAGACGTTTTCAGCTGGGAACCCCCCCCACACACACACAAGAGTCCTTCCCTGAAGATGTATTTGGGGGGAATATCTCTGTGATCACCACAGGCCAAAGAAACATGAAGTCAGTTCTATACAGTTGGGAGCTGGCGATCCAGGGGTGGGGTTTGGCAGAGTGCAGTATTAGGAACCATTTACCTACAGTTAAATTATATTTCTTCCTATGACTGAGAATTGCAAACAACTTGCCTCTGGATTGTCCAAATGCTGCCCCATCCCTTGACCTAAGACATCACTAAGCAGGGTTATGTCCTAATCATGAGATGCTGCTAGCATGGAGAATCTCTGGATGAAGAGGATTTCAAAGCCATGGGAGTGTCCTAGAGAGATGATCAACACTGGATGAAGAAAGAAGTGTGGGATGCCACCATTTGGAAAAAGGATGGAGTCTACAAAGGCAACAGGGGAGGGGTGGGGACCAAGGTGGTTTCCATGTGAGCAGCCAACACCAGCAAATACAGATGAGGTATCTAATGGGATGAGAACTTGGGAGTGTCCCTGAGATTCAGAGCCCAGGTGGTTATTGTTGGCCAGGCTAGTCCAGAGTGACTGTTAATTACATGATACAGCCCTTTGTGATATTTATCCTCAGCTTCTTCTGGGCTGGGGGCCCTGGGGCAGAGGAGCAGAGCAGAACTAAGAAGCACCTGGAAGACTAGCTGGGGGTTGATAGGGGTGGGTCTTCTGCTCAGAGCACAAGGAGGAATAGACTAAGCAAGGCAAATACAAAGCGAGTGAGCTGTTAGATGTGTTGACATCCAGTTCCAATCACTACACCATCTCAGCAGACACAGAGCCAGGCAAAGACAAACTAGCTCTTGTCTTCTTCCTTCATTCCATGGACTGCAGAGACTCATGAGTAAAACAAACACTGTTGTTATTCTAAGGAGTTACATGGTAGAGTAGAGGAGAGCTCAAATGTATATACTCAGAGCTAGGACAAAGTAAACAATCTCTAGGGAGGATGAGGGCTAGCTAGACTCCGAAGACTGTCAAGCCAGTGAACTTTAGGATTTACACCACCAAAACAAGACAACCAGCTGTAGCTTAGTCACTTTCGGAGAGATGAGAGAGCAAACATGTTTGGAATCAACAGAGTGGGATTTAGTTCTCAGCACCAAATTGCAGCATCTCCTTGGAAAGCCATTACAATTTTTCAAGCATCCTTTCCTCATCTGTGAAAGGGAGGTAATCAGGGCTGGCTTGTTACTTTGTTGGAAAGATTGGAGCTCATTCCTTCATGCAAATGAGCTCATTCCTTCATGCAAATGCTATATGTCAAACATGATGCTAGAGACAAGCTATTCAACAGCATGGATTAGGTCCATACCTTCCTAGAGCCTGCCATCCAGTGTGAGAGAGCAACAGAATAGATAGAAACAACAATAACAATGCCTCAGTATTGTGATCAGTGAGAGGACACCTGGGAGATGCCAGTAGTGCTTACGACATAGTTTTTGCTCAATTATCATTCTTTGTATTTTTTAAAAAACCGAATTTAATGTTTTTTCCTTTTATTTATTTTATTTTATTGTTTGTTTATGTGGTACCAAGAAAATGAACCCAGGGCCTCACGCACGCTAAGCAAGCACTTTACCACTGAGCTACATTGCCTGCCCCCAAGTATCACTTTTACCATTGGAAGCACATTTGGCAAAATTATGGGAATAACATTGTATCTTGAGCATCTGCAAGTCCTTCCTGGGGAACTAAGACACTATGGTACTTCTTTTTTTTTTTTTCCTCATCCAAATTAGTAGTTAAGATTAGGTGTTTAAAGCTCGGTGCTGGAGACTCATAACTATAATGCTAGCTACTCAGGAGGGTGAGACCTGAAGATCTCTGTTCAAAGCCTGCCAGGGCAGAAAATCTAAAAGACTTATCTCCAATTAGCTAGCAAAAAGCTGGGAGTGGAGGTGTAGCTCAAGTGATAGAGTGCCAACCTTAAGCAAAGAGGCCAAGTGAGAGCAAGAGGCTCTGAGTTCCCACCCCAATTCCAGTACATGCACGCATGTGCGCACACACGCAGACACACAAGTTAGGTATGTAGCTAAGTGGTAGAACTTAGCATCCGAGTGAACATGGATTTAATCCTAAGCACAGAGAAACAAATAAATAAATTGGTACTTAATCAGCACCATTAAATACTTGCAAGAAAAAAAGAGTAGGTAAGAGGGAGAGGAGGAAATTTATCCAAGTCTTCAAAATCACTCACAGGGCTGGGAAAGTAGCTTAGTGATAGAAGGCTTGCCTAGCATGGGCCAGGGCCTGGATTTGATCCCTAGAACCATTAAGAAAAAACAATGATGGGGCTGGGAAGGTGGCTCAGTGGTAGAGCGCTTGCCTTGCATGCTCGAGGCCCTGGGTTTGATTCCTCAGCACCACATAAGCAAAAAGAAAAAAG
>NW_012267233.1:10078432-10081083 GCF_000151885.1 Dipodomys ordii | reverse complement strand
TAACCCAAAAACCTATCCCTTGCCTTTAACCCTTGTTGGTATTTCTGTGCAATAAGAAACTTGCCACACTTGCTGTCTAAAACATCCCCAGCAGGGCACGCACGCCTTGTGTTTAGAAAGCGCCCCTCAGGTAAGGGGCAGGCATGCCATGGTTCAGCATGTTTGTTACCAGACCTGTTTATACCCTTTTTAATGTATGCCATTGTCTTGAATGTTACATTAACTAAGGAGATGTGGGTATGAAAGCAAAGAGAACTGGTTTCTAAGCAAAGCAAACAGAATGCTTCAGGGAGTCTCCATGAAGCAAGACGTTTTAAAGTAAAAACCACAGGCAATGTCATCTGCATGACATTGCAAGTGTCTGCCTGCAGCCCGAGATGGCACTCTTGCTGGTGCTGTGCTCCTGTGTTCTAGGACTGAGAACGGAGGGCCACGGTGGCCGAGGCATCCATGTGGGTCATCACAATGGCTGAATGGTGGCAGTGGCTTCAGCCATAGACATGGGAACTTGGAAATGGACACTTGAGATATCATCCCCCTCCATTTGAAATGCAATCGCTGGGCAAGAAGATCTCTGCGTCAGTAAATTTTATAGTTGCTGTGACAAAATACCTAACATAAAAAAGGAAAGAGTTGTTTTGGCTCACATTCCAGCATGGTGAAGCAGAACGGCCCACATCATGGCAGCGTGGAAGGGGAAGGGAGAGAGGGGAGAGGAGGGAAAAGAGGAAAAGAGGAAGGCATGGGAGGGGAGACCCCAGACTATAGGATGGTGCCACTAGGTTCAGAAATGATCTTCCTCCCTTACTCAGTCCTCTCTGGAAACATCATCACGAATGCAACCAGAGGTATGTTCTCCTAATCTTCTAGGCCTTTCTCAAGCCAATCAACTTGGCAATCAAGATTAACCGTCTTAGCTTCTTTACATAGGAATCTGACTCAGGGACATCTGCTAGTTCCACACAATATTTTTCTTTTATTTCCTTTTTGGCAGGTCTGAGGTTTGAACTCAGGGCCTCCCACTTGCTAGGCTGATGCTCAACCACTTGAGTAATGCTCCCAACTGTTTTATTACTTTTAGTTATTTTTTACATAGGGTCTTGGTGTTTGCCTAGGACTGGTTGCACACACACACACACACACACACACACACACACACACGTAACATGAATCTTTAGGTTTGATCCTCCATTTTTAGTCTAAAGCCAGGACTGGTGGCACATGACTATGATCCCAGCACTCCAGAGGCTAAGATAGAAAGATTTTGATTTCAAGGCTAGCCTGAGATGCATCATGAGACTCTGTCTCAAAAACCAACCAACCAACCTACTACAGAATGTCAGCCTGAGTGGCTGGAACTGAGTGGGGTCTGGAACTCTGCAGTTCCATTTGTAGTAGCCCCCCTATTAATGCCACATCTCTGTGGCATCCCTCTCAGACATTTTGGTGGTGATTTCTATTAAAAGGAATAATGTATTATCTCAATAAAAATAACTGTTTCTGTTACTTAAGAGGTTGAGGTTTGAGGATCACAGTTTGAAGCCTGCCAGGGCAGGAAAATCCACATGACTTTTATCTCCAATTCCCCAGCAGAAAGCTGGAAGTGGAGCTGTGACTCAAGTGCTAGCCTTGGGTAAAAAAGCTCAGGGACAGCACCCAGACTCTGAGTTCAAGCCCCAAGAACAACACACACACACACACACACACACACACACACACACGTTTCAAGCCCCAAGAACAACACACACACACACACACACACAGGATCACTGAACAACCGGGTGCCAGTGGCTCATGCCTGTAATCCTTGCTACTCAGGAGGCTGAGATCTGAGGATCAGGGTTCAAAGCCAGCCCAGGCAGGAAAGTCTGTGAGACTCTTAATTCCAATAAACCAGACAGAAAACCAGAAGTGACATGGTAGCTCAAGTTATAGAATACTAGCCTTGAGCTGAAGAGCTAAGGGACAGTGCCTAGGCCCAGAGTTCAAGCCCCATGACCACCACTAACCACCACCAACAAAAAAAGATCATTGAACATATTTCTAAAGTACATTCTTTTTGTAGAATCTCCCATTCTCCCAATTCCTAGTGGTTACCAGCCTGTAGCAGCAGGAGTCCCTGAGGTTGCGTGGGTGTGTTAAACCATGCTATTTGCAGGGAGAGAGACCCTGTCATCAGTTGACTTCCTGTCAGAGGACCTGGATGCCTGCTTGGGAAGGCAGAGGTACGGAGGGAGGATAGGTCCAGGCTAAAGATACATTTTTGCATTTTGCCTGGGGCAACCCAAGCAGCTGGTGAGTCACCAGTACGAACTGACAATCCAGTTCCACTCTCAGATTTATCTTTCCTTCCTTGAGCCTTTCCTTCTCTCCTAATGTGTTCATTCCCACCTATTGTATTTTTATTAATTAATTAATTTTTAAATTTTTGGTCCTGGGATAGAGGCAAGTGCTCTACCGCTACACTCTTAGTCTTTTTTTTTTTGCCAGTCATGGGGCCTGAACTCTGGGCCTGGGCGCTGTCTTCAGCTCAAGGCTAGCGCTCTACCACTGGAGCCAAGCACCACTTCCAGCTTTTTCTGCTTATGTGGTGCTGAGGAATCGAACCCAGGGCCTCATGCATGCAAGGCAAGCACTCTACCACTGAGCCA
>NW_012267233.1:10054181-10078382 GCF_000151885.1 Dipodomys ordii | reverse complement strand
CCAGAGTTCAGGCCCCACGACCGGACCCAAAAAAAAAAAAAAACAATGAACACAGAGGAAGCTGCCTGGGTCACAGGCAATGTTGAACCTCTTACATATAAAAGCAAAGCTTTGCAGAGATTCTTTTTGGAGTCTTCTCCTTGTTCATTCATTGATTAAGAAAAGTATAAAGGTGCTTTCCTTGATGTTAATCTGTGTAGTAGATTCATGCCATTAAAAAAAAACAAAACTTTTTTTTTCTTTGAGCAATATTGACACAGGGCTGACTCATTTAGCAGGCACCTTGGCTAGTATGAGGTGGAATGGGTAGGAGAAGCATTTTATAATCAGCCACAAGAGTCCCCAAGAATTGCCTGCATTGGAATAGCACACTCATCTCAACCTGGGACTTGATCCCTCCCCAACTCCATAATGTATTAACTCTGATTTACAGCTGAGGAAACTGAGACTCAGAGAAGTTTGTACCTAAGGTCTCAGCATTAGAACTCGGCCACACCTTAACTTTTCAAAGCCTCTGAACACCACACCAAGCTGGCTGGGGAACATTAAGAAACCTACCAGAGACCAAAGTAGCAGGTGTACCTGAGAAGGGTGAGCTCAGGGACTTGGAGTTACTCACTCAGTAAAGCCACACCTGTTTGCAGCAGTCTGTGACACACATTTGAAGTTAGGGACAGGGTGACCAAACTGTAAGGGAGAGGGGATTGTGTGGCGGCCAAAATGGTTCTGGTCTGAAAAAAACTCTGACCATGACCAGGCCCATTAAGAGACTTAGGGAGGTCAGTACAGCTGAAGCAATTCTGCCAGAACTCTCTAACTCTGTGTGTGTGTGTGTGTGTGAGAGAGAGAGAGAGAGAGAGAGAGAGAGACAGACAGACAGACAGACAGACAGAGACAGAGACAGAATGGGGGAGGGGGAAGGGAGGAGGAGAAGGGAGAGCAGGCATATCTGAGTGTGTGAGGGAGATAGTGTGTATGTGTGTGTGTCTAATTGTAGAAGTGTTTATAAACTGGTATATATTTTTACACATGGGCATGTCTAAGCACAAATGTGTGTGTGTGTGTTATATTGTGTCTAAAAGTATGTATGGCTGAGTACGGGCTTTTTTGGGGGGGATGTTTTTTATAGGCCATGGGGCTTGAACTCAGGGCCTGGGTGCTGACCATGGGCTCTTTTGATCAAGGCACTTTGAGCTGCAGCTCCACTTCTAGTTTTCTGGTGGTTAATTAGAAATACGAGCCTCACGGATTTTCCTGCCCAGGATTACCTTTGAACCACTAACCTCAGATCTCAGCCTCCTGAGTAGCTAGGATTCCAGGCGTGAGGCCCAGCACAGAGTTTGAAGAAGCTACTGAAAAGGCTCCAGTCAAAGGTGCTTTTTCTGCTCCACGTTCCTCTGAAACTTAGCTACTCCCAACTGACTTGGGAGCTACTACTGGCTTTAATTTTCTTTGCAGGGAGAGGCAGGGTGGGTGCATCTGAAGAAACAATCCCAGAATTACCCTAAACCACTAATCCCTGGGAGAAAAAATTCCTACGCTCTGGTGGGTATCATTTAGAATCTTTCTCAATTAGCAATCATAACACCTGAAGCTTTGAACAGTTGTTGTATGTTTATCTTTCTCTTCAAGTTCACTCTACTGGCTCCCATAACCAGCCAAGTTCAAACAACCTTCTGTCTGGCAGTCACAAAGACCAGTCCCCCAGCCCCCACCCCACTGCAGTTTTAACCAGACAGAGGCGGAAATTGATTTCCGTGATCCTTGTGTGTGTTCTGCTGCTGTTTTTAGCATGTCCCTGTAATGTGCTCAATTCCATCAAGCATTTGTAGTGGCTTACAATTAAAATCACACATGGAAGCCAGGTGCTGATGGCACACACCTGTAATTCTAACTACTCAAGAGGCTGAGATTTGAGGATCACGGTTCAAAGCCAAGCCCAGGCAGGAAAGTCTGTGAGATTCTTATCTCCAATGAACTACCAGAGAACCAGAAATGGAGCTGTGGCTCAAGTAGTAGAGTGTTAGCCTTGAGCAAAAACAGCTCAGGGACAGTGCCCAGGCCCTGAGTTCAAGCCCCACAGCTGACAAAATAATAATAATAATAATAATTTAAAAAACCCACACATGGAAAAGAAATGCTTCAAAAACATACAAAATTCAGATTAAAACACAACTCACAGGAAGGGAAAGTGTGTTTGTGTTCTGTTACTTAAATTTCACTTCTGGTAAAATTCATTAGAAATGCAATACTGGGCAATAGTTAAGAACATGTCTTTTCTCAGGGCCAGAAGAGAAGAAGGAAGAGGAGGAAAAGAAGAAGAAGGAGGAGGAGTCTTTAGAAATAGTGTAGCTCAGTGGTAGCACCTAGATTGTTCAAGATCGTAGGTTCAATTCCCAGCCCTGAAAAAAAATCTTGAAAATAATTTATTTATTATGTCATTTGCTTTCTCAGTGGTGTAGTTCCCCCATCAATAAAAATGAAGATGATGATAGATTTCTGATAGTATTAAAGAACAAGGTAAGATAATGTATATAAAGTATAACCAAGCCAGGTCCTGGTGGCTCACGCTTGTAATCCTAGCTACTCAGGAAGCTGAGATTTGAGGATCTCAGTTCATAACCACCCTGGGCAGAAACGTCTGTTAGACTCTAATCTCCCATTAACCACTAGAAAACTGGAAGTGGCGCTGTGGCTTATGTGGTAGAGCCTTGAGCTGAAGAGCTCAGGAACAATGCCCAGGCCCAGAGTTCAAGACCCACGATCGACCAAAAAAAAAAGTATAACATAGTGCCTGGCACCTGACATGAGGCATCAATTTACCTGTGCTGTTAGTTCTACCGACATGTTAGGATTGGAATTCTATCCACATTCTATGTTTTGATCATCTACCCAGATCTAGGTCTGATTTCCCCTCTGTGGTCCAGTGGGAGGAGAAGTAAAGGGACTACTGGAGTACCCTCGTCCAAAAACAGATACTGTATCCTGACTTCTTTCAATTTAATTTTTGTTTATGTGGTACCAAGGAATTGAACCCAGGGCCTCATGCATGCTACACAAGCATTCTACCACTAAGCCACATTCCCAGCCACTGTAACCTGATTTTATCCACAACAAAAGTACTGTTCTTGATGTCCAAGAAAGCTCATGACCATTGTTTCATTCAGGGTTGTATGTGTGAGTGTCTGCATATGCATGTGCACACACGCACGCATGTACATGCATGCCACTCCTGGAGTTTGCACTCAGGGCCTGGGTGCTGTCCCTAAACATTTTTTGCTCAAGGCCAGTGTTCTACCATTTGAGCCACAACTCCATGTGTGACTTTTTAGTGTTTAAATGGAGATAAGAATCTCAGCATTTCCTTCCTGGGCTGGCTCCAACCTGTGATGCTCAGATCTCAGCCTCCTGTGTAACTCAGATTATAGGCGTGAGCCACGGGTACTTAGCTTCAGTTTTCTTTGATTAGTTGTAGTTTTGTTTTCAAGACTCTTTTAGACATTTGCAGGAGGTGATTTAGCTGTAGGCTCTGATTACCAAGCTTGGAGCTCAGCTGAGCTGAGGTGATAATCTGTGCTCCCTGTGCGTCTCCCTGTGGCTACCTGAGACCTGGTCCTACAGGACCACTGAGCTTCCTTCCTTCAAAGCCCCATTTAAGTGTTGTTGATCAACAGATCTTCAAGGCAACCCATCTCACAAGAAACTGGGAGTGTACTCGACAGACACAGCCTGTGGCACAAACACCTCTGTGTATTCTTTACTCAACAAAAATACTTGGACATACAGTCATCACCAGCCCTCATTCCTCCTGTCTCCAGTGGGTGGGAAAGAGGTGATCTATGACCAACAGCTCCTCAAGTGTGTTTTGTGCTCAGGCAGTCCCCATGAAGCCTCCCTCCATGCAAGAACTCTTCAGCCCTCAGCTTTCCCTTGGCCTTGCCTCAGTTTCCCAGGTTCCTCAGGCAAGCATTGTCTGTATAGGCCTCATGGGAGGAGCTAGCAATCTAATCTTACCCAGTAGTTATCTTCCATGTAAATGTCTGCCTCACATTCTCTCCCTCTGTCTAGAAATTGCTTCATTTCTACACTCCCATCCTCACTTTCTGCCCCAGGCCTTTATAGTTCCTGGCACTTAGTAGGTGCTCTATACATATTTGTTGGTGGATCAAGGACAAAAGGAATTGAGCAAAGGAATGAGAAACCTCGGTAGAAGTAAAACCCCATAGACCTTCAGGCCAAGCACCCACACCAAACATCCAAGGACACAGAGCCCCTGACTCCTCTGAGAAGTGAGAAGGCCAGAAGCCCGGTCAGATCCCACTGTTTCTGCCCCAGTGCTGCTGCTCATTCCTTCTTGCCTGGTCTTCATGTATTGTTCTTGGAGAGAGACTCCAGAAAAATGCCTGGGAAACAGGGGTCTGTCAGCCTACCTCTTGCTGAAGTCACTAGTTCATTAACTAGGTTCAAACTTAGCTCAGCCTCATTACCAATCCAAGTCCATAAATGTTGATTGAGTGCCTACTATGTCAACAGCCTGGTTGAGAATGAGGAAGGCAGGAAACACAAAGGACAGGGGCCTGTGCACCTTCCCTATTTGAATGACCAGTCTGACATCTCAAGTCATGTCCACAATACAAGCCTGAGAAGAAAGAGTATGTTTTCAATGTCAAAGTTGTGTGTGTGTGGGGGGGGGTGACTCCAGAGGACCCCCACCACCAGAAGGGAGAGGGAAAATGTTATGTAAATAATGAGCACACAACTATACCCTGCTCATGTATGAAAATTCCAAGAATGATTAAACCTGGCTGTGGCTCCAGGATAAACAGAGGTTTAACATTGCAATCTCCCTGTGTGCTCGCGCTCTCTTGCTTACACTCTGTCACAGACACAGACAGTACATTAATATATTCCTGACATCCTGTATCTGGTCCAGAAGAGAGATGATTTTGTCTGATGGAAAGAAGATGCTCAGATAGATTGCTATTAGACTAGAATTCTCTGTTTGTCTTGATCCTGTACTCTGTGCAAGACTAAATGCACAATGAATGGACTATGAATTTTTCATGTTATATAATGAGATATTAAAATAAGGGGAAAAAAGAAGATGCTCAGAGTAGTCATTCATTCATTAATCCTGGGAACAACAGTTCATGACTTTAGGACTTGTTCATCTTTTTAAAAAATGAATACTCATGTGATTATGAATCTGTTTTACAAAGAGGCTGATTACGTTTGTGTGCTTCTCTAATTGTATACTTAACTTCAAAAGTCAACTACAGACTCACAACATTATTTCTAATAGTGAATTAAATATCAACCAGGTGTTTCCTGAACACCTGAACAATACTACAAACCAATTAGACCCAAGGGACTTCTATAAAGCATGCTACTTAATAACAGAAAACACATTCTTAGGCAGTCGAGGTGACACATATCTACAGTGCCAGATTGCTTGGGAGGCTGAGGGAGGAAAATCACTTAAGCTTGGAAGTTTGAGGCCAGCCTGAGCAATATAGAAAAATTCCTCCCTCCCTCCTCCTCCCCAAAAGAGGAATATACAAAATTCTTCTAAAATACACATGGAATATTCTTGATGATTAACAATAGGCCAGGCTACAAAACAAAACTTCAATTTATTTTAAAAAATAAAAATAATAGGGTTGGGAAGGTGGCTCAGTGGTAGAGTGCTTGCCTTGCATGCATGAGGCCCTAGGTGCGATTCCTCAGCACCACATATACAGAAAAAGCTGGAAGTGGTGCTGTGGCTCAAGTGGTAGAGTGCTAGCCTTGAGCTGAAGAGCTGAGGGACAGTGCCAGGCCCAGAGTTCAGGCCTCACAAATGACTAAATATAATAATAATAATAACAACAATAATAAAAGTATGTTATTTGAAGGTACAGAATAAAATTAAGTCAGAGGAAAAATTAGAAATATACATATATATAATATGAAAATCATAAATATGTGAAAAATTAAACAAACATCCTTTAAAAAACCCAATGAGTCAAATGAGAAATCAAAAAAGAACACCATGTGATCGATGAAAATGAAGACAGGACAAAGTATGGGACACAGCTACTATAGTGCTTTGAAAGAAATTTATAGCTCTAGATGCTTTATTAAGAAAGAAGGTCTCAAATCAATAACTTAATCTTCCACATTAATACATTGGAAGAATGACTAAAACTACAGTAAGGAAAAAAGAAAGAAATAAAAAAATTGTTATTGTAAAGGTACATAAGTCAGGTAATGAGTACAATTCTTTTTTATTTTTCTTGTTGTTGGTTGTGGGGCCTGAACTCTGGGCCTGGACACTGTCCCTGAACTCTTCAGCTTAAGGCTAGCGCTATACCACTTGAGTCACAGCGCCACTTCCGGCTTTTTTTCTGTTTATATGGTGTTAAGGACTCGAACCCAGGGCCTCATGCATGCAAGGCAAGCGCTCTACCACTGAGCCACCTTCCCAGCCCAGTACATTTCTTTTTGAATAGTGTCACTCCTTCTTTCACTTTCTCCCAGTTTTTCCCTCCGAACAAGAAGGAAATTTTAATAGAGAAGACTTTAATGAAATAGAAACCAGAAAAAATGATAGAGAAAGAAAATCAATGCAAACACTAATTCTTTGAAAGACAAGATGAACAAAACTGACAAAGCATTTAGCTAGATTGACCAAAATCAATGGGCTTCGCTACAGATTGACCGTGGGACTGCCTTCTTATTCCTTACCAACTTAGGAGGTAGTCTTTGAGGCTGGAGATATGGCCAAGGCAGAAATAAAATTGGAAAGCAAGTATTGGGTTCCCATTGTGGCTTCTGACACCTAGCTTCATTTTTATTTGTTTGTTTTTTGCCAGTTGTGGGTCTTGAACTCTGGGCCTGGGCACTGTCCCTGAGCTCTTCAGCTCAAGGCTAGCACTCTACTACCTGAACCACAGCCCCACTTCCGGTTTTCTGGTGGTTTATTGGAGATAAAGGTCTCACAGACTTTCCTGCCGTTTGTTGCCCCAGCTGGCTTTGAACCATGATCCTCAGATCTCAGCCTCCGGAGTAACTAAGATTATAGGCGTGAGCCACCACCACCTGGCTCACCCAGCTTCTTCATTTAGCTTCTACTATCAAATCAAAAGCTTGTATATCTACGACTAGTTGAAACACAATAAATCATCTAAGAGAAACTTACCATGAAGATGACCAATCCTTGAGTAATTCAAAAATCATTTCCTTCTACTTTTGTCTTTTACATAAGTCAACAGGTGGCCTATATTAGCTGAGTGTGTTGAAACATACCTATAATCCGAGTACTTGGAGGTCAAATCAGGAGGATCATGAGTTCAAGGCCAACCTTTGCTACCTATTTTGATTTGCTTGAAGAAGAGATTACTCCTCTAATCATGACATCAGTTTTCACCAATTGCTAAACAACAACCCAGGGCTATAGCAGATACGGCAAGAAAAAATAATTAAATGATATGTTGCTAAATAACTTTTCTTTGTGGGTCCTAATGATTTTTCTGGGATTGTAATCCAGGACAGGAAAAAGGAGGCCAGTGAAAGTATGAGAAGGTAGGGTTACATTTACTGAATCAGAAGCCCTTCCCTCTGAGTATTACAGAAACACTGCTCAGGCTCTGTGCAGCAGGAGCTAAGGAAGTCTGTCCCTACTCAGAGCAGTACTGGAGAGAATGTGTGATCTTTGCAGAGGTGAGTTGGGATTATAAGAACAAAAGCAGCCGGGCCCCGGTGGCTCACGCCTGTAATCCTAGCTACTCAGGAGGTTGAGATCTGAGGATCGCTGTTCAAAGCCAGCCCGGGCAGGAGAGACCGTGAGACTCCTATCTCCAATAAACCACTAGAAAACCGGAAGTGGCGCTGTAGCTCAAGTGGTAGAGCGCTCGCCTTGAGCTGAAGAGCTGAGGGACAAGCGCCCAGGCCCAGAGTTCAAGCCCCACAACGGCCAAAAAAAAAAAAAAGAACAAAAGAAACATCCCAGAATAAGGCTCTGAAGGGGGACCCTAAGATTTGAGCAGTTTGTTCTACTCTTACTATCCTATGTCTGAACACGACCATTCTCAAACATCTAGATTTTAGCCCTTTTAAGTAATATTTTCTCCAGCATTCCAGGATAATACTAGATGAACTTGTTTTTCTCTTTGATATGTTTTTGTTTATTTTTTTGTTTTGTACCAGTCCTGGGGTTCAAACTCAGGGCCTGGGCACTGTCCCTGAGTTTTTGTGCTCAAGGTTACCATAAACCAATTGAGCCGCAGCTCCACTTCTGGCTTTTTGATGGTTCATTGGAGATAAGAGTCTCAGAATTTCCTGCCTGGGCTGGATTTCAACTTCGATCCTCAGATCTCAGCCTCCTGAGTAGCTCAGATTATATGTTTGAGCCAGCTATGGAACCAAAGGGCAGGAAAGGGTTTTAGATGTATTCAAATGAGCTTGGACTTGGGTCAGAGACAGGAATCTTGGAACCATAATAGTAACACACACACACACACACACACACACACACACACACGTGTGTGTTGGGGATCAATCCCAATGCCTCACACATTGTAGACAAAGGCCCTAAAACTGAGCTATATCCTATTGAGCACCAGATAGTATCTGAAGTACAAGTACATAGCACAGATGACCCCCCTCAGTCATCTCAAATATACTACAATGTAGATGATATTGCTGAGTCCATTTCACAGATGGAGAAACTGAGGTACCGAGGTTAAATAATCTGCCTAATGTTGTAAACATGAAGTCTGTGTTCTTAGCTATGCTATATCAACAGCACCACAGGGGACGCAGCTCTGGAATCTTGACTCTGCCAGGTACAATTTATGATTACTACCGTTACTGTTTGTTGTTGACTGTTTCTTTCAAATTCCTACTTCCTCCTTTTGTAATCCTTTTCAGGAATTTTAGTAATGAAGAATCATAATATGATATATATTTTTTTAAAGAAAAAAGTATATTTTTCTTTAGGAGGAACCTTGGAAATCGTATCATCCATACAGTTGCTGGATGATTGATAATGATAGAAGAATTACTTACATAAGGTAAAAACCAAATATCAGGTGCTGGTGGCTCATTCCTATAATCCCAGCTACTCAGGCTGAGATCTGAGGATTGTAGTTCAAATCCAGTCTGGGCAAGAAAGACCAAGAGACTCTTATCCCCAATTAACCAGCAGAAAACTGGAAATGGAGCTATGGCTCAGGTTGTAGAGTGCTGCTAGCTTCTCAGGGACAGTGCCCAGGCCCTGAGTTCAAGCCTTAACCCTTTATACCCCGCCCCCACAAAACAAATAGCTTTAGTTTTAGATGTCAGAGATTACCAAACAACCAATCTATTTTATAGATTTTTTTCCAAAATAAATTCTAGATCTTCTGTGAAAGAAAGACCATAGTCTAACTATGATCCCTGGTTATTTTAGAATTTCCTTTAAAAAAAACACTTGTCAAACCTTTTGAACCAAATTTCTAGGATGAAGCCTGAATACCTACATATACCATAGGTGAATCCCAAACACAGCAAAGTTTGAAAGCCATTAGTTTAGTATTTTATCTACGCTGGCTGTGTGGCCAGGCCAATACTTGACTTGTGTTCTCCAGTGGTGATTGTAGAGTTAGTTTTCATTCCACAGCAGGTTCCCTGCGGGACAAGATCTAGACATTTTACAGAAGCAAAAGGAAATAGCTGTTGGTATTGTGAACTCTTCATGTGCACTAAAAACAAAAAAAAACTGCCATCATAACTTGCAACTTCTCCATGGTATTCCACAAGCTCACCATTAAAACAGGAGGAGCCAAGGGAAAGCAACCTTTTGGAAATAAATTGGCTTATATTTGTCTAATCCAGACAGACTTGGCAGGCCTATCTGATATCCACACAGATTGCAGTTTGACTTTCCATCCTGTGACATGCAAGGGCCTTAGGTGTTCTAAGTCTAGCCATGTGACCCCCAAACTAAAACTCAAAGATACTCAAGTTGTAAAATGGTAAGGAACAGGCAGTCTCCCAACAGAAATAGGGGACTGGCCTGCCTGAGGGCAATTGTTGTGTATCAGACAAAGGAAAGAATCAGGAATAAGTAGCATGGCACTTCCCAAGAATGGTCCCCCATACCTCCAGTACTAAATAAACAAACAGCCATTTCCATCCCTTTGATTCTTCCTTGTTCTACAGAATGATAAAAATCAGCCCTGTATCCTGAAGTCACTTAGAACTATTTTTCTCAGTTTGAATTCATCAATCTGAATGGGTCCAAAAATAAAAAAAAATATAAAACCTTGGAGGGAAACAGCGCTGCTGGATAGTGGGGAAATGGGGGAAAGTGTTGCTGAAGGTTAAATGGCATATTTGAGAGAGAAAACAGAGGCCCTGGATCTCACACCACCCCTCAAGGGTATCTATTGGAATCAATAGGAACGTGTCTTAATGAAAGCTCTGATAAACAGTCAGGAACCAGAACTAAAGTGCCAGGAACCAAAAGTTATACCTTGAAAAAAAAAAAAGATCAAAACATTTCATCTATTTCTAAATAAGAAGAAAACAAGAGTGTGAATTGTACTTGGGATTAGCTTAATACTGATAAACAGTCACGCAATGGGTCCTGAAATCCTATGGTTTTTATGCAGTTACCTCAGCATTTTTATGCACATTTATGCACCAGGCTAATGCACCTCTAATTCTCTCCTACCCCCTACCTTGTTTCTCCATCTGATGACAAAGGAAGCTGTAAGAGGGAGGCCTTCCCACCTCATGATCCTTTTGAGCCCAGCATGGGTTGGAGTCAGGGAGGGGACAGGCTCAGGCCAGGCACAGACAGAGCAGCCTAGGAGCTGAAATTCTGCTCAAAGGAAAATGGGTGATGAGCCAGATCGTAAGCAGAGATAAGGGGGCCACTAGCCAAGATTTCTTAACCTTTCTTTATGTTTGGTTTGCATATTCACCAACAAAGATCTTCATTGTTAAGAGGCCCTATGAAACTTTTTATAAACATTAAGCAAAACGATGTTGCTTTCTCTTATGAGGAACAACCAACATTTATATGTGCTATGTCTCTTACAAACACCATTATTTAAAATGCTGTCATTGTTTATGCCAAGTGCCAGTGGCTCATGCCTCTAATCCTAGCTTTCAAAGAGGATGAAATCTGAGATTGAGGTTCAAAGCCAGCACAGGCAGAAAAGTCCATGAGACTCTTACCTCCAATGAACCAGCAAAACACTGGAAGTAGAGCTGTGGCTCAAGTGGTAGAGCACCACCAGCCTTGAGCAAAAAAAAGCTAAGGCAGAGTGAGAGGTCCTAAATTCAAGTTCCAGTACCAGCACAAATAAAATAACAAAATAAACCCTGTCATTTTTTATCCAATATGGTCAAATTATTATTCTCCTCTTTGGGGCAAGTGGGGAAATCACAGAAGACACAGAGAGGATGGTAAAATTTCCAAGTCATAGAGCAAATCAATGATGAAGTCTGATTTCCAATTGAAGTGCAGGGGAGGGGGGAGAAGGAGAGGCTTTCTTCCTTTATAGTCTCTGAACAACTGTCTGTCTCTTTTTCCTCTTGGCCCATGCTTATCACATGCTTTTGGCCTCCTTTCCTGAAGGGTGTTTTTTGTTTTATTTTTAACCATGGATAGCCTCTTCCTGGATTATTCTCCTATTCCTAATGCCCAAGTAGTTGTTTTTGTATAAGCCCCACCCCACTCAGGGCCTTCATTTGTGCTTGGGAATTTTGGAGCAATTGGCATCTTATAACAGGACCAGAAGAAAAAGAAGTTGTGCATCCCTCCTTTAGCTGCTGCTACGCTTTCTTAACAGCTCAATGATAGGTCCATTCCATCTTAGGTCACCAGGACTCGGGAATAAGAGAGAACCAATCTGAAATGTACCAGTGACTGGATCCGTGGCTTGGATTTTCACATTTGGCAAAGGAGGAGAATTATGGATTTCTATGACCAGCACAAGAAATTATGTAAGCACAAAGACTTGACGTGGATACTGGCCCTAGATAGGGCCACAGCAAACATTTCTTCTTGTCCTCCTCCCCTGGAAAGTAGAGGTAGAGTTCTAAGGGGTTCAGAACTGTCAAACTTGAGCAGTCAGTCTATCACGCATGTGCAATCTAACCTGCAGTTCTCAGCATTTGCAGGTTATTTGGGGAAGGCACAGAGGCTGAGCAGATAGATGCAAGGGGCAATATATCAAGGGCCTTTCCCCTGGTCGCTGCTTCCAGAGGGCCAGACTTGGATGACTGCTTCAGAGACTTCACCAATAATGCAATTTTGAGTTAGGGTGGATATTGAAGGACTTAGAGCAGAGCAGAGTAAACTACCACAAGTGAAGCTTGTATAAAAATCAAACACTAACAGTAGAATGGGAAGGACATAGGGTTTGTGTTGAGCTAATATGCTCAAATTTGTCCCCACTGCTTATCTCTGGTAGGTCATTTCACAGAGCCTTGGTTTCTTCATCCTAACATTTATTGAGCAGCAAACATGGGCCAGGCACCGTTTTGCTCACTTGCCACTTGTGTTTCCTACCTATGGGGCTTACTTTCACAAGCACCCTGCAAGGTGTTATTATATCCTACTGTACTAAACACCACCACTTAGCACTTCCTTGTTTACTGAACATCTACTGAACTATGTCAGCACTGCCCTCATATTACTTCTATCGCTGGAGTGTGAGTGGGTTGTGATGCCTAAGACATGCGATACCTTCAGTAAATATCAGTTCCCCCTCCTTCCACTTGATTCACTTTCCTATACACTGCAGAGTTTAACTATTAAGTTGAATCACATAATAGTTGAAAATTTTAAAGTATAAAAATGGTGGGTGGTGGATAGAGTTGAGTAGTAGAGCACTTGCTTGGAATGCCTAAGGTCTTGAATTCCATCCTCAGCATGGGGTGGAGGGGGAATCAAAAGTGGTGGAATAGTTACAGAAATAGAAAACCCCTTCCTAAAATTCATTTGGAATCTCAAGGGACCTCAAACAACCAAAATGACTTTAAAATTAAAAGCAAAGTGGGGAAACTCATACATCTCAATTTTAAAACTTATCAACAGCTGGATGCTAGTGTCTCACACCTGTAATCTTAGCGGCTTGGGATGATGAGGTCTGAGGATCATGGCTCAAAGTTGGCCAGTCAGGATCCTCTTATCTCCAAGCAACCAGCAAAAACAGTTCCAGAAGTGGAGCTGTGTCTCAAGTAACTATAGACAGCTTGAGTACAATAGCTCATAGACAGCAATAATGCCACAAAAATAGATAAGATACAGATAGATAGATAGATAGATAGATAGATAGATAGAACAAAACAGAAGATAACTAGTATTGATAAGGATATGAAGAAATTGGAACTTTTGTGAACTGTTGCTGGAAATGTAAAATAATATAATTACTATAGAAAATATGATGACAGTATCTCAAAAAATAAAAAATACAAAATTACTCAATACTGCAACACTTCCATTTTTCAGGATGTATTCCAGAAGAATTGAAAGCAATGTCTCAAGGAGGTATTTGTGCTTTCCTATTCACAGTGGCATTATTCACGGTAATTAAAACTCAGAGCAATTTAAGTATTCTTAGAAATGTGACTAAAGGAGAAAAATGTAGTATATACTGGAAGCCTATTGAGCCTTAAAAAAGAAGGCAAATCTGGCATGTTGTACAACTTGGGTACACCCTGAAGACATTGCAATGGGTGAATAAGATGAGTACTCTGATTCCTCTCATACTAAGCAGTGTAGTCAAATCATTAAGACAAATTAGAAAGGTGGTTGCCAGGAGCTGGGAGGAGAGAGAGAGGGAGCCACTGTTTCATAGGTATAGCATTTCATTTGGGAAGCTTGAAAAGATTTAGGAAAGTTGATGACAGTGATTGCACACTACCATTGTACTTTATACCACTGAACTATACACTTGATTATTGTTAAGATGGTAAATTATATGTATCATTTACCACAATAAAAAGTAGTCATTTTTTTGTTTAAAAATAGTTAAATATCCATCCTATGTTGCAATGTAATATGCAAGGGAGAGGGCTTCTTTAACTTAAAGCAGTGAAAGCAGCAAACAATTGGTCAGTAGTGGCTGGATTGGATCCATTGGTGTTGGACTTCCTAGGAAGGTAAATTCATTCCTGCCTTTGTTAAACCAGACCCCAAAGCAAGGCATCCAAGCAGACTGCTTGAATGTGTGCTGAGGCCTGAGACTAGAGGGTAGCAAGAGTGGCCCACATCAGGTTGAAAGGAAGAAGGAAACGCGTGGATGTCTGGCAGATTGACCACTGTCTCCAGCTTCAGCCTACCACAAGTGAACACTATTGGGGGCCTCTCTCTCTCTCCCTGAAGCCATACCACTGCAGAGGCAGCACCCATAGGAAATAATGTCCAGCCTTTATGACCCAGGTGCCATTCAACCAGCCCAGGATCAGGAATATCTAGGGGTGGGGTGGGGTGGGGTGGGGAATACCTATGTTCTTAGCATGTGCAGACTTTTCTATCCTCATAGTTCCATAAACAGTAGAGTATAAGAACTATTTTCAAGCCAGACACCGGTGGCTCACACCTGTAATCCTAGCTACTCAGGACACTGAGATCTGAGTATCACAGTTCAAAACCAGCCCAGGCAAGAAAGGGCAAGAAAGTCCATGAAACTCTTCAATTAATCACCAGAAAACCAGAAGTAGCTCTGTGGCTCAAGTGGTAGAGCACTCATCTTGAGCTGAAGAGTGCAGGAACAGCATCCAAGTCCAGAGTTCAAGCCCTACAACCAACAACACAACAACAACAACAAACTATTTACATAGCATTTAAATTGTATGATGTTTGTTGGGTTATCTGGAGATAATTTAAGATATTCAGGAGGATATGTATATAGGTAGGACAGGGGGAGGCTGTATAGATGTGACATTTCACCCAAGAGACTGCAGCATCTGGTTTGGGTATTCTTGGGGAGGGATTAGGTCCCAGAACCATGCCCAGGTTGACACAGAGGGGTGACTATACAACTTCTACCGAAGCAAAATATTGTCAAAGGAGTCACACAAACGTAACACTCTGCCAAATGTAATGCTTTCTCCATAAAAATTAGGCAGCTTATAGAATTCAGCTCTATTAGCACTTAAATACTTCCAGCCATTTTGATTAGTAAATCTCATCAATACCTTCTCTCAGGGGCAATTATCTACCAGTATTACCCTTCTAATTAGGATAATAATGTCCAGTGTCAATAAAGCCTTTGCCAATTGTGCACAAAGAAAAGTACCCTCCTCCCTTTTCCTTCCCCCAGGGTTCTTTGGACTAAATTTACTCTGGGTCCTGAAGTGTGGAAAAAGTAAACATGGTTTTGTTTGGATTGCACCCTTCAGTTTCTCTAGCCTAAAACAGTAGCAACGTGTCAGAAAGAGATTCCAGAGAAAAGATTTTCAGAACCTGTTAATAGTAAGAAATAAACAAACACAAACTGAAAAAAAAAAGCGCAGATTTTTTTTTTTACAATTAAAGAGATGAGGGAGGAAATATTTGACCTATTTTCAGTTGCTTTATATATTTCTTCAGAAAAGGAAAGGATTTTAAGGTTCACGTTAAATTTTAGCAAAGCACGTATTCAGGTCATTAACACCAGGGTATCAAAAGTCAGAGTGAATATTTTATGTAGATGTATCCGATCTTGATGCAGGACCTTAAAATAATATACAAGTTCTGAAGGAAAGATAAAAAAACAAATATTAGACAGTTAAAATACTTGTATGTAAAGAAATCAAGAAATAAGTTGGGTGCTAGTGGCACACACCTTTAATCTTCATTTCAAACCAGCTAGGGCAGAAAAGTTTATGATACTCTTTTTTTTTGGGGGGGGGGTCCGGTCGTGGGGTCTTAACTCTGGGCTTGGGCGCTGTCCCTCAGGTCTTCAGCTCAAGGCTAGCGCTGTACTACTTGAGCCACAGCACCACTTCCGGCTTTTTTCTTTTTGCTTATGTGGTGCTGAGGAATCGAACCCAGGGTCTCAGGCATGCAAGGCAAGCGCTCTACCACTGAGCCACCTTCCCAGCCCTGTTTATGATACTCTTATCTTCAATTAATCAGCAAAAAGCTAGAAGTGAAGCTACAGCTCAAGTGATAGAGGAGAAGCTTTGAGTGAAAAAGCCAACTGAGAATATGAGGCCCTTAGTTTAAGCCCCAGTAGTGGCACAAAAGAAATCAATAAAAACATCATACCTAAGTGAACTCGGTGTTCCTTTGTAGTCTTTGGCAATTATTATTATTATTTTATTTATTTGCCAGTCCTGGGCCTTGAACTCAGGGCCTGGGTTCTCTCTCTGAGCTTCTTTTTGCTCAAGGCTAGCATTCTACCACTTGAGCCACAGCACCACTTCCGGCTTTTTCTCTGTATGTGGTACTGAGGAATCCAACCCAGGGCTTCATGCATGCTAGGCAAGCACTCCACCACTGAGCCACCTTCCCAGCCCTGGCAATTCTTGCAGAGTGAGCTAGCTATGAGAGTCGACTTGTCTTTGGGGAAAGCACTCATAGCACAGGGGTCCCTCACTGGACATGCCCCTGGCCAAGAGGAGTCTTGAAGATGGAGTACCTACCAAGGAACAGACTGTCTCCATGCCCCATTAACTGGAAGAACAGCACCTCTCTGGCCAATTCTGAATGCTGCTTTGATATGAATGAGGCTATTAAGATGGCTTAAACTTATTAAATGACTTCTAACAAATATGTTGGAATTAGTGCACACATAATACATCCATGTCTTTTAAAACATATTTTAATTTGGTTTAAAAAGTTTATTTGATTCAAAAAGTAAGGCAAGCCCACAGAAATTTCAGGAACTAGAAAATAGTACCCCTTCCTCTTCCTGTAACCCAAAAACCTATCCCTTGCCTTTAACCCTTGTTGGTATTTCTGTGCAATAAGAAACTTGCCACACTTGCTGTCTAAAACATCCCCAGCAGGGCACGCACGCCTTGTGTTTAGAAAGCGCCCCTCAGGTAAGGGGCAGGCATGCCATGGTTCAGCATGTTTGTTACCAGACCTGTTTATACCCTTTTTAATGTATGCCATTGTCTTGAATGTTACATTAACTAAGGAGATGTGGGTATGAAAGCAAAGAGAACTGGTTTCTAAGCAAAGCAAACAGAATGCTTCAGGGAGTCTCCATGAAGCAAGACGTTTTAAAGTAAAAACCACAGGCAATGTCATCTGCATGACATTGCAAGTGTCTGCCTGCAGCCCGAGATGGCACTCTTGCTGGTGCTGTGCTCCTGTGTTCTAGGACTGAGAACGGAGGGCCACGGTGGCCGAGGCATCCATGTGGGTCATCACAATGGCTGAATGGTGGCAGTGGCTTCAGCCATAGACATGGGAACTTGGAAATGGACACTTGAGATATCATCCCCCTCCATTTGAAATGCAATCGCTGGGCAAGAAGATCTCTGCGTCAGTAAATTTTATAGTTGCTGTGACAAAATACCTAACATAAAAAAGGAAAGAGTTGTTTTGGCTCACATTCCAGCATGGTGAAGCAGAACGGCCCACATCATGGCAGCGTGGAAGGGGAAGGGAGAGAGGGGAGAGGAGGGAAAAGAGGAAAAGAGGAAGGCATGGGAGGGGAGACCCCAGACTATAGGATGGTGCCACTAGGTTCAGAAATGATCTTCCTCCCTTACTCAGTCCTCTCTGGAAACATCATCACGAATGCAACCAGAGGTATGTTCTCCTAATCTTCTAGGCCTTTCTCAAGCCAATCAACTTGGCAATCAAGATTAACCGTCTTAGCTTCTTTACATAGGAATCTGACTCAGGGACATCTGCTAGTTCCACACAATATTTTTCTTTTATTTCCTTTTTGGCAGGTCTGAGGTTTGAACTCAGGGCCTCCCACTTGCTAGGCTGATGCTCAACCACTTGAGTAATGCTCCCAACTGTTTTATTACTTTTAGTTATTTTTTACATAGGGTCTTGGTGTTTGCCTAGGACTGGTTGCACACACACACACACACACACACACACACACACACACGTAACATGAATCTTTAGGTTTGATCCTCCATTTTTAGTCTAAAGCCAGGACTGGTGGCACATGACTATGATCCCAGCACTCCAGAGGCTAAGATAGAAAGATTTTGATTTCAAGGCTAGCCTGAGATGCATCATGAGACTCTGTCTCAAAAACCAACCAACCAACCTACTACAGAATGTCAGCCTGAGTGGCTGGAACTGAGTGGGGTCTGGAACTCTGCAGTTCCATTTGTAGTAGCCCCCCTATTAATGCCACATCTCTGTGGCATCCCTCTCAGACATTTTGGTGGTGATTTCTATTAAAAGGAATAATGTATTATCTCAATAAAAATAACTGTTTCTGTTACTTAAGAGGTTGAGGTTTGAGGATCACAGTTTGAAGCCTGCCAGGGCAGGAAAATCCACATGACTTTTATCTCCAATTCCCCAGCAGAAAGCTGGAAGTGGAGCTGTGACTCAAGTGCTAGCCTTGGGTAAAAAAGCTCAGGGACAGCACCCAGACTCTGAGTTCAAGCCCCAAGAACAACACACACACACACACACACACACACACACACACGATCACTGAACAACCGGGTGCCAGTGGCTCATGCCTGTAATCCTTGCTACTCAGGAGGCTGAGATCTGAGGATCAGGGTTCAAAGCCAGCCCAGGCAGGAAAGTCTGTGAGACTCTTAATTCCAATAAACCAGACAGAAAACCAGAAGTGACACGGTAGCTCAAGGTATAGAATACTAGCCTTGAGCTGAAGAGCTAAGGGACAGTGCCTAGGCCCAGAGTTCAAGCCCCATGACCACCACTAACCACCACCAACAAAAAAAGATCATTGAACATATTTCTAAAGTACATTCTTTTTGTAGAATCTCCCATTCTCCCAATTCCTAGTAGTTACCAGCCTGTAGCAGCAGGAGTCCCTGAGGTTGCGTGGGTGTGTTAAACCATGCTATTGCAGGGAGAGAGACCTGTCATCAGTTGACTTCCTGTCAGAGGACCTGGATGCTGCTTGGGAAGGCAGAGGTATGGAGGGAGGATAGGTACAGGCTAAAGATACATTTTTGCATTTTGCCTGGGGCAACCCAAGCAGCTGCTGAGTCACCAGTACGAACTGACAATCCAGTTCCACTCTCAGATTTATCTTTCCTTCCTTGAGCCTTTCCTTCTCTCCTAATGTGTTCATTCCCACCTATTGTATTTTTATTAATTAATTAATTTTTAAATTTTTGGTCCTGGGATAGAGGCAAGTGCTCTACCGCTACACTCTTAGTCTTTTTTTTTTTGCCAGTCATGGGGCCTGAACTCTGGGCCTGGGCGCTGTCTTCAGCTCAAGGCTAGCGCTCTACCACTGGAGCCAAGCACCACTTCCAGCTTTTTCTGCTTATGTGGTGCTGAGGAATCGAACCCAGGGCCTCATGCATGCAAGGCAAGCACTCTACCACTGAGCCACCTTCCCAGCCCTACATTCTTAGTCTTGATTCTATTCTTAGTTTTAAACCAAATAAGTGCAACCATTTTGGAGTTTCTGTAAATTGAAAAATTCCTGATGATTGAAGATCACCACTAGACAGCTGAAACAACTCGAAAAGCAAAGTGTCTGGAATAATATATAACAGTCAAGACAGGCACCAGTGGCTCACACCTGTAACCCTTGCTACGCAGGAAAGCCAGTCTGAGCAGAAAGTCCATGGGACTTTCATCTCCAATTAGCCCGCAAAAAGTTGGAAGTGGAGCTGTGGTTGACGTGGTAGAGTGCTAGCAAAACATTCTGGACAAAGCCTAGGCCCTGAGTTCAAGCCCCAGGACTACTGGTGTACGCGCGCGTGTGTGTGTATGCACCTGCACACACACACACACACACACACACGTTCTCTCTCTCTCTCTCTCTCTATATATATATACATATATTTCAGTCAGAATAAATAAATAATTTATTTATTATGAGAAAATTAGGATCATTAAAGAGTCCAAAGTAAAAAACAAAACAGAACAAAAACCTTTTCATTAGAAATATACAGAACACTGTAAACTTTTCTGTTAGATCTGATTTGCTATTTTGAGAGGATGTACACCTCTATATTCTAAAACATTTTCACACATTTGGTTTTAGTAAGTTGTATTACAAATAAGCTTTGATTGATTTTTGTTTGTTTTGTGGCAGTAGTGCAATTTGAACTGAGGACTTCATGCTCCTGCTCAACTTTCTTTGCTGAAGGTTGGCACTCTACTACTTAAGCCACACCTCCACATCCAGATTCACTTGGATTTGTTCATGCATGCTGGCTATGAACTATGATCCACAGATCTCAGCCTGCTGAATAGCTAGGATTACAGGTGTGAATCACCAGTGCTCAGCCAGCTGATTGTTTTTAAACTTCGGAAACTACCCTTATTTGGTAGGCAGCCTTCAAGAGGTCCCAGATGATCTCATTTCCTTGGTGTGATCCTTCTCACACTGTACCAAGACTGGTCTGCAGAAGGTTTCTTCAACAGCTGACTGATCTCTGGCCACATCCTAAGTAGTAAGTACCTATTATCTCAGCAAAGCTAGTAGTTGATCCAAGATCATCTAGAAATAAACACTACTTCATTCAGGGGAGGGAGGTGATAAACCAAAGCCAGGGAAGACAGTAGAAACAAACTAGCCCCACATGATTCTTGAATGCTCTAGACATTTTACTGTCCAAATCTGCTGTCCAAACTGCTCTCACTGGACTTGTTGCATTCATTTTTATCATTGCCTTGAGATTTATATCCATGATCTAGTTTCAGTGTCTTTTTGGGGCGCTTAAGTTTTAAGCTCCTTCCAAATATGCTTTTTGGCATTTTTGGCTCATCTCCTAATTTTTTATTTGTGGTTTTTATGACTCAACTCATACTTCTGATTCAGAAGTCCCAAGCTTGGGCAAGAATAGTTCTCTTCATCTGTAGCTTTTAGATGGGGGAAGGTCGTAATTTGATTAGTTTGCATCAAATAATTATATGCACCAGAGAATTGCTGAAGGCTTTCAAATAAGGAAGGGGCTGCTGCATGACATTTGATTATTTGAATACATTTTCCATCTTGAGACAGTCTCAAGATGTTGAAGCCACAAACAATAAGCACGCCTCATTAAAAACCTCAGAGGGAACATTTTGTTCTACCTAGCTCCAGCCATGGTCTCTGGGTTCTCATTTGGGTATTTTCTTTTGGATAAATGTTATGTTTTCTCGGTGTATTTATAGTTCACGTAGACCATCAAAGCAATAAAAATAAAAAATAATAATAACAACACTTAAATAGGGAGAGATGATCTGGTGTTCAATAGCATGAAAAATGTTCATAACAAGAACAAAAGTGAATCATACCAGTGTCACACCATTGGATACCTTCTCCTGCTTTCCATCAGCCAGCTTTGTGTTTTATCCTTCAAGACCTTGCCTGAAGCATTGTTTTCCTTTGAGAGGCCATACATTTTTATTAATCATGTGTTGATAAAAGTAAGAATTTACAAAGCTGGACGCTGGTGGCTTATGCCTGTAATCCTAGCTACTCAGGAAGCTGAGATCTGAGGATTGTTCAAAGTCAGCCTGGGCAGGAAAGTCCTTGAGACTCTTATCTCCAATAAACCACCAGAAAACCAGCAGTGGCACCATGGCTCAAGTGTAGAGCACTCACCTTGAGCTGAAGAGCTGAGGGACAGTACCCAGGCCCAGCGTTCAAGCCCCGTGACTGACAACAACAACAATAAAAAAAGTAAGAACTTACAGTTAAGGCTAGAAGGTGAAAATGGTACAGGTAGACTTTGAAGAACAGGCCTAGATTTGAAATGCAGCTCAATTACTTATCCAAAATGAAGGTCAACTTTATTATCTGTTCTATGAAACTATTGATACTGTTGGGTTTTGTAGCCAAGTGCTAGTCTTCCATTGCTTTCTTGCTAATGTAATCTGATTTATTCAAATACTGAGTGGCTATCCTTTTATCTCATGGAAGGTAGATTGAGCTTCTGATCTATATTGGTCACGTGAAACAGAGGAAGTCCGTAGAGCCTTTTGAGAAAGATTATCACCCCTGTGCTGAGTGCCCTGTCCCACTTCTTAATGCCTTTACCCTTGATTATATAAGGACATGTGAATCAAAAACATTGATTCAGAGCTCTGAGTTCTGGAAATATCAATCTGATGCCAATAATTGCCTCTGTCTGCCTCTTCTTGTTGAACATGTTAACCAGGCTTAGTAAAGTGCTTACTTGCTTAGCTGTCTGCTCCTTTGGCTTGCTGCTGAGAGCTTCCTTCAGTGGTACAAATACCCAGTTCATAGAGGACCTTCAAAGTGTGAATGAAGAACTCCAGAAATACAGCATTCATGGAACTGACTCCACCTTGCTAATGAAGGTGCTTAACTTGCTGTCTCCCAGCCAGTTACCCAGCCACAAAACAATTGTGGGGGGCTGGGAAGGTGGCTCAGTGGTAGAACACTTGTCTTGCATGCCTGAGGCCCTGGGTTCGATTCCTCAGCGCCACATAAGCAGAAAAAGCCAGAAGTAGTGCTGTGGCTCAAGTGGTAGGGCGCTAGCCTTGAGCTGAAGAGCTGAGGGACAGCACCCAGGCCCAGAGTTCAGGCCCCACGACTGGACCCCCCCCAAAAATTAAAACAATTGTGGAATAAGAAAGAATTTATGATTTAGAGTCCAGGGTGGGAGATGGGTAAAGATCAAATGCTACACAAAGAAATGTGAAATTTTATCTCTGGTAACTGGTTTAAAAGGAGGAACTTGCTTCAGCATGAATACGTCATGGAGAAATGGATCTCCCAAATACACTTTTTCTTTCATCTGAGACAGCTGAAGAGGCCTCCTTGAGGGAGAGGTGATTGAGCACTGAGTTGAAGGAAGGTTAGGTGCATAGATGAGAGAGGAGGAAGAGCTCGAGTTTTGAGGAGACAGATCTGTAAAGACCTAGGCAAGACAGACCATTTGTAATTTGTTCATATATATATATTATTCATATATATATATATATATATATATATGACATAGCAATTCATTCTTTCCTACGAGGCAACCTTTTGCTTTGCTTTAGCTTTCCTTGAAAATTTTTGGCATATGTCTCTTTCTTTCTTTCTTTCTTCCTCTTTCTTTCCTTCCTTCCTTCTTTTATTTTTTTAATTTTATATTTATTTATTTTGGTTTGTCCTGGGGCTTGAACTCTGGGCCTGGGCGCTGTCCCTCAGCTCTTCAGCTCAAGGCTAGCGCTCTACCACTTGAGCCACAACACCACTTGCAGCTTTTTCTGCTTATGTGGTGCTGAGGAATTGAACCCAGGGCCTCATGCATGCAAGGCAAGCACTCTACCACTAAGCCACCTTCCCAGCCCTTTTCTTTTATTTTTGTCAAAACTTTTGTTTTCCTTGAAATTGTTTGGCATATGTCTCCATATTTGTTTCTTTGTTTCCTTCCTTCCTTCCTTTCTTTTATTTTTGTCAGTTTGGGGGCCTAAACTCTGGGCATTATCCCTCAGCTCTTCAGCTCAAAGCTAGCACTCTACCACTTGAGACACAGAGCCACTTCCGGCTTTTTCTGCTTATTTGGTGCTGAGGAATTGAACCTAGGGCCTCATGCATGCAAGGCAAGCACTCTACCACTGAGCCACCTTCCCACCCCATGTCTCCATATTTCTAACCCACACATTTCCAGTTTCTTCTGAAGACACTTGAGGAAGCTAGATGCCCACTCGGACAGCCATACTATGTGCCCAGTTCCGGCCAATAGGATGGAAGACAGAGGCCTGCTGAAAAGGTCTCATGTCAGTGGGGCCACTGCTTTCCAGATGGTATAACTTCTTACTGCCTTAACTAGTAGCGAGATGAAGGGACTGTCTTGTGCCCTCAGGAAAAAGAACAGGAGAATCCTCAAGATGCGAGAGCATGGCATGCTGACATCACAGAGCATCAGATCCAAAGCTTACTTTCAATCTCTTTAATAACAACAACACCCAAAAACTAAATGCTTTTTTTTTTGGTGCCAGTCCTGGGGCTTGAGCTCAGGGCCTGGGTATTGTCCCTGAGCTTTTGTTTATTTTTTTTGGTGGGGGGTCCAGTCGTGGGGCCTGAACTCTGGGCCTGGGCGCTGTCCCTCAGCTCTTCAGCTCAAGGCTAGCGCTCTACCACTTGAGCCACAGAGCCA
>NW_012267233.1:10024595-10054131 GCF_000151885.1 Dipodomys ordii | reverse complement strand
GGGCCTGAACTCTGGGCCTGGGCGCTGTCCCTCAGCTCTTCAGCTCAAGGCTAGCGCTCTACCACTTGAGCCACAGAGCCACTTCCGGCTTTTTTCTTTTTTTTGCTTATGTGGTGCTGAAGAATTGAACCCAGGGCCTCGAGCATGCAAGGCAAGCGCTCTACCACTGAGCCATCTTCCCAGCCCCTGTCCCTGAGCTTTTGTGCTCACAGCTAGCACTCTACCACTTGAGCCACAGCTCTACTTCTGGATTTTTGTGATTAATTTGAGATAGGAGTCTCACAGACATTCCTGCCGATATTGGCTTCGGATCTCAGCCTCCTGGGTAATTAAGATTATAGGCAATGAGCCACGGCCTGAATCTATTCTTTTAACTACTGTGAGTTAGTCTTGGTGTTACTAGCAGCCTATTGGAACACATATTGATGTGATTTTTTGTCTCTTTTTTGGTGCTGTGTTTACTGGTGCTAGAACCCAGAGCACTGTGCATGTTGAACACCTATTTAGCCATTTGTTGCTGGTTGTTGATTGATGAGTTAGTTCTAGGCAACGGCTGTTGCTATCTATTATGAAACACAAAATTTAACTATCTTCCACAATTTACCTTTCCTTCTTACCCACACACCAGACTTTTCCACTTTTCACCTTCCCAACTGAGTTTTAGTAAGTTATCATTCAGTAAATCCATCATTAATTTCATAAGAACAAAATTCACTGTTGACTCAAGTATGCACAAGCACTGGTTGCTTGTCCTTGTCATCCTAGCTACTCAGGAGGCTGAAATCTGAGGGTTTGAATCCATTATGGGCAGACAATCTGTGAGACTCTTTACTTATTTCTAATCAACCAGCAAAAAGTACTTTAGGCATTTCACCACTATATATATATATACACACACACATACATACTCTCTCTTTCTAAAACTATAGGTATCCAGGTGCCAGTGGCTCATGCCTCTGAGATCTGAGGATCATGGTTCAAAGCCAGCCCGGGTAGTAAAGTCCTTGAGACTCTTATCTCCAATTAACCACCAGAAAACTGGAAGTGGCACTATGGCTCAACTGGTAGAGTGCTGGCCTTGAGCTGAAGAGCTGAGGGACAGTGCCCAAGCCCAGGGTTCAAGCCCCACGACCACCAACAACAACAATAAAAGACCTATATGTATAAAACCCTCTAGGGCTGGGAAGGTGGCTCAATGGTAGAGTGCTTGCCTTGCATGCATGAGGCCCTGGGTTCAATTCCTCAGCACTACATAAGCAGAAAAAGCTGGAAGTGGCGCTGTGACTCTAGTGGTAGAGCACTAGCCTTGAGCTGAAGAGCTGAGGGACAGTGTCCAGGCCCAACCATGACCAACCAAAAAAAATAAATAAATAAAACTATATAAAACTAAATATACAACTATATATATATATATATATATGTATATATATATATATATAAAAGATCTCTATAACTGAGCTACATCCCCATAAGCATTTTTAAAAAATTGATATTAGTTTTATTGCTTTAAAATGTAATCTCTTCTAACAAAAATTAATTACGTAGTTTTTTTATCCTATCCATATACTATCAATTTGCTTCAAAATCACTCTTGTTCATACCTTTTAGGTAGTACTGGATTCTGAACCTCATGCTTGCTAGTCAGGTACTTTACCACTAAGCTACTCCTCCATATTTTTTTGTTTGGAACTGAGTCTCAAACTTGGTATCTGATGCCTTCACTCATTGGTTGGTATTCTATCATTTGAACCATGCCTCTAACTCCCAGATTTTTTTTTGAGAGAGGGATCTACAGTATAAGCCCATCATAACCTAGGACTCATGATCAGCTGTCAATATATTGGGATTACAGGTGTGTACCACCATACCTTCATTAGGCTTTTGTTCTGATCTTGGGCCTATATTTTAGAGGTTCTTCTCAAATATTGGTGACTCTAACCTCATGTTTATATTTTAAACATGAAAAGCTTGTAGAAGGCTCTCTGTGAAGGTGGGGCCAGTGTGCTTTTCTGAGACCTGGCAGAAAGCAAGTTTGTTCATTGATTCTTTCTTCTCTTTCTCCTTCCCTCACCTCTTCTCTCCCTTTCTGTTCTCTTTTTTTTTGGATTGAGGATCACCCACACATTGATATCTGTAGGCAATCTTTTCTTTAGGACCTTTAATTTATACAAAGAAAGATCTGATCTCCAGCCTTGGCGGAGACGCATGGGAGTTGGTGTTTAAGCTTGGCTCCTGGCTCACGCTGGGTGGAAGAAGCTAGGGATGGTATCTCCTTAATTAGCAGGCAACCTTTCACTTATTATCATTGTTAGAGGCCCAGAGCCTTATTCCTGATGATTCTCTGGCATACCCAAGCCATAGTGACTAGAATACATCAGTGTCCTAGCACTGAAAGAGAGTGCTTTAGGTTGAATATTGTTGTTGTTGATTCGTCAGTTGTGAGGCTTGAACTCAGGGCCTGGGTGCTATCCCTGAGCTTTTTGGCTCAAGGCTAGTGCTCTACCACTTTGAGCCATAGTGTCACTTCCAGTTTTCTGAAATTAGAGGTAGTAATATAATTATTATAATAATATTTGGATAATAATAATAATAATTGGAGATAAGAGTCTCATGGACTTTCCTGCCCAGGCTGGCTCTGAACTATGATCCTCAGATCTCAGCCTCCTTTACAGGCATTAGCCACTGGTGCCTAGCTTTTTAGGCTGGATTGTATCTGACTAAATTAATAAGTACAAGTCCTAACCCAGCACCTCAGACTATGATTGTATCTGGAGATAAAGCCTTTTTTGTTTTTTTTTTGTCAGTTGTGGGGCTTGAACTCTGGGCCTGGATGTTGTCCCTCAGTTCTTCAGGTCAAGGTGAGTGTTCTACCACTTGAGCCACAGCGGCACTTCCGGTTTTCTGGTGGTTTATTGGAGATAAGAGTTTCACAGACTTTCCTGCCTGGGCTGGCTTTGAGCCATGATTCTCAGATCTCAGCAACTTAAGTAGCTAGGATTACAGGCGTGAGCCACTGGGGCGGGGTTGAGATAAAGCCTTTAAAGGGATAAGGAAGGTGAAATGAAATCTACTGGATGTCTCAACCTCCTATCACTGGTGTCATTGTGAAAAAAAGAGATTAGAAAATCAACTTATACTCAGTGAAAAGACCATGTGAGGAGGACATGTAAGTTGGTTATCCACAGTAAAAGGAGAGGGGCCCCAGGGGAAACACATTCTGCTGACACCTGATCTCAAACTTCCATTCTCCAACCGGTGAGAAAATACATTTCTGTTCAATTTGTGGTGTCTTAGTGCGGTACCAAGAAAACTAATATACATCAGAGCTCAGTTGGGATGGGTGGGAGGAAGAATATAAGAGGTCTAACGATTTTTGTTGTTTTGATGGCACAAACCAAACCCTGAGCCTTATGCAGGTCAGGACGAGTTCTACTACTGAGCTATATCCCCCAACTTAACCTCTAACTTAACAACTTGGTACCCAGTTTCTGAATCAATTCCCTGGGATCAACTCTCCTACTCATTCCCATTTTCAGTGACACTGGAGACTTAATTTTCTAAATCTTCTTTGTCAGCTCTGCAAATCAATTCCTAGTTGTTTACTCACTTTCCAAATACTATTCTATAATCTTCCCTATATTCTTCTGTCAGGGAAATTAAAGAAGCAGAGACAAATATATGTGTTGAGTGCATGATGATGATGATGATGATAATGAACTATTATTATTCATTATTATTTTTACTGGTATGGGACTTGAACTCAGGGCCTCACACTGTTTCTTGGCTTTTTGGCTCAAGGCTGGCACTCTACCACTTGAGCCACATTCTGACTTTTTTTTTCTGGTTAATTGGAGATAAGAATCTCATAAACATGTCTTCCAGGGCTGGCTTTGAATGGCAATCCTCAGATCTCAGTCTCCTTGGTAGCTAGGATTATAGGAATGAGTCACTGGAACACAGCTGTCTTATAAATTACTATTATCGTCATCATCATCACCATCTGAAATGCACAGATTGAAAGCAGGGCCTTTACTTTGCTAGGCAAATGTTCTACCACTGAGCCATGAGTCATACCTCCAGTACCATGTTTTCTGCTGAAGGGGGTTACCAACAACTGGCTCCAGCAGCCAAATCTTTGCTATTATGGAGGAAATACGGGAACTTCAATTGGCTGCAGGCTGAAAAACTGGCTCCACACTGCAAGGAAAATGCCATTTAATGCTCAGCTGGTTGTTAGTCTACGCTGATTTCAAGTTCAGGAATCCGAGAACAGGTTATTCTTCCCAGGGTTTCTTCTTTAAGATAGCAGAGATGGAACAAGCTATGTTTTTACAGTGCCAATTAGGAGATACCACTGTCACTGGCTCCACAGAGACACAATGTCGCCATGCCCCTGCAGTGGGCTTGTGGGGGAATGAGCAGCAGGAATATTTATTCAGCTAGATCCACAGCCCTTGAAAACTGCATTCTTCTGCCCAGGTGGCCAGAATGGCATTGATATCCCTAACTTATAAACAAATTTCCATGGTAAAATGACAGTTTATCAGATCCTAAACTTTCTACTTTAGGAAAATGGGATTAGACATTTTAATAGATGTTAAAGGCAGATAAATGATAGTAGAAATAAACAATACCATTCCTTCCCCTGTAATTTTTTTTTTTTTGGCCAGTATTGGAACTTGAACTCAGGACTTTTTGTTCCCCCTGTAGCTTTTGCTCTGACTTGACTTCTTTACTCAAAGCTGGTGTTCAACCACTTGAGCCACAGCTCCACTGCTGGCTCTTTTTCTGGTTATTTAGAGATAAGAGCCTCATGGACTTTTCTGTCTAGGCTAGTTTCAAACCATGATACTCAGACCTCAGCTTCCCGAGTAACTAGGATTACAGGCCTGAGCATCCAGAAGCCTTTCCTCATGATTTTAGTAAAACGACTCCTGTGAAATAATTTTAAGACAATACTATCTTGTTGCTAGCTTTCATATGAAAATTTGTTTTGATGCTGCCTGTTGACATGATCCTCAAAACTTGTCAAAACTCCTAAGAGCATCGTAGACACTGGTGAGGCCAGGCCCACTTCCTTTCCCTCCTTTCTTCTTCCTTCTTTTCTTCCTTCCTTTCTTTCTCCTATCAATATGTCTTTTCTCTCCTTCCTCTCTTCTTTCCTTCATTCCTTCTTCCTTCCTTTCTCTCTTTCTCTTTCTTTCTCTTCTCTCTTTCTTTCTTGCTTGCTTGCTTGCTTGCTTTCCTAACTGCTCCAATTTTATTTCTTATTGCTCCAACTGAGAGGTCAACTATAAGTAAACAACCCAAGGTTAGGAATGGAATCATCTACACAGGTAAAACCAACTGGGTGCTGGTGGCTCATGCCTGTAATCCTAGCTACTTAGGTGGCTGAGATTTATGGACTGTGGTTCCAAGCCAGCCCAGGCAAGAAAGTCTTGTGACTCTTATGAGCAATTAACTACCAAAAAAGCCAGAAGTGCAGCTGTGGCTCAAGTGGTAGAACACTAGCCTTGAGCAATAAAGCTCTGGGACAGTGCCCAAGCCCTGAGTTCAAGCCCTGGGACAATCACACACATTGTCCCACACAGAGTCTCAATCTCTCAATCTCTCTCTCTCTCTTTCTCTCTCTCTCTCTCTCAGCAACCAAACCTCCACCACAACAGAAACCTCATTACTTAGCTCATGATTGTTCGCTGGAAAACTTCATATCCAGCATACTGCAGGATAACAGCCTTCAGTGACTAAGGGTACACTACTTTATCCTGCCAGAACACTATGCTGCCGTGTGCCTCAAGCTTTTTTAGAAACAAGGTTGCTGTTCCCCTTCCTGAGTTTTGTACTCAGCAGGTCTGCAGCAAGTTGCATTCCTATTATCCTATTTCATTCCCCAATGGTTATGTTGCTGGTACTTCCAGGGAGCATATTTTGGGAACCACTGCAGTACTTAATGTGTTTATGATAAAGATGTTTGGAGAGGCAGGAGTTCAGGCTCATGATCTATGTGGCAGAAACTTTCCTATTTATTTATAAGCCATCTGCTAACGGAAACAAAACAATTGTTAATAGAGATAATTTCATGGCTAACATTTTTAAATAGTCCATTCAAACCTCCTCCATCATGAATTCTAAATAATCGATATAGCACTATTAGACGATGAGGAGAATACCTAGCTATCTAGTCAAAGATGAGTTATTAGATTTGAGAAAGAAGAAACATGACCATTTCAAACTACCAAAAAAATGATTTTGCCTTTAACACTGATTTGCACAAACCAATTTGGGATCATTTGGTAAAGGCTTTTGGGTAATGTTGGACTTCAGATTAAAAATGACAGACTGATGGGTCTCCAGTGCATGCCTGTAATCATTGCTGCTCAGGAGGCTGAGATCTAAAGCTGAGATTTGAAGCCACCATGGGCAGACAAATCTGAGAGACTCTTACTTCTAATGGACCAGCAGAGCGTGGTAGACACTGAGATATCTGAGTCACTCTAGTAGCAAGTAAAGTAAGGAAATGTCCTCTAAAATATCTGAAAAGATATCCCACAGGAGAAGGAAGAAAAATTTAAGATCCATTGTTCCACAAAGAGAAGGTTTGTTGTTGTTGTTTTATTTTTGTGCTGGTCCTGTATCTTGAACTCAGGGCCTGGGTTCTGTTTCAGAGCTATTTTGCTCAAGGCTAGTGCTCTACTACTTGAGCCACAGCTCCACTTCTGGCTTTTTAAGATAAGAGTCATGGACTTTCCTGCCTGGTCTGGCTTTGAACTGCACTCTTCAGATCTCAGCCTCCTGAATAATAATGACTAAAGGTAAGAGCCACCAGCACCTGGCCAAAGAGTTTTAGAAAGAAAAAGGGGACATGGCTCAAAAAATAAAAATAAAAACCCTGAGCTGGGCGTCACTGGCTCAAACCTGTAATCTAGCTACTCAGGAGTCTGAGATCTGAGGATCATGGTTCAAGGACAGACTGGGCAGAAAAGTCCTGTGAGACTCCAATTAACCACTCCAAAACCAGTAGTTGTGCTGTGGCTCAAGTGGTAGAGCACTAGACTTGACAAAAAGAGCTCAGGGACAGCATCCAAGCCCTGAGTTCAAGCCTCACAACTGACATAATAATAGTAGTAGTAGTAGTAGTAATAAGCCTGCCTGTGTATGATGATGGCATAGGAATCTCACTGCAAGTGGCTGAACAACAGGGGGAGGGAGATGGGGAAAGGAAGAGCAATAGAAGGGAATATTCTGATTAAATATAATACATACAAGTGTGAAACACCACGGTTAACCATCTTGGTACAATGCCTATATACTAAAAAAAACCCCGAAAACACAGGAAAGTAAAACAGGCTATCTTAGGAGGCGGGAGGGTGAGTGAGAATGAATATGGTTGGTGTATTTTATATGCATATAGGAAAACAGAACAATGAAACTTGTTGGATTTATTCTAAGGAGGAGAGAAGCAGGATGAGGGAAAGTATGGAGGGGCTGAAGTTGGCCAGGGTACATTTTATATGTGTATGAAAATGTCGCAATGAAACTCCTCCCTGGTACAACGAATCTATGTTAATACAAAGTCTTAATTAAAAAGATGAGAGTAAAAAGTAATTGTGGACTTACCGTATGTCTAGTGCTTCTCTAAGTGGCTGAGGTATATCAGTGAGATAATTTGTTATTATGATACCCTTGCCATCACCACAGAAGGGGAATCTCTAGTCAGTAAGATTAAGTGACTTGCTCAAAGTCATTAGTAGAGCCAGGATATGAACTCAGGCAATCCTCTTCTAGAACTTTTTGTGTTCTTAACTATTCTGCTGGGGAGGTCCACTACAAAAGGAAGGAATGTTATTAAAGAAAGATCTCAAGAGAATTTCCTAAACTAGACATAAGCACCCAGCTTGCTAGTGTCAGCTCATGCGCAGCATGATGAATATCTGAACCACGGTACATAATTATGGCATTTCAGGCTACTAGAGATAAAGAGATCATTCTATAAATTACCAGAAAGCAAAATTCCAGGTCACAGGGAATGAGAATCAGGATGGCACTAAAATACTCAGCAGTAGCATTGGGAGCTAGAAGATAAGAAAACAATTTCTATGAGATCATGGATGAAAAAACTGCAATTTGGGATCAACACCTGCTCAAATTCTCCCATCAAAAGTAAAAGCTGAATGAAGATGGTTCAAGCATGTAAGGACTTAACATTTTACCTTCCATTCTCCTTCTTGAGCTGTTAGAAAACAAAGCCACGGGGAATGCCAAGTGCCATTGTACATTGAAGCATAAATGAAGAAAGAAGGCACAAGACAAAGAAATGATGGTCTTATTTGACTATAAAGGAGTGTCCCAGTATGAGAATTGAGAACAGTTCCCCAGAACAACTTACCTCCATTGGAACAGGAGGGCAGGAGAGTTTTGGAGGAATGTGCCATTTCCTACAGGTAAATAGAATTGGTTGCTTGATCACTTGGGAAACAAATGTGACATTTATTTCCTAGATCAGTTGTACAAAAAATATCAGGATAGAAGCACAGTAATCTAAGAGATAAAAGGCTTTATAGGAAAGCAAACAACTGTAGTACACCAGTTGTCTCTGTGGTCACTGATGTTTGCACAGCCTCTTTCTTCTTAGCCCGGAAACTGTGAACCTTAGGCTAGAAGAATGGCTGGATGGGGAAGGTGGGTGGGGCAGAGGGTTACAGCCTTATCTGAGACAACAGGTGGTCAAAGCCCAAAATCTACATTGATAAATCAAGACAGTGGAATGTGTTTGCTTCTAGAAAGGAGATTGGGAAGGCAAGCGAAGAAATGGGCTCTCTATTAATTAAACTATTACGTTAAAAGTAAGTGTGTGGGTGTTTAGGTTGTTTTAAGAAAAGAATATAGTTGTTGTTGAGTGTGTTTGTTTTTGCTTTTGGTATTTTTTTTAAAGGGGGAAGGGGAGCTTAGAAAGGGAGGAAGGTGAACGAATGCAGTCATGCTATTCAGTGTACACTCTGTGGAAGATGAACTGCTAACATGTAGGCAGAGATGGGATGAGGAAACTGGGGGAAAGTGAAGGAAGGGGTGACATTGTCCAAAGAAAGGTGTGTACTCATTACCTGACTTATAAAACGGCAACTCCTCCGTACAACACCTTAATAATATAATATTTAAAAAAGAAAAGAATACAATTGTAAAATTGACTTGTCCAGAGTCAAAACATGGACACCCAAATCTTGCTTCATAATGTGATTTGTGTGTGTGTGTGTGTGTGTGTGTGTGTGTGTGTGTGTGTGTGTGCTGGTCTAGGGGCTTGAATTTAGGGCCTGGGTACTATCTCCAACCTTTTTTTGCTCAAGGTTAGTACTCTATTACTTAAGCCACAGCTCCATTTCTGACTTTTTGGTAGTTAATTGGAGGTAAGATTCTCACTGACCTTCCAGTTAGGGCTGACTTCTAACTGTGATCCTCAGATTTTAGCCTCCCGAATAACTAGGATTACGGGCATGAGCCACCAGTGCCGAGCTTCATAATCTGATTTTTAGAACTATGTGATCCATAAAGTTTTAAAAGATAAGTTGAAGCAAGTCTGGTAGCTTTAGTATTAACTTGAAAGAAAATGTGGTAAGCTTTCCATGCCCTTCTTCATTTCCACAACCCACATGTATGGGCTAGATCTCTGTCAGGACTTCCACTCTTTAGTAAACAGCGGTTATAAATTACACCTTTGCTAATTCGAGTTGTTCCCGACCAGGACAAACAGAACCACAAGAAAGTCAGTTTCACCCTGCATGGTTTCCCTAGCAACCATATTACACTGCCATGATAAAGCACCTTTGTAGTAGCTGTTTCTCTTGAATTACAATGTAAATGTTGATGCTTGCCGAGAGATGTCCAAATGGAAACAGGTTTACCGAACCCATTCAGTGAGTGGTTGTTTGCAGCTCTGGAATCCCAGGCTGGGGAGCTGAGATCCCAGAGGTGCGCTGAGCCATTTTAGGTGTCCATTCAGCCAAAAACCTCCTTTCTTTATCAGAACCTCACCGCTCTTCATCTTCCAGCTCATGCGAGCATGCTCACCTATCTGAAAATCTGTAAACTACATAGTACCTGCAGCAATTAGGGCATGAAAAGTGTTGTGGATAAGAATGCTAAAAATGCAATTACGCAACAAGACCCGGCTATCTTTGTGTTTCTTGCCCCCCTCCTCTGAGCTCAAAGTAACTAAAGTCGCTTACTCTTCTGCCCACGTCACTTGTCTTACAAGAGGTTTTAAATACCTTGTGGTGTGCTGCACATTGGATTCTGGATTTCTAAGTTTGTCTGTCTCTCTCCTTCCGTTGGACCCACAATTCCTAGTGTTTACAAGTTGCCTTTTCCCCCTCCGTTCCTGGTCTTCCCATCCGTAGCCCCTACCTGCCCACCTCCCCACCCCCGGCCTGGGGGAGGGGGAGGAGAAGGAAAAAGTCTGCTCCACGCATTCTCCCTCTGCCCCAGGCTGCCTCGGGGCTGCGAGCAGGCAGGCCACCGCTCCACTCGGGTAAACTTCGGAGTGAGTTACCTGCACTTGGAGAAGGGCCTTACCTGAGTGCGCCTCTGCCAATGGCAGCTCACCTGAGGGAGCTCCGCAGCCAATCACCGCGCAGCTCGTCCCTTGGGCTTGTACCCTTTAGTGAAAGAATTCAGCTTCTTGCGAGAAAGTTACCTGTGGCCGCCCAAGTCCGCCACTGTCTGCCCATTGCCACGATCCAGGAGGGACTCCGCGCCGCCCGGGCCGCCTCTGAGCTCGGCCCCATGTGAGGGCCCCCTCCCCCCCATCCCACCTTTCCGGCTAGGTGAGGGCGCGAGCAGGCGAGCCAGCGAGCGAGCGAGAGTGGTGAGGGGGACGGAAAAAGCAGAATTACCTGTAGCTCTTGTTCTGCCATCTCGGGCGCTCTCACACACCTTCACCTGCACAGACTTGAAAGTCCAGTTTCACCAGAGGCTGAGGCTCCAGGAAAAGGGGAGCGAGTTCATTGGATCAAACATGTCACAAGAGCCGGACAAGTAAGTGGATCACACGCGCCGGCGGCGGCTGCTGCCACTTTGGGCTGATGGCAACTGGTTGGTTATGTTTTGTTTTTTTTTTGTTTTTGCCCCTTTTCCCCCCCTCCAAAGTTGCTATTCGTTTTTTCTGTTTTTTTTTCTATTTATTTTCTTCTTTTTTTTTATAAATTTGTATTTATTATTATTATTTTTTGGTGGATCCAGATCTTTCCGGATTGTGTTTGAACCTTAAGAGGAGAAACCCTACAAGGGTGTGAATGTTTAATTTTCTCCTTTGGGCTTTGCTAGGAAAAGCAGGGTTTCCTCTTTGCTTCCTCCCTTACGGATGACCTCCGCTCCTGCTCCCAGGACCCGAGGACTTCTTGGGTACTGACAGAGGCTGGGGGTCCACCGGGGCGGGAGACCTGTTGTTCTCCGCTCCTAAGAGGAGATCCACCACCTTGGACTTTCCAAGGCCTTTTTGGAAGTTCAGCTGAATCCCTTGGACTTCTGCAAAGGCCCCGAAGGAAACGCGGGTCTCGGTTGCTTTTGTGTGAGCGCAACAAAGAGCTTTTATTCCGACGCCGAAACGGCCATCTTCCCCCCCGCACGGCCGGCGCGCGCGTGTCGCCCTGGATCCGAGGCGAGGCGCGGGGCCGGCCGGGATCGCCGGGGCCTCGGCCCCTTCGCCCTCCACCCGGCTCCAGCCTCCCTCCCTGCCCCTGCATTGTTGGGCCACCTTGCACAGGGTGGCCCGGGCCACGGCCTGCTGCTGCAAATGGGGGAACTGATTGGAGGCCGCGAGTTGGCGCCTCCAAAGGAGCCATTCGCCGGCGCCCGACGGCCAGCCCGGCCCAGGCGCTGTGAGCTGAGGCGGCCACCTCGGGCGTGGTGGGAGGGCGAGCCTGCTGGGGGTGGGGTGGGGAGGCACCCCAGGGCCGTGGGAACGCTTCCCTTGCGCCCTTCCCGCCGCAAGAGTCCCCTAAGAGTTCCCAAGAGTCGAGGCCTGCGCCTAGGCTCGTCGGGCCTGGGCCCGCCACCTCCAGGTGGCCTTCCTGGGTCCCAGCCGCAGCCTTGGGGAACGGCTTTGTGCTGGCCCCGGAGGTGGGGCGGAGGGCGGGAGTGGCCGGGAGCCGGAGGTGGGTCCCCAGGCCTGGCTTGGGATTCGGTGGCGACATTCCCTTCCCCCTCCGCGGGTGCGTCCAGGGCTGGCAACTGGCTGCGCCCCATTGGAAGGGCGCAGTGGTGGTCATCCGTTTTGCTTTCGTTCGTAACTTTCCCCTGGCGTGATGGCCATCCCAAGGAGACCTTCCTGAGGGTGTCCAACACCTCGATGAGGCCTGGGCGCCCTGGGACGAGAAGTGGCCGGGGACCAGTCCCAGAGGCACCATGGAGAAGAAAGCAGAGCGTCAAGGCCTTGCGGGACCTGATCTGGGATGGGCGGGGTGGGGGGCGAACAACCTTCAAACTAAAGCTGGCCGGGTAGCCGATCCTAACTAAACACATGCTGTCATACTGTAAAATCTACCACGTATTAATGCCACCGTCTGCACACCACGCAAACCCCATGTCTCTCTCTACTACCCAAGTTTGAAAACTTAAGTAGGATTTTGTACTTTTTTGTCTTTGTTTTGTTTTGGTCTTGGTGTCAAATGTGTTTGCCAATCTAGTTAATCAATCACAATCCCTATTTAGTTTGACTGCTAAGTCGGTGGTGCAAACAGGACTCACACACATTCAGAATGAAAATGCATAGGTATTTGTTTTAACCAAGTTATACTTAGCACCAATAAAGATAATCTATTTTCTATTGAAAATAAGCACTGAACACTAGCATCTGGTTTGACTACTATGCATTATCTAGTTTTTATGGGTACTGAGAGCTGAGATTACACGTTGTACTAGGCTAACATTTAATGAAGGTAGCTTTTATCTAGTCATGGTTTCTGAGACATCATTTTGTTTCCTGGGAAAAGTAGTAACAACAACACAACAATTAGACCTCACTGGTTTTTTTTCTCCTTAGACTGGTAAGACATGTTTGAAGTCATGCTTGACTTTTGCATCATTTTTTGTGAGTTCTAGCCTAGTTGTCTTAATGTTAATATTCTCTTGAAGGCCTGGCAAAGATGGGTCTAGGTTTTATGGGCCTGGAGCATTTGCAATTGTGTGCATTTGATGGGGTGGGGGGTGGGAGGAGGAAACCTAAAGTTCCTAAGTGAGCACCTTGTGACATTTGCCCACCTGGCTGACAGGGCCTGAAGCCTGAGCCTTTGATTACTTGGCAGTGGGACGCCTGCTTTTATTCAGAAATCATCCAAGAAAGCGCACACTTGTGGATTTCATCCCACAATCCTAGCAAGATGTAGGTCATCTTTTTTGGATGGCATAGAAAGAGCTTCTTATTTAGTAAGGAGCATTGTCTTCTTTTATGGTTGACTTTGCAGAATAAAACATTCTGCTTTTTATTTTCTATAATACTAATGCTACTGCTGTTTAAAACAAGTCTTTTAGGACATTTTGTCTTTGTATCTATTTAAAGATCCTCTACACCCTCCATCTTAAATTTTCTGAAAGTTTATAATTTTTGTCAATAAATATGTATTATCAAGACAATGTTACTTTAAGACATTCTAATTTTACTGTGAAAAATGCATAAAATATATTCAGAGGATACATGGGCATATACATATAATAATTGATTTGATACAGATTCTCACAAGTAAATGTACTTCCTGACGATGTACTCTCTGCATTCTATTCAAATGGGCATTATGGGAGAAAACAAAGATATACAGGACAGGTCATTTCCATTAGGGGCTTAGTTCAAAGTAAGCCATTAAATAGAATATAAGACTATACCTAATTCAGTGCCTAAAAGTACAAAAAATACAATAGTGGAAAAACAGGTTTCTAAAATATAGCACAATTTATATGTATGAAAAGGGCATAAAAACCTCAATATAAACTACTCATCTATAGCGGGGTTGAAGAGTCAGGAGAAGAGAAAACAGAGTTATGATGAGCAAAACATAAGATATGCATGTCTGACATACCATAGTGGGACTCTGTGGTGCAATTAATATACCCTAAAAGGAAAAAAAAAAAGAATGACTGGAAAGTGAAACAGGTTTAGATGGGGGAGGTAGACACCAGCAGGGGGTGGAGACTAACAAGGAAGATAAGTGAGGATGATTGGGTCTTCATAGTTTATTTGCATGGATCAAAATCAACCAATAAGCTGGGTGCCAGTGGCTCACGCCTGGAATTCTAGCTACTCAGGAGGCTGAGATTTGAGGATTGTGGTTCAAAGCCAGCCTGGGCAGGAAAGTCTGTGAGACTCTTATCTCCAATAAACCACCAGAAAACCGGAAGTGGTGCTGTGGCTCAAGTAGGTAGAGTGCTAGCCTTGAGCTGAATTGCTGAGGGACAGCGCTCAGGCCCCATGACTGAGAAAAAAATAAAAATAAAAATCAACCAATAAAACCCATAGAAATTGTTTTAAGAAGGGAGAGAAGGATGGGGAGAGTGACAGAATGGGGGAGATTCCTTAGTATACATTGTGTACATACGTGGAAATGTCACAATGGAATCCCCCTCCCCCGTACAACTAAAGTAAAAATATAGTTTGTAATAAATCCTTTTTTTTCTAGTTCTTTAAAACATTTTTTCTTTATTGAGATTGATTGCATAAATTTCACAGTATGGTGGGATAGTGATACTTACCTAAAGTTACAAACACATTTTAACCTTCATAAGGCACATATTCATTTTCATGGTCTATAAAGCTGATGCATTCTACAATCTTTGACACTACAACTAATTTTTCCAAACCAGGTGATACGTACATTTCTTTCCTTTTGCTTAGTGTAAGCGGTTCCCTCTGTCCCTCTCATTCCCTCCCTCCCATTGCTGCCCTTGAGTTGCTTAGTTCAGTCTCATCAATGTCCTTGTAATAAATCCTTTTTAAATCTACCTCATTGTTTTGCCCACGTATGGTCATTTGATGTTATAGTTTATGCGTATCTCATGAGGATAACCTTTCAGATATTTGGATAACCTTTCAGATAGTTGAATAGTAATAAATTTAAATTTTCTACATTTGGTCATATAAAATATCTTTAGAGTGCCAGTCCTGGGGATTGAGCTTAGGGCCTGAGTGCTGTTCCCGAGCTCTTTTTGTTTAAGGCTAGTGTTCTTCCACTTGAGCCCCAACTCCACTTCTAGCTTTTTGGTAGTTTACTGGTGATAAGAGTCTCATGGATTTTTCTGCTATCTTTAAACCACGACCCTCAGCTCCCAGCCTCCTGAGTAGCTAGGATTACAGGTTTGGGTCATCAGTGCCTGGCTTCTGTGAAATTCTCCAATTAATCACCAGCACACTGGAAGTGGAGCTATGGCTCAAAATGATAGAGTGCTAGCCTTGAGCAAAAAGAGCTCAGGGACAGTGGGTAGGCCCTGAATTTAAGCCCTACAATGTGAGGGTGGGGGAATGTCAGAAGGACTGGGGGGGGGAGGGGAGAAAAAAAGAATGTTAGAGGCAGATAGAAGAACAAGTGAAATAAAAAGTCCTATCAGAAGGAGGGTACCAGAGAGGAGGACAGTGTGGGTAAATCAGGTGATAGCACCATCAGAGAAAGCACCATCAGAGAAATCAACACAATCAGTTCTATCTATATTCATCCAAGTATTTTTACAGTCAAAAAATAAAAGTTATGTTTGCAAGTGGTTTCAGAATCAAGAAGTAATAATACCCAGTGAGTAAAGAACCAATAGCATACACAAATCTGTCTCCTTCCCCAGGTATCATCAGTAAATGTTTTGTGTCCAGTGTTGAGCTTTACAAGGGACTAAAAGCCCAAAAGCTTCTTATTTCAGAAGTGAATAAATACATACACACTGGAAGACCCTTGGGTGCTACACCTGAACGACAAAGTACAGTTAGTGTTGGCTGAATTTCCTGTGTCTCCCAAACTTACTATAACTTGCCACCTTTCTGCAACTATCTCAGATTGGTAACATTAGCCTTGTATGCAAAATGAAGCTTACCTTTTTTGACTTCCTCTTGCTATCATTCAGTTTCTGCAAACTACCATCATCAGGAAGCTTGAACTTGTCCAATGTTCCCAGATGGCAGGCACTAAAAAGAGTCAGCTTTGGTTGGTGTCTCACTTTGATGACGTAAAACTGATACACAGGGCAGTTATCCTACCTAAAAGATTAAAAAAAAATGCTAGACAACATCATCAAACTCTGATCCAGAAATATTGAAGGTAATTACATGTGTGTTTAATAATAGGAATTCTATGTGGGAACGTGTTAAATAATTATTTCTCAAACTTGTAAAAATATCACCCAAGGCTATTGATAAACTATACATTTCCCTTGGCCTTATTTTAGAGGTGTTGAATCAGACTGTCTAGGAGAAAACCCAGGGAAACTGTATTCAACCCATGTCATAGGTATGCCTTATGATTTGGGTTGATTACATAATTCCCACTTTAAATTAATACTTTGTATTGCATGACAAATAGGATTTTTTTGTTGTTGGTGGTGGTACTCATAGGTCTTGAATTCAGGGCCTGGGAACTGCCCCTGAGCTTTTGTACTCAAGGCTAGTGTACTACTACTTTGAACCACAGCACCATTTCTGGCCTTTTTGATAGTTAATTAGAGATGAGTCTTCCAGACTTTCCTGCCTGGGCTGGCTTTGAACCACAACCTCAGATATCTTCCTGAGTATCTAGGATTACATGAGCCATCAATGCCTGACTCAAATATGTTTTCTTTGTATGTGTGTGCCTATACTGAGACTTGAATTTGGCCTGGGCACTGTCCTTTAGCTCTTTTGCTCAAGCCTGGTGCTGTACCATTTGAGCCACAGCCTCACTTGTGGCTTTTGGTGGTTAAATGGAGAAAAACTCTCATAGACTTTCCTGCCCCTGACTGGCTTCAAACTGTGATCCTGATTTCAGCTTCTTGTGTAGCTAGGATTAGGTGATCACGAGCCACTGATATCCAGTGACAAATAAAATTTCTGTGCAGCATTTTAAAGCATTTATCCCCTGTGTTCTAAGTGAGTGAAATCTGGGGCCGTCCCTTTGACTTTATGCTCACTCTTGTTGAAGAGCTTCAGGTATAATTTTAACTTGGATGCAAAAATTGGAAGGCCATGCCAGAAGCCAGTGGCTCATAATCCTAGTTGCTCAGGAGGCTGAGATCTGAGGATCAAAGCCAGCCAGGGCAGCAAAATCCGTGAGACTCTTATCTCCAAAACACCACCAGAAAACTGGAAGTAGCACTGTGGCTCAAGTGGTAGAGCGCTAGCCTTGAGCTGAAGAGCTGAGGGACAGCACCCAGGCCCAGAGTTCAAGGCCCACAGTCGACCAAAAAAAAAAAAAAAGAATCAGAAGGCTTCTTTTAATGTTTGCTTTAATTGTTTTTCTGAACTGTCCCTTCTGGTAGAATAGGGTCCTTTTGATAGGACATTTGTTTGCAGAGCTGCTAAAGACCCGGATTGAAGTGATGTCATTCATCCAAGCTTCAGTTTTTGACTAGCACCTGGGAGCTATGTTGGACTAAGAAGCTAAGTGTTGTTCTCCAATTTTACATTGTAACCTAAAGGTAGCATTTATTTTTTTATGGGGGGGGGAACACTGTCATTTAATTGAATTTAGATTTGATTTTATAGCCCATAGTCAAGGGAAAAGACATGTGATGTTGAAATGATTTGATGGGTGTAGTGCCATTTTCTTTCTAGAGCTCACCATAGCGCTGTGGCTGGACCTCCCATTGACTTGTAGTGAGGTCCTGTTTTAAATGATGGCAGAGTCTAGGCCACTATAAGTATTGTGTTGGAATCTATTATTTATGAAGAGGTATACCTAGCTTTTTTTTTTTTTTTCGAGATAGAGTGGTATGTACCCCAGGCTGTTTTCCATCTCACCATCCTGCCTCAACTTTTGGGATTACAGGTGTACATCACCATACCTGGCTAGAATTTTCTACTTGTCCCTGCAAAGCAAAGAAAGGAATTTAGAAAAGTAACCAGCTAAGACATAGAAACAGTTAAACAACAATAACAGTACCCAATCACTCAATAAGATGTACTTGTCTGAAATCTACAGGTAAATGTGATTTCTTTTTTCATGTGGTGGTAAATTTCCTTTTTTTTTTTTTTTTTTTTAAGAAATCCTTTGATAATTCAGGCAATGGTTTCAGTCATCTTTATGATTTTGGCCTAATTTGGCATGAAATTTTTGGCTATAAATTAAATGCTCTGGTTAAGCAGTACTTTCCCCCTCCCTAACTTCCCTTTCTGAGCTAGCATGCCGTTCCTTTCCTCCTTCTCTTTTTTCTTAATCTGTCTTGCTGATGTCACTTTTCTGATATTTTCCTTCTTTTTTTATTTGGTGAGAATTGACACCATGCATAGCTTCTACACGTAGAACTGAATGTGAACCTAAATCATTTTGTTCTGTCAACCCCCCTGGATTCTTTTATAGTATTCATAGTCTCATCAGCCTATCCATGTTCCCTGGGCCAGTGGTTCCCGATGATATCATCGTGCCTTATTTTTAATCTGCTAAGATTAGCTGTGGAAAAAAATGTAAAGTGTTTGTTTAGTGTAAGGAAAGAAGTAGCCTACATTTATTACAGTCCTCACTGGCAATCCCTGACCCCTACATTTGTGGGGATGATTGACATTTGCTGTCTTCCCAGATAACCCAGGAACTCTGGCTCAATTTATGCACATGAGGCTTAGCCTGGAAGGGGAGCCATGGGCTTGGCAAACCTGTCCAGGAAAAATTCCTTAACGAGCAGCAACAGGAGGAATAGGAATTTTTGCTTTAGCCCAATACAACTAGTAGATTGTTTAGTGACAACAACTCATAGCCAAGAGTCCCTAGACGGCTTCACTGACGGTTTTACCAGCAGCTTCACTAGCCTTCAAATCGAGACCTCCATTTTTTTTTTTTTTTTTTGGTTGGTCATGGGGCTTGAATTTAGGGACTGGGGACTGTCCCTGAGCTTTTTTTGCTCAAGGCTAGTGCCCTACTATTTTGAGCCACAGCTCTACTTCTGGTTTTCCGGTGGTTAATTGGAGGTAAGAGTCTCAAGGACTTTCCTGCCTGGGCTGGCTTTGAACATGGATCCTTAGATCTCAGCCTCCTGAGACCTAGGATTACAGGTGTAAGCCACCAGCACCCACTCATGACCTCTGAAATTTTAATGGACCCTACTGACTGCCGGCAGCCTGCATAGTTCCATCTTTTAGATGAGTTTAGGACCTTGGGGTCGATTTATTGTGGATTTTAAGGTTTTTTTGTTTGTTTTGAGTTAAGAGTCTTACAGACTAACTGCCTGAGCTGGCTTTGAGCATTGATCCTCCGATCTCAGCTTCTTGAGTAGCTAGGATTATAAGCATTGCCACTGACCCAGGGCTTCCTGCTGTGTTTCTTAATAGCAAATGGTAAATGGTAAAGGGAACTGGATTATAATGGTGAAGTGGGATGGGAGCTTTGAAGCCAGAAGCCCTTTCTTTGGGGAATCTTTATTCTCCCCCTTCCTAACCTTACTTGGAAGAGAGCTAGACATATTTTAGCTTTCTGTGTTTTGGTGAGTAATAGTGATATTATTTATTATTTATGAAAGCAGTACATTCTGAATTGCATCATGCAATATCAAACAAATAGAGTCTTCAGAGTTTTACACAAAATACTAGAGGGCATTTGGGTAGATTGTTATGAAAATAAGTTGGGTCTGAGAGCTTTGTGGTGCATGTGAATGGGCGTTCAGTGGGAAGTAATCACTGCTGCAGTGGATAGATGAGTACCTTATTTTACTTTGTAATGAGCATGCCCGCGAACTTGGTGGGGAGCACTTTTGAACTGATCTGATTTCACTTACACTCCCAAGGAAATGCTTCCTTTGCAAGTGTGAATGCCTGTGTTCTCTTTTGCACGAGAGGAAAGCTAAGTTTGCCCGCTGTCCCTCTTCTCTTGTTTTGGTCTTTGCCTTTTCTCCAAACTCAGAATGTGCCAAGAAAACTGAACTTGCCAGAGTCACTTCTGACTAAAAGGCACACAAATTTTGGATTAGGATATATTTCTTTATTTTTATTTATTTAATTTTGTGTGTGTGTGTGGTGCTAGGAATGGACCCCAGCACTTCTTACAATGCTAGGCAAGGTCTCTTAAGACTTGGACCAGGTTTGGTTTTTGATTTTTTTTAGTTTATTTTTTAAAAGCTTCTATTCATTGTATGGGGGAGGATTTCATTGTTACATCTCTACACATTGGATCAGGGTTTTGAAGAAGGAAAGGTTGAAGGAGAGATAAAGGGAAAGAGGGAAGGAGAAAGAAACAGCTTGAGCAGGAAGAAACTTCTAATATTATCTACTCGGGAGGGGCCTGTATTTGCTTGGCAGTCTAAGCCTTGTCTTTGGCAGGACTGCAGAGCTGGCTGGGGGGTGGGGTTGGGATGGCACATGGCTGTTTGGTATCTTGGGGAATGGGGTTTTGATTTTTAACTTGAAGCCTAGAATCCTGGAACTGGGACAAAACTTAGGAATCATGTAAGACATGGGGGTAACTGAGTTAAGGATTTGGAGATAAATATTTTGGAAGAAAAGTATCTTCCTTTCCTTCCAGGCTGCATGTTGGGGTTGAAAGAATGCAGAAGAGTCTAGATATTATGTTTTTCAGGGAGAGTAGATCCTGGGAGGTTTTACGTGTTTACCACAGCATTGTTTTGGTGAGGAGCATCACTGTTGCTAGCATTCTGAGTGTCCTTTTCTCCTTCCAGAGGGCTTTCAGCTTATGGAGGCTCATAGATGGTGATTGTAGCAAAACTGAAGCATGTCAGGAGCATGTTCAGGAGTTTCCCTTCTCTCCTTTTCCAGAATCCAGGATGGTCTGACTGAGACAGATATCCACAGACAGATGAGGCAGGAGAAATTCTAGGCTTATATAGAACCGCAAAGGGAAGCTAGATAGTGAAATGAATGGTTTAACTAGAGGCCTTCAGCACAGCCTGGCCAGGCTGGTAGATAAGCAATAGGAGGAAATCAGATTAGAAAGGCTGGCAGGGTCTCTGAGAACTTCTTCCCACAGAAAGCCCAGGAAGTGGTTTGCTTTAGGCAAACTCCTGGAACGAGAACGAAATGATACCAGAATGAACAGAACATTGAATAAAATTTAATAAGCTGAAAACCATAAGTAGGTAAAAGAGATGACTTTCCTCTTCCCTCCTTTCCCTCCCTCTTTTCTTCTTCCTTCATTTCCCCTTCTCCTTGTTTCTTCTTTCTTTCCCCTTCTCATCCATTTCTTCCTCTTCCTTCTCCTTCCCTTCCTCCTTCCTCCTTTCTCCTTTCTTTCCTCCTTCATTGGCTTCTCCTCCTTTTCTTCAGCATGCTTCTTTTCTTTTCTCTTTAATAAAACATAATTCAGAGACACTCATTGTCAGAAAATATTTGCCACCTCTATAGTTTAGAAAGTGTTCAGAAATAGTGTTAAATAATACAAGGTTTAGAAGAAACTGCATTTTCACTTTAAGAAGCAAGCAGAATTCTATTTCACTTCAGGGCATACAACTGACAATCACTTCAATCAGGAATGAAATCTCTGGTAAGCTACCAAGCTTCAGAATTTTAAAATCTCTGAAGCTGATTTTCTGTGGTCAGTAGCCCTTGGAAAGTTCTTGTATATAAGGAATTTTGATTAGGTCCTAGGCATTCATGATCCTTCTGCACACCAGGATTTGTTTTTAGCTGCCTTGGAGTCATGATGTAGTTTTTTTTAAAAGCCTATCTATCTTCTGTATTTTGAAGATACTGTAATTTTGAAGATAAAGGGCAAATGCCACAGGAGACATACGGTCAAAAGCATGAGTGGACAATTCACAAATCCATGCAAATGGCTAATAAACATACAAAGCAACATTTTTTTTTTTTTTTGCGGTCATGGGGCTTGAACTCTGGGCCTGGGCGCTGTCCCTCAGCTTTTCAGCTCAAGGCGAGTGCTCTACCACTTGAGCCACTGCACCATTTCCAGTTTTCTGAATAGTTTATTGGAGATAAGAGTCTCATGGACTTTCCTGACCGGGCTGGCTTTGAACCGTGATCCTCAGATCTCAGCTTCCTAAGTAGCTAGGATTACAGGCGTGAGCCATTGGTGCCCGGCAACATTTTGTTAACACTCTAAGAAACGTAGATAATGTGACAGAACCATCCAAATTGCCCTGTCAAATTGGCCAAGATGAACTAGGTTTTGTTAAAATATCAATACTGGGAGATTAAAATTTATTATAAACTTTCCAAAAAGAGGTTGCAAAATCTATCTGTTCAGGTGTATCTACCCATTGACACCTGAATTCCAGTTTTTATTTTAAGGAAACACAAGGGTAAGCATAGCATTAGTTTGAACACAGGGCCTAGGTGCTGTTCCTGAGCTTTTATGCTCAAGGGCAGCTCTCTACCACTTGAACTACAGCTCCACTTCTGTGTTTGTGTGGAGAGAGAGAGAAAGACAGAGAGAGAGAGACAGAGAGAGAGAGAGAATGTGTGCGTGTGTGTGCGCCATTAACCACCATCACTTGACCTTTTTTGTTTTTTGTTTGTTGTTGTTGTTTTAAAGACAGGATCTCTACATAACCCAGGCTGATCTGCCTCAGTGTTAGGTATACCCCATGCCCAGCTACAGCATTAGTTCTGGTGTTTTTGTTGTTATTATTTTGCCAGTTGTGGGGCTTGGGCCTGGGCACTGTCCCTGAGCTTCTTTTGTTCAAGGCTTACACTCTACCACTTGAGCCACAGTGCTACTTCTGGCTTTTTCTGTTTATGTGGTACTAAGGAATCAAACTGAGGGCTTCATGCATGTTAGTCAAGTACTCTACCACTAAGCTACATTCCCAACCCTCAGAATTGGTGAAAAAATTAGAAAACCCTAAATGCCTAGCTATATAAAACAGGTTTAGTAAATCACAGCTCAGTAAGATGGTGGGATACAATGCAATCATCATAAACCATATAATGGAAGAAATGTTTAATGACAGAAGAAAATATTCACAGAATGTACCAAGTACATTATTTATAAATATAAAGAAAGAAAAATAAACAAATACACAAGTCAAAAAACCTGGATGGAAAAAATACAGATACTTCTTTGTCTTCCTTGTGTTTCCCTAGTTTGCTCTGCTTTTGGGATTACAGAGAAATATTAAAGGTCACTTGTAAGAAAAGACATTCTGTTATAGCTATATTAAAAATAACACATTTATCAGGTGCTAGTGGCTCATATCTATAATTGTAGCTACTCAGGAGGTTGAGATCTGAGGATTGGGACTCAAAGCCAACCTGGGAAAGAAAGAAAAAGAAAAGCAATGTAAAGCTTAAAGTGGAAGTAGACTTTTAATAAAATATGAGTAAAACAAAGCAATCTTTCTGGGTGCTGGTGGCATACACCTGTAATCCTAACCACTCAGGACTACCAAAAGAAAAAAAAAAAAACCAGAAATGAAGTTGTGGCTCAGAGTGGTAAATAGTGCTCTAGCCTTGAGCACTATTGCCCTGAGTTCAAACGTCAGGACTGGCTGCATGCTCCTATACATGTGTGCCAGGGTGCTGCGTACGTGTGTGCGCGCACACACACACACCCTATACAAAGTGAAAAACCTTTCTGCATGCTTACTCTCCCTGACACTATGTGCAAATGGAACAAATGTGGACCTCCTAAATTGCTCCTCACTAGTTTGGATATGGTTGGACTTGTGTCTCATCAACCTTAACATTTGAATTTCTGTGCAAGTCTAATTCTTTTCTCTCTCTCTCTCTCTCTCTCTCTGTGTGCGTGCCAGAACTGGGGCTTGAACTCAGGGTCTGGGTCCACCTGAATAGCCAGGATTACAGGCATGAGCCACCAGCATCTGACTGCATTTAATATTTTTGAGGAGAGCTTAGAATATAAATTCTTCTAAAGATGAAAAGCACTATACGCCAGTTTGTGTTTCTGTGATTTTTAAAAAAATAACCATTTTTTCCATAACTCAGACTTGCTTCTTGCCAGGAGGGATTGAACATATGACTCATCTAACAGCTCCTACAAGCTAGTACATAGGTCATGTCGAACGAGCTTGGGTCTGTTAAGTTGAACTGCCTGAGATTGCATCATTGGATTCACTGCCAGTACCTTTAAGGAAGTTTTGTCACAAAGATGAACTTATTTGCTTATCAATCTATCCAAGGAGAAGAAGAGCATCTAAAGCAGAGAACAAAAAGTACGTGATGTAAACTTTTTGCCAAAAAAAAAAAATGGCCCTGAAGAATTGCAGAATTACTGGGTCTGCCAAAATATGTCGAGAAAGAAAAAAAAAAAGAGGCTTAAAATGGAAGTAGACTTTTATAAAATGTAAGCAAAATTAAGCAATCTTGCCAGGCACTGGTGGCTCACACCTGTAATCCTAGCTACTCAGGAGGCTGAGATTTGAGGATTATAGTTCAAAGTCAGCTGGGGCAGGAAAGTCCATGATACTCTTATCTCTAATTAGTTACCAGAAAACCGGAAGTGGTGCTGTAGCTATTTAACAGATTCAAATGTGTGCATGCTTATTATGTGATTATGATTATGAAAGGTTATACAAAATAACCTACCATTTTTACATCATTCACGCTATTCTGAATTTTATTTTATTTATTTATTTTTTGCCAGTCCTGGGGCTTGAACTCAGGGCCCAGGAACTGTTTCTGAGCTTCCTTTCTAGCACTTGAGTCACAGCACTACTTCCAGCATTTTCTGTTTATGTGGCACTGAGGAATCGAACCCAGGGCCTCATGCATGCAAGGCATGCACTCTACCACTGAGCCACCTCCCCAGCCCCAGAATAAATATTTTTTTTTATTTTAAAATTTAAAGTAATTACTTTCTATAATTATAGAAGCCTCCTCTAAAAGGAAATTTGACCATTATTACCTTTGCTGGTTACGAGTACTTAATATTTGCTGTAGTAGACGCTTTAAACTGGCAATACCATGTTAGTTTTTTCTAATTTTTAAATTTTACAATGTTTAACTGATGAAATCATAAGAATTATACGTTAATGGGGTACAATGTAACGTTGATTCATGTTTACATTGTGTGATGCTTAAATCAATGTTTTTTTGTTGTTGTTGGTGGTGGTCCTGAGGCTTGAAGTCTTGGCCTGGGCACTGTCTCTGAGCATCTTTTGCTCAAGGCTAGGGCTCTATTACTTGAGCCATAGCATCACTTCCAGCTTTTTTCTGAGTAGTTTATTAGAGATAAGAGTGTCGTGGACTTTCCTTGTCTAAGCTAGCTTCAAACCTTGATCCTCAAATCTCAGCCTTCTAAGCAGCTAGGATTATAGACTTGAGCCATTGGCACCTGGCTAAACATATTTATCTACTTAGGCACTCATCAATTCTTGTGGTACAAGCTTTTAAAATCTTTCAAGGCTTTGGAATGCATAATACATAATTGTGCTATACTTTATGCACATAATTGTGTATAATATTGCACAACATTGCAGAGCTTCTTGCTTTTACCTAATTGTAATTTAGTGCCCATCAGTGAACCTTTCCAACTCCTCACCTGAATTTCCCTCCCTATGCTATTTCTGGTAGTGACCTCCTCTCAACTCATACAAGATCAATTTTTTAAAAAATATTTATCTATTTAGTTATTTGTTTGTGTGCTGTTCCTAGAGCTTGAAGTCTGGGCCTGAGCCATGTTCCTGAGCTTTTTTCCTCAAATCTGGCAATCTACCACTTGAGTCACAATTTTACTCTCAGCTTTCTGGTGGTTAATTGGAGATAAAGAGTCTCACTTGGACTTTCCTACATGGACTGGCTTTGAACTGCAATCTTCCTATTTCAACCTCCTTAATAGGTAGGATTATAGGAGTGAGCCACTGGTGCCCAGTCCTGGGGCTTGAACTCAGGGTCCGGGCACTGTCCCTAAGCTTCTTCTGTTCATGACTAGTGCTCTCCCACTTGAGCCACAGTGCTATTTCCTGTCTTTTCTGAGTAGTTTATTGGAGGTAAGAATCCCATGGACTTTGCTGCCTTGGCTGGCTTGAAACTGCAATCCTCAGATCTCAGCCTTCCTATTAGCTAGGATTGCAGGCATAGATTCCACACAGAAGTGAGATCAGACAGGGCTTGCTTATTTGGGCCTAGCTTACTTAATATAATGACATTTAATCCCATTCATATTGTTGCAAATGAAAAGATTTCCTTTATTTTTTTTATTTTTTGTTGTTGGTGGTAGGCCTGAACTCTGGGCCTGGGCTAGCACTCTACTACGCCACAGTGCCACTTCCTATTTTTGTTTTTTAAATAGAATAATGTTTCATAGTGTCTGCATTCCAAATTGTCTTTACCCATTCTTCAGTTTGATGAGACCGTTAGGTGGTTTTCATTTCTTAGCTTTTGTGTATAGTGTGATAATGAACATGCAAAGGAAGTTATAAGTATTTTTAGGTCCTTGGCACATCATTTGATTATGTCCTTTCAATAGTAATGGAAGGTCTATGTCTGCCATGGACTCAACAATGTAAGAGACTTTTTTTGGTCTACTGGAATAGTGAAAAATAGTGTTATTTTGTTGTTTTAACATGCAGTTTCATAATAAATGAGATTAAACATCTCCTTAGACCTGTAGAGATGATTCATTCCCTTTTCAGGGCAGCTGCTGTCTGTCTTCCTCCCGTGCTACACATGCTTGTGCATGTTCTGAAAGCAGGTAGCTGCCAAGGGGTACGTTGGGGCTGCCATCCAGCTGTGCTTTTTCTCTGGTGTATTCCTAGAGGAAGGAGCCCATCTCTGTGCACAAGTGTCACATTCTTTAATAGTGGCTTATGTCTATGCCTCAATCTCTAACCACTGTAAATTCTTAACCCTTTCGTTAAGATGCTGGCTATCATTTCCTCCAAAATGAGTTCATGCTTTAAAAGATATTCAGTGGCTTATATGTTTTGATGTCAAAAATATTATTTTTGTACTTGTGTGTGAGGGTACTTTCAAATACTGACAGTTTTTTTGTTTGTTTTTCTCTGGTTGGTTGTGGGGATTGAACTCTTGGCCTGGGCACTGTCCCTCAGCCCTTCAGCTCAAGGCTAGCATTCTACCACTTGAGCCACAGTGCCTCTTCCGTTTTTCTGAGTGGTTTATTGGAGATAAGAGTCTCTTGAGGACTTTCCTGCCAGGGCTGGCTTTGAACCAGCAATACTCAGATCTCAGCCTCCTGAGTAGCTAGGATTACAGGTGTGAGCCACCAGCACCTGGCCAAGTATGGACAGTTTTAAGATCCATCTTTAAGGACTTAACTCATTAAATGTGTTTCCTTTATTTTAGTTATTTAAATGGCCCTGTTTTTTCATACTTAATTGTAAAATGTCTGAAAATGACACCATCCAGAGCTGTCAGTATTTGCAATCTGTATGTTTACTCCCTTTTCTGTGCATAAAAACATTCTACATACAGAAACAGTGGGATAAAGGTGAGCCAATTCAGCCTGATACTCACTAGATACCATGTTGGAAATGAACTATACAACTTGGGGGGAGGGAAGATGGGAGGGGAACCAGTGGGAGAGAATAAGGGGGGGGTAACACTGTTCAAATGAAATGTACTCATTACCTGATTTATGTAACCGTAAACCTCTGTACATCACCTTTACAATAAAAGAAAGAAAGAAAAAATTCTACATACACAGAGATGAGATATTGCTTTACATACTGTTTATTTATGTACACTGGTGAGGTTGAATCGAGGGCCTTGTACATGTGAGGCAAATGAGCTACATCCATCCTGAGTGATAGCATCTTAGTACTCTGCACTGTCTGGTCTTGAACTTATTTCTGCTTCAACCTATGAAGTAACTGAGATTACTGGCATGTGCCACCATGTCAGCTTGTAGTTTATTTTTATTTTATTTTTTGGGTCCAGTTGTGGGGCCTGAACTCAGGGCCTGGGCGCTGTCCCTCAGCTCTTCAGCTCAAGGCTAGCGCTTTACCACTTGAGCCACAGCGCCACTTCCAGCTTTTTTCTTTTTTGCTTATGTGGTGCTGAGGAATCGAACCCAGGGTCTCATGCATGCAAGGTGAACACTCTACCACTGAGCCACCTTCCCAGCCCCCTGTAGTTTATTTTTAAGTTGATCTTTACTACAAATTGCTTTCCATGGCCATAAATATTTCAATGGTATCATTGAATGGATGGATCCAATTTAATTTAACCATTTAGATTTTTCTCTCAGGTTTTTTTTTCTATTAAATACTTCAAGGTTTATCTTTATAGGTAGATCTTTGCACATTTTTTTTAAATGTACGTAGTTATACAAAGGCGTTTCAAGCCAACAAGTAAGATTATGAGTACCATGCATTTTGCTCAATATCACTGCTTTTATCAGTCTCCCTTTAGCCATCCTATCCATACCCTCCAGTTATATAGTTCAGCTCTCACATGATGTACATTGAATACAGTGAGATTGTATTTGTCCCCCCTTCCCTCTCCATTCCGTTGTCTCTCCTTCTTGTCCCCTCCCACCAAGACAATTCTTAAATATATTCAAATGAATAAAAAATTCCTTATGAAAAGACCTGTAGTTTTTGAAGATATTTCATTCAAATTAACAAATTGCCCTCCAGATACTTCCCCTCAGCTAGCAATACCGTCAACACTGTTTGTGAAAGAGCAGCATTCCACATTCCTTTTCTTTTTTTTGGGGGGGGCGGTGGGGTGCAGAGAGCTTGACCCTCTGGGTCTGGGGCTGTCCCTGAGCCTCTGCCACTTGAGCCCCCACTCCACATCCAGCATTTGTTGTTGTTGTTATTTTGTCTTGGGGGGGTTTGTTTGTTTGTTTTTAGCTAATTGGAGATTACTTGGAATTTCAAGGCTGGCTTCAAACTCCGGTCCTCAGATCTGTAATCCTACAGGGATTACAGGGGTGAGCCACCTGTGCCCACTTCCATGTTCCTTCTTGAACAATGTCTTTTATTTTGGCGTAGTCTTTGCCAATTTTTACTTACTTGTTTTTTAAATTATAAGTAATGGTTCAAAGCGGTTCATTTTCACAAGTTTTGCCGATTTTTAGATAGACTGGAAAAGGTAACTTATTTTAAACTATATTTCCTCCTTTTTTTGTGTGTATGTGGGTTGTGGGGCTTAGATTCAGGGCCTGGGCACTCTTCCTGAGCTCTTTTGCTCAAGGCTGGTGCTCTACCACCTTAAGCCACAATTTCACTTCCAGTTTTCTGGGTGTTAATTGGAGATAAGAGTCTCATGGACTTTCCTGCCTGGTCTGGTTTTGAACCATGGACCTCAGAGCTCAGCCTCCTGAATAGCTAGGATTACAGGTGTGAGCTACCATGGTCCTGCTGGGCATATTTTTAAAAAAAATTTTTTTTGGGGGGGTCCGGTCGTGGGGCCTGAATTCTGGGCCTGGGCGCTGTTCCTCAGCTCTTCAGCTCAAGGCTAGCGCTCTACCACTTGAGCCACAGCGCCACTTCCGGCTTT
>NW_012267233.1:9960195-10024545 GCF_000151885.1 Dipodomys ordii | reverse complement strand
AGCGCTCTACCACTTGAGCCACAGCGCCACTTCCGGCTTTTTTCTTTTTGCTTATGTAGTGCTGAGGAATCGAACCTAGAGCCTCATGCATGCAAGGCAAGTGCTCTACCACTGAGCTACCTTTGCTGGGCATATTTTTAAACTGAACTCTTTATATCTACACTCATCCTCGTCCCACTGCTTACTGGTGGGGTGACCTTGGGTAAGTTATTTAATCTTTCCAGGTTCCAATTTCTCCTTTATGACACAGGGGTAATAATAGTAGCACTGGGGTGAGGGATATAAGCTGTAGAGCAGTTCATGGAACATGATAAACCCTCAGTAGATATTAGCTGTTGTCATAACTGATTAATTGGTTTCATGTCTGTGTTTGGGCGTGCACATGCATGCTGGGTGTCTGTTCCCCTTGATATCTGTGTTGTGCTAGCTGATTAGAGTGAGTTGGGAAACTTTCCATGTTTTACACTCTGCAGCAATTCAAACAACATTGGATTTATCTATTCTTTGAAGGTTGCTTGTGTGATGAAGGTCCTTGACTAGCCTTTCAATTTCTTTTATGCTTCCATTGTTCAGACTGACCATAGGAGGCAGGCCCTGTCTTAGTTTTTGTATCTTACAGGACCTTATCAGTTTCAGATCTCCTTTGTCTCTGTAACTTTTGACTTCTACTCTTCATCAGATTTTACCTCTCCAGCCATCAACCTTCCTGTAGCCCTACTCTTACATATATTACTGTACACATATTTATGCATGCACACATACAGAGTTAGCTCAGTACCGCCTTAGAAACACTGGGATCAGAGTACATGAGTACAGTGATTCCTGCAAGATAGATGTCGGTGCCATGGTGAAAACAAAGATCCTTATCTCAGTATAGGTGTATGTCAATCCAGATCCTCCAAGAAGAAGACACTATGGTAAGATCAAATGTGCTAGACTTCTATTAGGGGAGCCTTTGTGGGGGAGGAAGCTGGGAGGGCAAAGAGAATCTCAGTCCTGGAGGGGGATGGGAGATGGGAATGAAGGGAGTGTGTTTCTGGGCTCAGCCTTGGGAATCTTCTACCCAGAGCTGCCTGGGAGTCTTGCCTCAGCCTGGGAATCTGGGCCAGGTAATTTCCCAGAGGGGAGCAGCCACAGGCAGGTCTATGCCAAGGGTGCTTCTGCTGTAGCTGGGAGTTTGGAGGTCTACTTCTGTGGGTGCCCCAAAGTCCAAGTTACCTAAAACGGGGAGATTTCAGTTTAACAAACAACTTTCAAGGCACTGGCTTCTTGTCATTACAAATGTTAGCATAAGAAGTGTGGGCAAAAAGTTTACATTTAAGGAGGTGGGGGTATTAACTGATACTATTTCTGTGTTCCTCCCTCTGTACTCCTACTCTTCTTTTCCTCTATTTTTTCTCATTCTCTTCTTCCTCAATACCTTGGTACCCCTTCTCCTTCTTTTTCCCTTTCTTCTCTCAGTATTTCTGTCTTTCCTCCTCTCTCTACCTCCCTTCCTCTCTCTCTCTCCAGACACATATACACACAATCTACCCCTATATAAATGGACATCAGTAGGGGCTTGTGATGTGTACAATCACTTGTCCTATGCCACCAACTTTGTCTACAAGTACAAATATCCCATGTAGTGGCCACACTTCCTCTCACTTCCATCCTGAGAATGTCTCTCTCTCCTCACTCTCTCCCAGGGTTCTGTCTCCTTATTGATAAATTCATAAATGTAGAAACTTTTATGTCAAAGATTACAATAGAGCCAGGGAAGAAAGAAAGAAACACAGAAAGAAGGAGAGGTAGATGGAAGGAAAGGAGGAAAGAGGGAATGAAGAAGGAAGGAAGGAAAGGAAGGAAGGAAAGGAAGGAAGGAAGGAAGGAAGGAAGGAAGGAAGGAAGGAAGGAAGGAAGGAAGGAAGGAAGGAAGGAGCCGGGAGCAAGCCACTTGAACCTCTCCTGCCGGTTTAGAAGTTGCTGCCCTTTGGAATTTCTGTTTAAAACCAAGCATGATGCTTGTTGGGCATGGAATTTTCCAATTTCAGTGAGGCAGTTTAAGTGTTCTCATGCATGATCTTCACCTCCCCCAGGGTCAGGCAGGGAGCGGGGCTGGGAAAAGTAGGGCATCTCATCCACCTTATGAACCTAGGATGACTCTCTTCTCAGTGAGGGACTCTTTTTGTCTTTCCCTGTGTCCCCTAAGTCTACCAGAGATGGTTTCATACTATTGAAGTTTAAAATCATGACACTCTAGGTAGCTAAATAGGTAAAATACATAGAGCTAGTCTAAGTACTTTACATGTATTACCTCATTCTTCAATTGAATCTCTGAGGGTTGATAAGAAAATGGGGGTACAATGCTCACAGTGGCTTGTCCAAGATCATGAGCAAACAGACAGTAGTGCTGGGATTAGACCCTCTGTGGACTGACTCTACTGTCCATGAATTGAAATGCCATCCTGTGTTCTTTGCAGGGAAAAGAATAGTGTCCTAGGCTCCAGTTTCTCAGGAGGCTTTTTTAATGGCCATTTGCTTACTGTTTCTTGCCCCAAAGCTATGTGTAGTAGTTAGAAACAAAAACACAGGCTGCCTCAGGCTGCAGATAATGCAGCAAAGAACCTATGTAGTTTTTTCCTTAATTTGTGCCTTTTCTCTCCCCCCTTCTCACCCCCCTTTTATTTCCCCAATTCTGGGGCTTGAACTCAAGGTCTGGTTTCTGGCCACGGGCTCTGAGCCTCTTTGAGCTTTAGGTAGCACACTTCCACTTGAATCACAGTGCCACTTCTGGCTTTTTCTGAGTAGTTGATTGAAGATAAGTCTCACATACTTTCTTGCCCGGGCTGGCTTTGAACCACGATCCTCAAATTTCAGCCTTCTGAGTAGCTAAGTTTATAGGTGTGAGCCACCAGAGCCCCAGCTCTCCCTCCTTCTTGTGGAAAGATTTGAACTCAGAGTTTGAAGTCAGAGTAGGATCTGAACTCAGAGTTTCAAGTGTGCTAGAAAAGCGCTCTACCACTTGAATCATGCCCCAGCTCTTTTCATTTTGTTTTTAGACAGGGTCTCATATTTTTGCCCAGGCTGGCCTTGGACCAAGATTCTCCTATCTCTGCCTCCTGAGTAGCTGAAATTGCAGGCATATCTCATCAGATCCAGCCCAAAATGTATGTTTCTATTTCTTCTTTTTTTTGTCAGTCTTGGCCTGGGCACTGTCCCTCAGTTCTTCAGCTCAAGGCCAGTACTCTACCACTTGAGCTACAGCACCACTTTTGGTTTTCTGTTGGTTTATTGAAGATAAGAGTCTCACAGACTTTCCTGCCTGGACTGGCTTTGAACCAAGATCCTCAGATCTGAGCCTCCTGAGTAGCTAGAATGACAGGTGACTCTGATATCTCTGTCTTCCCCTCTTAATTTACCTCTGGTAAATTATCTCAGTAATTCCTATGGCCATGTCTTTAGTTGTCCATTTTAAGTGTTTTCTATTGACCTCTAACCAAGAAAATATTTGGATCCTCGACACTCCATTTGTACAAGCACAATATTTTTTCCTGCTTTTCTGTACCTGTTTGTACATTTTTTTTTATTGTTGTTGTTGTTGGTTGTGGGGCCTGAACTCTTGGCCTGGGTGCTGTTCCTCAGCTCTTCAGCTTAAGTCTAGCGCTCTACCACTTGAGCCACAGTGCCACTTCCGGCTTTTTCTGCTTATGTGGTGCTGAGGAATTGAATCCAGGGCCTCATGCATGCAAAGCAAGCACTCTACCACTGAACCACCTTTCCAGCTCTTGTACATCCTTTTGAGGCCAACTTAAAGGCTGCACTTATAAAGATATAGCAGGGTGAGAAAAATTGGCTTTGTGTATCTTAAGGAAATGTTCTGTGCTGAGTTCATGTCACATCAGCAGGTAAGGATCCTCTTTTTGAGGCAAGGCGGGGAGGGGGGTTGCCTTTGGATGTTAGATGAGTTTCTTACTTGACCATGGAATCTTGGAGACTCTTCTATTGGAAGAACTGCTTTGGTTGGTTGCATTTTCCATTTCCATTCTCAAATCTCTCAGTGACTACTAGGATTAAAAAACAAAACAAAAAAAACAGGTTCTGGATACTGGTGGCTCATACCTGTAATCCTAGTTACTCAGGAGGCTAAGATCTAAGGATTGCAGTTCAAAGCCAGCCCAGGCAGAAAAGTCTCCATCAGACTCTTATCTCCAATTAACTGCTCAAAAACCTGAAGTGGTGCTGTGGCTCAAGTGATAAAGTGCTAGCCTTGAGCACAGAGAGACTCAGGGATCGCACCCAGGCCCTGAGTTCAAGTCCACAACTGACTAAAAAGAAAGAAAAAAAAAGGATCGAGTACTCAAATGTGTTTGAGCCATGTTAATGGTTTGTAGTGGAAAACTATTACAAATTCACATAGTGCTTTTAATCATCTTTCCTAATAGAAGTTTTCCTTCCTACAAAAAGTCTTACTGCATTTGTTTATGTACTAGGCTAGGTTCTCTATATTGTAAGGTGAATCATACCAGAAGCCACATTTATGTAGATGGAATATTGGAATCTTTATTACACAGCTCGCTTTATTACATGCAGCTCGTTTTACAAAGACCTGCAGCCCCCAAATGCATAAAAAATGGCTAGGAAACAGGCCAGAGAGGAAAGAAAGAACACCAATTTAGCTCCAATGAGGAGCTGAATTGGGATGTCATGATGACTGGAGATGAGCCAGGAGACAGGACACAAGAGAGGATCACGGAGACACGTGACATGGCCTCCTGGCATTTGGGCTGGTCAGGGTCTAAATAGGGTCTGAGCAAGGCTCGGGTCCACAGGAAATTCCCAGTCCCAGGCACTGGACTGACAGATTCAGTAACCTATCATCCAAGTGGCCTCTTCCTGTCACAGAAATTGGGCTGTCCATTGTATTTGATTCAGGTGTGCATGACATTTTATTAGGCAATATTCTAACAGTTGTTCTGGAGTGTGTGTGTGTGTGTATGTGTGTGTGTGTGTGTGTATTTTTTTTTTTTTTTTTGGTCAGTCATGGGGCTTGAACTCTGGGCCTGGGCACTTCCCTCAGCTCTTCAGCCCAAGGCGAGCGCTCTACCACTTGAGCTACAGCACCACTTTCGGTTTTCTGGTGGTTTATTGGAAACAAGAGTCTCATGGTCTTTCCTGCCTGAATTGGCTTTGAACCACAATCCTCAGATCTCAGCCTCCTGATTAGCTAGGATTACAGGCATGAGCCACCAGCGCCCTGCATGTTTGTGAATTTTTAAAGCCTATTTTTCCTAGAGACAAGGCAGACAAGAAGGTGTTCATAGAGGGTCAAATAATAGAAGAAGTACAGTACTGATTTCTGTTTTCCCTTAAGACTTTTAGGTCTATTTGACATCCTCTGGTTGAGGCACCACAGCCTCGAGGGCATATGAAGCCTAATTCCTGGAAAGCTTGTGTCTCTTGCAACTCCACCTGTCTTTCTAACAGGCTGCTTTGGCTAACATCTGCTTGATTTGAGTGAGGCTGGACCAGGAAACAAACGTGTCTTTCTGCATAACAGTGATGAGGCAACTCAGGCCCACAAATTTGTGGCTTATTCTCACTGATCATGTCACAAGCCAGCAGGATAGTCAATGGGCCCTAAAAGTCTTACAGCTCCCAGTGCCAACATGGTTTTCTTCCTTTAGAACTCAAGCTGTCCTCTGTGGTCTTGTCTTTGGCCACAGCATAGTATTTTTTCTTGATCCCTTCTATACATTTTCCCCAAGTTGGAGACAACCAGCATCATGTGTGATCACCCTGGCTCAAACAATAAGTTACTATGTTCTATGTGACGTTTGCCACTATAAAATCATACAGACCCTATGAGGCTCACAAAAATTGTTTGGTACATGCATGCTTCTTCTTGTCCAATTGGTTCTTTTGTATGGCCCAAGAAGGATGCTATAAATGTCCATATTTACATAGACATTTATAGCACATCTGCACACCTGCACAATTGTGATCATCCCTTCTGCTAAAATTTAATGGTGGAGGTAATGATTTTTCTCCAAAGGGTTTCTAAGTGGCAATTCTCCATTCTTTGGGCTTCTTTTCATATTTTGGAAATATTAGCAAGAACAACTTATAATTTCTCTCTATAGCCACTTCCTTTGCTGCTCTAGGTGAGGTAAAGATCTAAGGATCTTTTGTTTCTTGGTTTTAGTCCCATGGGCCCAGATGTGTGCCATGATACTGTGCCCCTTCATTGTGTAGTAGATTCCTTGCTCCATTTTGCTCTCTATAGCAGGAAGCCTGGTTGGTGATCATGACCCCAGCACTGTGATCCTTATGACCTAGTCTCTTGGAGCACATTGAGTTTGTCATCCCTTGTGTATTCTTCATCTGTAAAAAGGAGTAGGGTTACATCTTTTTTTTTTTTTTTTAAACCACCATGATATCTTACTTCTTAGTGCTGTGCCAGCTTACTTTAAATGCTCAGTTAAGACTCCTCAAGTGAATGATAGCTTAATTTTCAAAGAGCTAAAGTATTAGTGCTTCAATATACATGCACATGCACACGCGTGCGCACACACACTAACTTCTTTGATTCATCAATCTATGGCATCTTTATTCTTGGACTTGTATAGGGGTTAGAGCCTTTTTATTTTTTTTAAGAGACCTCAAAGTGCGGGCCCTGGGATGTACTTGTTTTTAGCATTTGTGGGAGTAAGGAAACTTTATTTTTTTCCCAAGGACCATTTGAATATTTGTAATGTCGTTATAGACTGCACAAAATGATCAATAGTCAGATAAGAAGCATACAAAAAGCATGTGTCATCTGCCATATGATTTCTTGGACCTTATATGGCCCAAGGGCCAGAGGTTCCTCTACCTCTTTAGGGCAGTCTCTGACAATAAAATTACTTTAATAAATGAGTAAATGAGTCAGTGAATGAAAATTTCCATAGCACTAAGAACTTGGTCTGGGGCTGGGAAGGTGGCTGAGTGGTAGAGTGCTTGCCTTGCATGCATGAGGCCCTGGGTTCAATTCCTCAACACCACATAAGGAAAAAGAAAAAAGCTGGAGGTGGTGCTGTGGCTCAAGTGGTAGAGCGCTAGCCTTGAGCTGAAGAGCTGAGGGACAGCACTCAGGCCCAGAGTTAGGCCCCCTGACCGGAACTGTTCTGGATGACCAGTACTGTGTTCTCAACACCTAGATCAGGACAGCAGTTGGCTCAATAAATTTAGGGGAGTTAAGGGCATTTCTTGTGACTAGAGAAGGGGAGGGTTTTAGACTTGATCTTACAAGCTGTGAAGGCTCATACATTGTGGAAAATTGTGTTCTATGAAGATCTTCTCACCAGATCTCAATATGGAATACAGGTGGGAAATTGTTTAGTTAGAGGCATTAACAGTTAAGGTTAAATCTGCAATAAGGATAAGGTGACTGACTTTCTGCAAGGGAGATGTAGTTTTAGAAGGTGAAGCCAATATATGCAGCTTCCTGTTCTCCCTCAGCAAAGCTCTTGGTTCATGATGTTGTCATTACTGCCCTGAGGGAGGAGGAGGAGGAGGAAAAGGGGAAGGGAGAGGAGGGGAAGGAAGAGAAGGGAGAAGAGGGCTGATATGGCTTAGTGATCTAGAGCCTTAGGTAACTTGCTGGTTATGATCTCAGATTGTCCTTCTCCTTCCCTTTCACCACTTCAGCTGGTGACTCATCTCTCAGCCTTGCTCGTTGCATTCACAAAATGAAGCAGTGGGTCAAAGAAAACAAGAGGAAAAAAGGAGTTGTATGTGTGAGTTCCCATGCATTTGCCTTGCTGAGAATTCTCTGCCACTCATCTCTGTTCTCCAAAGACTGTCCCGGAGAGTTCACTCTTGGGAGTTCACGCTTGATCACACTTCTGTGCTCAGGACTTCTGAACATCGCACACCTGAAATTTCACAGAGGATATTTAAGAAAGTGACTAAAGCAGAATGAGAATTGTCACTCCTGATGATCAGTAATGGCAGCTCAAAAAGTGTCTCTAACGTTGGTAAAAAGGTGCTCTGTGGAACGTTTCTTTACAAAGTCTATATATTTGCTCAGTGTACCAGAGAGATTACTTTCCTTTTATTAAAGCAGACTTCATTCAATAGCACTCTGTCCTGGAGAAAGAATAATCTATGAATCAAAAATCCAAAATCACAGGCACTGGTGGCTGGCTCATGCCTGTAATCCTAGCTACTCAAGAGGCTGAGATTTGAGACAGGAACATCTGTGAGACTCTTTTTTTTTTTTTTGTCTGTCATGGGGCTTGAACTCTGGGCCTGGATTAGCACAAGGATAGTGATCTACCACTTGAGCCACAGCACCACTTCCCGTTTTCTGGTGGTTTATTGGAGATAAGAGTCTCAGGACCCAAAGCCACACCTTGTGAGACCCTCAACAGATGTAAAAGAAAAGGCCTACTGATATATTGTACTTTCAGACTCCAAAACAGAGTTGAAATAAAATCACTTTATGCGTTATTATGTCTCTGATATTTATTTTTTTGTAGAAATCAGCATGGATTCTTAAAACCCACAACCCCCCCCCCCAAAAAAAAAAAAAGAGTCTCACAGGGTTTCCTGCCCAGGCTGGCTTTGAACCTTGATCCTTAGATCTCAGCCTCCTATGTAGCTAGGATTACAGGCGTGAGCCACCGGTGCCCAGCTTCTGTAAGACTCATCTCCAATTAACAACCAGAAGACCCGAGGTGGCACTGTGGCTCAAGTGGTAGAGTACTACTAGCCTTGAACTGAGAAGCTCAGGGACAGCACTAGGCCCAGAGTTCAAGCCCCATGACCACTGACAAAAAAAAAAAAAAATCCAAAGTCAGTGTACAGTGAAATGGGGCATGGGGGCATGACATAAAAATCCTTTTGAGCCATCAAAATGTGAAAAGAAATATTTGGTCCCATTGCGATTTCCAAGAATATTTAATTATACGTGGATTCACCCACAGTTTTATCCTAAGGGAAAGGCTGATAGATTTCCTAAATTCATGAGTAAACATCTGTGTCAGGAACAGATGACACAGTCATTGAGATTTAGCAGGGGAGAGTAGAACTTTAGGAAGGAAGACTCAAGCAAAAACCTTTCCAGTAAATCAGGCTGCTAGCTAGTGTGATCCCTCACTTGGGCTTTAGTCTGGATAACAGTCAGTGTTGTAACTAATATTCCTCCCTTCAGCAAGAGAAACTAAAAATCCTCAGTCCTGGTGCTTGTACTCAGGACTGGGCACTGTCCCTGAGCTTTTTTTTTTGCTCAAGGCTAGCACTCTACCACTGGAGCCACAGCTCCACTTCTAGCTTTTTGGTAGTTAATTGGAGATAAGAATCTCACAGACTAGGATTACAGGCCTGAGTGACAGGGGCCTCACTCAAAATTCTCCTTTTCAGTGATAAAGTCACTGCATATACTGATATTTTGACTTTATGATGATAATACAAAAGCAACCTACTTAAGATTTCCTTCCTTCCTTCCTTCTTTTCATGGTGCTGGAGTTTGAACTCAGGGCCTGTGCTTTCTGCCACTTGAGTCACCCTCCTCCCTGCCTAGCAGTAAAGGGTTTTCTCACATATTGTAAGACACCTAATTATACACATTCTTCCCAGTTCATTTGTAATTGAGTCAGTGTTCTCTTGTTCTTCCTAATCAGTTCAACCAAACCACTGGCACAAAGACCAGAGACCTAAAGACTATCTAACCTAGAGCCCCCTTTACTAAGTGTGTATTTCCCATTCCACTCCCCAGCCCTGAAAGATCTTAGATCAGCGTCCTTTTCTGACCTCACACTGAAGCATGGCACTATGCCAACGTGAAAAGGGCTTTTAACACATTCTTTGCTAAGAGTTCCTACCATTTCTCCATCACAAAATAAGCTAAGGACCATCCAACATTGGAAGAGCCTGAAGAACTGCCAGCAACAGAATCTCTCATAATTGCATGATCATCAAGGTCTTGGTTGAATTTCCATTGGCTTCTATTGGTGATACTGTCACTGGTACTGTCATTGCCAATGTCATGTTGTTACTAAAATACAATATCACAGTGTTCTATTTTGGTTCTGTTTCACCGAATAAGCAAAAGAGCCAGAAATTGATGGACAGGGCTTCTCTAGACTCTCATTCAGCACTTTGAGTTCCAACATGGACAGCAGCTTTGGGTATTAATGCTGTTAGGCTCATCGGCATTGTGATATTGCCTTGTGAACTGCTGCTTTCTGTATACAAGGTTGACTTGGTTAGAATTAATTGACTATACTTCCTTTCTATCTGAAGTTCTCCAGATGCCTTCCTCAGCCTCCACAATGGTCTTTGTAACCTACACCACCTACATATAGTAGAATACTATACAACCCAGGATTCTTACACAGGCCATCTCATTACTTACTACTGTTTCCTATCCATAGTGTTATCATTATCCATATATACTATGCTGTGTTTGCCTGGTAGCTTATATTGCCACTTTTCATTATGAGAATTTAGCATTGTAAGCATAAATTGAACTAGAGGAAAGTGATTTTTAATGCTTATTAACATATTGATTACATTGAAAATATCACACATGGTTTCAATTAGAGCTCAGTTAAATGAAACCTGTTCTTACAGGGTTCCCTTCTAGTATTCACTAATGAAGAATAATTAAACTACTTGGATGGAACCAAGTTTGAAGGAGGCCAGTACATTACTACAGTATTTATACAGCCTCTAAAAGACTCCTGTGTGTATCTGGGGCTTGAACTCAAGGCCTGAGCATGGTCTCTGAGCTTTTTTTTTTTTGTTCAAGGGTAGAATTCTACTATTTGAGCTACGACTCTACTTCCAGCTTTTTTTTGGTAGCTAATTGGAGATAATTGGACTTTCTTGCCTAGGCTGGTTTTGATCCTCAGGTCTCAGCCTCCTCAGTAGCTAGGATTAAAGGCGCAAGCCACTGGTGCCTGGCTTCATCTTACTTTTCATGGCTAGTGAAAAAAAGAACCCAAATGACTTTAGTTTTACTCTTCTTCTATTTCTCTCTAATTTTGGGGGCGATATTCATGCCTTTCCGCCATGTGAAAGTGTATGATTGGTGACCAAAAGAAAAATTCTCCAATAATGAGTGTCCTGTTTCTCTTATTTTCACAGTAATAAAAGACTAGTGGCCTTGGTGCCCATGCCCACTGACCCTCCGTTCAATGCTCGAAGAGCCTACACCAGTGAGGATGAAGCCTGGAAGTCCTACCTGGAGAATCCCCTGACAGCTGCCACCAAGGCCATGATGAGCATTAATGGTGATGAGGACAGCGCTGCGGCCCTTGGGCTGCTCTATGACTATTACAAGGTAGGACCCCAGTCTTGCCTCCTCTTCCTGCTCAAAGGGTGACAAGGGAGAGTCTTCATTCTAGGCCAGTGGACTTACATGGATTTTAGCCTCTTCCTGTTCTTACTGCCTCCCCGCCCCCATCTATGAAGCACAACTTCACACCAGTGCAAAGGAAAGTTTTAAATTTGCAGCGATTATTTCTTATGTCCTTGCATAAACATATAATTCCTACTTAGCATCATTTTATCCATACTCCCTGGCTGTCACTTTTTACTTTATGGTTATAATTTTTAGTGAATAAAGTATATTCTATTGTGGATAATACTTTAGGCAGGGTTCATCTGTTGAGCACTTAGGTTGCCTCTAGAACGTTTGGTTTCATAAGAAACATTCAGCTATTTTAGAACTTTCAGTCTTATAAGAACATTCTAATAATGAATGCTTTTGTGAAAGTCTTGCAACTATTTGAACCCTTAATTCTCCATTTGTTTCCATTGGCATTAAGCTTTTGTTTTTTTGTTGGTCGTGGGGCCTGAACTCTGAGCCTGGGCACTGTCTCTCAGCTCTTCAGCTCAAGGCTAGCGCTCTACCACTTGAGTTATAGCGCCGCTTCTGGCCTTTTCTGTTTATGTGGTGCTGAGGAATCCAACCCAGGGCCTCATGCATGCAAGGCAAGCACTCTACCACTAAGCCACTTTCCAGCCCCCGCATTAAGCTTTTATGTAACACAAAACATAGCAGAGAAAATAAAAACAACAACAACAACAATAAACCCTTCCACACAGCACTTAGAAGCCAGGAATATTTCAAGAAGCTGAGCAAGAAATGAGTCTGTCTTATGTGTGAAGGACTGTATCCAGTTGAACTTGACTCAATAGTTGTAGCATAAACAATCAACATGGTGAATGAGGAGCTGCTTTGCTTGCTTCGATGGTGAACACCTTCGGCTTATGCTAGGATTGACATGAAGATAAGGGTACCTTGTGCTGGGTGGGCACAGTGAACTCTTAGTTTGGGATAAGATTGAATCATATTTTTCTTCCTCTCTCCATTGTGGAAAAATCATCATTGGAGACCAAACCACCACGAAGAGCAGTTTCCTTCAAGTGCTCTACCACTTGAGCCACAGCACTGTTTCCAGTTTTCTGGTAGTTAATTGGAGATAAGAGTCTCATGGACTTTCCTGCCTGGGCTGGCTTTGAACCTCGATCCTCAGATCTCAGCCTCCTGAGTAGCTAGGATTACAGGCATGAGCCACCAGCACTTAGATTCGTTACAACCTTTTAAAAACTTTTTATCATATTAAACCAATCTTTCAGCTAATAGCTTTAAAGAAATATATTGTTCATATTTTATTGTGTCACTGTGAAATAGATACAATTTCAAATATCTATTAGATAGTAGTTTTGTTGTATTAATGAGGAAAAGAAGCCTATCCTGAAACAAAAATAATTAGTAATTTACAAAACAATGTATTTCACTTCTCCTAGGTATAGAGGATAGTTATTAGTAATATGGCTAACTGACTATGAAGAATGTTGATACCTAAATAACTTCTCCTCTTCCACATTTGTTAATATTTGAAGGAAAGTTGGAACTATTGCTTTTTATAAACATTTTGAGTTGCAGAGTAGGGGAGTTTATATAAAACTCAAAGGATTACCAAATCTACAACTCATTCTGTTGAATTAATACTTTCTGAAACTTAGTTACATGGCTCTTTTCATTTCATTCAAGATTGGAACATTTTAGTGCCTATAGAAAGACTGGTCTTGGGGCTGGGAAGGTGGCTCAGTGGTAGAGCGCTTGCCTTGCATGCCTGAGGCCCTGGGTTCAATTCCTCAGCACCACATAAGCAAAAAGAAAAAAGCCGGAAGTGGCGCTGTGGCTCAAGTGGTAGAGCGCTAGCCTTGAGCTGAAGAGCTGAGGGACAGCGCCCAGGCCCAGAGTTCAGGCCCCACGACCGGACCCAAAAAAAAAAAAAGAAAGACTGGTCTTTCCAACTCTATTTTCATATTATCATTTTGAGGCCTTTGTCAGTTGTGTAACTTCAAAATTTATATGGTGGAATGAGAATTATAATAAAGTTAAATGTCCTGTGAGGATAAACCTTTTTCCTAAATGATATGTCTATGAAAAAACAAAGAATAAGCCGGGTGCTGGTGGCTCATGCCAGTAATCCTAGCTACTCAGGAGGCTGAGATCTGAGGATCGCGGTTCAAAGCCAGCCCAGGCAGGAGAGACCGTGAGACTCCTATCTCCAGTAAACCACCAGAAAACTGGAAGTGGCACTGTAGCTCAAGTGGTAGAGCGCTCGCCTTGAGCTGAAGAGCTGAGGGACAGCGCCCAGGCCCAGAGTTCAAGCCCCACGACCAACCAAAAAAAAAACAAAACAAAACAAAGAACATTCTCCTTTTTTTGAGTATACATTTTGGCAACTTGAATTATTGTAATAATTGCTATTTTTCTCTACCTCTTTGTAAATATGAACTGATGTTTTTTTTTTTTGGCCAAGGTCATCATTTTCCCTCATTTCTTTTGGAGGGTGACTACCAAAGGCACAAGGAATTTTGTGTCCTGGTTGGAAGGGGAAAAGGTGAGGAATACTCAAAAATTGAGAAGAAAGTGATTTTGCAATAGTCTGTTGAAGGGACCATAAAGAAGTGCGTTATTGAGCTGGGCACTGATGGCTCATGCCTATAATCCTAGCAACTGAGGAGGCTGAGATTTGGAGGATTGCAGTTAGAAGCAAGTCTGGTTAAAATAGTTTCCTATATTCCACCTCCGAAATAACCAGCAAAAAGCCAGCCTGGAAGCTTGGCTCAAATAGTAGATCATCCACTGAGCAAGCAAACTGAGCAAGCAAGGCAAGGAAGCATGATGCCCTGAGTTCTTGCTGTAGTACCAGCCAAGAGGGGGAAAAAAGTAAAGTATCATCTCTGGTGGAAGTTCTTCCTTTCCTGGTGGCACCTAATAAATTCCTACCGGCAGTTCAGTTTTGCCTCAGTACTTTTTTTGTGTGTGTGCCAGTCCTGGGGTATTAGTGCTGTCCCTGAGGTTTGTTTGTTTGTTTGTTTTTGCTCAAGGCTAGCTCTCTACCACTTGAACCACAGTTCCACTTATGGCTTTTTGGTGATTAATTGGAAATAAGAGTCTCACAAACTTTCCTGCCCAGGCTGCCTTTGAATCCTGATCCTCAGATCTCAGTCTCCTGAGTTGCAAGGATTACAGATGTGAACTGCCGGTGCCTGGCAAAAATACAGAAGTTTTGGTTTTGGTTGTGGGGCTTAAACTAAGGGCCTGGGCGCTATCGTATTCTACCAGTTTGAGCCCCAGCACCACTTCTAGTTGTCTGGTAGTTAACTGGAGATAAGAATCTCATAGACATCCTTACCTGGGCTGGCTTTGAATCTCTATCATTATATTATACAGAAAATACTTTTAAACAATAAGTAATAAGTAGAAATAATAAGTTTTCCTGGTGAAGTGGGCTGTGCCAGCGGGCCCAACCTCACAGGCAGGGTTGGGGAGATAGGCCTTCTTCTAAATACTACTTTCTCCTTACCACTTTAGTTAAAAAAATTATTTATATTTGTATTATCTTTAAGTGATTGCATAAAGGGATTGCCATTCAACAAAGCTGTTTATGAGTACAATGTGTCTTGTTTTATTTTATTTTTTGTTTGTCATGGGGCTTGAACTCTGGGCCTGGGCGCTGTCTCTGAGCTCTTCAGCTCAAAGAGAGCCCTCCTCCACTTGAGCCACAGAGCCTATGAGTGCAATGCATCTTGATGCATCTTGATCGATGCATCGCTCTCTCGTTCATCATCCTCTCTCTCTCTTTACCACTTAAAAAAGTGGTAATATATACATTAACACCAAAATGACCATTTCAACCATTTCAAGTGCACAGTTCAGCAGCACTAAGGACATTGTCATTATTGTGTCACTCTCCTCCATCTCTCTCTGAAATTCTACCCATTCAATACTAACTCCCATCCTCTCTTCCTACACCTACTGCTGAGCTCTGTTGTATCTTTGGCCTCTTCCAGTTTCACTGTTCTGAGTACCACATATAAGTGGAATTATATAATATTTGTTCCTTGGTATGTGGTTTAACTCATTTAGCATAGTATATCTTAAAGGTTTATTCATTGTGGCTTGTGGCAGAGTTGCATGTTGTTTAAAGTCAGACTGATATTCTGTTGTGTGACTGTACCACATTTTGTTTATCCATTCATCTGTTGATAACCATTGGGTTGTTTATACTTTGAGCTATTGAATAATGTTGTGATGAATATCACTGTACTGGGTACTGAAAATTTATGTTTATCATCATCAGTACATCTTCAGCACTAAAACTATGTTGTTTTTATTTCTATCTGGTACTTAGCAAGACCTGACACATTATAGACTCTCAAAAACTGTCATATGAACAAAGGGCTCATAATTTATTTTTATTTAACAAATACTTGTAAACGACTACACAGTCTCATTATTTTAAAATGTAACTCATTTAATTTTAGTGCATACCTAGTTTATAAATGGGAAAACTAGGACCAGATTTTGTTAGTGGTCAAGATGGGAGTTGAATTCAGGAAATTAAAATCTAGATTGTATGTTTGTGTGTGTGTGTGCGCACACGTGCACGCATGTGTGCACCAGTCCTGGGGCTTGAACTCAGTGTCTGGACACAGATCTTTTTTTTTTTTTTTGGTCAGTCGTGGGGCTTGAACTCTGGGCTTGGGCGCTGTCCCTCAGCTCTTCAGCTCAAGGTGAGTGCTCTACCACTTGAGCCACAGCGCCTCTTCTGGTTTTCTGGTGGTTTATTGGAGATAAGAGTCTCAAGGCCTTTCCTACCTGAGCTGGCTTGAACTGCAGTCCTCAGATCTCAGCCTCCTGTGTAGCTAGGATTACAGGCGTGAGCCACTGGTGCCCGGCTTTTTTTTTTTTTTTTTTCATAAAGCTTGTTGTACTTTATCACTTGAGACACAGTGACATAGTTCCACTTTCAGGTTTTTGGTGGTTAATTGGAGATAAGCGTCTCATGGACATTCATGCTTAGGTTGACTTCTAATTATGATCATCAGATCTCAGCCTCCTCAGTAGATAGGATTTCAGGTATGAGCCACTGGTAACCAGCTCAAACTCGAGATCTTGACTCTTGGCCACCTGCTCCCCATCTCTTTAGTCCATCTGTCTAGGCTTGCATACATATGTGGGTGAGTGAAAACTAGAGGCATTGCTGGGGGAGTCTAGCAGAGGAATGCTTCTCACAATGTGCTTTCATCTTAATATATTGAGGCTGCATTTTGGGGGTCAACAAGTTTGGCTAAAATCTATAATAAAATCTATAGAGGAAGAAGAAGAAGAAGAAGAAGAAGAAGAAGGAGGAGGAGAAGGAGATGAAGAAGAAGTAGAAGAAGAAGAAGAAGAAGCAAAAAACTCAGCTAACTAAACAATCTAAACATACTTACTTTTATGTTTGGAAACTATGAGAAATGATCCATGGTACAGTCAGGAGATTAAATGCTATCAGAAACATAGCTGACATTTTTCAGTAATATGTTGGGATTATGGTTAGAAAAAAAATGTGGCTTAGTGGTAGAGTGCTTGCCTAGCATCCATGAAGCCCTGGGTTCAATTCCTCAGTACCACATAACATAAAAAGCCAGAAGTGGCGCTGTGTCTCAAGTGGTAGAGTGCTAGACTTGAGCAAAAGATGCCAAGGGCCTGAGTTCAAGCCAGGACTGGCCAAAAAAATTAAAAAAGAGAGAAAAAAAGTGAAGATAAAACAATAAGCTTTGTAGGAAGGGTGACATAGTATGAGATACTTGTGCCTTTACTAGCTGACAGTGCGGCTCCTACCTAACTTTTCTCCTTTACCCTAAGTCAAGACTGTTCCACAGACAGCTGTTGTAATTCTGTGATCACAGGCTCTGTCTACTCAAAGGCACTGGTGTTCAGATTCACCGCATACACATTACTTTTCTCCCTTCATCCGATCCCTAGGAGGGGCTGGCCTGGAGGTAACAGGGCCAGGAAGAGTTGCTTAGGTCCAATTTCCTAAATGGAATGAATCATGTTTGTTGTGACCTCATGTTTCTCACCAGCCCTTTGTCTCTGGTGCCATTGTAGTGACTCACTTTTTTTTTTTTTTTGGTTCAAGTCCTGGGGCTTGAACTCAGAGCGTAGGCACTGTCCTTGAGGTTTTGTGCTCAAGACTAGAGTACATCGCCACTTCCAGCTGTTTTGCTGGTTAATTGGAAATAAGAGTCTCACGACTTTCCTTCCTGGTCTAGTTTTGAACCACAATCCTCAGATCTCAGCCTCCTGAGTGGTAAGATTACAGGCATGAGCCAGAAGTGCCCAGCGCTACTCAACTTTAACCATCCTCTGACAATATCCATCTTACTCCTCCTTCCTAGAGAACCTTCTATTTTAATTTTGCATATTCTGGTGTCTAGTCCAGTACATGAACACAGTTGCTTCAATATAAGTCTGACGGATGAATGGTGATTCTTTTTAGGTTCCTCGAGACAAGAGGCTGCTGTCTGTAAGCAAAGCAAGCGAGAGCCAAGAAGATCAGGATAAAAGGTATGATTTATGTAAAGGAATATATCTGGTTCCTAAAAATAACTTTCGCTTATTTGTTTTGAGGTAAGATGGGTATCAAAAATTTTGCCTACTGTCATTTGGAATCTGGATCAAAACTTCACTCATTAGGGAGATCAGATTGCAGTGGGTTTCTTGCTGTTGTTGTAGGTATTGTGTGTTTGTTTTGTTTTGTTTTTGTGCACTGAGGAGATCATCAGTGGAATCTTCTGAAAAGTTGTTGCCAAGGAGGTAAAATTCCAAGAGTTAGAGATGATGTATGCTGATGAGTGCCCCTTGCAGGATGCCATTTTCTGGTCAATACCAGAACTCTCACTGCAATCCAGCCCTTGAGGGAGTGAGACACTTAAAGGATCTCTCTTGGTGACATATGAGAAGTGGAAGATGAAGCTCTTTCTCAGCCCAACAGAGACAATTGGTGGAGAAATGTGGGCAACAGGGAGCACTGTCCAGAAAGGTGTGAAGAGACAACAATGTCATGTCTTTTTCCTGCCCTGCTGAGTTAAGAACCATGTGACAAGTAAGACACAACTAGATAAATGGAAATTAAAAGGAAAAAAAAGTCCCCAAGTTTCTTTCTGATGAAACTAATTGGAGAATATGACTTGGAAACTTCTCAGCTGGAACTCTACCCATCAAGGCTCAGGCAAGACTTCATGCCATTGGGGGCATGGCGAGAATGACTGGAGCATCCTCTCTCTTGGGTTAGGGTGATTTGGGGACCAGGAAGGACTGGACTGTTCTGCTCAGCTCCTTTTCCCAGGCCAGCTGTTGGATCTTTTCCCTGAGTGGGATGCAGAGACATAGTGCTAGTTCTGCTAGCACATATATCCCAGTCTTACATGGCCTTGATAGGCACTGCTTATGACATTTGACTGTTCTGTGACTAGCAGAAGGGGCCACTCCACTAACTTACTGCCATGGGCCATGCAGCCCTAAGTCACACCTCCTGCAGGAGATTATGGCTATATGAGCCTGATTACTGTGTTTCTACTAGGAATTTCTGCAGCCCTGTGCTACGTGGGATACTGGGAGCTTTGTGGCAAGAGTGATGATAGGGAGCAGGAAACTGATGCTCCTCAGGTCTTAGAATGCTTCCTCTGTGCTGCCACTTTTATTGAGCAGATGCTGTCTGCTAAGCCTACACCAGTAAGCACAGAGTGGTTGGACGAAGTGAGTCTAGGATGTGTATTATGTTGGCATTCTACAAAGTAGACAAGAAAAGCCTTTTTGGTGTGAGCTTGTCTCTTAGAACAACATTATAAAGTATTCGCCTCTCATTATGTGTGTGTGTGTGCATGTGCATGGTGTGCATGTATATGTGTGTGTGTCTGCCAGTACTGGGGCTTGAACTCGAGGCCTGGGGCCTGGCTGCTGTCCCTGAGCTTTTTTTTACTAAAGGCTGGTGCTCTATCACTTTGAGCCACAGCTCCACTTCTGCCTTTTTCGTGGTTAGCTGGAGATGAAAGTCTCATGGACTTTCCTGCTCAGGCTGGCTTCAAATCCTCCTCAAATCTCAGCCTCCTGAATAGCTGGGTTTGTAGGTGTGAGCCACCAGTACCCATCCATACCATTTGTTTGTTTGTTTTTGTCAGTGGTGGGGCTTGAACTCTGGGCCTGGGCGTTGCCCCTCAGCTCTTAGTTCAATGCTAGTGCTCTACCACTTGAGCCACAGCGCCACTTTCAACTTTTTCTGTTTATGTGGTACTGAGGAAACGAACCCAGGCCCTCAGGCATGCAAGGCAAGCGCTCTACCACTGAGCCACCTTCTCAGCCCCCCAACTACATCATTTAATGACTACACCATTTAATAGTTATTTTTGTGATTTTCATGAAATATCTTTAAGAAACAGGGCAGTAAGGTGTAGACTAACTCACTTTGTATACACTCAGCCAACTTCTCACTGTAATTTTGGGAGGATGTCACTTTGATCTGTAGTATAGTTGTGAATTAAGTTGCCATGTACTAACATAACATCATCATATGAAAGTTGGGAATTAGAAAAATTATAAAATCTCAATGATATGTCCAATTTTTTTTTCGGTCGTGGGGCTTGAACTCTGGGCCTGGGCGTACTCTTCAGCTCAAGGCAAGTGCTCTACTGCTTGAGCCACAGTACCACTTCCGGTTTTCTAGTGGTTTATTGGAGATAAGAGTCTCACAGACTTTCCTGCCTGGGCTGGCTTTGAACCGCAATCCTCAGATTTCAGTCTCCTGAGTAGCTAGGATTATAGGCATTAGCTACTGGCTCTTGGCTAATGTTCAATTTTTTAAAAGTATATTTAATGCACCATTCTTTATATGGTATTTTTTTCCTTATAATATTTAGCTCACTTTTTTTTTTTTTTTTTGAGTCCGGTCGTGGGGCCTGAACTCTGGGCCTGGGCGCTGTCCCTCAGCTCTTCAGCTCAAGGCTAGCGCTCTACCACTTGAGCCACAGCGCCACTTCCGGCTTTTTTCTTTTTGCTTATGTGGTGCTGAGGAATCGAACCCAGGGCCTCAGGCATGCAAGGCAAGCGCTCTACCACTGAGCCACCTTCCCAGCCCCTATTTAGCTCACTTTTAAGTTCTATTCCAATTGAATCAATATCTCACAAACATTTTTACTTTCATAGCATCGATTCTAAAACTAGTACTATTACAGACACATTATAATGTGGGGCCCAAATCATTTCTTGGTGATAGGATAATAATGATTTACTGAGACTTACATATGACTATCATTTGCTTTCTGACTCATTAATATGCACACCCAAAACATTTTGATTTGTGTTCTTTGTTTAAAATTCATGTTTTTGTGAGCTGGAGAATTAAGCAAATTTGAACTGACATGGATTGTGGAGCTCTTTGAATATTTTGGTAAAGCCAGTTAATACTATGCCTGTGGAAGGATCAGAGATGAATCTATCACAGGACATAATACACAAATACTAGTGATGTTTCTTTCCTCCACTGAAGGGTCTGGGGTGAAATGAGTTAGAAAATCCTAGATTACAATTACACAGATGAAGGAAAGCCCAGGCCTTTAGCTCATGTGTTTGGATGCATACAGAATTGTTTAAATATGGCAACTTTTTTTTTCTGTTTGCTTTTTTATGGACTTTTTTAAGGAACATCTATAAACATCATGTGGAATTTTCTAAACAGTGGGCTTTAGGAAATTTTGATGTAAACAGGTGGCTGGGTTTTGATATCATTTAGGTAACTGGGTTCAAATTAAATATGATTTGTTCCTCTGTAATCCTAGATGCTCAGGAAACTTAGATCTAGAGGATCATGGTTCTAAGTTAGCCAAGGTAGAAAAGTCTGAGACTTCCCTCTCTAATTAACCAGCAAAAAGCAGGGCTCAAGTGGTAGAGCACCAGCCAGGAACAAGCAAGCTGATTAAGTGCAGGATTTTACATTGAAGCCCTGCTATCATTAGCAAAAGAATGACAGAAACAAAAACATGATGTTTGAATCTTGTGTCTCCTACTGATCTGACCATGAAAATAGGTTATTGCTTAAAGTCAAATGTCTAAAGAGTGGTGGTTTTATCCCCTAGAGGATTATTTTCTAGGATTGTATCTATGGGTCAGGGAGAGACTCAGAGCATTCAGATCCTTTTCTGTTGACTTTGTTCTTGTGGAGCCATTTTATCCCCAAGCTTCACTTTGAAGTTTTACTTTAAAACTGTTTGATAGGTAAGCTTTGGACTTTTTCTTTCCTTTTTTTTTTTTTTTTTTTTAAAGCAAATAGGAGCGGTGAGGTCTCAATTCTTAGAACAACCAATTTCATTCAAATATTTCTCCCAATGAGCGATACCCGTCAGCTCCAGAAAGCACATGATAGATTGAAAAAGATAAAAACAAACACAGAAAAGTCCTAATTATCCAAGACAGGGGCCCATGCAAACGTATTTTCTTTCAATACTATTCAGAATAATAGTAAATAACTGCCTCCTGCCCAATTTACTGACTAGAGGAACTCCTGGTAAAATTAGTTTTCTATCAATAGTAATGTCTCATTAACAAATTCCAGTTTGCTTCTGCTTTCTCCCAGAATGCTTTAGTATAAATGAAAGTATTTTATTCTTGCCTTTTCTTAACTTTCTAAACCCTTTCCCTTCTCTCTGTATCAGGCAGGAGGTCAGAGATCTTATTATATATAAGCCAGTGCAACATTTCCTTAAGCTCCAAAGAAATGCAAGGGGGCTCAAGATATCTAGAAGCTTCTATTCTTTCTTTCTTGCTTGCTTGCTTGCTTGCTTGCTTGCTTGCTTTGTTACTTTCTTTCTTTTCTTTTCTTGTCGGTTGGGGGGCTTGAACTCTGGGCCTGGGCACTGTCGCTGTGCTCTACAGTTCAAGACGAGCGCTCTACTGCTTGAGCCACAGCACCACTTCTGGTTTTCTAGTGGTTTATTGGAGATAAGTCTCACGGATTTTCCTGCCCAGGCTGGCTTTGAACCCCGATTCTCAGATTTCAGCCTCCTGAGTAGCTAGGATTACAGGTGTAAGCCACCAGTGCCTGGCTGATTATTTCTTGATTTAGTAATAAGTTGTTATCTTTTTCCCCCTTAAAGCCCACAGACTGGTGAAAATATCTTTCCCATCACTCCTTCAAATTACCCAGTTTATTATCCCTGTCTTTTCACCCTTAAGAATCTGAGCAACATCTGCATTATATTTGATTTTATGATTTAAAAATCGTTCATCTGAACCAGTCCTCCCTATTTTCTTCTTTTTTGCTTTTGTTCCTTGACTTGCTGGCAAATTTGTGTTGGTAAGGGCTGTTAGATTCTGGTTTGTCGTCTTTTTTTTTTTTTTTTTTTTGCCAGTTGTGGGGCTTGAACTCTGGGCCTGGGTACTGTCCCTCAGCTCTTCAGCTCAAAGCTAGTGCTCTACCACTTGGGCCACAGTGCCTATTTTCTGCTTATGTAGTGCTGAGGAATTGAACCCAGGGCCTCATGCATGGGAGGCAAGCACTCTACCACTGAGCCACCTTCCCAGCCCCCTCTTCATATTTTTTTTTGATGTGAAGTTATTCTTCCAGCTCCTGAGAACTGAAAGTGGTTGCAGTAGTTTGATTAGACATGGAGTCAGTTTTTCTTGGGTGGGTGGCTGGGGTCAGAAGTGCTTAATATTTTAATAGGGCTTTTGAACACTTCACATCATATTTCTGGTAATGCAATACGTTCGGTTTTATTGTAAAATCTGCCATCAGCCTATCCCTCATGGCCGTAGCCCTTGCAGATTGCTCTGTGCACGGATTCTTTTGTTGGAAATTTGCCAAGTGGCAATTTTTTTAATTCTATTATGTTGCTGGGGTGGGTTTGAACACACAGAAACTGCCTTGGCACTACCGAAACCCAGAGTAACTTGAGCGGAGGAGAAAACCGGGTGCAGGTCCTAAAGACTGTCCCAGTGAACCTTTGCCTAAGTCAAGACCACGTGGAGAATTCCAAGCGGGAGCAGTACAGCGTGTCCATCTCTGAGAGCCCGGCGGTCATCCCTGTGTCTGGCATTACGGTGGTGAAGGCCGAAGACTTCACGCCTGTGTTCATGGCGCCCCCTGTGCACTACCCGAGGGGCGAGGGGGAGGAGCAGCGCGTGGTCATCTTCGAGCAGACTCAGTACGACCTGCCCCCCATAGCCACCCACAGCTCCTACCTCAAGGATGACCAGCGCAGCACCCCGGACAGCACCTACAGCGAGAGCTTCAAAGACGGAAACGCAGAGGTGAGTCCCCCTCATTCCTGACTCCAGAACACCCGGCCAGTGTGCTCCCTCCGGGTGCTAGTTAAGTAAATGAGTACATGAACCTGATTGTGAGTATGTCTCCTTAGTTATTGTAGTTTAGTTTTTGGTCGGTCATGGGGCCTGAACTCTGGGCCTGGGCGCTGTCCCTCAGCTCTTCAGCTCAAGGCTAGTGCCCTACCACTTGAGCCACAGCGCCACTGCTGGCCTTTTCTGTTTATGTGGTGCTGAGGAATCGAACCCAGAGCCTCATGCATGCAAGGCAAACACTTTACCACTGAGCCACTTTCCCAGCCCCTCCTTATTTTTTTAAAACATGTTTGTTAGTAATCTCATGTTCTTTCCAAATGTTGGTTTGTTTGGGGATGTTTCTGTCTTTCTTGTCACTTAGATGATTACCTTGTGTGTTAGCTTTAGTTTTAACCTTCTAATTATTTATGAAGAAGTAGGAAGTGTTTTGTTTTGTTTTAAGGAATTCACTTTGACCTCATCTAGTTTATAGCCTTCCAAATGGTTGCTGGCTGGATCTTTCCTGTCCAGTGTGTGTGTGTGTGTGTGAGTGTGTGTGTATGTGTGTCTCTCTTGGTCATTAAATTCATGATATTGTACATGATAGGCAGGTTCTCTACAACTCGATCCATACTCAGCCGATGGCTTATCTTTTTGATAACACTGGCATCCTTTAAAACTTTGTCAGATTGAATGAATACTCAAGAAGCTGTGCTATGTTATCAGCAATCCAGTATAAATGCTATGTTGCCAATAATCCAGGGTATGTCTACTTAGCATCATAAAAATAGAAAGGACATAATCTTCTTAGGTATTCACAGCATTTACAGAAACAATTGTCTTATTTGTTTCAAATTTTTAAGCTCTAAGTGCTAGTTTGAGAATATTGGTAATTCCATACAATTGTATAATCCACATCATAGTCACACTGTAGGAAGCTCTCCCCCTAAAAGCTCCTCTGAATCTCCTTGAACTTGAAGGCTGCTCCTCACACCTGAGTCTTGGCAGACATTGACTGCTTTCAGTCACCGTACTGTTAGTTTTTCTAAAATTTCATATAGGTTGAATGACAACATCTATAGTCTTTGATGTTGACTTCATAGAGTGTATTTTGAGGATTAATTTGTGACAGTATAAATAAATTTATTTATAAATGCTTATAGTAATACTTTGTAGGTTTTTTAGTCTTTCTTCTTTGTGCCAGTCCTGGGGCTTGAACTCAGGGCTTTGTACTCTGGCTTGGCTTTTCCACTAAAGGCTCAGTTCTACCACTTGATGGCTCCATCACTTCTGGGATTTTGGTGATTAAGTGGAAATAAGAGTCTTATGTACTTTTGTGCCCAGGCTGGCTTTGAACTGCAATCCTCAGATTTCAGCCTCTTAAATGGTTTGGATTACAGGCATGAACTACCAGTGCCCAGCATAATAGTTTGTGTTTTTAAATTGCTGAGTAGAATTCCATGATAAATATATGTTACAAGTTTGTTTCACTCACTGATGGACATTTGGTTGCCTATAGTTTTGGGCTATTATGAATAATTCTGCTATGAATACTTATATATATATATATTTTTTTTTTCACATGAACATAGGCTTTCTTACCATGGAGCAGAATTTCTGGGCTTTGCAGTAGGTGTATGTTTGACTTTATGGGATTTCAAGGAGTTGGGGCCATTCCATTCCTATCAGTATTTTTGTGGTTGTGCATTGGTGTCTCATTCTGACTAGAATCTGCATCTTTCTGATGTCTAATGACATAGCACATCATTTCATATATTTGTTTGTTCTTCCCTGTAACTTGTGAAGTGTTTGTTCAAATCTTTTCCCTGATTTTAATATTGGATTATTTACTCTCCCCAGTGGTGGGGCTTGAATCTGGGGCCCGGGCACTGTCTCTGAGCTCTTTTTGCTCAAGGCTAATCACTCTACCACTTTGAGCCATAGTACCACTTCCAATTTTTTGAGTAGTTAATTGAAGATAAGAGTCTCATGGGGACTTTTCTGCTGGGCTGGCTCAAACCTCGATCCTCAGATCTCATCCTCCTGAGTAGCTAGTATTACTGGCATGAGCCACCAGCACCCAGCTATTTACACTTCTTTTAGTAAGTTGTAAGAGTTTCTTAGGGAATGTGAAAGTAATCATTTATCATGTATTTTGTATTGCATTCATCCTACCTATCTCAGACTTACTCCTTTAAATGCTTTTCCCATTGTGCTCCCCTTCTACTCCAAAAATTCCTAACTCCTTACTAGAAGTCAGTTCTGTTGAACTGGACTTTTTGCAACAGTGGAAAACCTTTGATGCTAACCAATATGGTAGTCACTAATTGGTAGTCACTCGGCAACTTATTTTAAATGTGGTCAGTTTGCTGAGTAACTGAATATTAACTTTTATCTAATTCGAATCGATTTATACTTTAATAGCACATGACTACTGTATTTGGGCAATTAAGACCTAGACTTTCAGCTTTTCTTTTTATAATTAGGCCAAGTTTGTGTCTTGGATTTCACGATAGTATCTGTCATTTCTCCTGGCTCCTACTTGTCTTTTTGTGCACATATTGAAACTTGAACTCAGGGCCTCATGCTCTTAGCTTTTTCCCTCAAGGCTGGAACATAAGCCATAGATCAAGGCCATGGCTCTTCCACTTCTGGATATTTGTTGGTTAATTGGAGATAAGATTTTCTCAGATTTTTCTGTCCAGGCTGGCTTTGAACCTGGATTGTCAGCCTCCTGAGTAGCTAGGAATGTAAGTGTGACCCTAGCACTGGTCAGTCTTTGTTGTCTTTTACCTAGATTGCTTTCTTTTAGATCCTCCAAACATTCCAAGTTCTTAACTTTGGGATCAAAGTAGCCTTATCTCTATTCTATTTTGTTCATCTTCATTTCCTGGCAATGCCCATTCTTTGCTTTTTCAATGTAGACCTTCATATGTTATTGTTTGCTACAGTATAGTTTATTTTGTTGCTTTTATATGAATTTATTCCATGCCCTCAACCAATTTTTAAATCTCTGAGCCAATGTCTTATAAACCTCTATATTTCTTCTGGTATTAAACCTTAGAAGATGTCCATTGAATGCTTTTCTCATTAACTGAAAAAGAAACACAAACCTGTACCTTTGAGTGTTTTTGGTATGATTATTCAACCGAATATTTGTATAATGTTCATAGGATTTATTTGGGTAAACTTTGAAGGAGACCATCTTGTATCTAAGGAGTAAGACTGGATAAAATGAACAATCATAAATATATTCATAGTCACTAGGATCTAAGGACATGCTGATTTCTGGATGTGGTTAGAGACTGTGAAAAAAAAAATAGCTGTGCGAAAAGCCTTCCTTTGAGATGCTAGACAAAGAATGGAGGTTTGTGACTTGGAAATGAGAGGCAAGAAAGTGTTTTTATCCAAGCAGAAAGCCCACGTATATGGTCAACCAAGTTATTTTTCACCAATTTTTATTAGGTGAATTTTTCAGAGGGGGCGGTCTTGCTATTCCTGGGGCCTGAATTTAGGGCACTGCCCTTGAGCTTTGTTCTACCACTATATACCGCTATGACTCTACTTTTGGCTTTTTTGATGGTTAATTGAAGATAATAAGTCTCCTGGACTTTCCTGCCTGGGCTAGCTTTGAACTGCAAACCTAAGATCTAACCTTCTGAGTAGCTAGGATTACAAGCTATAAGCCCCTGGCCCCTGGTTTATTATGCTAATTTTAAAGTCAAGAATCAAGGTATTGGAACATGTACTTTTTTCTTTTTGGTGCCAGTCCTTGGGCTTGAATTCAGGGCCTGGGTGCTGTCCTTGAGCTTTTTCATTCAAGGCTAGTTTTCTACCACTTGAGCCACAGTTCAACTTCCAGCTTTTTGTTGGTTAATTAATAAGAGTCTCATGGACTTTGCTGCCTGGGCTAGCTTCACACCACAGTCCTCAGATCTCAGCCTCCCTAATAACTAGGATTACAGGGTAAAGCACTGGCTCTCGACTGGGAGTGCTTTTTAAAATGTTCTAAATGTAGCAATAGGCATCCAATTTACTATGTAAGTAATTGAACCTCTCAGGGCTCAAGGATTGTCTTGTGTATTACTAAGAGTTTCTCCAAAAACTTACTCATAAAATGTTATGCTAATAGGATGGAGAATATGATTAACACATTACTATTTACTAGAATTTAATATACCTATCTGGTCCTCACTGTGTTTACCACTCTTTTTATTAACCTTTTTATTTTCTAATCACTATGAGTAGACATGTAGCAGAGAAAAATGACCACAATTGCTTCATGCTGCACAAATGTCAGGTAAAGGAGCTAAAACTTAACCCTAAATGATCTTGCTTAGAAACAGTGCTTCTGTCTGCCCTACTGAGCTGCTTTTTGCTATGTCGTGTGAGGTAACATTTACAGTAAGTGTTGAAGACAAGCAAAAATAGGAGGAAAAAATGTTTGCTGTGTTTGAAGACATAGTTTCCAGTGTCTGCAAACCTTTTGGCCTGCTTGCAGACATACGAGGAGCAGACAGAGTCCACACATGCTGTCTGTGGCGTGCACTTCTCAAGGTGGAGGTGATGGGTGATTTCTGTGGAGGAATGGGAACTTACATTGATTACCAACAGAGTGCCAAAAATGGACACATTTTCCCTTCTAAGGAGCCCGTGGGACTCTCATTTATTGTTTTGGCATACTGACCTACCTATTTATTTTAATTTTATAACTTAACTTTTGCAGAAGTTTCGGAGTGCTTCTGTGGGGGCTGAGGAGTACATGTATGAGCAGACGTCAAGGTAGGTTACCAGGATATGCATGCAAGTGATGATCACTGTGGCCTCAATCTTCTTTTTTTTTTTCCTTTATATTCTTGCATAGAACAATCTGATTTCCTTTGCCTTCAATGCTTGGCTCTGGCAAATGAACTTCTAGATTGTTATTTATACTCTTGACTAAATCCTTCTAGGATGTGGGACTGCATAGGTATGTAGGCATTACATAGTCAGAGTGGCAAGGAAACAGTTGCCAGGCCAGTGAAGAGAGCAGAGATCCAGTTACTTGATCTAATGTATGGAGAACTTCCTTTAGACACTTCTGAGCTGTAAAATGAGGTGGGTGGCTGAATGCTAGGTACTTAGTCTGCATCATGGAGCTCAGAGGACACAAGTCCCGGAAATTATATTTTAATCATTTATGTTTTATAAATGCCAGCTTCTGGGAGGTGCATTCCTAGCTCTCTTCATACTTTATTTTATTTTAAAGTAATAAAGCAAGGAGTTTAATAGAAGGAGAGAAAGAAACATATTTAGCTCCTCATGTAAGAAATTGGAGTTAAAGACTTCACATTTTGTTTATTCATTTATTATACTTATAAAAATTGATTTGTTGTTCGTGTGAAATTCTGATTTGAGTGAGCATCCTGTTATTTGCTAACCTAGCAACCCAGAGAGTTACTTCCTTTAGAGAATGTCAGGTCTTAACAATGTCAGCTGGGGAGTAATTAAACCTGACATTCCTGGGCCTGTGACATATTCATCTGTTCTAGAATTTGTTTTTCTTCATGCATTGTTGATACTTATTCTAAAGGTAATGTTCAGAGGGGTTGAAGTTATAAAAGTTCTGTAGATATAGTTATGTAGTTATATATTAATTATGTATGTTATATAAGGTATATTTCTTTTTGAGCAATGTCACCCCTTCTATCACTCTCAGTTTGCCCCTCCTGTCCCTACCTACAAGCTGTATAATTCATTTTCAACATACTGTCCAGTGAGTACCACTGCTGCATTTGTTCACCCTTTATCCCACCATTTTTGTGCCCCCTCCCCTGACCCTCCCAAAGACAGATAAATGAACAAATCAAAAGGAAAAGAAAACAAAAACAGCAACAAAGGAAAGAACCTCTTCCATTTCCTGGAGTTTTATATAATTTTTATATAATTTTACATAATTATAATTATATGCACATCAATATTGTGCCTTTGTTTTCCTCTTCTAAGAATATCCTCCTTTGTTTTCTTGTGTGTGAATACCTAGAGACCTGTATAATTTATCATGTCCATATGTATGTCTATATATATGTGTATATATATATATATATCACATTCTAGATATATATGTGTGTGTGTGTATATATATATATATATATATATATATATATATATATATATATACATATATATCACATTCTAGCTACCACAAATGAGGGAAACCGTGCAACCTATGTTTCTCTGGGTCTGGCTTGCTTCACTTAATATAATATTTTTCATGTCTTTCCATTTCCTTCCAAATAGTACCATTTCATTCTTTGTGAGTAGAATTCCATTGTGTATATTGACCACATTTTCCTGATCTATTCGTTCACTGAGGGACATCTGGGCTGATTTCTCAGCTACCAATACTTCACATTTTAAAAGCAATCTTTGACTTCGGCAAGGTCAAAGATGTAGTCTTGTATATGACACTTGGTTTATGTGATGTCCAAAATAGCCTAGCTAGGTCTAAAATTTAATATTTTAATGGTGCTATATTAAAATGACTTGTTTTGGTTTTTATTTTTTGAAGGGGGCAAAATGACACTAAAAGTGGTCCTATCATGAGTGATTTATTTCAACCTCGTTGGAAGACATATACTGTAGCATTTGCTTATGCCTCAGAGTTTTAGAGGGAAGTTACTTGATGTCAAAATGCTTTTTTCTTATGTGGTTAAAATTAATTAGAATATCATAGGAGTAGCTAACTGAAAGCAAGAGTCCCTTCCAGTACTGTTAATAGACCATTATAAGAGACAAAGTTGGAGAACCATGTTTGTACCCAGGAAATGAAGGGGATAAAACACAAGAGTCAATGGTCAGGGTGTGATGATTCAGAAGACATAATATTCATTATTGAATTGTCATGCAGAACAACATCTTGCAGTGGTAACAAAAATAAGTATTTCTGAATGAATTCATTAAACACAACAGCAGCAACAACAATAAAGCATTGCAGCTCACACATTTGTTTTAAACAATTAACATAGCCTTGGAAATTGAGGAAATTTTTGTTCTGTAAATTATATATTAAAAACATTCAGGAAACTATTGCATGGTTAGTAGTTTTCATAGCTGTGATCCAATAACATTTATTTACAAAACAAATTTTATGTATAAAAACAGGCAGCAAGCAAGTTGTGTCATAGACCATCCTTTTCCAGTCCCAGAGCCAGACCTGTTATGAATTCTTTCCCAGCTTTGACAACAACAACAAGCCAGGTGCAATAGTGCACAACTATAATCTTAGCCACTTAGGAGCCTGTGGTTAAAATTCAAAGCCAGCCTAGATAACTTTAGCAGGACTATGTCTCAAAATAAAATATATGAAAGGCTAATGATGTAGCTCAGTGTTAGAGTACTTGCCTAGCATGTATAAGACTAGGATTAAATCCCAAGTACCATAAAACAAAACACATCACCTCCCCAACAACAACAACAAAACCTCAAATAGCTGGGCGCCAGTGGCTCATGCCTATAATCCTAGCTACTCAGGAGGTTGAGATCTGAGGAATTTTAATTCAAAGCCAGCCCGGACAGGGAAGTCTGTCAGACTCTTATCTCCAATTAACCACCCAAAACCCAGAAGTGGCACTGTTGCTTAAAGTGTCAAAGTGCTAGCCTTGAACAGAAATGCTCAGGGATAGTGATCAGATCGTGAGTTCAAGCCCCACAATTGACCAAAGCAGAAACCAAAACCAAAACACCAAACAACACCACAAATACACAACAAAATCCTTACCCAAATCCCACAAGAAATTTAAAAAAAAAAAACAACCCACCACTGGCTAGGGAACTAGGTTCTCAGTAGTGAATATCTGAGTTTAAAATGTTTACATTTTGAAATATTTTTAGGTGAGGTGGCTGTTTGTAGACTCTCAGTTGGATACAAGGAAGGTTAGGTATATGGATGAACTGAACAGAACCATTCCTGTTTGACTGCAAGAGCCAAATTAGATCAGTAATTCAGCTTCAGGCATTCCCTGCCAATGAAGATCTGCCCAAGGGTCCATGGCACACACTTGCATAATTTGCCAAGTGCATCATGGACTTTCTCCCTTTCCAGCCATCTGGTTTATGGGCCCCTATTAGAAATGTTACATACATTGTACTCCACAGTGACCTTTGTTCTCATTTCTTGCCATCTGCCATGTTTTGTCTCTAAAACAGAGTAAATATTGGTTAATATTCATACAAAATACTATTGGTGTAAAACTGGTCAGAAAGACAGAAATGACTAAAGGAGTGATTCTGACCATGGTTTGTTTCCTGTTCCCAGTGGCACATTTCAGTACACACTGGAAGCTACCAAATCTCTCCGTCAGAAGCAGGGAGAGGGCCCTATGACCTACCTCAACAAGGGACAGTTCTACGCCATAACGCTCAGTGAGACCGGGGACAACAAATGCTTCCGACACCCCATCAGCAAAGTCAGGGTATGTGCTAATTTCTCAAGTAGAGTATAGAGGGATGCATAGCATGATGAATGAATGAATCAGTAGTATGACTAGATAAAGAGGATGGCTTTTCATAGCCTTGTGGAGTGATGGGAAAAAAATTTCCAAAATAAATAATTCTAGTACAATGTCAGAGTTGGAACAGGAGAACCTATTGGATTTTAGTTTATTATTTTATTTATTGCTTTTATTTTTTTGTTGGTTGTAGGGCTTGAACTCACTGTCTCTGAGAGGTTTATTTGCTCAAGGCTAGCACTCTACCACTGAGCCACAGTGCCACTTTCGATTTTCTGGTGATTAATTGGAGATAAGAATCTCATGGACTTTCTTGCTCAGGCTGGCTTTGAACCACTATCGTCAGCCTCCTGAGTAGCTAGGATTACAGGAGTAAGTCACAGGTACCTGGCTAATTTATCATGTTAATCAGTAACCAGTAACCCTAGGGAAGGAGCTGGTTGAACATGTTTTCTGACAGTATATAAGGAATTTTCCTACTCCATTCATTGCTTAGATGTCCATAGTGTTGTTCTTTTCAAAGGATTTTAATTTTTCAACGAAGTGCTATAAATCTGGACTTGTTTGTGGGTGAGAAGGAGATGTTGCTCAGAAACAGTTCATACTGAGGCTCTGAGCCCTTTGACTCTTCAAAAGGCCTTTGCAGCCTTGGGATTACTTAGGTTCAGGTGGAGAGGCACCATTCCCTGTAGGGGCAATTTCCAGATTGATGACTGTTAGTCCTATTTGTAAGGAATGAGACTGGAGTCCTAGTTCACTGCTCTGGATACCTGCCAGTTTCTGACATGCTTACTGCTGCCAGGAAGGAGGGGACTGGTAAGCCCTCTATACTGAAGAGGAAAATTAGAGGAGAGCTCTGAGAAGGGTTGAAGGATTTTCTTGGTCTGTTGTGAAATGCTTCATGCTGCTGTATCCATGGTGCCCAGCCTTCCTTATTTTATCCATAGCTGTTTCCTATTAGACTCTTCAGAACAACAGGAACTGGGAACCATGGTATGCCATGAGTATGAACACTGTGTATCTCCTCCTACTCCCCCATCAAATATGAGGTCAAGGTCACCTACTAAACTGAGACCACCGGAGGCCAAAGGTGCTTACTCTGCACAGTGCCATCAGGATAATTAGTATGTTCTGATTTTGTGGTCAAGACCAAGGTGGAAGATGTACTATGTCAAGAAGAAGTTGAAAAATAACTCATCGCATCAGTATCTTCCATGTGCCAGGCTCAATGACAGACACTGTATATCTAAGTAGCCCAGTGAAAGGTACCACAACCTTATGAGACAGGCACTGTGTTTGTATGATAGTACAGGTAAGGAAACGCGGTTTTTCACAAGTTAGACCTGGCCAAGGATTCCATAGCTAGACTGTGAGGGAACCAGGATATTATGTCTCAGGCTGCCAGAGAGCTGAAACCAACCATCTTCACGTGAGAAGTGTGCTGTGGTTGGGCATGTCCACCTCTGGATGTGGGCACCTGAGAAGATACTGAGTACATTTGCCTTCAATCAAATCCTTGTCATTTTTAAGTAAGAGTTTAACCATAAAATCCTTCTTAACAACCACCATGACTGCCACCCATAAAAAAAAATCTATGAACTAGAAGAGGTTAGAGTACAAGGACTCCTCTAAAATCATAATTTGTTTCCATCCTGAAGATACTTTATTATGAAAAATTCTGTTTGCTTACATTTCCATTTTGACCCAAATTAAGAACTCTTCTAAGGACTTCAGCCTCACACGTGCACAGAGTTAGCTGGTGTCTCTCAGCACCAGAGTAGCTCGTACTCCTCAGCCCAAGGATCCTAAAGTGTGTTGAGATAAGAGAAATGAACCATGGCCATTTATTTTTCAGAACAATGTGAAGTCTGAATCAAGGCATGTAACCATTTCAAGATCGTTTTTTCCCTCTATAATTGAAGAAAGAAATTGCTGTACTAAGAATATGTTGTTATGCCAATCTTATCATTTATTAGATGAAAAAACCAAGAAAACTCTAAATTTTATTTTAATTTTAAGCTAGAAACAAAAATGATAGTCAGCTTATACATCTGAATGGAAAAGTGAGGAAGTGGGAGAGAGAGAAGAATAAGAAACTGCGAAGTTCAAGGTACCACCAGCATAGTGAATGACCTGCTATATGGCCACTTACTGGTTCCCAAGCTCATTTTTAAAGTATAGACACACACACACACACACACACACACACACTGGTTCCCAAGCTCATTTTTAAAGTATAGACACACACACACACACACTGGTTCCCAAGCTCATTTTTAAAGTATAGACACACACACACACACACACACACACACACACACACACCGGTTCCCAAGCTCATTTTTAAAGTATAGACATACACACACACACACACACACACACACACAGGTTCCCAAGCTCAATTTTAAAGTATAGCCACACACACACACACACACACAATCTTTGAGTAGAGATACCTCAAAGGAGTTTCAGTTCAACATGCCAATTTGTGAATTCAATACATCTTGAATACATCACTTCTTCCATCATTCCATCCATTACTATCTGTCTCAGCCCCACTCATCCTCTCACATTACCTGGTTCTATCTTTACACATATACAATGAATTTTCTGACTGATTCATTCATCTTTCCTCTCTCTGTTTCGCTCCTTGAACCTGAGCCCCACCGCTTTCTGATAAAACATGGCTTATCTTCCTGTTACTTATAAGTTAGTTGTTCAGAGGAGTTATACCATCGGAATCCTTTTCTGTATATACATGCTTTAGTCATCTTCTACTTCTTTGCCTTATATTTTTTGGTATCTGAAATATCTGAACCTTAAATCTGTGTTTATTGCTGGGTGCAGGTAGCTCACGCTGTAATCCTAGCTACTCAGGAGACTGAGATCTGAGGATCATGGTGCAAAGCCAGCCCTGGCAAGAAAGTCCATGAGACTCTTATCTCCAATTAACTACTAGAAAACCAGAAGTGGACTGTGCATCAAGTGGTAGAGCGCTAGCCTTGAGCTGAAGAGCTCAAGGACAGCACCCAGGCCCAGAGGTAAAACCCCACAACTGACCAAAACAATATATATATCTGTGTTTATCAATAGGAATTCATCCTTCTAGCATTCCCCTCATTTCCTTAGTATTTCTTTTATTCCTCCTTTATTCCAGCTCAAAACACCAGTCAGCATCTTTAAAAAAAGGTGTTTTGAAAGGAGCCAGAGCTGGGTGCCATGGCTAAAGTTTATACTTATAACTACTTGGGAGGTAGAGATGAGAAAATCATGGTTTAAAAGTTCATGAGATTCCATCTGAACCAATGGTTGGCTACCTTGGTATATGCCCATCATCCCCAGCAACACAGAGAAACACAAGTAGAAGGATCTCAACTCAGACCACCCTGGGGCAAAAGCAAGACCCTATGTCAAAACGAATCAAGGCAAGCTGGATACCATTAGCTCAAGCCTGAAATCTTGGCTACTCAGGAGGCCTCTTTTTTTTTTTTTTTAAGGTCATAGGACTTGAACTATGGGCCTGGGCACTGTCCCTGAGCTCTTCAGCTTAAGGTGAACCCTCTACCAATTGAGCCACAGCATCACTTCCGATTTTCTGGTGGTTAATTGGAGATAAGAGTCTCATGAACTTTACTGCCTGGGCTGGCTTTGCACCATGATCCTCAGATCTCAGCCTCCTGAGTAGCTAGGATTACAGGCATGAGCCACCAGCACCAAACCTAGGAGGCTTCTTTTTTGTTGTTGTTGTTGGTCGTGGGGATTGAACTCTAGGCCTGAGGGCCATCAGCTCTTCAGCTCAAGGCTAGCACTCTACCACTTGAGCTACAGTGCCACTTCTGGTTTTCTGGTGGTTTATTGGAGATAAGAGTCTCACAGAGTTCCCTGCCGGGGCTGGCTTTGAACTGCGATCCTCAGATCTCAGCCTCCTGAGTAGCTAGGATTATAGACGTAAGCCACTGGCGCCCGACTGAGGCTTCTTTTTTAAGTAAACCTCTTTGAAACATACAGCTGAACTTGTCTGGGTTCTTCTTAAGCAGGAAAAGGTATGATACAGAAGCATACCTGGGGTAAAATGGCACTGGAGACTGAGAGCACAGAGGTGCTAGAGGAAAATAATGTCTACCCCTCTCCTCTCTGCAGAGTGTGGTGATGGTGGTTTTCAGCGAAGACAAAAACCGAGATGAGCAGCTGAAATACTGGAAGTACTGGCACTCTCGGCAGCACACAGCGAAGCAGAGGGTCCTGGACATCGGTAAGTTCCTCCTGACCTCCCTTCCAGGCCTTTCATGAGTGACGTGTTGTTGTGCTGACAGAATGCCAAGGGAAGCCCAGCACAGGGACCACGGCAAAGGCCGATGAAGTTCTTGCTGTGGCAGTCGCTACTCTATACACTTCTGCTTTAGTACCATTTGTACTAATCAGACTGAGGAGTTAGGCTAAGCCAAGAGCAAAGCGTTTTCCTTTCCATCAAAGCCTACTGTGCCTCATATCATAATAACGATATTTTACATTTTTGCATTTACAGTCTCTAAAACATTGTTTATGCCAAACAGACAGCATCAACTTGGGATCATGTGATTCTAAGGCATCTGGCAAAGGCCATGTGACTGCATGACAAGGCCTAGTCTATAGTTTTCTGGCCACTGCTCTTTCTACTCTGATACTCTTGGTGCCCAGTAGGGACTGGGTGGCTAGGCCCATGATCCTGTGAAAGACCTTTCCTGCTAGTAAAGAAAGAATGTATCTGCCAAGTTTATTGCCTGGGGCTGTGTACTCATAAATGTGATATCTGTTCTCTGGAGACCGGAAGTCCCCTAGGTGCAGACAGGAGGGTATAGCCCATGCTAAGTAGGTCAACAGAAAGAAGTCAATGCCAAGATTGGAGAGGCTGAAGGGTTAGTTAGGCAATCACTCATACCTGCAGTGCTGAGGAATCAAAGGAAGGGCAGTGGGTGTTAGCAGAGCCACCTGGGACCACAGGGGGAGCAGTTTTCCACTGGGAGGGGAACTCTTCATGGAATCATTGCCAGAAACATCTCAATGCCAAGAAGGAGGAGGAGAAATGCCTGGCTTTACCTGCTTTCCAGTCTCCTGCTAACCACATTCTCGCTAACCACATTAACCCAAGGCCAGAAGGCACATGGCCCTGACAAATGCATTTGGAAGAGACCCACTTCTGAGATACAAAGCAAAGTAGAAAGGAGAATAGATCTCAAAATTTCCAAAATTGCTTAACAATACATACAGTAATGCATGATTCTAAGTAGACTTAACCATTTAGCTACATGCTATTGCCACAGGCAGATATTTTAGCTCATGTTTACTGATTTTATTAATTGCTTTTATAGACCAAGAGGCTAGAGTTGAGTGTAACCTGAGGGAAGAGTTCCATAGAACTGGTATCAGAAGGTATTACTGAGCCATTAAAATATGTTTGCTTGGATTTCTTACACAGTTTAATGAGGGGCCTTCATTCTGATCCTTGGATCAATTGTAGAGAACTAGCTAGGGACTAAATTAAATTCAGACTCATCAGAGAGCATATTGCAAGAAATTATTGGCTTATACCATAAAATGGTTCAGTCAAATATATTAAGCTAATAAAGAAACTGAGGCATAGAGAGGCAACTGATCTACCTACCATTTCAAGTGACCTGTTCCCAATAATTAGTGTTCATTACTGGAATAAGAATCTTCCTAAGCTGGGTCCATCCACTGAACCCCTGAGACTGAGACAGGGTTAGGGGGAACTTGCCTTAACCTGCTTTGTAACCAGTTTGCAGAGAACAGAGGAGCAATTTTATTTTATTTGAAAAGTTAGTCTTATAATTATTGCCTAAGAAAATGAGAAGAGAGCAATTAAATAGAAATATGGGCTAGGTTCAAATAAGGCAAATAAGAAAAGCATTTTCCTGGCATACCTGCTGATTCTACTTTGATATTGTTACAGGGCTTACTTTTCTAAGACCAAAATAATTTCTCAGCTGTCTAGCTCTTCAAATCTTATCTCTCTTCTGTATCACTGCCTGTCTGCCTTCAGACAGAACCTCATATATGTGTGAGTGTGTATACATGCACACACACACACTTTAGGACTGTTAGTACATAGTTTCATTGGAAGCTGGCCTACTTGTTTTCATCCTGAGACCATGGTATAAAATTAAGTCTCTGGCTTTAACTGGAACAAGTTTTTGTGTGTGTTTGTATGCGCACAGGCACCAGTCCTGAATCTTGAACTCAGGACCTAGGTGTTGTCCTTGAGCTTTTTTTGCTCATGGCTAGTACTCTGCCACTTGAATCAAGGGTCTCACAGACTTTTCCTAACCAGGCTTTCAACTGTGCTCCTCAGTTCTCAGCCTCCTAAGTAGCTAGAATTGTAGGCATGAACCACTAATGCCTGGTAGAACATGTGTTTTTTCACTTGACAACTTATGACATGAAAAAGCATGCAAAACCCTCACATAGTTCTTCACAAAAAGCAAGCCATGTGTCTTTCTGCCGGAAGGTTGCACACACAGAGCCTGCAAGGACACGAGCCTGCATGCATTGTGTGCCATCATTACTCTTCCCTGAGAATAGTGTCAGGGCTCCAGTGGAGCATGGCGGTGGGTTAGAATCAATGCCTGCTGGAAGGCAGACAATGCATGCGCTTTACATTTGCAAGTGTTGTCTACCAACCTGCTAATGGCTTAAGCAACAAAATCCCCAAGTATTTAATGCAACTCTTTTTCAAAATCTCAGCTGGAGGTTGAAGTCAGGACTCAGATGTTATAGTTTCCCAACTCTTTACCAGTGTCTGTGGTCAGCAAGTTCAAGTGAGCCTACTAGGCAGTGACCTTGCACCTGACATTAGAGAGATGAGTCTCTTTTAGTTAAATGTCTTTATTTGCATCCTTGGGGTCTGGGCATTGGGCAAACTACAAACTTTAAATCAGACACAGCACAATTTTGTGCATATGAGCTTGAAGGTTATTATTATTACTTTTTAAATCTTGTTTTTTGGGTCATTGGATCATCAGGCCTCTGCCCCTCCACTCCCAGCTCTACCACTGGCAAAACTCCATGCAGCTTCCACTTCCAGCCATGTCTTTACTCAGAAGCCTTATTACACACATGCTCAGGGAAGCAGCCTCTTGGCATGCTGTAATAATGACTCCCAGAGAAAACATGCTTGCCTCTTTCCACATATATGTACCTCCCCCGACCAGGTTGTAGGCTGTTCTTTGAGATTCCCTCTTACCTCCCATGTCTACTCCTCTGAGCATCCCTCAGTGTGCTAGAGAGCAGAGTCCTGTCTGTGGGTACATGCAAGGGAGCAGGATCCTGAAGCTATGGCAAAGGCTTCTCCCAGTGCCCTGGGCCTATGCTCTTCAGTGTCCCCTGGCCTGAAGCGTTGTCCTGGAGGGTCCACCTGTATTTGGTTCCCTGCTCTTGGTCTTTACGTGTTTACTTAGGTGTGTGTTCCCTATTTTTTTTTTTTGAGCCTTTTCAAAGAAGACTTTCTCTGTTAAACTGCCATACACACACACACACACACACACCACTCTTATCTCCATTATCTCTGTTATCTTTGTATCCCTTCAGAGCACTTACTACCACCAAATGTTATTTATTTGTATTTTTTGTGTTACTTTATTATTTTCCGTTCAGCTTCATGAGAGCTGTTTTCTTCTTTATTCTGGCCTCAGTGCTTCACACAGGATATGGTGCTGGTTTAGTGAATATTTTAGGAAAGAGTGACTGAATGAATAAATGCATGAATGAACACATGCATACAACTTTCATTTCACTGGTAGGAAGCCTGAAGGAATGAACTATAATAATAATGAATGAACTATCATAATAATGTCTGGCATTTGTTCATTGCCTCTATTTTCCAGGCTCTCTATCCATCACATATTAGCATTTTCTCCATCTTCAAAAGAACCGTGTGTTGTCTAAAAGATCAGGTAGTAAGGGGTAAGAGTTTCACCCATAGTCCTATACGTGGTAAGTGCTGTAGGAGAACAGAAACAATGCCAGAGGCCACCTTCATCTCTATAGATTATGTGTCTATTGAGCATCCACCCCAAGATAGCTCTTAATGCCCTAGGCACCAACTATACTCAGAGTGACTGAAGACATTTATTAATTGTTGCCTGCACGTACTGCTGCTTTGGGCCTCCAATCAGGACAGTGGGATTGTTGGCTACTGCTGTCTCTGAAATTTCCTATAGCTACCTTCAAGTGGGTGGTTCTTGTACATTAGGCCATAAAATGATTGGGTTGTATGGAAGGGATATCAGCAATTAGCTCTGATTGGATATAGGTAAGGCAAATAAACCAAGGCCCAAGTGGATTCGGTTGGTTTTCAAAACATACCAAGTTCTCCAAGTCTTACAAGTTCTTTCTTGTAAGCTCCTTGAATAACAGCAATTATTCCAGGCCATAAATAAGCTGACATTTTGCAGCCCTAGGAGCATTCCTCATGTCAGTTATATTTCCTATAGGGAAAACCACTTAAATTATTTTTGTAGTTTGATTGTCTCTGAATGCACAAGTCCCATTACACTGAGACACTGAGTCGTGATGAGTGCCACCCCCTCCCCCCCTTTTTTTTACACCAGTTTGAGGAAATGTATGCTTTCATTCTGCATACATTCATTGACTATCTTTTATGTGTCAGACCCTGTGTTAGGCACTGGTGACTAAAATACACTAAGGGCAGGGTCTTTCTCTAAATCTCAAAATGAGTTTGGACCATGTACCAGTGACTTATGTTTCTAACCTAGCTGATTCAGGAAGCTGAGATCTGAGGATTGTGTTTCAAAGTTAATTGGGGCAGGAAAGTTCAAGAGACTCTTACCTTAAATTAACTACCAACCCCTCCCTGCACCCCCCCCCCCAAAAAAAAAGCCAGAAGTGGAGCTGTGGCTCAAGTGGTAGTGTATTGGCCTTAAGGATAAAACCTCACAGATAGCACCCAAGCCCCGAGTTCAAGCTGCAGGACTGGTGAACACACGCATGCACACAGATTGGGAAAGTACTTTATAAAACTATCAGCAAAGATAGGAGGGAATTGAACTTTCATGCATACTAGCAAGAAAGTTGACCGTTAGGATTAATGCAGAGCATCAGGAAGGAGGGAAGTTCCAAGTAAATGAGGTATGGAAAGGCTTGCTTTTTAAAGAGAGTTCTTGGAGCTCTTGGGCCATATGAAGCACTGAGCACTGATGGAATCCGATGGCCTCAAACTTTAAAAGAAGTCCTGTGTGAAGCTGTTTGTGTATAGCACAGGGTAAATCTTTAGCTCTCACTGAGACTGGCCGAGCTGGGAGGGAATCCAGAGCCCACAGCTCTAAAGATTCCTGGTATTAGGAGTCCATTGGTTTTGTTTATTTGCTTGCTTGTTTTCAATTTAATTTTATTGTCAAGGTGATGTGCAGAGGAGTTACAATTGCATATGTAAGGTAGAGAGTACTTCTCATGTTGAACTTGTACCCCCTCCCTCATTTTCCTCCATTGGTTTTTGTCTTGGTGGCAAACCTCAGAGCTGCAAGTTGAGCATTGGCATTTCAGATCCTCTACTAACACCTGCCCCAGCAGAGCAGCACTACTGAGCCAGGTGTTGAGGGTAAAGAAGCTCAGAGCATCTCATCTTTGGATGCGTTACCACTGTCTTGACACCACAGTGTCTTATTTTTTGGTGTGTGTGTGTGTTTTGAACTGACATTTAACATGCCCACCTTGTTTTTCTTGAAACAATAAATTGAAATAATAAATCTATTATATTAGAGGTTCAGGGACACAGAAGAGAGGGATACTTGAGAGGGATACTTTTATCCCTCTCTTGTATGTGCATGCTGTTACATTGTACAGCAGTGGTCCTAGAACTGCCATGAAGACAGGTGGTAGAGACTGTGCAGAAATAACACAGCACTGGGATCACGTGGTTTTCTGTAATAAGTTGCAGTACTTCATTATGGAAGCTTTGGGTGGTTTGCCGATGTATAATAAGACCATAATGGGCTACTCATTCTATATTAGAAAGGACAGTAGGACAGAGACTTGTAACATGAAGGGCAGGTGAAAGACCAGGACACAGAGGCATGAATTGTAAAGGGGGGAATACCCGATCATGTCTGGAATGAGGGACAAGCCATAGAACTGGTAGAACCTTGATGACCACCCGGCAGTAAGGAATAACAGAGATGAAAAGGGTCCTGGTCATGCTGACTGAGGGGTGGCATGTTTGAGATGAGGACTTGGAGGAGCTAGTCAGGTGCTAGAGGAATGGAGATGGGTCAGGCACTGACTTCAGTTGGTGTATTGATTGAACCATCCACATAGGACTCATTTGCATAGCGTATCTTCCAGTTTTGTAGTATGGGAGCCATGCAAAAATTTTTTTTGAAATGACTTACAAATCCTTGAACTGGACTAGATAGATATCAAATCTACTGGAAACAGTAAATAACTTACTCTCTAGAGGTGAGCATTTTTTTTTGTTTTAATTTGTTATTTTCAAATAGGGAAGCAAACCAGAAGAGTTTCAATAACTAGAGTTAACCTAATAGAGAGAAAGCCAGAAGTTGACCAGTTTCTTTGTAACATGTTCATTCACATATGTCTTTCCCCTCAGTGCTTGAAGCACAGGTATCTCAGTGCTAATGCACATCACCGTGGTTGCATTCTAGAATGTAGCTTGTGAAGTGCTGAAAATTGAGTCCCCAAGCACATCCAAACAAACACCAATACTTTCCCCTTGCGTCCAGTGTGCCCATTATTGATAAGATGTTATAGTTAATTATGAGACCAACTATACACTCTTTATACAATCTCTGATTTTAATTTTGATTCACACTAATCTTTCTTGTAACAGGTTACCTTCAGCATATTGTTACTATTAATCCTATTATTTCCCAAGGTAATTGGCTGGCAATTATACTACATTTTCATTTATTACCATGTCATTAAAGGATTATTTTTTTCCCTCTGTGTCTTAATACAAATCCTTTAAGGGCCTTTCTAAATTTGTTTTGTTGGTAATAGTTGTATATGCAGGGAAAGGGTTTTCATTTTTTGTTTTTAAATGAAAACTTATGATCCAATGACATGAAAACACCCCTGTAAACTTATTTGTCTATAATTCCTTTTGAAGTCAAAGGAAGCCTTTCAAAAGACTTTCATGTCCACAGCGTAGCTGGCTTCTGTGAATTACATTCCATTTGGCTATTCCATCCAGGCCTTTTGACTGGAGAATGTAATTCTCCCCCCAGGACTCTCCTTGCCCACAATGGCCTTCCCTCTTTCTAGCTGGAAGATACCATGACATCACACTTAGTTTTGCCATTCCCGCTGTCCCTGGGTGAGATCTTCTCAATCTTCCCAGGTAGTCAGTTGTTCCATCTGAGATGAGGCCTTGTGTCTGAGCAGCATCATGTTGCCTAATTTCACTTGGTTCCCAGTGTGATTCTGTCTGTCCACTAGATACTGAATTGTTTGAATGGCCAGAAAATGAATTTTGAACCTTTATGTCCTCAATACCTGCTACACGATAGTGTTGAGTACTTGGTGGACGTAACAACCACAGGCAGTGTTGTGTATCTAGGTGACAGTTGTGTGAGCAAGCATGTGTCTAAATTAACACGGAAATCTGTCTGGGATTTGATTATCCTCTTTTGATGTGGAAAGATTCATTTTTGGTAGTATTTTTCTGGATGGTGGGAGTATAAATGTGCTTTGGTCCTTTAATTTCTTATATGTAAATATCATTTAATTACACAATAGATCTTTTGATAAAACTTAAGCAACTCAAGATTTCATTGCTAGCATAGGAAAATAATACATGTATTAATAAGCAAGGGAATTTTTTCTGTATTTAAACTTAACTAGATAACATTAAATGAGAAATTGTTTTAAAGCAAACAAATGAAGTTATATTCAGAAATTGATTAGCACAATGATTGTAATCCCTGGCCAATTTTGTTTACCACCTCTAGGAAGCCTTTTTTTTTTTTAAATCTGTTTTCAGGATGTTATTGTTTTCTGGAAAAGGGTTTCTCTACTCTTGACAGTATTAAAATCCTGAGTGATTAATTGAAAGAATGTTCCAGGGGAGGACTGAAGTTTGTAAGCCATAGCTGAAGACCCCTCTGGGGTTCTGTTTAAAGAAGAGATGTTGGTTTCAATGAAATTTCTTTCTTTTTCCTTTTCCTTTTTGTGTCGCTTCTTTTGCTCAAGGTTAGCATTCTACCACTCTACCACAACTCCAAAACTTCCTGCTCCCCCTTCCCACCCCCCAGCCCAGAGTAGCTTATTGGAGATGAGAGTCTCACTAACTTTCCTACCCTGGTTGGCTTTGAACTGTGATGATCATATCTCAGCCCCCTGAGTAGCTAGGATTACAGGCATGAACCACAGTCATCCAGCTGGTTTAGGTGAAATTTCAAAAATGAACATACCTAAAACTACCTAATAGACACATTATGCTTAGTGATATAAAACACTGTATTTTCTGTATGCTTTTTCTTTCCTTCCTTCCATCTTCCCTTCCTTCCTTTTAACCAATTTTCTATGACTACGCTTTAACACTATCATTTAGATCTCTATCTGATTTCCTAATTTATTGTTGTGGTTTGTTTGCTTTGTTCCACTTTTTTTCCTTGGGACATAGTTTTTTTCAGAGATACATTTTGTGAAACCTCAGGTAACTGGAGTGTCTCACAGTTCTAAAATAATTACAACAGCTAAAGAATGACAAAAACACCTGGAAATACAGCCCAATCATTTCATGAGACTCAAAAAATGTCTGAACAGAAGTATAGTCTTTTTAGCTGCCTTCTAGCATTTACTAGAAGCTTCTCTATCCCTGGATCTTTCAACAGAAACAACCCTATATTTATTTATATCTTCATCATACCCCCAAGTGCAAAATTAAGGAAATACAAAGTTTTTCTCATTTGTTTACAGAGCCTAAAACTTACAAAGAGAAAGTTTTTCTAAAATTAAAATAAAGCCCTTTGAGGATGTAGAAGCCAAAATAACATGAAATTAATCTGAGGAAAGCTCTTTGAACCTGCTCCAAGAATGTGAGGGCTCTGCTTTTGAAAAGATGGTATTACAATAAATGAGGGCTGAAGAAATGAGTCTCCTCGGTGGTGAGCTTCCTCCTGTGTGGTAATGCTGTAACTGTTCCTTTTTATTTATTTTTTGTTTTGTTTTTTACACCTTAATTATATGAAATAATGGGATTATTGTGAAACATCTCTATAGTATACTGTGATCATAGTCACCCGTCTTAAAGAAGACTTAGAGCTTTTCCATGTTTGCAGGGATTCAGGTGACTCTTACATTACCCACTGTCCCCAGCAGCAGTGACCAGTCACCAGTAGCAGCCAGAGCATCTCTCCTTTGAAGGACAAGTCTGTCTCCCCCCAAAAAGCATATGTAAAAGAACAGAATTTCTATTTCTTCTCTGCAAGAAATGATAGAGCTGTAAATGGAAGTAAATAGGAGTAGGAGTGTGTATCATTTAAACAGAATTTGGTACAAAAATTACCCAGAAAACCTGTTAGAACAGTAAGCACAGAACAGATTTATCTTCACGTTTTCTGAATAGTTTGGTGTATGTGACTGCATAGTCAGAGGTAATAATGAGATAGAAGTTAGAGGTTAATATTAATGTGTCCTGAATTCTGAATGGAATTGGGCTTGGGTTCAAATTTCATTGAAGGCAGTCCACATGAACATTGATTGTCCTTGTGATACATCTGTATATGGTACCACCAACAACCCAAACCTTATTTCTGTAGTTTGAATCTGTTCAGTTTGCAATTCCAAAGAAGAACTATATGTGCTTGCAAGTCATTTGTGACATGGAGGGCTGACGCTAGAATGTAATTTTGAAAGAGCCTATGGGATGTCAGGGAATAGCAATTCTTTGAGATCCTTACTAATGATATAAAGTGATATCATTTGCCATCATCCTTTATAAATTAGTCACTTTAACATTTGCTCCTGCAAATGTTATCTCTGGTAGGAAAGGGACTCTATTGTGGGTCTGTGATTCTGCTTGCGAATTAAAATCTGAGCAGTAATGTCTGGTACGATATGCCTATAATTCCCTTCCTCACCTAAGAACATTAGTATATCAAGTGATGAGATGCAGAATAAACACTTGGAATAAATAATGAAGAGTTCATGCAGTGTAGAAGTAGCAATCACTTACCAAAACACCAAATATATATAATATAAAATATAAAAAATATGTGTGTGTGTATATATACATATACATCTCTCTCTCTCTCTCTCTCTCTCTCTCTCTCTCTCTCTATATATATATATATATATATATATATCCCCTCAAGACTAGAACTGTACCAGTTAAGATACAACTTCACTTCCAGCTTTTTGCTGGTTAATAAGAGTTTCGTGGACATTTCTGCCTGGGCTAGTTTTTTGTTTTTTGTTTTTGTCAGTCATGGGCCTGAACTCTGGGCCTGGGCACTGTCCCTCAGCTCTTCAGTTCAAGGCTAGTGCTCTACCACTTGAGCCACAGCGCCACTTCCGGCTTTTTCTGTTTATGTTGTGCTGAGCCATTGAATCCAGGGCCTTATGCATGCAAGGCAAGCACTCTACCACTGAGCCACCTTCCCAGCCCCATGCTTGGGCTAGCTTTGAACCTTGATCCTCAAATCTCAGCCTTTTGAACAGCTAGGATTTATAAACATGAGCCACCAGCCCCTGGCTCCTATTTCTATTCATTGAGAAAAGTCTCCAAAGGTGCTAGGCACTTTGTGTGATTCTCTGGTTATAGACCAGAGACAAAATATTTAAATTCCTGAAGACTCATGAGAGAGTTTAATTTTAAGTCCAGCCAAAGCTGATTAAACCATAGTTTAGATATAGTTATATATGTTACACATTTATAAGTTTAAACACAGAATATGGCCTATTATTGACACTATTTCATTATTATTGGTTTGAACTCAAGTCTTCCAGTTCTTATAGACTTTTCCTGTCTGGGGTAGCTTTGAACTGCAATCCTCATATCTGAGCCTCCTGTGTAGTTAGGGTTACAGGCATGAGCCACAGGTATGCAGCCTGGCTAGCATTCTAAAAAGATGAAATCAAATAATATAAAAAATACTATATATAGGACAAAGCAGTGGCTTGTAGTGTAAAATGGTTTTCTTAGTCCAAAGTTTTGGTCAGTACAGTCTGAATTCTGTGATATTGTCCTACAAAATTTATTCTCTAGAAATAAGGTAAAGTCCAAAGGGAAAATCCCAAGAAGAATGTCTCTAAAATGATATCTGAGAGGGTATTGTAATAAGCCATGGTGTTAAATAGTAATAATACTATTGGTCATTATAGCTTTAATAGCATTAAAGAGTCACTCTGTGAACCAGATGCTAGTGGCTTATGCCTATAATCTGAGCTACCTAAGAGGATGGGGTCTATGGATTGCGGTTCACAACCAGTCCTGGCAGGAAAGTTCCTAAGTCTCTCTCTCTCTCTCTCTCTCTCTCTGTCTCTGTCTCTCTCTCTTTCTCCCTCTCTCTCCCCTCCTTCCCCCCTCTCTCTTTCTCTCTCTCCCAGTCCTGGACCTGGGCCCTGTCCCTGAGCTTCTTTTTGCTCAAGGCTAGCATTCTACCACTTGAGCCAGAGCACCACTTCTGGCTTTTTCTGTTTATGTGGGGCTGAGGAATCGAACCCAGGGCTTCATGCATGCTAGGCAGGCACTCTACCACTAAGCCACATTCCCAACCCCTTAAGACTCTTACCTCTAACCACCAAAAACCCAGAAGTAGAGCTGGGATTCAAGTGGTAGAACAATAACTTCGAGTAAAAAAGCTTAGGGACAGCACCAGAGTTCAAACCCCAGAACTGGCACAATCAATCAATCCATCAATCAATTACTGTGTCTGTGATATCATGAATATGTAACAATGCAGTTATGTAGGGCTGTATTATATATGATGAAGATTATATGTAAGTCATACAAATCAAACGGTATTTTGACTCTGTAGATAGAACTTCACAGGTTCCAATTCCAGCTTGTCCCTTTATAAACTGCTGTGGCCCTGAAAGTTTATGTGTTGGAAACTTAATTCCCAAATTCAGACACACCCAGCTCTCCCTCTGCCATCTTTGTGTGTGTGTGTGTGTGTGTGTGTGTGTGTGTGTGTGTGTGTGAGTCATGGAACTTGAACTCAGGGTCTAAGCACTCTCCCTGAACTATTTTGCTCAAGGCTAGTGCTCTGAGCCACATTCCACTTCTGGTTCTTGAGTGGTTAATTGGAGATAAGAGTCTCTCGAGGACTTTTCTGCCTCGGCTAGTTTTGAACCACGATCCTCAGGCCTCAACCTCCTGAGTAGCTAGGATTACAAGCATGAGCCACGGGTGTCCTGCTCGTTCTGATGGAGCGAGAAAGCCTTACCAGAGGTCGATACCATTCTCTTGGACTTTTTGGCCTCTAGACCAGTCAAAGAATCCTTTTTTTATAACTAAGGCAACCCATTTCATTTTAGCCACCCAAACCAGATTAAAACATAAACTGTCATCCAAGTGCTGGTGGCTCTAGTCTGCAATACTAGCTCCTTTGGAGGCTGAGATCTGAGGATCTCAGTTCAAAGCCAGCCTGGGTAGGAAAGTCTGTGTGACTATTATCTCCAATTAACCACAAGAAAACTGGAAGTGGTGCTATGGCTCAAAGTGAGTGAAAAAGCTCAGGGACAGAGCCCAAGCCCTGGGTTCAAGCTCCATGACCAACAAAAGAAAAAAACAAACCCCACAAACTATAAGGGACTGTGGAGGGAAAGGAGATCCTTACTGTCATCAATGTTTCTCATTCTCAGAAGTAGAGACAATATAAAAAGGAATTGTCTGCAGTAGTGTTGATGACGTGTGTATATTTAACACAAGGCCAAGCACACATGTGATTCTCTATAGTAGCCATTATTGTTTTGCTCATGGACCAGGAATAAATAATGGGAATGTCTATCAAGATCAGCTCAAGTGACAACAGACTTTATGACATCCAGATTACTTATGACTTAATTTTTTAAAAAATGACCTTATTAGTGGCTTCTTGTAGGTCATATAGGTTTTGAAATGCTGCTTCTGCGGTTTAAGAATCAAGTGGGTGTTGGTGGGGGGGAACTACAGATGAAAAGTCATTAATTTCATCTAAGTGATGTCTCCTTCATGATTCATTTTCCTCCATCTTTAAGTTGATCCCAATTAGCTTGTAGACAGGGAGGTTAGTGATTGAGGACAGGTGGGGTGAGGGTTGGGATAGGGGTGAATGCTTATCAAAATTGGTCCCATCAGCTGCTATGGAAAAAAGTTTGTATTGTAGATAAGGGACTATGATTGTAGACAATGAACTCACCGAAGGCACCAGGGCTTGGAGAGATGAGAAGAAAAAATTAAATTTAAGCATGTCTGTGTGTTTCCACTGCCAGTGTCCTTTCTTCTGTATCCCAGCTACCACCCAGTAGATGGACTTGTAGAATAATAACTCCAAATATATTAAGTGTGCCAAGTTCCTATCTTTTTTTTTTAAAGCATCTTATTAGTCTGACATGCATACCCACTGGATTGGCAGTGGCACCAAGATCCATTTCCCACATTCCGACTTCATTACTTCACTAGCCCAGACAGAATCTGCACCTTTCACAAGAGAAGCAATTTTTATATTAATTATACCACTGCTTTTAATCTCCAACAATATATACAAAAATAATTAAAAGGGGGTAGTTATAATTTACCAAGCACATGAAGCTTAATTAAGATGAAGGAGTGTTTCCTTTGACTAGATTCCAACATCACACACACACACACACACACACACACACACACACAATGAGTTTGAAGAATACAGTCTTCAAAAGTCAGAATTTTAAAGGCTATTAAAACACCACTGTTTATATGCAAAAGATGAAAAAAAGATAACAGAAGGACCCTTGCTTGACAATAAAAATGGGATTGAATCCCATCATTTCTGTACAGAATAAAATTTGCCAGAAACTCTTATGGAAGCTATTGCATATTTAGGTATATGTAGCAGCCTTTGAAGAGACACTGTAGTTTGCCATTTTTTTTCCAGATACCAACACCCATTGTTTTCTTAGAAGGGCTAACTTTCAAGCTTTTATTTCAATTTTTGTAGTGCTAGAAGGGTATGGAGATGGTTTCTTGCTTGCTTGCTTTCTACAAGCAACCCAAACTTCCCTTTATCAAGAATTGCAGTGGTCCCAAAATGCTATCTCTCTCCCTTGAACTCACCTTCCCTCAGCACTCCTCCACAGGCCGATTGTCATGAAAGGCTTTAGCTGGTAACTATCACTTAATTTGCAAGAGAAATAGAAGCAATGAGGAGGAGGAAGGGAGGAGGAGGAGGAAGGGAAGAAGGAAGGGAGGAGGAGGAGGAGGAGGAGGAGGAGGAGGAGGAGGAGGAGGAAGAGAAATGGAGGAGAAGGAGGAGGCTACAGGCCGCTAATTCCTACCTCATGGAGAAGTTGTAAGGTTTAAAAAAGATAAAAAGCCTCCTATTGACAAAGGGTTTAGGGAAGGCTTAGCATGAATGTGTAAATTCTCAATTGGGGCATTATCATCATCATTATCATCATCATCATCATTCTAAGAACATTTGCATTTTAGTGCCAGGATAACAATGCCTTTATCTTGAAGGCAGGCACATTTCTGGGTGGGCGTCATGGTGTGAGGGCAGCAGACCTGGTGAAGTAGGCGGTGCCTGAGTCTCTCTGCATGGGTGGTAGTCTTCCTATACATGGTACTATGTCCACCAGGAGGGAAAAGGTCTTTTGGGAAGAAGAACAATCTGTCACATGAACTCCACTGATAATGGACGTATCTCTCTGACAGATGTAGTGCTTTTGAAGACTATATGGAGAGAATTAAATGTACCTTAAGGATTTAGAACCAAGATTATCCAAATATGAAACCATTACCCAAGATGTAGAACTCAGACTATCCACATCTGCACCTGGGGTTGTGTTAGAAAAATATCAGTTTTAAAGCTGCATTCCAGACCTACTATGGCCCAGACATCTACATTATATTAGAGCCTTCCAGGTGTTTTGCTGTACTTAACATCTGAGAAGCCTGTCATAGTGTCCTTGTTATATGCAGCATGTGATCTACAAGAATCTAGAAACACCCTGCTTTGGAAGGCATCCTAACAAGCTCTAGAGAATGTGTGTGGTCACAAACAGCCACATTCCTGCTCTGACATGTCAAGGACACACAGCCTTTGCCAGCACTCTTGTGGCCTGACAGTAGCAATGAGATCAACCTCTCTCCTCGTTACACATACTCTTGTGTCTTCCTTCATTCTTGAAGTAGAGTGTATATGTTACAACTACTCCTTTTGGGGCGGGGGAGGGGTGGGTTTCATTCAGTCATGGGGCTTGAACTCAGGGCCTGAATGCTATCTCTGATCTCTTCTGCTCAAGGTTAGTGCTCTACCACTTTGAGCCACAGTGCCAGTTCCTGTTCATTTTCAGGTAGTTAATTATAGAGAAGAGTCTCATGGGCTTTCCTGCCCAGGTTGGCTTTGAACCTCCATCTTCAGATCTCAGCCTCCTGAGTAGCTAGGATTACAAGTGCAAGCCACTGGCACCTAGTTAGGATTACTCTTCTGTGTGTAAATCATCAAGATTAAGATCTATTTTCATTTTGTTTTTTTCTTTTGAATGGCTAAGAAGAATTAGAGAAAAAAATCAAGAACTCAGGGTAGGTGTGGCAATAGCGACATTGTAAAGCATAGAGTATCATGAGAACATGTAGATTCCACGGAAAATATTTTGGAGTTTGTTTACTCTGTATGCTTCAAGCTCTACATAGAAAGCAGTATTAGTTTATTATAGAGATTAAATCCATAATATAGGTGTGCTGGGTGCCAGTAGTTCAGGACTATAATCTTAGGTCCTTAGGAGGCTGAGATCTGATTATTACAGTTCAAAGGCAGCCAGTACAGAAAAGTCCAAGAGGCTTTTTATCTCTAATTAGCAGAAGGAAGCTAGAAGTAGACATGTGATTCGATGTCTACTCTTGAATGCAAAAGCAAAAGGACAGGACCCAGGCCCTGAGTTCAATCTACAGTATCAACGCAACAAGCAAGTAAACACACAAATAAATAAATGCAGTAAGGTAAATGGGCCCTAAATTTAATGCCTAGTTCTTAAGAGATAAGGGAAAACCAGAGGTACTGGACAGATCACTACACCAAGACAGAGGCTACAAATCAAGAAATGGAAAGGAAGCTGAGAGAAGGGCAGGGAGCAGATCATTTTCCTTAGCTACAGAGGGAACCAGCTGTGCCAGCCCCTGGGTTTCATGCATCTAGCCTCCAGAATTGACATAGAATAAATTACTTCTTTTGCTCCAAGTCGCTACTTTCCTGTTCAGTTGTTATAATAAAGTAGCTCAGGAAACTTAACATAGCCGCCATACCTCATACTAATAATTGAAACTATGGTCATTTGTTAAATTTGGACTTGAGAAGCTTTCTTGATGAAATAAATGAAGGGAGGCTTCACACCTAGTGGATGAGTTTCTGTTTCTCCTCCATGGGTTTAGAACCCTTAAAGCAAGCCATGCTCATCAAAGAACGTGAGCATAGCTGTCAGGAGTAGAACAGAGAGTAGCATTTTATGCCTTGGACTCATGAATGTGGAGAAAGCAACACCATGAAGTGTGGCAGAGCTGTTGTACCGTCTGTAGCAAACAAAAACAAAGGGTCGGGATGGCGCAATGTCTCTCTTATTCAATAAGGCCAGAGCATGATATTTGTCTCCTGGCTATTTTTCATTTAGCATGCCAGTGGATCCATTCACCGACGAACTAATGAAGTGCACCTTACATATGTGTTGTTAAGCCCTGAGAAAGCGCCAGTTTCTTGTCTTGATAAAGCTATTGAGAAATGCTGGTGGAAAATAACTTACAAGTGCTGTCCAGAAAATAAACAAGGCAAATTAATCCAATCAAAAACAACCTTCAGTCCTGTTTTTGACATTACAAAAAAAACAGATTATGGATAATTATCTTGTGTGTTATTTATCTGATAACATATATATATATATACACACACACATGCATATATATGTATATATGTATATAGGTATATATGCTGTCTCCCACAACAAAGTCACCACAAGATGAGGGACTTAGTTATATTTCCTGTGGGCCTGTTGAGTACATAGTTAAGTCCTTGGCTAATGCTTTTGTGGAGGGGCATACAAAGGAACTTGTATAAGATTACTGACCTCTGAGTTGTTTATTCATATTTGTTATTTTTGTTTTTAAATATTTTCTTGCCACATTTTTTTAAGAAGGAAAAATTTTCAAGTAGAGAAACTATACTAAGCCTTTATAATGTAGTAAAACTTATGTACTAGCACAAGTGTTTGATCTAACCCCTTTGGTTCATCTTAATTTATAGATATGACATTAGCTTTCTTTTTAAAAATATTTTAATTATCTTTAAGTAGTTGTACAAAGAGGTTGCCATTTTGCAAAGCAGTTTATGAATACAGTGCATCTTGATCAGTGTCACCCACACTAACCCACCCACCCATCCCTTCCCTTACTTTTCTTAATTTTGTAGTATATACAATGAATTTTTTTACTTCATTCTCCCCTCCTGCCCTCCCTTATAACACTTACTTTTAAATTTACTGTTGATCTATAAATTGTATTTTTTAAAATGCTGATTAAAATGTAAACAAAATTGCAAGATTATCTGTAAAGCAATTATTGAAAAATCAGAGAATTTATTTTCTTTAAATTTAGTGGTCTAATTCTTCAAAATTCTAAGAGCTTGTTGGCTTGGTGAATGCACAGGTTAATGTTTAAAACAAAGAATCATGAGAGCTGGGCCCCATTGGTTCACATCTGTAACCCAAGCTACTCAGGAGGCTAAGATCTGAGGATTGTGGTTCAAGGCCAGTTTAGGCAGGAAAGTCCATGAGACTCCTATCTCCAATTAACTACCAAAAAAGCAGGAAGTAGAGCTGTGGTTCAAGTGATAGAGTACCGGCCTTAAGCAAAAAAGCTCAGGGGTAGTGCACAGCCCTAAGTTCAAGCCCCAGTACCAGCATACAAACAAAAATATTATGCAAACATAGTCCTTATACCTTAGTCTAAATTTGTAGGATGCAGTAATGTCTTTGCTTTTGTGTTTTATTTTTTTCACTTTAAATATCTGCTTTAAGAAAAATCAGTAAGAAAAATTTGAATAACCTAAGAGAGAAAATGGATAGAACTGGAAACTGTTACAATAAGTGAATAAATGTTGAAAACAGAGAATAAACACAAAAGTAGAGACTAAATCAAAGATTGTTCAAACTTTTAGTAATCAGGGAGTTTCAAATTAAAATATTAAGGTACCAGGTTTTGCACATCACTTTGGAAAGAGATAGTTTGAGGCAAAGAAGACACTTATTGTGTGTATATCCTTTCTAGGAGCAAGCTAACAAAAATCAACCTAAAGAATATATTAGTTTCCTTTACCTACTACTTTCACTTCTGAAAATAGACCTTTAAAATACGTTTTTTGGGTGTTGAGAATGGAACCCAGCTCTCCCTCTCTCCAGCATGTGCTCTGCCATCAAGTTAGACCCTGAGTCCCAAAAAGTATAGCTTAATAAGATATAATCACGTCTGTATAAATGTTTAGCTGTAAAGATGAATAAAATTTTATTTGAGGTAGGTATGAATTGGCTCTCCTCTCAATGACCAATGAGCAAAATAAAGTTGTAGCACATAATCTAATTGGTTTCTAAAGTAACATGGTCATGGAAGATGGCCATGTAAACATGTGTAAGGCAACAACAAAGTAAATTCATATAATTTCTCTCTCTGTCTCCCTCCGTGTGTGTGTGTGTGTGTGTGTGTGTGTGTGTGTGTGTGTGTGTGTGTGTCTTTGGGTCTGTCTGCTGTCAGTCTCTCTCTTTTTCTTAATAGTTTTTCTATTTTCCTGTAAGTGGGATATAAATATAAAGGGGTACAAATTGTATAAAAAATGAGTTGAAGAAAGGAAGACAGAAAACTAGGAAAGATAAAACATATAGATGTATTTAAAAAGCAGTTAGCTATGAGTTATGGAGTGCAGTTGTTTTAAATTACTTTTCTTATTTGTAGTCTCTAACTTCCTTCCTTCCTTCCTTCCTTTCTTCCTTCCTTCCTTCCTTTCTTCCTTCCTTTCCTTCCTTCTTTCTTTCCCTTCCTTCCTTCCTTCCTTCCTTCCTTCCTTCCTTCCTTCCTTCCTTCCTTCCTTCCTTCTGCCAGTCATAGGGCTTGAACTCTGGGCCTGCTCGTTGTCCCTGAGCTCTTTAGATCAAGGCTAGCTCTCTACCACTTAAGCCACAGCACCACTTCTGGCTTTTTATTTTTCTTTTTTTGGGGGCGGGGCCTGGCAACCTGCCAGGTAAGAGTCCATTTCCCAGCTGCCTCACAATTGTTGTGATCATGTGATTAAATTCGGGCTAATGATATGTCAGTCACTAGGGACCACTTTTAACATATCCTTTAAAAAATATTTTTATTGTAAAAAAAAACTGTACAGAGGGGTACAGTTACATGAGTAAGGTAATGAGTACATTTTTTTTATCAAGCATTGTTGCCTCCTTCTTTGTTTTTCCCTACCATCCCTTTCTTCCCCACCTCCCCAAATATCCTCCCCCTCCCCATCCCTGCCCCGAAGTTGTAAAGTTCGTTTTCAACATAGTATCTTGTACAGCTCATTGTTACAATGGGTCAACCTGTATCCCTATTTAAGCATATTGTTTTTTCCCTTCCCCTCCCCAAATTAGAAAAATGTATATACAAGATGCAGGGCACCGGAATCAAATACAGTGAAAACAGGGGTTATACCTTCGGGGAGGAACATATCAAAGAAACAAAAAAAAATCACATAGTACATTATAAACTTCCAGCCTTTTCTGTGTATGTGGTACTGAGGAATCAAAGCTGGTGCTTCATGCATGCTAGGCAAGCACTCTACCATTAGGCTACATTCCCAGCCTCTGACTTTCTTATGTTGAGCACATACATGTTTTTACATCAAAGTTTGTATACTTTATTTAAAATGTAAAGACGTTGGGCCAGTCATAGTGGGCATACCTGTAATCTAGCACTTAAAAGAAAGAGGCAAGATGATTCCAAGCTCTAGGCCAGCCTGGGATACATACAAGACCCTGTCACAAAACAAACAAACAAACAAAAAACCCAATAACAAAAACATAAAGGTGATTGTTTAGGGATAACTTTGTCCTCAGGAGAACATAGCAACCAGGACAAAGGAGATGAGTGAGCCACGTAAGCCATGTACCTAAGATTGTGCCTGCCTCATATGTAGAGGTGTTTTGGACTCAGAAGAAATGCCGACGTAATGTCTAGGTATATCACTGGACTTGAGGAAGAGGGGAATAAAATTGTGATGTAAGGCAAGGCCAGCTAGCCAACCCATCCGGAGAATCTGGAGGGCCATTCGGGAGAGAAGTTGGTAAGGATTTCTGCAGTCAACCATCAATTCAGCTTTCAGGAATAAGGATTTTTACTGCAATGAAGAACAGAGGCCGATGAAAATGGTGGTTAATGGTCACCATGGAATTTTAAACAGAACCATAGGTATGTGTGGAAAGAGCAATGTAGTTAGATCTGAGAAAGATCCATAAAGAAGCCTGCCAGAGAAAACACAGGGTGCCCAGTTAAAGTTGAGTTCTGGTAAATAGCCAGAATTTTCCTTTTAAGGTAAGTACATCCTAAATATTTGGTAAATCTGACAACCCTTAACCATAGCACAACACAATTTATGAGCAATTAAACTATGTACACAGACAAATCAATCCAACATGTTCCATAAGAATACACAACAAACACATTGGTACCTGTTGTGTTTGTGGGGGAGTTTAATGGGATTCAGAAAAGAATAGGATGGGGCTGGGAAGGTGGCTCAGCGGTAGAGCGATTGCCTTGCATGCCTGAGGCCCTGGGTTCGATTCCTCAGCACCACATAAGAAAAAAGCAAAAAGCTGGAAGTGGCCGCTGTGGCTCAAGAGGTAGAGCGCTAGCCTTGAGCTGAAGAGCTGAGGGACAGCGGCCAGGCCCAGAGTTCAGGCCCCAAGAATAGGAGTGAAAAAGAATAATGGAAGTGAAAAAGAATCAATATATATATTTCATATAGAAGTAGGGTTACCTCAAATGAGTTTAATCAAGTAAATTAATAACATAGGTGAGAGGAACAAGTGAGTAGGATTAATTCAACATTGTATCCAAGTCAGTCCATAGAGAAGTTTTAGAAATGTTTCTTGGCTGGGGTGGGGGTGTGGTGGGGTTGGTAATAGTTCAGCTCAGTGGTAGAATATGTATGTACATGTGTGAGTCTCTGGAATTGATCCCTAGAACCATGTACACACACAAAAGTCTTGCAGCTCCCCATAAGGATTTCTTTATGACCCTTATATACTTGGTAATACTGCCTGGCTGATAAATAGAATATTTTAAAAAAGAATCCCAATGGGTTCCTGTGGCTCACTCCTCTAGAGGCTAGGATCTGAGGATCATGGTTTGAAGCTAACCCAAGCAGGAAAGTCTGTGAGTCTCTTGTCTCTAATAAACTAAAAACTATGAAAGTGGAGCTGTAGCTCCAGTGGAAGAGTGCTAGCCTTGAGTACAAAAGCTTAGGGGCAACACACACACACACACACATACACACACACATACACACACTCCCTAAAGAATACTCTGGCACTTTTAGCAAAGGTAAATGGCAGGTGAATATGTAAATAAATAAGTCTTGGGTGGGATAAAACTTTAATAGTTTAGTTTAGTATAAAAATGATGCAAATCAGATAACGATATCACTTTTTTTTTTTTTTTGGGTCAATCATGGGGCTTGAACTCTGGGCACTGCTCCTCAGCTCTTCAGCTCAAGGTTAGCGTTCTACCACTTGAGTCACAGCACCACTTCCGGCTTTTTCTGCTTATATTGTGCTGAGGAATCAAACCCAGGGCCTCATGCATGCAAGGCAAGCACTCTACCACTGAGCCACCTTCCCAGCCCCACTTTACTCTTTTAATAAAGTATCATATTTTCACATTGGTAACTCAACCAAATAATATTAATAAGCACAGATCCTCTATTGTTTGGCATAGAAATATATAGAAAAATAGACAAACTTTAAATTTGCCATCAACAAATGCACACCATTGGGTCATTCTTCCTCTTTTAAAGGTTTCTTTATCTTTTTAATGTTATAGCTGATTACAAGGAGAGCTTTAATACCATTGGAAACATCGAAGAGATCGCCTATAATGCGGTGTCCTTTACATGGGATGTGAATGAAGAGGCGAAGGTAAGTGCAAATGTAGTAGCGACCCATTGTTCACACTCTTTAAACAACATTTCCATTCTCTGCATGAAAGAGTCTTGCACAGGTAGCTTCCAGCTTTCTGGTAACTTGAGCCAAAAGACAGAGTGAGAGAGAGACGGGTTGGGGAGAGAGCGAGGAAGGGAGGGAAAAGGAACCCATTATCTTTTTCTAGAAGTCACACGTTTAATTAGGTACTGCTTATTGGCCTTTGGGGGGATAAGGGAGAAAAAGCAGCAGGCTTCTCCTCTGGCTTCTGATAGAATGTGAAGAGCTGAACTGTACCCTCCACGCCCCACCTCACCCTCAATCCTTCAGGCCACATGCTCCATTTCAGAATCTGCAGCTGGGGGGAGTCACCCAGAAAACTCTTTCTCCCTGTCCTGCAGAAATGTGCAAACACCCATCTTGGGCCATCTCCATGGGGCCTCCAGAGGCAAGGCAGGGCATAGAACTCATGTCTTGTGGGTGAGTGGCCCTTACTACTTTATTCTTGAGCGGGTGCAGCAGGGGTTAAGAAGCAGGACTCTAAGCCTCTGAACCTCACTGTTTGCTTAACCACCTAATAATGCTCTGTATCTAAGTGCAATTAAGTGTAAGGGTACCATGTAGAAGGGGCGAAGGCCCAAAGACAGATACTCACCCCTGCCAGGAGTTTGGGCGAGAAAACAGACTCACTGTCCCCCATTCCCCCATTTGCTCCCCAGTTGGATTTTTATGAAAACTCCAACTGTGTCTTCTCTGCCCTCTCTTCTTTCTGGGGTCCTTACTTTCTGATCCTTCATGCTTATTTTACACTTAAGGGAAAGTTCCAGATGAAACCCAAGCTTGTTTTCTGCTTCAGTTACGCACCAACCATCCGGTTGAGCGGTGAGACTTTGTTTTCCAACTCTGGAGAAGGTCAATGCAAACAGCTCCTGTCAATGCCCCATTGTCCTCCTGCAGGGGAAGGCTCTGGGAGAGAGGAAACTGGCCACCAGTTTGCAGGCCTGCCTTCCAGAAGAATGAATCGCTCAGTGTCTCATTTCACTCGTGTAGAAGACAACATAGATGCAGTTGGCTTTAGGCCCAAGAAAGGTGACTCAAATGAGCACCCAGTGACAAGACCCGCCCAGTGTGTCAGTGCGGCCTGGAGAATGTTTCAGGGGACTGGAGCTTTCCAGGGAAGTGAATGGGCCTGGCCAGTGTAAGATCACATCTCACACAGAAGCATGGAGAAAATCAGGCTGGGAGGTCCCTCTCTATACCACCCCTCCCAGCATTTGCATTAGTCTCCTTGCTTACCCAAGCCTGGCCCGAGAATACCTCTCACCTATTGTAAGCCTGTCAGTACCCTTTCAGGATCCTGTCTCGTGATTCCTCCCTGCCAGCAGTGCTTGCCTTTCTCTGTGCCTGCTCACTTGAGGCTAGACCTAGATGACCAGAGGTGGGTGGTATGATGGCACAGAGCTGGGACAGATTGAAATCCCTAGCAAGTCACTGGGCTTCTGTTCCCTAACTCAAGACACAACAGATAGACCAGCACTGGCAAATGCTCTTGCACCAAATAGCATGCCTAGGATATGGTACTTGATGAGCCAGAGGTCTGGGCAGGGAGGCAAGGGAACCAATCACCCCAAAACAGTGTGACCAGAGGGATTCAGGGCCCACTAGAGTCCTGGGGAGAAAATGAGCTTGTGTCACTGGAGGGATTTGACAGTGGTAAAAAGCACTATAAATAAATAAGAGCTGTGATCAATCTCATCATTTTCATTATCATGCAATTTGTGATTCATGAGTGCTAATGGATGAATATGTTAAATGTTATGTTTCATTAGGGACCTTTTAAAGCAAATTTCTAAATCAAAATAGGGGACAGTTTAATGATGGAAGCTTCGGGCTCCGAGGTGAGACGGGTGGATTTGTGGTTGAGCTGAACTTCCACCGCGGTCATTCCATACCACTCACTTGCTCTAGGCAGACATTTACTTTTCTTGTCTACGGGTGTGTGCGCATGTGTGTCCACATGTGTGCATTTGCATATGTGTGCTATGTGCACGGATATAGTTTCATACACACTTAAGCTCATACATACTCTGACAAATGGCCTCAGAGGATATATTATATTTCTTGTAACAAAATTTTCTTTCAGGAAGTGGCTCTGTGGCTCAAGTGGTAGAGTGCTAGCCTTCAGCTGAAGAGTTGAGGGACAGCACCCAGGTCCAGCGTTCAAGACCCACAACCAACAACAACAACAACAAAAACAAAGCAAAAAAAAAACCCACAAAAAACAAATTTTCTTTCCTTCTTTCCTTCTCTATCTCTCTTCCTCTCTTCCCTCCCCTCTTTCGGTGCCAATATTGGAGCATTAACTCTCAGGGCTTTGCTTTCATGCTTGGCTTTTATGCTCAAGGCTAGTATTCTACCACTTGAACCATACCTCCACTGCTGGCTTCTGGATGGTTAATTGAAGATAAAAGTCTCTCAGATTTGTCTGGCCAGGTTGACTTTGAACCAGTATCTTCTGATCTCAGCCTCCTGAGTAGTTAGGATTGCAGGTGCTTTATTTCTTTTTTCTTTTTGTCAGTTTGGGGACTTGAACTCTGAGCCTGGACGCTGTCCCTCAACTCTTCAGCTCAAGGCTATTGCTCTGCACTTGAGCTACACCACCACTTCCAGTCTTCTGGTGGTTTTATTGGATATAGGAGTCCCATGGACTTTCCTGCTTGGGCTGGCTTTGAACTACAATACTCAGATCTCAGCCTCCTGAGTAGCTAGGATTACAGGCATGAGCCACATGTGCCTTTTCTTTAATACTTTCTTTAATACCTATTTTTAGTGACTATTACTTGAATATTGCAAGTATATGAGGTCTGGGTTAATCAATAAGTAATAAAATTCGTTTCAAATAGTTTTCTCCAAGCTATTGAAAGACTTTTAAAGGAAAGCCATAATAGTTAAAATCTACTTTATTAGGGAGTCTAAGGGGATTAAAAAAAAAGTATCTGCAGATCCTGAGGCATTTTCTTTGAAAGTAGTATTGATCTTACAGTCAACAAATTACAAAAAACAATATAGCAGCTGGTTGAAAAAAGATTTTCAACAAAGAATTGAAGGGTGTCCCCCTCACAGCATAATTGTTTGTGGTTGTAGATTTCTTTTTAGAAGCACTGGCTCTTGCTTCAAATTCTTGTTGATAACATCTACGGATATTGTTGATAGGCTTAGGACTGAGGCCCCTCTCAGTACTATAGGAAATTGTGGTGTATGTGGCCAGATGGCACAAATTTCCTCAACCCATATGTGGTCCTCAGAAGAACTATATGAAATATATGCAATGTACTATTCATGCATGTTTATATTCTAAATTTGGACATTTTACTTGCATTTAATAATATTTTTTTTTTGCTTTTGTTTTGATGCTACTACCAAACTTGAACTCAGGGCCATGCACTTTTGCTAGGCTTTTGAGCCATGCCTCCAGTCTGGCATTAATGCTGGTTAATTGGAGATGATGTCTCTGGGACTTCTTTGTTGGGTGGCTTTGAACTGTACTCCTTATATCTTAGCTTCCTGAGTAATTAGGGATTATAGACATGAGCTTACTGGTGGTTGGCTCAGCAACATCTTGTCTGAATACCCACAAATGTGATGAATCTTGATCTTCAAAGATACTTAGAAAAACACTCAATGTCACTTGAATCCAAATGTAATATATACCAACAACTTGGAAAATAACATTTGAGGATGAAAAATGAGACTTTCTCTGTGTGTGTGTGTGTGTGTGTGTGTGTGTGTGTGTGTGTGTGTATGTGTGTGTAGGAGAGAATTTTTGTAAGTCATCTTGGAAGCAGAACACACAATTAATATGTTTTGAGCAGTGGATTTCCCCCAACTTCACTATGTTAATGCATGACTTTTATTTGGATATTGAAGGTTTGGTGCCTATATTTATTCACCTTTTTTTTTTTTTTTGGTTGGTTGTGGAGCCTGAACTCTGGGCCTGGGCTCTGTTCCTCAGTTTCTTCAGCTCAAGGCTAGTGTTCTACCACTTGAGCCACAGTGGTACATGGTGCTTATATGGTGCTGAGGAATTGAACCCGGGGCCTCATGCATGCAAGGCAAGCACTCTACCACTGAGCCATCTTCCAAGCTGGTATCTATATTTAAAGTGAAATAAAATGGTTGAGTGTTTGGTAGCCTTGATGCATATGTGTACTCAAGACTTGGTGAGATGATTATCGATTTTTCCTGGACACACTTTTTCTTCCCTTTGTGGCAGACTCACATGTGTGTGTCACCTCTAGCATAAACAGAAGAGAGGACATGAAACATTTCACTTAGCTTAATGTAATGATTGGAACAACACTTGGCCAGGAGAAATGTTAAAACTGGAAGTTTTGGTGAGCTTTGGGGATTATTTCCCAACATCCTGAATGTGGACTGCAGTCTGATTCTGGTAGAATTGTTGTGGGAACCAAGTTTAGTGACTGGTGCAGAGTCTCTCTCCACAGATAGCCCTGATTTCCCCCAGGGGTCTGTGCAGTAGGAGGCTCATGTGACATGTCTAGTATCTAGGTAATAAAGCTATCACCTACATCGTCACAGCATAGAAATTAGTGGAGGTCCATGCCAATGCCTCAAGAGTATGGAATGGAGATCAGGGCATAGCTAGCTTTTGACTTCCCTCGGTAACCTTCAGTTTACTCAGCTGTAAAATGATGGGAAAGACAGAGCAGGGTTCAATAGATGACCAAGACCCCATCCATATGATCCTCATAAGAGGAGGACATCTATGCCACATTCTCTCACATAACTTTACAACAAATGTTTTCATTCTACTCTTTTCTCCTTTAAAGCTATCAGCTTAATGCTGATCCTTTAAAGAAAAAAAATGTAGATTTGTTGCTACTAATCCCCAAGACAAGGAATTCCCACGCAACACCCTAATGAATTATTGAAGAGTGGTGAGCTCAGAGTGCTGGCACTGAGCATTGCCTTTATCCAGCAATGACATCACCCCTGAGCAGGAGTGCACCAAACTCCAACAGTGCTGGTTTCTCTGTTCATGATTTCAAAATTAACCCAAGCTCAGTAATCCTTTCTCAAGTGACCAGAGAAGGATGGCAGGTGCTTTGTGCTAACAGTGGAGAATAAGTTTTCTATTTGAGTCTTTTTGCTGGAACACCATATCAAATACTCCCCACCTCCCCCACTTCAATGCTTCCCCTTTCCCATGGCTTATAAACTTTTAGGGTAAAGGAGGCTTTTTTCCATGAGTCTTTTAAAAAAAAATCCCTCTGCATCCAAGCACTTTAGAAGCATCTTGACTTCTCTAAAAATATTTCTTCTCCCTTAATACCATCATCACTAAGTAATCACAAATAAATCCACTTCCAGCCTGTCCTCATTTCTGCCTTTTAGAAAAACCCATCATAGTTCAGTAATATGAAACCCTCTTGATTCTTCATTCTTTGCTACATTCTAGGCCAGCACCTCTGCTTACAGTAGACTGGATGCTTCCTGTGTCATGATGTCTAACCCTTCTCTCTCATCCATCTTCCTGTGGAGCTACAGTATTGGACTTGGGAAATTGGCTTGTCCAACTCTCCACATTGCTAGGTCATCTGTGAATATTCTGCCTGTGTTTTGGGGTTAGGATAGAACCTTTCATCAGGAAATGCTTGTCAATAAGACCAAGACACAAATAGCGTATCCTCCGTCCTTCCCTCCTTCTCTCCCTCCCTCCCTCCCTCCCTTCCCTTCCCTTCCCTTCCCTTCCCTTCCCTTCCCTTCCTTCCTTCCTTCCTTCCTTCCTTCCTTCCTTCCTTCCTTCCTTCCTTCCTTCCT
>NW_012267233.1:9915477-9960145 GCF_000151885.1 Dipodomys ordii | reverse complement strand
CCTTCCTTCCTTCCTTCCTTCCTTCCTTCCTTCCTTCCTTCCTTCCTTCCTCCCTCCCTCCCTCTCTGTCTTTGTTTTTTTGGACTATGTCACCTCTTCCTTTACTTTCCTCCAATTTGCCCCTCCCATCTCTGCTCACAAGTTATATAGGTTATTTTCCATATAGTGTATACTGAACAACATGATTGCATTTATTTGTTCACCCTTCCCTCCCTTTCTGTACCCCCTCTATGCCCCCTCAAGAATAAAAAATAAACAAGCAATACCAAATACCACAACAACCACCATCACCAACAACAATAACAAAACATTTCCACTTCTTGGACTTTGTTTCAATAAATAGTATTTTAAATGTTCAGAGAAGTAACACCTTTGTTTCCCTCTCCTAAGGATACTCCTTTAGTCTGTTTGTGTGTGGATGCCTAGAGTCTTTTGTATGTTATCATGTCCAGTTATATTTTAGATCTAGCTTCCACATATAAGAGAAAATATACCCTGTTAGTCTCTCTGAGCTTGGCTTACCTCATTTAGCATGATTTGTTCTAGGTCCATCCATTTTCTTGCAAATGACAGAATATTATTCTAATGGGTGAGTAAAATTCCATTGTGAGTATATACCACATTTGTTAATCTACTCATCTGTTGTAAGACATCTAGGCTGTTTCCACAACGTGGCTATTGTGTGTAGCGCAGTAATGAATATGGATATGTATCCTGACTTGTAGATGTCCAAGAGTGGTATGGCTAGATCATAGGGAAGTTCAATGTTGAGATTTTTTTTGGGGGGGTCCGGTCGTGGGGCTTGAATTCTGGGCCTGGGCGCTGTCCTTCAGCTCTTCAGCTCAAAGCTAGCGCTCTACCACTTGAGCCACAGCGCCACTTCCGGCTTTTTTCTTTTTGCTTATGTGGTACTGAGGAATCGAACCCAGGGCTTCAAGCTTGCAAGGCAAGCGCTCTACCACTGAGCCACCTTCCCAGCCCCATATGTTGAGATTTTTTAGGAACCTCTGAACCCACTTCCCGAGTGGTTATACTAGTTTATATTTCTACCAACATTTCTTTTTCCCAATCCCTGCCAGCAATTGTTGTTGTTCAAGTTCTTGATGGTGTCCAATCTAACTGGTGTGAGATGGAATCTCAGAATTGTCTTGATTTGCATTTCCTTTGTGGCCAGGGATGTTGAGTGTTCCCTTATTTGCTGTCTATTTGCTGTTCTTACTTCGGTGGAGACTCTTTTAAGCTTCTTTGCTCATTTATCAATTAGTTTATTAGTTTTGGGAGTGTCAGTTTTTTTGAGCTCCATGTATATTTTGGATATTAGGCATTTGTCAGATATATAAAGATTTTCCCCCATACTGTTTAGTATCTATGTCCTTTGCTATGCAGAACCTTTTTATTTTGATATCAATGTCAATTCTAGATGTCAATTCTCTCTCCTGTTTGCTGTGCTCCTGGGACTCTTTTCAAAAAATCCCTACCTATGCACCAGCAAGTTCTAATGTTTCTCCTATTCCATCTTGCAGTAGTTTCAGTGTTTCTGGCCTGATGTTGAGGTATTTGACACAATGAGTTGATATTGGTGCATGGTGACAAACAGGGATCCAACTTTACTTTTCTACATATGGATATCCAGTTTTCTCAACACCAATTATTGAAGAGACTATCTTCTTTTCTATCAGATATGTTTGGCTCCCTTGTCAAATGTCAAATTACTGTAGGTATATGCCTTTATTTCTAGGTCTTCTAGTCTGTTTCATTGACCTTTGGGCCTGTTTTTGTGCCAGTACAATGATGTTTTTATTATTATAGCTCTAGTAGAGTTTGAGGTCTGGGATTATGATATCACCAGCATTATTTCCTCCCCTAGAATTCTTTTGTCTTTTCTAGGTCTTTTGTTGTTCCATATGAATTTTGGGGTTGTTTTTTCTCTCTCAATAAAAAATGTCATTAGGATTTTGATAGAGATTGTATTAAATTTGTAGATTGTCTTTGGCAGTATGGTCATTTTCATAAAATTAATTCTCCCTACCCATGAACATGAGAGGTCTTTTCATTTCCTGATAGCGTCTTCAATTTCTTTCTTCAGAGATCTTTTTCTGGTCGAGGCTGGCAGTCTACCACTTTCATCACACCTTCATTTCTGGCTTTTTGGTGGTTTATTGGAGATAAGAGTTCTCGTGGACTTTCCTGCTGAGCTGGATTTGAACCATGATCCTCAAATCTCAGCCTCCTGGGTAGCGAGGATTTACAGGTGTGAGCCTTTGGTGCCCTCTTCTACTCCTATCTTTTGACATCTTGGTACATTACCTGTTTTTATCACACATGTCATTGACCACATGGACATGAGAGTAGGGATTATTTGAGACAGTGTCCCCTCTTTAGCTGTATGTGTGTGTGTGTGTGTGTGTGTGTGTGTGTGTCTATTAGTCTAACAGCAGTAAACATAATGATTACCTTTCTATTACTTAAAGGCAGTGCATGCTCTCTAATACTGCAACTCTAATATGGATCAGTGGATTCGGTCTTTTATCTTTACTCATTTGTTCTCCACTGTCCCCAACACTCTAGCATCTTTCCTTCTACTCTATATTTCATTTTCCACATTTATTTTCTATCCACTATTCTTTTGTACTTCTTTTCAGTTATGAACAGTTGAGCTATTTCTTACTCTGACTTGGGTTTTTGCAAAACCATGCAAGATGCACAGCATTAAAAAAAATAATGAGAATTATTATCAGAAGTGATGAAATTCAGACTTCATCTCATTGTATGCTTCATGTATGAGACTTCCGAGATTCAAAAGGCAAACAACTGGCCAACTTAGTAAATTTGAAGTGAACATTTACAATGAAGCTTAATCTCCTTTTTTAGATAGTTTCCTCTAACTTGGGTTGGATGCTCTAAGTGAATTGAATTTACAAAAAAAAAATTACCTCTTATCTTTACATGGAAGGAAAATGAAAGATGAGAGTGAGGATGGACACACTGAGTTCCGTCTGGGTCCTATTTCCCTGAATAATTTCCCATTAATTATTTCATAGTGTCTGATTGTGTTTTAATATAAAAAGATGCTACCTTAGATCTGAGGCCATATATGAAGAAGGGGAACGTGCGCGCTAAGATGAATTGGCTGGTTGAGAAGGAAGGTATAAGTGACAGTTGATGACAGTAAGTTCTTATTGCTGTCTGTAAATCTACCCTAAAGAAAGACAGTAAAGTTGAGTTGAAGCCCCAGCAGTTTCCCTGGACTGAAGGATGCAGTTGATGTGGTCTGAGCTATGGTGACTACAGCAAACTTGCCTCTAGAGCTATAATATAGGGCAACTGGCATCTTCTTTTCTCCTCCTAGTGCTATCTTCTAAAGGCACAGCTAGTGGTTAGAAGTCCAAGTCTAGGTTTTGTTCCATGAGCTGCTAATAGACAGGATAAAACAGCCTCTCTGTGTTACCCCAGTTTTCCCAGTTTAAGAATGAGTTCAATGGAAAAGATAGCAAATGGGACTCCAACTCAACAAAAAAGCCAAGCCTGGTGGTGCATATCTTTTAGCTATGTGGAAAGTGCAGATAGGAGGATCGTGGTCTAGACCTACCTGAACAAAAATGTGAGATGCTATCTGAAAAATAAATAGGATAGGGGGGTGTGGTGGTTCAAGATGTGGAGTACTTGTTGAACGAGCACAAGGTACTAAGTTCACATATTAGTACTGGGGGATGAAAGAACAAAGGAAAGAAAAAAAAGAGAAACCAGAAAGAGAAAAAGATAGTAAATTGGAGAAACTGTTGCTATTTTTCACCTTGTATGTGGCAAATGATTCGGTCTTTTGAGTGAATAAGATTATACTCATTAAAAGGCTAGCCTGAGCCAGGTATTTATGCTCCCAACTACACCTATTCAGGAAGCTGAGATCTGAGGGTCATGGTTCAGATCCAATCTGGGCAGGAAAGTCCATGAGACTCTTCCCCCCTCTTTCCTCCCCCACAGTCCTGGGGCTTGAACTCAGGGCCTGAGCCCTATCCCTGAAATTCTTTTGCTCAAGGCTAGCACTCTACCACTTGAGCCACAGCATCATTTCTATTTTTCTGTTTATGTGGTACTGAGGAATAGAACTCAGTGCTTTACGCATGCTGGGCAAACACTCTGCCACTAAGCCACATTCCCAGCCCCATGAGACTCTTATCTCTAATTAACTACCCCATAGCCAGAAGTGGTGCTATAGCTCAAGTGGTAGTATACTAATTTGAGCACAAAAGCTCAAAGACAGTGCCCAGACCCTGAGTTCAGACCCCAGGACCAGCACACACACAAAAAAAAAACAAAGCAAAAAACCAACCAAAAAGCTTGAAAATCAGTATGAAAGCATGGTGAATCCATGATGCTATCCCAAATTTGCTATTTCTTTTCCTTCTCTCCCTTCCTGTGTTGCTTTTCTAACATTTCTTTTTGGTCTAAAATGTTTGACCAGTATTTATGGGATCCCCACTGTGTACCAATAACAGCACTTTAGAAAATCAAAATTCTGGTCATCTTGAAATACACCAAGGAGTGGGGGCTTCAGAATGGACAAGGTTCACTTTTTTGTTGAACTCCACTGCTAGACACCAAGGAGAAAGAAAGACATGTAAATATTTATTTTCATGGTACAAAGAAAACCAAAGGAATGCCCAGAGGAGACCATACTCTTGAGTAGCCCATGGGTTCATGACCTTGAGAACCCGAACCCCCTCCCTAGTGGTCTGAGGCCTCTGTCTAGGGGATTATCTTTCTGCTTGCAAGACAGTCTAATGTGATACCGGGTTGCTAGACACTACCAATGAAAAAATCCCCCTCTTTCCCCCACCCCCTTTTTTTCTTGGGCTACGTTAGGCCTGATTTTAAACAGGACACCTTATGCAAAGTTTGAGAATATTATGGAGTATATCTTATGGTCTTGAATAAAGACGGCACTAAGGGAAGCTCCTAGGAAGAGTCTTGAAGGATTGAGTTACATACTGCAAAGCAGGGCAAATGGCATTTTTATGTGTTTGCTGGGGCGTGGTATGGGTAAAGGAAGCTTTATAAGGGAAAAGCAAACATTTGCTGTCGTCTTTGGTACTGAACTTAAACAAAGCCATGCCTTTGTTCCAGTTTTATAAGATAATGGATGGCAGGAAAAGCTATAAAGCTAGACTTAATTCATATATAAAAGGAGTAATCTTTGGAAGGCATCTCTGATGATATCCACGGCTTGATGTTTTGTTGGACTGTGGAGTGGCTATGGTTTCTGCCCTGAATTCTGCTTGGAGTTCTGTAACTAACCTGTACGAACTGTTGCATTGTGCCGAGAATTAGATTACAGAGTCAGGTTGTGTGCTTCGGAGCACGATGACTAATATTTGTTCAGTGATTACTGTATACCAGGCACTCTGCCAGGCACTTTACATGCATTATGCAATACTGGTATTTTTCAGCAGGTAGCATTTGTTATATAAGCATCATGGGATGTGAGGTCCTGAGAGCCTAGCTACTTACTTAAGGTAGCACAGCTAATACACAGGAGAGCTGGAGTTCCAGCCCGGGGATCTCTGGTCTGAAGCATGCTGGGAAGAGCTAGCAGTGACATCTTCCCTTCTCCCTGATAAGGAGAGGGTGGCTCATTCCTTTGAAGCAGCATGCCTGCTGTACTGTACATGGGGCACTAGCCTGGGCAGATGGGATCCAGAGATAATCAACCAAGCAAAGGTTCTGTTTTATTTATTTCTTTTTCTTGGCCCACGTTAGGCCTGATTTTAAACTGGTCACCTTATGCAAAGTTTGAGCTCTTCAGCCCAAGGCTAGTGCCCTACCACTTTGGTTCTATGGTAGTTAATTGGAGATAAGAGTCTCACAAACTTTCCTGGTCCGGACTGGCTTTGAACTGTGATCTTCAGATCTCAGCCTCCTGAGTATTAGGATGACGGCTGTGAGCCACCTGCTCTGTTCTTAGAGAATATTGGAGCTGGGTCCAGAACTTAGGGCTGCACTCCAGAACTGAGGCATGGAGGCAAATGACTGATACCAGGAGAAAGAAACCATAACTTATTTTTATTTTTTCTCCACTTTTTTTTTAATTTTTAAAAACATTCAAATTACAAACGGAAAAGGCAATGTATACCACATACATCCTTCCATTAGATCAACTCCTTGTTGGCATTTTGTGAGACTTGCTTTACACCTCCACCATCTCACCATCCTTCATTACAGCTATACATCAGCGGGAACCGAGATTCCCCTTCTGGTGGGGTCGAGGAGCACATGAAGGAAACTGTGACACGTGTGTCATGTTTTCAGAATCTAGTGTAATGCAGATGTAGGCAAGTCCCAGGTCGGAGAATGAGGTGTCCAAAAGCACAGTCAGGGAACAGGGATTTGTGGAGCTCAGGTAAGAATGAATGAAGACTTGTTTCTAAAGAGGGACTAGGAGAAGACAAACAAGAAAGGATGGGACTATGGTGGTGAGAACTGAGCCGAACTTCAGACTTCCTGCATTTAGAGAATGGAGAAAAGAAAGCAGAGGAGGAAGGGATGGTGAAGAAGGAGAATTGGGAACTTGGGAAGTGGTTAGACACTCAAAAGCTTCACTCCTATTTCAGGCCTTCTGAGTTGGAAACTCTGGGGTGGAGTCCTCTAACCTATGTTTTTACAAGGCCTGGTTGCTATTGTGGAATACACTAAAACTGTTCTTAAAGATACTGCTGAGAAGGCTGACCTTCTGCTGAAGGAAGTCATTTTAGAAATAAATTTATATACATGTGCATATGTGTATGCACATTCATTACAAGACTGTTTATAAGATAAAAAGACGAAACAGCCTAAAGCCAAAGAAATTGTTTCTCTACATTTCAAACTTTTTTTCTTAAAGGTGTGGACAACTTTGGATTTCATTGTTAAGGAAAAAAAAAAACAAGTTTCAGATCTGTGTGTATCCTCTGTTACTGTGAATCTTTGTAGAAGTTGAATATAATATGTTCCTATCCAATGTTCCTTTTTTTTTTTTTTCTGGTTATGGGTCTTGAACTCGACCTGGGTACTGACCCTGAGCTCTTTTGCTCAAGGCTAGTGCTTTACCACTTTGAGCCACAGTTCTACTTCCAGTTTTTGAGTGGTTAATTGGAAATCAGAGTCTCATAGGGACTTTGCTGCCTGGGCTGGCTTTGAACCGCAGTCCTCAGATCTCAGCTTCCTGAGTAGCTAGGATAACAGGCATGAGCCACTGGAACCCACCTACATTTTTCTTCCTTGCTGTGCGTTGCTCTAATTTTACCCGCAGTTTTAGAGAAAGATGTCTTTCTTCCTTTCATAAAACCTCAAGTGTGGCTCGATCCACTTCCTCCCTGCTTGTGAGGCTTCAAGCTCCACAGCTTCTATATAGCTCATCTTGTGTGTGAATACATCCCATGTGCTTGCTCTTGCTGCACATTGTGTTCTCTTGCTAGACTGCCTAGCCCAGTGCTTCCTCTGCTCTTTGCTCCTGTCTGTCTCATACCCTCCTAATGAGCCCATCTCAGGTTGGTTAGTCTGCCTTTAGATGGAGTGTGGACCTTTTTTGCTTCTGAGCCTCATGGCCTTTTCTCTTGAATGTGCCATGTGTGGTCACAACCCTATCTGCTATACCTGGCCTTAGTGACACACATACAGCTTCTGTAGTGGTTCATTACTTGATTGCAGTAATACAGGCATCCTGATTTGTATCTTCCCTTGTCAGTCTCCCCTGACCACCACTCTGTTCTCCTACCCGGTGCTCCTAATAAGCTGGTGCCTTTACTGTGTTCAGAGCTAGCAACTACTCTTCCCCCCTCACCCCCATCTTTTCTCTTGACTCCTACTGGGTATCTTCCCTGGTGGACTTGTTCAGTCTCTCCCCTTTTCTCCAAGTTCTCAACAAGTATAGTCTGGAGTGTCGCGACCGCCTCGACCCGCATGGATGACGCGACAACAGGTTCTTCTTTCAGGCGGTTTATTCAGGACCTTCTACAACATCTTCTCTTCTCCCGCTTGCTTCTGCCCGTTTCTCCCCCTTCGCCCCCCACGCTCCGGTTATAAGCCTCCTGGATGGCCAATCCCGAGGTGCCACGCGGCATACACTAATAGGGTCGCAAACGAGGAAGCAAGCCAGTAGCCAAGCCATAGCCATATAAGGAGTTGTTTTTTACAGAGAACACTCGCCATCGGGAAGGCGGAAGGCGGGAGCCAGCGCCATTTTTGCGGCCGCGCCGTCTTTGGTCGCGGCTCCCCCAGCTCTCCACACTGGAGAATTCAGTTTAATCTCTAATTATGCGTATTCCACTACAGTGGTCAGACAGTGAGTCACTGATGCTTTCTTCTTGAAGGCAAGACCTGCTATAGATACACAGATATTTGTATTTCTGGTAGCCACTATCTATACATTTTCCATAAGATCAATAGAGATTCAAACAACTAAAACCACTGTAGTGTCTTGGCAGTTTCAGCTATCTATCTATCTATCTATCTATCTATCTATCTATCTATCTATCTATCTATCTATCTATCTATCTATCTATCTATCTATCTAAGTATGTCAGCTCTTGGAGTTTATGAAAGCAAGAGAATGGATAAGAAATAAATTTATATTTAGAAAAGTAATTTACATTCTCTAAAAATTTTAAAGCATTGTTTGTTGAGTATTTACCCTGGATCTGGAACAATAGGACTAACTTGGAGGCCCTTCGGGGCTCCATTCTTATAGGTAATTCAGCCTTATGAAGTAGACAGATAATTAAATTCTATGCAACTAAGCAAAATAGATTCAGATGTGAAGTGGTGTAAAAAAAACAGAACAGAGAAACTGGGTAGAGTTTGACAATGGTGATGGCAGAGAAGACCGGCAAGTCAGTCAGGGTAACTGGCTCAAGAACAGCTGAAGACATTCAGTAAAAAATAAGCAAAAAAGATTAAGTGAAATTAAAGAAACACATGAACCATTGCCCACAATGCTGTATAGCTGGAAGTTTCAGTTATTCTAAAAATCCAGCAGATCTAGGTCCTTAACAAGACAGCAAGCTTCTCGGGAGCAGATGGTCCGTTTTGTCATTGCTTCTCCAATACCACCCCAGGCACAGAGAGAAGGCACTTCCCAACTCACTGATAGCCTCACGCAGTCACTAAATGAGTTCTCAAGGTTGATATTTCATAGCTTATATGGTTTGCTTTTATCTAGTATATTTTATATAGTATACTTTATTTATCTATCTACCTATCTATCTATTTATGTAAGCCATCTACACTGAAATATAATCTGATCAAAATGGAAGCAAAATGATGAAATGGAAGAAAGTTGTCTAAAGTGGCTTAACAATTCCAAGAACAGGAAAAAGAACAGAGTAGAGCAATTGGCAATAAATAGCACAGTTACATATTTATAGATGGTTTGTGAAAGGTCATGATGTCCGACGCTAAGATGGCTGCATCTCAATGCACACCTTGTATCTGTGATTTCGAAGCTTCTACATATGTAATTTCTTGGAAAAGAGCTCTTTATGGTCACAATCATTACGAAACAAGTAGCTTTAACTTGTTTCACAAGCACAAGTTATACTTGTTTAAAGAGACAAATAAACACATTGCACCACGTTATGGATATCATGATTTCTAGAATCCTAAATTATTTTCTAAATCGATCAAAGGTAGACTCATTTTAATAGAAAGCTCTCAGAAAAATGATGAGAGTTAACAAGCAAGTTAATGTTTCAATGCTAAAGCTCATTGATTTATATTTCTTTGTTTGTTTTTGTCAGTTGTGGGGCTTGAATGCAGGTCTGGGTGCTGTCCCTGAGCTTTAGTGCTCATGTCTAGCACTCTACCACTTTGAGCCATAGCGCCACTTCCTGTATTTATTTTAATAAGTCTTTCTACACACAGCATGAACAACTGGGAGGTATAAGATCTCTGCAAAGCTACTCTTCTGGAACCATAAAAGGAGAATTGTGACTCATGTGTAACAGATTATTTGATTTAAAATGTCAGATGTCATGAGATTGCTGCTATTTCTGGGAAAAGTCTTGGTACATTTAGAAATAATCTATCTGAATCAATCTTTGAACCATGGAAAAATTAAAAAATGCCTATCTGCCTGAATGCACTCGATTTAATTAATTTTTCTAATGAAAGAAGAAGGTGCTATTAGAGTGATAGGAAAACATGGTACTGCTTTTGAAAACGTTATACGAAAACATATGCACATGTAGCTTCATAACTCAGGTGACAGATTCATTGTTTATGCAGTTGCCTGCTCATTACAGAATCAGGGTTCTTGTTGAAGTCACAAAGAACTTTCTGTGCTTGACACATGGATGAACATTTGATGGATGAAATCATGCTTTTCCTTCCATCTCTCCAATAACACACTTACCTATAAGTGCTTTGTAGATAAAGTTCCCAAGAAATGTGCTCTTATATTTACTTGCTGTGCATGGAGCTGAGATGTAGTTGGGTTTGCAAGATGAAACAAATGCTTATCAGTTCCTGGGCCAAAGTTTTAGTTAACAGTAGTCTCTTCCCTCCCACCTTTAGTTAAACTTCAACCATTTGGGTTTTGAGCCCAGCACAGCGAGACCATAACTGATGCTGTCAGGCACTGTAAGTCTGCTTTTCACAGGATCAGGCAGTCAGTCAAGAGAAAAGCATACTCATCTCATTAGAAAGTCCTGCATGCCAAAGCAGCACTGGGAGTGGCCACATAATGCATTAGAGAAGGCAGATTTTCCTGTCCTTTACTTGTTTTTCTTTCTCTTATTCTTTTTCATTTCCCTTCCCTCCTTCCTTCCATCCTTTCGTCCTTCCTTCCTTCCTTCCTTTCTTTCTTCCTTCCTTCCTTCCTTCCTTCCTTCCTTCCTTCCTTCCTTCCTTTCTCTTTGTTTCTTCTTTTCTTTGGCTCTTTCCATCCTTTCTTTCTTCTTTCCTTCTTGTGTATTGGTCCTGGGACTTGAATTCTAGGCCTGGCTACTGTCTCTGAGTTTATTTGCTTAAGGCTGGCACTCTACCACTTGAGCCATAGTTCCACCCCCCCTTTTTTTTTTGGAAATTAATTGGAGACAAGAGTTGCATGAGTTTTCCTTCCACAGTTGGCTTTAAACTGTGATCCTCAGATCTCAACTAGCTGAGCTGGGATTACTGGTGTGAGCCACCAGTGCCCAGCCAATTTTGTCTTTGTGTGTATATGTCTGTTGAACTCAGGGCCTAGGCACTGTCCTTCAGCTTTTTCACTCAAGGCTGGCACTCTACCCTTCATCCACAGCTCCACTTCTGAGTTTTTGATCATTAATTGGAGAGAAGAGTCACACTGACTTTCTTGCTGGTCTTGCTGGCTTTAAACTGAGATTCTTAGATCTCAGCCTCCTCAGTAGCCAGGATGAAAGGTGTGACCACCAACACCCAACTTGTTGATATATATGGTTAAATCACCATGAAATCTAATAGCTTAGCACACATTCAGCAGAACACTGGCTTCTGTAGTATGAAGCAGGCTGTTTTGAAGGAATGGAAAAAACCCACCTGCATTGAGATCCCTGTGGATTACTGCCACCATCAGGAAGATTCTCTGTGAACATTGTAGCCAAATTTTGGGAGAACTTCCTAACTCCACAGTGTGAACATTTGATTTGCGGACATAAAACTATGTTTATGCATTTTACTCAAGATTACCCGACTGCCAGTAATGACGATAAAAGAAGTCAAGCATTTCTAAAATAGGACACTTTATTTCCTTGATCTATATATAGTTCAGCAATCAATAAAACTTTTGTATTCTTCAGAGCACCATGTTAAGTAGCTGGAGTCATGGCTCAATGGAAAGAGCACTTGCCTAGCTTGTATGAGGCCCTGAGTTCAACCCTGCCCCCCACCCCTACCCCAGTACTGTCAAAAACCCAAACACAATGTGGCATCATATCATCTCTCCTTGTCTTGCTTGGAACTTCTATGATTGTAGAAACCACAACTTGTACAACTGTTAGAACTTGGAAGACAATCAAAAACATTTGCTTTACATGAACAAATGTTCAGTAGAATTTCACTGCCAATGGGAAATGTCCACAAACTATAGGCAGCATTTTTTTTTGTCAATATGACCACTATGAGCAACATGCTTGAACCCTGGAAGCAGTCCCTGCGAAGCCAGCGACCCATAGTTATTCTTAGTACTCCTTATTAGTCAGTGCTGATTCACATGGCATCTAGATCTTCAGCTGTTCTCTTTCTTTCCTGTTTGTATTTGTATTTTTGTAAGGTGCCTGCTCTGAGCCCAGCATCTATGTGGTTTGTTTTTCACTAGTATCCTCTAGAACCTGAAGCTCGGTTCAATGTTCTTGAGGCCTCTGTCCACACCTCTTTTGGACCATTACTGGATCCCATGTCTGTCTTCCCCATAGACTATGAGGCAGGCTTGGGTTTCCTGTCTATTCCACTAACCAAACGAATGAAAGGAAGGAATGCAATGAATACATCCATAGTTAGATCATCTAAAATTTTCTGAGGCAGACCCTGGTGGCTCATACCTATAATCCTACCTACTCAGGAGGCTGAGATCTGAGGATTGCAGTTTGAAGCCAGCACTGGCAGGAACGTCCGTGATTCTTTTTATCTGCAGGAAACCACACATAGAGCTGTGGCTCAAAGTGGTAAAGCTTTAGCCTTGCGCAAAAATGCTCAAGGATAGTGCCCAGGCCCTGAGTTTAAGCTCCAGGACTGGCACATGCGCACGTGCGCGCGCGCACACACACACACACACACAATTTTGTATATTTTAACATGATAATGGGGGTACATATAGAAAATAAAATGTTGGGGCTGGGAAGGTGGCTCAGTGGTAGAGCGCTTGCCTTGCATGCCTCAGAAGTGGCGCTGTGGCTCAAGTGGTAGAGTGCTAGCCTTGAGCAGAAGAGCTGAGGGACAGCGCCCAGGCCCAGAGTTCAGGCTCCATGACTGGACCCCCCCCCCAAAAAAAAAAGAAAAGAAAATGTTGTGAAAAAAATAAGTACCTCATTATCTCTTGTGTGGTGATTAGTCTACTCAGCTATGCTAAATCATCTAAAATCAACTCATTCTGTACAAATCCTATATGCAGTACAAGCATCCTGCCTTTCGTCCTCATGCTGCATGTTAGAGCTGGGATTCTCATCGTTAGATCATCTTCAGGCAGTGGCTGGGAATGTTAGCACTTGTGGACAAGGCTGTTGTCATTAGCATGTACCTGAGACCTGTCAACTGGCTTTGACACTCCTGCTGCTGCTGTGGTGCATCTCATTGCCAAGTGAGAAGCTCTCAAATGACAGTCCTGCTTATAGTGATCCAGCACTAAAGCCTAGACGATGGCTGGTGGTAAAAAGTACCAAAAGAGGCAATGATGAGTGAAGTATAGTCTGACCTGGAATTGCCATTGCTTGAGTGTTGGCTTTGACCAGGGCATGATCCCTTAATCTTCTCTCTGAGCTCATTGTGGTTGTGGTCCTCCCCCCCCCCCACACACACACACATAGGTTGAAATGAAAAATCTGGTTTGAAATCTTCATGGAGGACTACAGCATTTCAATCCTGAATCTGATTTACTCCCTTTATTGACTTATTACTGTATTAAAAAAATAATGTAATTGGGGCTGGAAAGGTGGCTCAGTGGTAGAGCGCTTGCCTTGCATGCATGAGGTCCTGAGTTCCATTCCTCAGCAACACATCCCTGAGCTCAGTTCCTCAGCAACACATAAACAGAAAAAGTTTGAAGTGTACTGTGGCTCAAGTGGTAGAGCGCTATCCTTGAGCTGAAGAGCTGAGGGACAGCACCCAGGCTCTGAGTTCAGGCCCCATGACCGACCCCCCCCGCCAAAAAAGTAATTAACTATGGTATTTTTGTGCTATATCCTTTGAATTTTTTGAAACCTTTGAGTTTTTATAAGAATTTGTAAAATATAGCCACTATGTTTTTATGCTGTTTCAATATTTTAAAATCGATGTGATGGATAATTCATTTTAGAATTTAACTGTATCATTTATATGCTTTGAATTGCCAAATGAGTTATATTATTAGAAAAAGACTTAGCATAGCAAAGACAAATTATTTTCACCTGTCCTCTATTAAAATTGATTTGGGTAAAAAAAAAAAAAGTCTACAGGCATAGGGCTTGAAATGAAGGATCAGGCCTGGCAGTTAAATTTAAAAAATCGAACTGCCGTTAAAGCAGAGCTCATGGAAGTTCACTCCAGTTCCTGCAGGACAGCCCAAAGATGCAAGAGGCTTTTGGTCTAGGGTTTGATGGTAAAGCAGAAGCTCAGGGGACCAAATAAAGGTGAAATAATATGTAATGGAATTGTTTTCAGAATAGATGAGTGTACAATTTCGAAGCAATCAATGATTTACATTTTTATTTTAAAGAAAAGTAATTTATGGGATGTAGATGAACACATTACCAATAATAAAATATAGCTTGCTTGGTTCTCTCAGCAGATCACGTGGTATCAGTGTTCTGACTTGAGGCTATGCCTCAATCACACTTTAATGTCCATCTCCTATTGGCTGTCCCCTACTATATAAAATCAAAGGAAATTTAGTCACACCCTCTATTCCTACCAATATTTTAGAATGAACCTATTATTTTCAATTCTTTAGTTGGTTCATTCTGTAATGTGCAATCATCAATTTGAGTTTCTACCTTTTTTGGATACATGTCATTAATGTAATTCTTGATGTCTCATCCTTTTAAGATAAAGTTTCTTTTTTTGAAAAATGGAGATAGGGTCTTACTCCAGACTCAGCCTCCTGAGTGCTGACTTTACAGGGCTGTACTACCATGTCGAGCTAAGACAAGGATGGTCAGTGCTGTTACTATTCTTTCTCCCTCCTATTTCATACCTTGTGGTCACATGAAAGTATGCTAGTATTGTCATTCTGTCCTGCAGGAAGGGATTGGAAGAAGATTTAAAGGGAAAATTGAAAGCTAAAAGATATGAAGTGACTTTCATAAAATCTTTTAGTTATTTAGTGCTAGAATTGGGACTGAAGCTTTTGACTCCTCAACCCTATCCAGTGCTTCTTGAATAGTCTCTGCTAGACATTGCACTATACATGAGTGACATAAAAATACTAAAAAAAAAAAAAAGGTTTCAAATCTCATTCTGTGTATTCATGTAGAAAGACATTTGCAAATGGATAATGCAATAATATGTAAAGGGAGGTATTATCTCAGTTCATTTATTTTCTCCCCATAGGTCAGAGATTAGAGCAATTTATATGATTGTTAGAAGTGACCCCTTTACTATGTTGAGAAGACAATGTTTTTCTCAAGTCAATTAGGCATATTTAAGAACATGGGTAAGACTTTGCTGGCATACTTTTGGCAAGATAATTTAAATGGCCTGCTTCAAGATCAATATGAAGGTAGTTACTAATAGGTTTAAAATTGTGAATGATACATTGTATGTCCTATGTATTCAACAGGTTTGTCTGTAACAGCATAGTCCTTGTAGATTAGTTCAGTATTTTCACCAAAAGTATAAGGCTTATGTATGACTGTTTCTGGAAAGCCTTGGTACAATGATTTGTGAATTTTTTCCCTTCTTTCTTTCTCCTCCAGATTTTCATCACTGTGAATTGCCTAAGTACAGATTTCTCTTCTCAAAAAGGGGTGAAAGGACTTCCTCTGATGATTCAGATTGATACATACAGTTATAATAATCGCAGCAATAAACCCATCCACAGAGCCTATTGCCAGATCAAGGTCTTCTGCGACAAAGTGAGTAAAAATGACAGTTTTACTTGGCACCTTGGTTAATGACACTTTCTCTACGTCACCTTGTCTTGTCTAGTGGTGTCAAATGACTCCACCAATCACAGCAGGAATGGCTGATCTTTTATTCTCCATTCCTATTAAATACATAGTCACCAGTCAAGTGTCTGTTGGCTGTTTTTAATTGATCTTTTTTTTTTTTTACCACTCAGTTAATGACTAATGTTATCTTGTGCCTTAAGTCTGTTCAGTCTGTAATAAGAAAATATTCTAGACTGGCAAGCTTAAACAATAGAAATGTATTTCTGGAAGCTGGAAGGATAAAATTAGTTCAGTTCTATGACTAGAGCCTTCTTTCTAGCATGTAGATGAACATGCTTTTATTGTGTCCTCACATGGTAAAAGCAAGAGACAGCCATCAGTGTATTTTTTAATGAATTTTTAAAAAATAAGGACACTATCGCATCATAAGGCTCCCACCTCATGACCTTATCCAACCCCAAGGCTCTACCACATCAACATCATCCAACTCCAAGGCTCTACCACATCAACATCATCCAACCCAAAGGCTCTACCACATCAACATCATCCAACCCAAAGGCTCTACCACATCAACATCATCCAACCCAAAGGCTCTACCACATCAACATCATCTCTTTGGTTACAAGAGCTTCAGCATATTGTTTTTTTTTGGGGGGGGAGGGAGTGCCAATATTCAGTCATAACATGCAGTGTTATGGTCTGATTCACTTAGACAGCTGTATAGTATCAGTAGTTTTTTGGAGGCTAGACTATCATGAAATGGAAATCAAAACTATAAGTTCATCAGTATACATGCACTCAGTAAATATGTACTTGTATCTTCCTGAGTCCTATCGTCAAGGAGATAGAGCAGTTAGAATGGTGTGTTTTAGCTGAGTACACACGACTCATTCCTCCAAGCCTACCTACTTTGAAGTCAAAATTTAAAGCCAGAACAAGCAGAAAAAAATCCAGGGGATTCTATCTCCAATTAATCAGCAAAAGAAGCTGAACTAGAGGTATAGTTCCAGTGGTAGAGCACGAACGGTGAGCAAGAAATATGAATGGGAGTGCAAGGCTCTGAGTTCTAGCTCTAGGATGGGCACACACAGCATGATTTAAAGTCCTATAGTTAGGTGACAAAAGAGTTTCACAAGTGTATGAATGGGGCATCCATTATTTCATGACCTAGTTGGTCTCAGCATGTGTGAGGGGAAGAGGCCACCTGAGGACCAAGAAGGAAAAGTTACAGAATATCCCCAAACACTCACCGGAAAGTACAGCTTTCTGAGCTTTCTGAGCACAGCATGTGAGACTGGAGACAGTTTCCTCCGGTTTTCTGGTCAATGCAAAAGAACTGAGTAGTGAAGTGTTTGCTCTCAGTAAAAATTTGTTAACTGAAGTTCTCTACTAAGACAAGCTGTTGAGAGTAGAATCAAGTTGAGGTAGCAGGGAAAGAAATGTGGAAAGAAAAGACAAAGTTGAAAGAAACATGAAAATGATGATGGGAAGGGATAGAGTGTAAACAGAGCTTAGAAAAATGACTGTTTTGTATCAGTTTGTGAATACACCACAAGAGGGAGCAAGAGAGCCAGGAAGTTGGAGAGATTATCTGCCCACTCATTTCCCTGAAGACTAACAAAAACAGAACAGGAAAAAAAAAACCAAAATAACAACAACAACAAAAATAAGATAAGAACTCTCCCCAAATCACATCTAAAAGAGAGATTATTGAGTTTGGTGTCTTATATCTGTAATCTCCGCTACTTGAGAAGCAGAAATAGGAGTATCATAGTCCAATACCAGCCCTAGGCGAAAGGGCAGAGAGACTTTATCTGAAAAGTAAGCTAAAGCAACAACCAGTGGCTTGGCTCACGTGTAAGCTGTCAGTTCAAACCTAAGTGCTGGGGTAAGAGGAAAAGAGAGAGAGAGACAGACAGACAGAAAACAATCAAGTTTCCTATGGCCACCAGAGAATACCACAAACACATGACAGAAAACAAGTGAAATGTTTCAAAATGAGCTAAATGAAATTAAGGGACTAATAAAGACTGTGCTGACCAACATAAATCACACTTGAAAAACTCACACATGAAATGTTTCTAGCATAAAATGACTTGAAAAGAGATAAATTAGAACTCAGGGAAGAATTTAGAAAGAGTTGATTAAAATATTTCAAAAGATAACACGAGTGACTAATAGGGCAGATATGTCTCGTCTCAAGACTATACAAGTTCGAAAACAGCACAACTTTAAAAATAAGAAGAAGCTGGCGCCAGTAGCTCATGCCTGTAATCCTAGCTACCCAGGAGGCCAAGATCTGAGGATTGCAGTTCAAAGCCAGCCCAGGCAGGAAGAGTCCTTGAGACTCTTATCTCCAATAAACCACCAGAAAACCGGAAGTGGCGCTGTGGCTCAAGTGGTAGAGCTCTCACCTTGAGTTGAGCTGAAGGACAGCACCCAGGCCCATAGTTCAAGTCCCATGACCAACAAGAAGAAGGAGGAGGAGGAGGAGGAGGAGATGCAAAAGAAAGTAATGGAGAAGAGAGGTAAAGATCTTATATTCACATACTAGGAATCTTTGGACAAAAAATGAAAACAAGGATTAGAAGAAATACTTAAAATGCAAAGTATTTTAAAATACAAAGTGATATACCATATACTTGGAAAAAACGATTTAGGATGACCCAGGACCAAATAGTTAAGCCATTGGCCTTTGAGAAAATAGAAAAAAAAATTCTTCCTTATTCTATCTAAGATAAATAAAATAGTCACTAGTATAGAAAACATTTGCCATCAGACTTTTTTCCCCAAAGTCCTGGAGCTTGAACTCTGGGTCTAAGCACTATCCCTGAGCTCCTTTATGCTCAAGGATAGATAGCACTCTACCACTAGAGCCACAGCCCCACTTCTGGCTTTTTCTATGATTAATTGGAGATAGAGTCTCATGGACTTCCCTCCCCCAACTGGCTTTGAATTTCAACCTCAGATCTCAGCCTTCTGCGAGTATAGGCATGAGCCACCAGTGCCTGGCAACATCAAACTTTTCAACAGTACTTTTTGTCAAAAGAAAATGTAATTTTCCAGGTGCCGGTGGCTCATGCCTATAATCCTAGCTACTCAGGAGGCTGAGATCTGAGGATCACATTCAAAGCCAGCTCAGGCAGGGAAGTCTGTGAGACTCTTATCTCCAATAAACCATTAGAAAACCAGAAGTGGGGCTGTGGCTCAAGTGGTAGAACGCTCGCCTTGAGCTGAAGAGCTGAGGGACAGCGCCCAAGCCCAGAGTTCAAGTCCCACGACTGACCAAAAAAAAAAGAATTAGATGCCTGATATTTGATTGCAAATGGTTTTATTACAAATATTTTCACCAATTTTTAACTTCCTGATTGAGCTTTGTATTATCGATTCTGTTTCTTCTATATATGATGATTTGCGGGCAGATTCTGAAGAACTGAATGTCGCTGGGTACATGTCAGCCAGGAGGCAGCCACAGGAATCAGGAACTAAAAACTGACCTGAAGTGTAGGGAAAGTGGTCAGGCTGGGGTTCCCTGTCTGGGGCACGGTGTAAACATGGTGCCAAGAGCTCTCCTGCCCTGAGAAAATGCGAGAAGCTGTTAGCACCTGCATGAGGGGTGATAAAGAGAAGAATGAATTAACAAACAACTACAGAGAAGGGGAATTAGGGAATTACCACCAGCTCTGAAGGAAAGAAAAGACTTGTGGTGCCGATCAACCAGTAAAATAGGATACAATTTGGTAATTGGGCAAGAGCCAATGGAAAAGTCAAATGACAAAGCACAGAGTGCAAAAAGGCACTGAATAATCAACAGTCTTCTTCTATTTTGTTGGATGTATACCATATGAAAATGCTGATGCTTCTAAGCACTGAGGGACCTCATACCTCTGTGCCCATAAAGGAAGCGATAAATGCCGTCCCTGTAATGAAGGGTTCCCCCCTCCTTTTTCGTGGCACTAGAATTTGAAGGAAGGACCTTGTGTTTGCCAGGCAGGCATTCTACCACTTGAACCACTCCCTCCTCCTTTTTGTTTTTAGTTTTCAGATTGAGACTCACTCTACCTTTGCACAAGCTGGTCCTGAGCTGCAATCCTCCTACTTCTGCCTCCTGACTGGCTAGGATTATAAACATGCCCAATTATGCCTGCCCACTGTAATGATTTCTTAAAAAATTTCTAACAAGTGAAGGAAACATTTTATAGAGAAGTCAAATTTAACTTTAAACTCTCTCCATGCCCAGGAATGAATTTAATGGGGCAGTGCTTCATCCGATGACACTTTATTATAATCAGTAAAGCTACTTTGACACTGGATTAGGGAACTGGATCTAGTCTTTCCATATGAATTCAAAACTAACGTTCTTTAAATAGGTACAATACCAAAAAAGGAGACAGTCAGCTGAGATGGACACACTCCTGGTTAGAAGTACAGTACATAGACTCGTGAATGTTCTCAACTGTCAGAACAGAGGTCTGAACTCACTAGAGAATGGGGCTTCCTGTTCCCCCTCTTCCCTCCATTTTATTTCATGGTCACATGATTTGGGAATGTAGGACAATACTCGTGCATGCTTTGATAATGGTGTTTGGCTGGGCCTTTTGTTTGTTTTTCTCTTTAGGGAGCTGAAAGGAAAATCCGAGATGAAGAGAGAAAGCAGAACAGGAAGAAAGGGAAAGGCCAGGCCTCCCAAACACAGTGCAGCAACTGTGAGTTTCCCAGTGCTGAACGGGAGGCGCTGTGGGTGGGGAACCCCAAAGGAAGAGGTGGACAGAAGAGGGTTGCAGGGAAGGGGACAGAGAGGAAGGGATGGCCTGAGCCCCTAGCAGCGACTAATTTTCTATGAAGAGCTGATGGAATCACATGTGCAATATGATTTGTAATGTAGGGACCGCTAGATCTCTGGGGGCCCCACGGGGAGAGCAGGCAGTGAGGGGCCCTGAGCCCCATCTCGAGGGCTCACTGGTATTTCTGTGTTTGTGTGGGGTGGGAAAGAGGCATGCAACGTGTGCTCACATCTATATTTATAGTAGAAAGCCATGAGCGTTGGTTAAGATGTTCTCAGTCATGCATAACTCTGTCCTCTATGGGTTTTGTGGTCCCTTCCAGCCGCCGATGGGAAGTTGGCTGCCATACCTTTACAGAAGAAGAGTGACATCACCTACTTCAAAACCATGCCTGACCTGCACTCACAGCCTGTGCTCTTCATTCCCGACGTTCACTTTGCAAACCTGCAGAGGACTGGACAGGTAAGACTCTCTGAAAACACCCACCTGCCATCCGCTCAGGCAGCAAGTCAATGTTGTTTCTCTCAAAGCATGGATACTGACTTCCCAAAGGGCAGAAGAGAGTGGGTAGATGTTAGTGAAACAAGGGCTCACAGTGCAATGAAACAGGATGGAAGGAAGGAAGGGAAGGAGGGAGGGAAGGAAGGAAGGAAGGAAGGAAGGAAGGAAGGAAGGAAGGAAGGAAGGAAGGAAGGAAGGAAGGAAGGAAGGAAGGAAGGAAGGAAGGAAGGAAGAAAGGAAGGAAGGAAGGAGAGAGTGCTTGTTAAAGCTTTGTCAAGAGGTTTAGCTGATACAATACAGCACCACCTAATGGTAGGAAATATAACTACACCTATGGCTTCCTAAAGCCACACAAGGGGAATTTTTTTTCATTAAGGCTCAGCTTCCTCCAGCAATTTTCTCCTAGTAAATTAATATTATCCATTGAATAGGTAAATCATTCCTCATCTAAATATGGGTGAGAAATATAGTTAAGTTTTCCCCTGCTTTAGAAAACAATAACAAAAGTAAGTCCTGTCTGTGAGGTATAGCTATAAATGAAGGAAAGATGTAATATTAATCAAAACAGATGTCCAATAATTAATTCATTATGGGTAGCGTGGGTTTATGGAATATTATGCAGCTATTAAAAATATCACAAAAACTATGTACCATCATAGGAACTATTGTAATAATGTTATAAAAAGAAGACCAGGTTCTGATGGTTCATGCCTAAAATCCTGGTTACTAAAGATTGTGGCTCAAAGCCAGTCCAGGCTGAAAAGTTCATGAGACTCATCTTTAAATAACCAGCAAAAAGCCGAAAGTGGAAGTATGGCTGAAGCAGTAAAGCTCCAGCCTTGAGCAAAAAAGCCAAGGCACTGAGTTCAAGTCCCAGTACTGGCGCACATGCATACACACACACACACACACACACACACACACACACACACACAAACACACACACCCCAATTTGTGTCTATAGAGTACTCCCTAATATCTAACTGTACTTGAAGGAACATGAACAATTACCCATGAGTTGAATTAACCATTCACTATTAATTGTCAATTTACTATGAGGAAAATTGTTGATGGAGGCTTCTTTGATCAAAGAATTTTGCTGAGTTATGAGATAATACTTGTAACTCTTTTTTAGCATTGTTTTTTTTACATGATAAATTAATGTGTGTGAAAGACAAACAGTAGTATTTTCTTTAGATCATCCTTGTCTTTCACCCGACCAAATGAGGTTTGATTTCTGTGCAACTTAGTTTCCTTTCAGACCTACAGTATCTTTAAGGAAAGGTCTGTTTTGAGAAATAAGGTCTACCAGAATGCTCAAGTTTCTCTCTCTCTCTCTCTCTCTCTATTTTCTTTTTTGTCAGTCATGGGGCTTGAACTCTGGGCCTGGGCGCTGTCCTGTAGCTCTCCAACTCAAGGCGAGCTCTCTACCACTTGAGCCACAGCACTACTTCCACTTTTCTGTGGTTTATTGGAGATAAGAGTCTCACAGACTTTCCTGCCCAGGCTGGTTTTGAATCGCGATCCTCAGATCTCAGTAGCTAGGATTACAGGTGTGATCCACTGGCACCCAGCTAGCTCCTATGTTTTGTGCAGATATTCTTAAGACCTGACCTTTGTCTGCACCGTGGTCTAGCAGGAGAAGTCTTCATTAGCTTTACTGTCTCTTCTTCACTATTATTTCACCACCCAGAATTGGATGTGTGGTTTCATTATGGGACACAACAATTAAACATGCAGAGGACTTGTTTTTTTGTGGTTTTTGTTTTGGCATGGTTATTTTGTCATTGCTGTTAATACATGGTGCTACAATACCAATAGCTTTTCCTTTAAGCACATTTTCACTAAAAAACAAATCTCATATTTCTGCCTTGCTTGGGCACAGGGAAAGGAAGAATTTTATAATTTAGTCAAAAAGGAGAACCAGCAACAAATTAAAAAAACAAAAAGTTATCAGGCATCTGGTGGTGGTTTGTCTGTCCTAACTCCAGAGTTTCACGGAGCAAGGTTTCCACTCATCTAGAAGAGGAATAATTGAGTTAAGCTGTGCTTACTGTCCTCTGCCAGGGCTCTGGCTACAGTGTCATGTCCCCACTGACAGCCTGGTCTACTCTCTTGACAAGATTTGTCTGAAATCACAAAGCTGTAAATGAGTCTTAACAGAAGCCAGTCCGCTGGCCTTCCCTGCCTCTCAGTGCCACAAGATGGAAAAACAGCCTCAGGATGATTAGGAAGGCAAGTGCAGCAGTGTTCCTTGGCAGGTTGTTAGCTTCAGTAGTTGCAAAGCAGTTCCTTGAGCAATGTCCTTGGGTCCTGCTATTCAGAGGCTGTCTTCCCAATGTTCCAGGCCTTCCTGGGATTCCCAGCAAGGGAATCGATGCGGAAGGCTGCCCTGGCAGCCAGGGCACACTCAACAGCACTCTGGAGCAGCAGCCTGCTCGGGCTTTTAAAGGTTGCCTTTGCTGAGAGATAGGGTGTCTAGAGGCAGGAGGAAGAGGCAGTGCCGTGGCCCCAAAGTAAGGATGGGACTGGGGTTGGCCAACTAGAACATGTAGCATGAAAGGAAGCAGCGGCAGGCTGATTTACTACTTGTGGAGGGGAGGCCCACAGTGGCTGTGCCCCATAACTACTGCAGGTGTGAGTCCTATGATACCAGCCTCACACAGCCCCACACAGGGCAGAGCCCACAGCCTCAGTCAAAGGCCAGTCCTGAGCCATGCTGAAGGTGTTACCTCTATGAACCAGCTCTTTCTATTCACGTAAGAACACTGGCTATGGGAAACCACTTTTACTACCTGTCTTATGTCCCTCTCTCCCCCATTATCTTATTGACCTGTGTGTGCACTGGAGAACATTCTTCAAGTGATCATCAAAAGCTAGCATGAGGGGATAATCATAAATACAAGTGACTGAACCCAAGGAGGACCCTCGGCTCTCTTCTACCCTCTGGGAGGGTCTCTTGAATCATGATTGGTCAGCATTCTCCAATCACATGTGCTTGTATTCATTCAGATTCCCCAGCCCCCCCCCCCCAGTTCCCCTCTCCCTTTCCTGGTACCACTCTCTCTCTCTCTCAAGTCTTTAGAATTCGAATCTTTGAAGTGATCTTTGGAGATTGCATTCATAATAAGGCCTCTGGCTATGTTTGTTAGACATACTTAGGTTTGAAAACACATGCTTCAAAAAATGAAATTAGTCCAATTGGTGCAATTGTTACAATGGCAGACCATGAAGAAGCAGTGGTTCTGTGAGAGGGAGGTAATAATCATGAAGGCAGTGACAGGGACCCTCCGTGAAGCAGAGCCATCCAAGGGAATGAGAGACTGTATATGTGATCAGATCACCAGCCAGCTTTGCCAAGAGCTGTCTCTTAACCTTACTAGGGTGTCAGGCAGGGCAGACGTGTGAATTTAACATATAAAGCAACCAACACAGTACCAACCACCACCAGGAACTTTGCAATGTAACTGTGTGGCCCAGGCTCCCTCCCTCCGGCGTCACGTGACCAGTGCTCTGCACACCACACTGAACCCTGGGTTCGAAAAATACCACAACTTACTCTCCTTGCTGTTTATTTATGAAAGCACAAAATAATGCAATGCAACGAGGGTGAGGAGGCTACTGATGCAGAGCTGAGCCAGTACTTGGAATGACTCAGTTCAGAGAATTCTAGGTAACCAGGTTTGTTATGCAATGAGGTCTAGTCTTGGCAGCTTCCTGGGAGCTGCCAGGAGTCTTAGAAGTCTACCCAGAAATGACATCTGTACTGAGCTGGCATCGGGGGAGGCCTAGGATGGGCTGAGTCTTCAGGCTGCTTTTGAAGGATATATGTGAATGGCTGATACTAATTTGTATATTGTTTCTCACACCGACACAAATGGTACTGAAAGTACACAGGCGTGTAAGAGGCCGACACTGAGGCGCGAAAGATACGTGGACACAGCAAATCCCCCATAGTTCCATCAAATACTAGAGATGCTTTATAATGAATGTTTTAATTCTGATTCTTCCCACCTCTGTGCTGACCGTTATAGGTAATTGTCCTTGGAGATCTTCCTTTGGACTAGACTTGCCTGCCAAAGCCATGTCACCTTTACCAACTTAATGACAGCGACTTCTAATTTTCTGTGCTTGTGGGATGTCATGGCAACCCAGATTCTTTTTCAGTAAACACGGGGGCCTGCTGGCCTGCTGTGGGACCGCCTTGCCCAGCCTCAGAGTCAGCTCATCTGTGAGTCACATAGGATAGGCATCCCAGGCCTTGCTCCAAGAGCCACACTGCCAACCAGCACCTTTCTAAACCATGAATCTAGATTCCCACCAGCATATTTTCTTAATGTCAGAAGCAAGATTTGGCTTAGGGCTGTAATAATCTAATCAGACTGACTTTAGCTAGAAATAATCAGATTTTCCATTTTATTTCATTAAAGAAGAATCAACCCCAGGGAAAATGTGAAGAGGTTAAATTTTGTGTTTCTTTACACACACACACACACACACACACACACAATCATTGAAAATTTGCCTTTTGTTTTTTAAAGTGACAATTTATACCTTAAGGAAGTCTATATATCATGTGATGCATTTTCACTCTTGTCTCTGACCTACAGTAAGACTATTGCTTTGTTCTACAGGTGTATTACAACACAGATGATGAACGAGAAGGGTAAGACACTCAATTATTTCCCCTAACCACCTCAAGTCTGTCTATGTGAGTGACATGCTGCTTGAGCTCTGGGAAACTCTGGGTAGAAGGTGGGACCTTTGCTTGTGACTCAGCACTGAGAAAAGAACTGTCTAGGAGGGAAAGCTGGGGGATCATTTTCTCTCTAATCAATTCCCTCCTTTTCCTTCCTACCTTTGAGTGACAGTTCATTTTTCTAAGTGACCTATCTCTTCCAGTCCATCTTTTCACCAATACTCCATTACAGAAATCCTCCTTGCTACCCATTGTTGGACCCAACCTAAGACCAAGCTAAATCTGAGCAAGAGCTGTTCCACTTCAGTACTACCTAAGAACATACTTGCTTCTTGCAGTCCTGGTGCTAGGCAGGTTTGAGTGGGAACTAGGAGAGAGCTTGTCATCAAAGGTTCCAGAATCTTCTTCATCATGCTTATCTGACAGTGATAGGATGGACGCATGCTCACCTCAATAGGGTCCTGCAGCTTTTTATGGGTAGCCAAATCCTCCAAGTGCTTTCTATCCTTCACTCATTTTATAGACTTAGAGTTTTAGCACCAAAAGGAGCCTTCAAGGTCAATAGCTGACCTCTTCTGGTCAATGGTAATGTCTATAGTGTGTCTTTGAGATGTAGTCAGCCAGCTTCTACTTGAATATTGCCTGTGATGGAGGGTGCACTGTATGTGTGGTAGCTCATTACACTGTTGTTTCTGAGAGCTGGAATCCAGTTGACTTCTTTTTCATTGGCTATCATCTTCCTTTCTGGGTAAGTCTCATTCACATTCAGCATTCAAATATCATTTTCTGTCCTGCACTGTCCTTGGTTAAAATATAGGTTTGCCTCTCACTCTGCTACTTTCTCTCCAGGGGATGCAACTCAATTTTTTAATAATCTCCTAAAAGTTGACTTTCAGAATAAACATGTGTTCTGAATCACACAGTCTACAGAATATAATGAGATAATTCTTCTTAGGACCTGGATACTATTTTCTCTCTTACAGAAAATGAGAACTGCATTTAATACCTTTTTATGTTCTTGGATATATTAGATATAGATTACTAAATCTTAAGATTGGTCAAACCAGAACACCCCTATTCTTAAGTAATTAATATGTTTATATGTAAAGTATTGACCAGTTAGCAAAGCAAGTAAAATAGATAGCACTGAGTTCATCGTCTGTGTTTCAATAGTTTGCAGACTAAGAATGGTTTTCTTCTTTTTCCAACACTTGGAAAAAATTGAAAGAAGAATGATGATGCATGACTTAGGAAAATTGTATGAAATCCAAATATCCATAAAGTTTTATTAACACATACTATGGTAAATCCTCTATGTATTGGCTAAGACTGCTTTGGCACTATAGCAGCAGAACTGAATTACAATAGAGACCAGATGGCCTGCAAAGCCTACATGTTTACTTTCTGTTTATAGAGCATTTGTCACTTTTATCCCAAAGGGAGAGAATTGCAAAGGAGTGAAATGATTCCCCAACTGGTTAAGGACAGTATCTTGTCCAGGATTTAAACTCTTATTTCAGAATACTATGTTTTCTAAATACCTGTTCGAGAGCCAGGTGTGATGATGTATTCCTGTAATCCTAACACTCAGGAGGCTGAGGCAAGAGGATTACCAGTCTAGTCTATATAGCAAGATCCTGTCTCCAGGAAATAACAAAGGTTGTTCTTTTTATCTTGGTCCATTAATAATTTCTGATAGTTGGAACAAACAGAGATGATTGTCAGTATCCATTCTAATCTGTTGTTCACATATTTTATAAGACAGCATGGCATTGTAAAAAAAAAAAAGGTGGCTTTGAACTCAGCACCCCAAGTTCTGTTCTTGGACTGCCAGTTGCCAATGTGTGGCCAGAAGCCAGTCCCTTGATCTCTGGGCTTCAGTTTCTTCAATTTTACATTTGATATTTTGTATAAGAATATCACTTAGCCGGGAGCTAGTAGCTCACACCTGTAATCCTAGATACTAAGGAGGCTGAGATATGAGGATCTAGGTTCAAAGCCAGACCAGGCAGGAAAGTCCATGAGACTCTTATCTCCAGTTAACCATCAAAAAACCAGAATGGAACTATGGCTCAAAGTGGCACAGCACTAGCCTTGAGCAAAAGAGCTCAGGAACAGGGCCTAGGCCCTGAGTTCAAGCACCACAACTGACAATATGTAGTAGTAGTAGCAATGTCACTTAGATCCATCTAGCATTATTAACATTGCATTTAGTATGGAGTAAGAAAAGGAAGATAGGAAAACTTAGCATTAGGAGTGAGAAGTACTTAACTCTAAATGCCCCTTGCTGCATGGATCTCACTGTGAATCTGTCTCATCTCAGACAGTCCTTTGCAAGCTGACTATGTTGACGTGTCCACTGAACTACTTGTAATTCCCCTGGCTAGTGAGAGCTGCCCTGTGTGATTGCAGTTATGACACCTAAGACCCAAATCTTACACTCGTGCATCTCATTAGTACTTGCTGGAACAGTGTGAACAGCATTGACGTCTCAGTCTTCATACATGGTAGGTCCTAGCTTATTGATATATGGAAATGTAGTGCTTTAACATTCACCAGATACCTTGTCTGTGCACTGCATTGAGTTCCTTATAGGCAGCCTCAATGTATTCTCCCCTATTCTCTTCCTATTTTATCTCCTTTTGATAAGGAGGAAATTGAGACCCCAAGGGATTAGAAAACTTGTTCAAAGTCACCTCCATAGTAACTGAGCCCATGTCCAGCGACACTTCCCATTACCTGCTCTTGCCATTGTGCCCTATTGCTTCTCAACTCTCGACCTGTGGTTTCCAAGGAGACATCAAGGGGACACGTTCTCATTAGGAAGGGCTTTTTGGCCTTGACAAAAGCACAACTTGGGTGATCCCTTGAAGTTTCACTTGAAGTGAAACCCAGATCTGATGAGTACGTACCTGATTGAGGAGATCAGGCTGAGGCTGCTATATGCATTACTCAAGCCCTGAGCAGATACTTTCTTCACTGGGCTTTGCACAGTCTCCACCGGGATGGCTCTTGGGCTAAGTTTCTTGCTCCCCATGGCTTTCTGCTTAGTGTCTTGGTTTGTCATCCTGTAGAACATGGCATTCCAGAGTACTTGGCTCCTTGCTCTCTAGACATTTGACCATAAGTCCTGGTGCCCTAAACCATAATATGTTTGTTTCTCTAACACCTGCGATTGCCTTCAGCTATGCAAGCTTCTTCGCCCTTAAGTATGTGCCTTTGACTGGGCTTGTCATCCTCTTACCCCAGTCTTGAATGGACAAGAGGCCGTGAGGGCAAAAGTCCCAGATCCCCCTCAGCCCCTCTTAGTTCTCCTCTGTGCCCTCAGCCCTTTATAAGGATATTTCTGGGGCTTACTGACCTATTTATTGCTAGTTGTGAGCTCACATCTCTAGGACTCCTTGTGTCTATGCTTTATTACCAGTTGTATCCTATATTATCAAATGTAGCCTATAAACACTCAAAACTAGCATTAACTAAAGTCATTTTGGGCTGAGACCTCAAAAGAGTAATTTGTTGAAACTAAATGAAAGAAGATAATCTCCTCTTGAGGAGGTGTGGCTCCAGTCTTTTAGGGGATGTCCTTGCCCATTAGCATGCATCACTTCATAAGCGAAGTTATGAGACAAGCAAGCAATACCTCTCCTTTCTATACATTTTTGGGGAAATCTTACCAGTCATTCAAACATAGTATAGTTCAGATGCAAGGTTGCCTTTTCCAAGGGTGGCCAGAGACCACTGTTTCTCATCTGATACTTTCCCAATTTTTTTTGTCAAGTCCATGCCTGAATGTGCTGTTGGCCCTGAGCCATTATACATCTTGACCACCTTTTCCTTGTTCTCCAGGCTTTGGGGCTGTAATGCAGCATCATTGCCTAGGCCTCAGATTTGTACTTGTCTGGCAAATAGGCCAGCCCTATCTGCCCTTCCTTTCTGACCTTGCTTTGGAAAGAATCCAAACAATCAAATTCAGAACTCATAAAAAATGGATTGACTCCCGCTGGGTTTATAGATTTGAAATTGTAGAAAAGTATATTTGAACTCCCAGGACTTCAAATAGTTTATCCAAGATGTTATTTTAATGGCAAAGTCCATCATGGCCCAAAATGAAGTACATCAAAAATCAACAGAAGTGGAAAAACAGAAATAAATTTTGTTTAGTGAAAAAAAGAACTGCTAGCTTAAGAAACTTCACACAGCATGAGAGTGATTGGTGACATTTCAGGCTACTTGCTCATTATTAACCAAATGACCAGTGGCTGCTATGTGGGTGAATTCTTTAATCTTCTAATCCTGAGGACATGGTCATTCTAGGTCTAAGATGTGACATATTACTATGACCTGCATTTATGGCAAAGTTGAAAGAGAAAGGCAGAGAGACTAATGCTTTAAAAGTTTATTATCACCTTCCACAGGGACTTGACCTTTAGAGTTCTTTCTAGCTGTTTTCAATATTTGACAAACTAGAATCTAAAATAAGAAAACGTGGATTCCTTTTTCTTAAAATTAGTTTTAGAATTATTTTTACAACCGACCACCAGTGGTTCATGCCTATAATCCTAGGTACTCAGGAGATTGTGATCTAATGAAAGTGATTTGAAGCCAGCATAAACAGATAAGTTCTTGAGACTCTTATCTCCAATGAACTACCAAAAAAAGCTGGAAATGGAGCTATGACTCAAGTAGTAGACTGCTAGCCTTGAGCAAAAGAAGCCCAAGGACCATACCCTGAGTTTAAGTCCCAGGATAGTTTATCTACCTATCTATCTGTCTGTCTGTCTGTCTCTGTCTGTCTGCCTGCCTGCCTGCCTGCCTGCCTGTCTGCCTGTCTGCCTGCCTGTCTGCCTGTCTGTCTGTCTATCAACTTACCTATTTATTTTGTCACCCCTTCCATTGTTCTTCCCCCCTTTGTACAAATCCCAAATCCCACCCACTGCCTCAAATTACCTGGTTCTATTTTCACATATATACATTGAGTATTATTGACCCAGGTCAAACATGTTTCAGGGAATGATGAGTCTTAATGTTATTTCTCATCATCCTCTCAGATATACTGAGAGGTAATGGGGTAACACTGGTCCTTGCCACCAGCATCTGATGGTCCTTAAGTTTGACCATAGTGGTAGCACAGACAGTTTGGTTTTGGAGGATCAATGGGAATTCTCTTTGGAAATATATGCCCTATTTAGTGTCTTCTTCAAATCTCTCCAGCTTGTACCCACCAGTTTCATCTCATCATGCACTTCAGGGATGCTTCCAATGAATCTTGTGTGTGTGTTACATGTGTGAATTCGCTTGATCCTTCTTACAGCCTCGTTCTAAACTCCCATACCATTAATGAACTTGTATCATGTATACTTTAGTTGATAATATTTGTGCTTATTTATGGATCCAATGTGATAACTTGCCGCACATATACAGTATATAATCTAGGGTAATTCATCTATTTCTGTTTCCTCAAATGTTACCATTTCTGTCATCAGCCTCCTTTTAGAGATAAGCGATTTTAGGTCAAGGCCAGTGAAGTGGAAAGCAGGGATTTAAGTCAAGCTAATCAGTTCCCAGAGTTCCTGTCTGAACCATTCTGTTGAACTACCTGTCTATGATTGCTTCCTGGGCCCATGAAAACCTGAACAGATGAAAATTTTCTAAAGCTCTGTATCTGCTTCCTTGACACTCTGAAGAATAACACACATGTAAAATTTCTCTTGAGCATTTTCTCTGGTTCCAGTTGTTCAGGTTTTGGTTTCTCTTAATCAGTTTTTCTCAGCGCCAATAGAGACTTTGGAAGGAAGTGTCTAACCATAAGTACTAGCCATCAGCACTTGACACCATGCACGATCCCAGCACTGTGGTCATCCAGGAGAGGGGGGACTGGAACCTCCTGCAAGGAACAGAAGTGGATTTGTTACTGGGTCTGGGAACTCCCACTATTCAATTTTCATCTGTTCCAGCCAATGGGGAGAGAAAATAACAGGAAGCCAGATTCACTGAGTAACTTTATTATGGGGGGAATCCCTCAAAGCCAAGGTCCAGTAAGGTGGGCTTCTATCATTTCCATTTCCCTGCTGTGCCCTAAGGAGATGGCAAGAAGTCACTGGACAGTCAGGCCTCTGCTGGACTGCTGTGACTTGAGAAGCACAAAGGCAACAGTGCTCACTCCCTTCCCGGTGCTCTGCCTTGATTTTCTGAACAGGAAAGAGGACAGAGGTACAGGTTGGAGGGAGTACCACCCACATCTCTCATTTTGGAGAGATGAGGAGCAAGGCCTCAGGACAGTGCTGTGCATATGCTCTCTCCCAAAGGGAGGGCATAGGCCTGTAAGGGGAAGGAGGTTGGTGTGGGGGTGGTATGGCACAAACAAGGAACAGATAGGAATTGGCACATGCATGGTAACATGTGTGATACCTTGCCTTTTGTGCTTAACAATCTCTACTCTTCTTTTCTAGCAACAGTGTCCTTGTTAAACGGATGTTCAGGCCGATGGAGGAGGAGTTTGGTCCGGCACCTGCTAAGCAAATTAAAGAAGAAGGCATTAAGCGAGGTATCTCTCCAGCTGGGTTGCACCAAAATGAGCTCACAGGGTCACCTGCCTGTGGCTCCTTGGAAGGCAGGGCAGAGGGGCTTGGTGAATTTTTCTCCACACAGGAAGTGCACAGGCTTCTCTCTCCAATGTGCTAAACTCTGTTCTTTTAAGAATAAGATTTGTTCTTGAATGAGATTTGTTCTTTCTGCATACTGGTTCTTTCTTTTGCCTTGGGAGAAGGGAAATACAGATACTTACTCATCCAGCAGGGTGAAAAGGAAGTTCTTACTGTCTGCGTGACAGTCATAATTCATAGGAACCAGTGATTCAAAATTGTTTAATAGATGGAAAAATCTTACACAAATAAATGAGCCGCTGTTTCCTGTGACATCACAACTTAGTCATTTAAGGATTTATTTTCTTCTTCCTCCTCCTCCTTCTCCTCATCCTCTTATTGTGTTTTTGTTTTTGTTTTTTATAAGTCTGGGGCTTGAACTCTGGGCCTGAGCACTGTCCCTGAGCTCCTTTTGCTCAAGGCCAGCACTCTACCACTTGAGCCAAAGCTCCATTTCCAGCTTTTTCTGTGGTTAATTGGAGATGAGTCTTATGGATTGTTCTGCTTAAGCTGGTATAGAACCATGATCCACTGATCTCAGCCTCCTTAGTAGCTAGGATTACAGGTATGAGCCACCGGAACCTAGCTTATTTATTTATTGTGTTAATACTAAAGTTTGAACTCAGGGCATGGGCTCTGTCTTTTTCCCTCAAGGCTGACGTTATACCACTTGCGCCACACTTCCGCTTGTAGCTTTTGGATGAATTGGAGAAAAGAGTGTCATAGACTTTCTTGCTTGACTGGCTTCAAAACTTAGCTTCCTGAATAGCTCAGAATATAGGCATGAGCCATGGGTGCCTGGTACTTAGTCAAGGATCTCACTCCATTTCCCCTAGAGGGCAAGAAGGAAGGCTGAGAACATGTCTTACCCAGTCTCTCCGTACTATCCCTAGTTGTCCCTCACGGGACATTTCCCTGGCACCCTGTTGCAGTGACTTACCCTGTACTGGACTTGTAATGACTCAAATAAGACTCAATGTTAAATTAACATGAATTTTTTTCTTACTGAGAAATTTTTTTTTCTATTTGTTATAATGGGATTTTCATTATTGTCAGGGACCTCTCCTGTACCCTGCCTTAGGCTCTTGGAGTTTGTTGTATGACCTTGAACAGGACCTTCATCCTGTCACTCTTCACAGTTCTAAACTATAAAGTGTGAGTGACAAAGTGCCCCCCCCCCACCAAGAGTTTTAGAGAGGACTGATGGGTTACACACAAAAGATACTTCACTCCAGCCTGCTCACAGTTAGAGCTGTTAACTTTAACATTAGATCTGTAGCTGGTGAGTTACACGATCCTAGTTGCATATGAGTGATTGTTTTTTCAGAATAGAAAGAGCCCAAATGCATGAATATTAGCAAGATTTAAGTCTTTAAAAGTCTCTCACAGCTCATCATCAAATAGTCAAGCATGTCTGATCTCCATTCCTGGATGCCTTTCTACCCTATACTTTTAGAATTAGGGCACAGTCACCCAGAAATTAAGAATGACACAGACATGCATAATTGTAGTTTACCTCCACATTTAGTACCCGAGATTTCAGAGATTGTGAAGCCAGCACAAAAACTGCCACTAGAAATGGTCTTGTATGATTAAAAGTAAAGCTGTGTCCTTTGAAACAACTAAGTCCTGGTGACACAGGAGAGTGCAGTAACCCACCAGCAGCAAGGACACGTCTCCTAGGAGTGACTTTCCTTCCAAAGATAGTAGCTTCTTTGTGGAAAAGGACAGAGGAGTTAACCCACTCCTGGCTTAGTGCTCCTGCTCTGAGCTACATTTGACAATCTGGGTCAATGACAGTTCCTACCATGCATCTTTCAGAAGTTCTTCAAGAGACCAATCACAGTGATCACCAAAGCCATCATTACTGAGTGTTTGGCCTTACAGCCTCTGTCAGGGTCACTTGGGGGTAGCTGTGCAGCTCTCTGTCTTTGGCTGTATGTTTGGGCTGTGTGATGATTGTCTTTACTACCTTGGCAGAGTGATTTCAACTGTTACTTTGCCAGAGATGCAGAGTTAATGAAAGCCAACCCCTGGGCAATCCCCTGGGAGTGAGCTGTGAGCCCAGCATGCCTACCCAAGTGTGGCTCCCAACAGACCGCAGGGGAGCATGGTACTGCCCGCCTGGTGTCCCTTCCCACCTACCCCAGAGCAGCAGGGCACCTTCAGCACTTCCCAGCCGTGCCACAAGCAAGTGTGGCAAAGACACTGATTTGGAAAGCAGATTTTATAAATGGATGGTAACCAGGCTCACTTTAATAGAATGTGCTTTGAGGTTTCCTAGGGCTAGCCTGATGGAAATTGCTTTTTCCCTTCTCTCTCTTGAGCGCTTTGGGGAGAAAGTATAGAATTTTCATCTGTAACAGCCAATTTTTCCCCTTGGATTTAATTTCCTTTATCTAGATGTAATTGGGATCCTATCTCCTAATTATTTTTCCACAAGTCCTCTTATAATAACCTGTAGGTTATGAACTCATTTTAGCTGAAATGGAGGCTATAAAATATTCCTTCTAAAGGACTAAATTTAGAAATCTATGGAGACATATCCAGTCTACTTATTTAACAGGTACTTAATTTTTATATTCGATAAAGAGAAGAAACTGCAGTACTTAAGTCTGTCTCCTTTCCCTTCCCTCCCCTTCTCTCTGCACTTCTCCTTCCCCTTTCCCCTATCTCTTTCTGCCTCCCTCTCTCCTTCCCTCCCTCCCTCCCTTCCTCCCTCCCTTCCTTCCTTTCTCTCTCTCCTTCCCTTCTTTGGAGCAGCAGCCAACAGCTATGATCTGGGCAGTGGTGGCTGGCAGGGAGATATCTCTGGGCTCCATTTGCACACCTCTAGGGATTCCTGGAGTCCCTACCATCTCTTAGTCTATACATGCTCAGATTTAGAATGTCATTTTGCAGAGAAATGACTAGAAGAGCTGTCTTCCACCTTGTGGAGGCTCTAAGACCACAAATGCTTCCTGACAACTTCTGTAGTTGAGGACAAGTGTTTGTTGTGTGCCAGGCCTGTACTAAGCAGCCATGTAAGCCATGTGTCACTGAACACTAACGTCACCCTATGCAATAGACACTAGTGTCCCAGTGGCATACAGAAGACCCAGGCTGGGACAGGTGAAATGACTAGAATGGTAGCAAGGACTGAGCTTCTTCCACTCCCCTGCCGGTGTCACATTTCCCTCCTGTACCTGTTCCCCTGCTGGCCATCTGCCCAGAATCTCCACCATTTCCACTCTCACTGGGGCACTGGTGCCCCTGCCATCTTCCTAACTCAGATCTCTCCTTACGGCCATCTTCCTGGATCTTCCCTCCCCCTCACTCTGGCAAAATTAGGCTATGTTTTCCTTTGTAACTCATAACTTCATCTAGGTTATGTGAAGTCTCCCTGCCTCTTGAAGTGGACCACACATTCCCTTAAGGCTAGAGGCCAGGATTTACTGGCCCTTGTCTACTAAACCCCAGCTCCTGGCTCACAAGGCCTAGGGTCCTAGTAAGTCATCAGCAATATTTATTGTTGGAAATTCTTCAAGAGACTGATCAGAATGATTACCAAAGCCATTGTTAGGGATTCTTTGGCCTTTGCAGCCAAATAGATAAACAGGAAAGGAAAGTCATCGGGAGATGATGTACTCACCGTGAGAAACTCCCATGTCAACCTGGGTGTCAAGGCATCTTACATCCTGTGGTGTTTCCCCATTGTTAGTTTACTTGTCAAATCCCTAAGAGTCCCCAGTCATGGAACCTCTATGTGGATGACTCAGGCACTCTTATAGAGTGTGACCTAGACCTCACAGGGGTCCAAGCTCATCAGTGATGTCAGCCTGAGCCACCTGTGTAACAAGAAGCAGATTCTGGGCCTGTGTCACATGACTTACCTTGTTCTCTTTCAGTGCTTTTGTATGTGAGGAAGGAGACGGACGACGTGTTTGATGCTTTGATGCTGAAGTCTCCCACGGTGAAAGGACTGATGGAAGCGGTAAGACACAAGCCCTGTCAGCCTCCAGCCACGTCCTCTTTAGCAAAACCCATTTACTCCAGTGCAGCCATGGAGGCGGTGTCAGAATGAGAGAAAGGAAAAGCTGAGGTCTGTGGAGATGCTGATCTCTTGGCCCAGGGTTTAGCAACATCTTAAGAAGGGAACTTGGTAAAACTGTCTTGCTCTTTAATCTGGGCAGCTCATACTTTTCCTCTTTCTTTTTTTTCTTCGTGTCTTCCTCTCTGCCTGCCTTCCCTACATCTCTCTTTTTTTTTTTAAATGATCATTCATGTTGTAGTATAGACCAACAGACATTCTTTATCATGGCTGAATTACATTTCACTGTGTGGATTTACCATCTTTTATTTTCACTTCTGTAACTGATGGATGTTGGGTTTTTCCACTTTTTTGGCTTATTGGGCTTGGAAATTTTTCTTCTGTTCTATAGTTCTTTTCATTGGGATGGAGTTCTGCTCCCTGCAAAGGAAAAATAAACCCGAAAATGAATGCAGGAAATAGAATCTGCATCTCCTCAAGTGAACCAAAAAGTTTTAAATGTCCATAAAATTGTCAGAAGACAAGCAAATGAGCTTATATAAAATAAACATATATAACACGATACAATTATGTAGTCCTCTCTCAATGTCCAAGGTTGGTTCTATAATACCAAGCTTCCTGGATGCCGAAGTCAGTTAGATAAAATGGTGTAATATTTACAGTGAGCCTACGCATGTCCTCCCAAATACTTTAAAGCATCTCTACCCAATCTATAAGAGATAACATAATGTAAATGCTCAGAATTGTTGTACTGCGTTATTTAGGAAATAATGGCAAGAAAAATGTCTATACATGTTCAGAACACACATAACTTTAAATATATATACATTTTTGATCTGTAGTTGGTTGAATCTGTGGCTGCAGAGCATGTGGGTACAGAAAGCTGATTGTCTACATATGTGTGTTAGTAAATGTACATGTATGTTGATCATAGATGTATTTGTATGAAATAAACCCATGGAGGCATATAGCTTAGAGGTCAGTATACAAGCTTTGATTTCAGAAAACCTGTGTTCAAATTTTGACTGTGCTTCTTACTTGTTGGAATGTGTTAAGAGCCTTAAGAAAATAGGCTTTCCCTTGGTTATTGTGAAGACTGAAAGAGACAATATAGAAACGAGACTCCCCGGGCCCTGGCACATACTGTGTCCCTGGCATAGATTAAACGTGGTAATGGAACCATTTTACCTTGAGTAGGAAACAGTGCCAGACAACACACAGTATGAGGGCATCTTCCAGCTCCTCCGCCTCTAGATATCTCAAACACTCAGTTCCTCAATATCCCAAAGATGAATGTTATCTTAGGTCACAGTTCCATTGTGTAATAGCCTACTCAGTCAAAATGTCAGAGGAAGCAGGGAGCTTTGGACATGGTGCTGGTCTTTGCTCAGAAACCCTGGAAGTTGTATGAAGAGATCATGGCCACCTCTGAAACTCAGGGTCAGAGAGCTGTTCTCAAGGAATGAATTTATGCCTTGTGGCCCCAAGGCCTAACAGAAAATAATGGCCTCAAAACAAGAAAGTGTCCTTGGCCTCCCATATTTTTATTTCAACTCTTAATTTCAAAACATGAAGTTTATGTTTTAACAACTAAAAGCTACTTACATGGAAAGAATGGTCAGGGAGTTGGAGGTGTGGCTCAGTCAGTAGAGCATTAGCCGAAGAGCGAAAGTGGCTGTCGGGACTAAGTTCAAGTTCCAGTCTTGGACCTAGAAAAAAGCAAAACAAAGAATGATCAGAAAGTAAGAAAACAAAACACGACCATAACTTTTGAGCAAGTGTTATTGTACTTGACCTCAAGCCATCGTTTGAGCCTGTCACTAGTCAAAAATTGCTTCCTATAAACACAAACACAGGTTTCTTCCTTCCTGTGGGCCTCAAGTTCTACTTATCTAAGTGGATCTATCGGAGCCCCTGAGTTATGTTTCAAAGATGCCATCCCAGGACCCCCGCCATGACCTTCAGAATCAGATTTTCTAGGGGTGGGCCCAGGAATAGCATTGGCAATAAGTTCCCTGGGTTGAGTTGAAGAACACTAGAGTTTGTGAGGTCACTGCCTGCAGTGTGCTTTGGCAGAAACTGGAACTCATTCTCGTGTAAAATCCCAAGCGCACATTCACTTACAACAGTGATAAACCCTCTCATTGTATTCATGAGGTCCAATCCCTGTAATCATAGTTTTAAACCTAGGAGTGACTCTTGATGCTAATTTTCTTAACTTCTGGAGTTTAGGATCCGCCTTGGGTGCAGGGCACTTTTCTCCTTCTTGGGTGGTTTGGGAAGGCCAAATGCTGTATCTTTGAGGAAGGACACAGTCTTCCTGGACCAGCTGACCTCCAGTTCCAAAGGTCAAAGTATATCTTGGGTAAAGTCCATGTCTGTGTGTCCTGAAATTATTTCAGAAGTGGGAACACCTGCTTCATATCAATATTTACATTCTCCGGCTTCCTTTTTATATGAGTTATTGAAGGTTGGTTGGCTTCTACTTCTTACCCTTAAAACAGAGTCTTCCGTGGCAAAATGACCTCATAGCTTTTAGGTTTCAGATGATGGCAATGACCTTTGTGAGGATGGTGCTGCTTCTGTTATGGGAAGCATGGACTGCTTTCCAGTGGAGAAACTGCTCTGTTTTCTCCTGTTGGATTCCAGAGGCCCTGTCCTCAGCCAGGCATTGCTTAGATGTAGAAGGAAGTTCATAGTGGAGTATAAAAAGCCATATTGAAACTTTTCGATTTTGTTCTTAAAAAAAAATAGTACTGACAGTTGGTGAAGTGTGGATTTGTCATCTAGAGACAGACTAGCACGGATTAGTGTTTCAGTGAGAAAGTGCCCCAGCAGGCAGGTTTGGGAACAGGTTGTAGGTGGTGACAGTACCCACAGCAGATTTCCCATAACCATAAGCCCAGGGGAAGAGCTCTGTTATCTAGAAATTGAAGTGCTTTTACACTCAGCAAACACGATACTTTTCCTTGAGATAATTGTTTTGAATTTGTCTTAGTAATCTCTTTGTGAGGGTCAAGATCCTGGTACCTACATAAGCAAAGTGGGTAGCAGACAATAAAGAGAAGAGTGGTTTAGGGAACTCCTGATATAATGCAGGACTGTGCCCTCTAGCATGTAAACCCGGATTCCTGTCTCTAGGAAGAGGTCTACCTTGAAAAATATAGTCTTATTTGTACCAGCTTTGATCTCTTAGCATCCTGAATACTTAACCACAACAAAGAAGAACAGAACTGGGCCACTTTCTCAATTTCTGTAGGACAGATGATTTTTCTTTTATTTGGTGGGGGGTGGTGTCAGTCGTGGGGTTTGAACTCAGGGTCTGAGTACTCTCTCAGAGCTCTTTTGCTCAAGGCTAGCACTCTACCACTTAGAGCCACAGCACTGTTTCCATTTTTCTGGTGGTTAAGTGAAGATAAGAGTCTCACGGACTTTGAACCACAATCCTTAGATCTCAGCCCCCTGAGTTGCTAGGATTCCAGGTGTGAGCCACCAGCGCCCATCTCAGATGATTCTTGAACCTCTCACATTCAATTCATCTGGCTGAAAAGATCTAGACTATCCAGAAGGATCTAGACACCCAGATAGAAAAAGGAACAAAAGTTCTCTCCCCAAAAGTCAGATGTAACTGAATAGTTGTTTGGAGAAAATAGGTATTTTTCTTCTCAGCTTTGTCGTCCACACAATACTGATACCTATGGCCCACTTTTGTTTCTTTATTCTTCTAATTAAGTTTTAAATTTAAAGGCAAAAGATTTGGTGACAGTAATGGTGGTAGTAATGGTGATGAAATGAAGTCGTTTTAAAATTTTCTTTTCTTTTTAAAGCATTTCTGAGTGATTATACCTAGCAATCTTACAAATCAGGGGTTCCAACCAATTTGCCACAGGCTCTTTGCATGTGCTATCCCCTCTGCCAAGAGGGAACAGTTTACTCCCTTCAAGTCTCTGATCATATGTCACTTTATCTAATGGCCTTCCAGACCACCCACCTAAATATTATTTCCATCATTCTCCACTTAGTACTCTTTTATTTATTTATTTATTTTTTTTTTGGGTCCGGTCATGGGCCCTGAACTCTGGGCCTGGGCACTGTCCCTCAGCTCTTCAGCTCAAAGCTAGCGCTCTACCACTTGAGCCACAGCGCCACTTCTGGCTTTTTTCTTTTTGCTTATGTGGTGCTGAGGAATCGAACACAGGGCCTTGAGCATGCAAGGCAAGTGCTCTACCACTGAGCCACCTTCCCAGCCCCAGGACTCTTTTATTTTACTCCCCACCAACATATTTGATTCTTAGTAGATATTCATTGTTTTCTTTCATCCTCCATAGATTTTGAAATCCATTAAGTTAGAGCTTTGTTTCTGTCACCTGCTGTTTATCCCCAGAACCTTGAGCACACTATTGCTTGACCTCAGCCAGCATCTGGAGTATGTGTGCATTGGGTGTGTGATCTTGACATGCCCTGCCTCACTTGACCCTTACAATACCCCTATCCACTCAGCAAGTAAACAGCATCACTACTACAGATCAGGAACCTGAGGCCAAGTGGGGTGTTCTCCAAGGTCTGACTACTTCACCAAGTGATGGAGCCAACTTCAGCCTTCTCTTACTTAAGTCTGGCTAGGAATATGTTCTGTCTGTATGTGAAAATATTGTAAGGAGAATAAGGAGTCTTATGTCACACAAAAACCAAGGAGGGAAATGATCGAGTTATAATAAACATTCAGGCAAGAAGTGTATAACTGCATCTACTCCCTGAGTTCAACTCTGACTTCTGTCACTTGTGAGTGGTATGACACTGGGCAAGTTACCCATCCAGCAGCATCACTTCTGAAGCAAGAATAATGCAGGAGGATGATATGAAAGTGATAAAAAGGATTAAAAACTATGAGCACCTGAGTTCAAATCCCAGTCACTACCCAAAGGAAAAGAAAAACATGGGGGTTGGGGGTGGGAATCAAAGCACTCCTAATTGCCCCTAGAGGCACATTTTCCATGTATAGAAGAGAACCTGCCTGGGTGATCACATTCAGCCTGGGCAGAAGTAATCTCTGTCTGGCAGGAGGAATCCTCGGTAAGCCTCTGACAGATGTCTGGCTTCCTCCACATGAATTCTGTGTCCTACTTGTTAGCAGGGTCTGAATGTGACTGAGCCTGGCTCCTCGCCTTGTATGGAGGCAGAGAATGCCCTGTCGACATGGCAAATCATCAGATGACTTTACCTTTGAGAACTAAATTGAGCGCAGGACTCTGCCTCCTGCAGGCATCTGTTTCAGCTTTGCCGGTAGCTCTGATGAACTGGATGAGGTTCATAAATCTCACTCTTAAACTGTCTCAACATATGTTCAGTTTCCCTAAGAGTGCAAAACCTGAAGCCAGACTTGCAGGTGGTCTCCTTTTTAAACCCTGTCTCTGTCAGTCAGTGGCTAAGGGACTCTCTCCTTTCCCACTCACCTTCTTTCATGAGGATAGACCCATTGAGGTGCCTACTCTTTGTCTCCACAAACTTCAACTTCTCTCTCTATATATATCTCTATATATCTCTATATAGAGATATATTCTTTGGGGGGTCCGGTCCTGGGACCTGAACTCTGGGCCTGGGCGCTGTCCCTCAGCTCTTCAGCTCAAGGCTAGCACTCTACCACTTGAGCCACAGTGCCACTTCCGGCTTTTTTCTGCTTATGTGGTGCTGGGGAATGGAACTCAGGGCCTCATGCATGCAAGGCAAGTGCTCTACCACTGAGCCACCCTCCCAGCCCAACTTTTATATTTTGACAGATAACATAGTTTAATATAGTTTCTTTTTCTTTTTGGATGCCATCCTAGGGCTTGAACTCAGTTTTGGGCACTGTCCTTGAGCTTTTTTTTTTTTTTTTGCTCAAGGATAGTGGTCTATCATTTAAGCCACAGCCCCATTTCTGCTTTTTGGTAGTATATTGGACCTTCCTGCCTGGCTGTCTTCATACCTCGATCCTCAGATCTCAGCCTCCTGAGTAGCTAGGATTATATAGGCATGAGCCACTGGTAACTGGCTTAATATATTTTTATTAAGAAAAAAAAAAGATTTTCCTTTGCATATGTCCTTATTACAAGAATCTGATTTAGAATTTGTATTTCCAGATAAAGTAAACATATATACTCTGAAGGTTATGACCCAAAACTGGTTGCTTGTTTTCCTCCCTTTGTCTAATTGCAATTCTCTTTGTGATGCATTTCTATCTGGAGAGAATTATTTTTGTCTGTCTATTTTTCCTCAAATGAAATACCTGGGTAAACTTTCTGAACTCAGAGATAATTGTTTCTTCTTGAGAAGTGGGAGATTTCCAGGTGGTGTATATGATCCATGTGGTGAAGTCATTTTATTTCCCCCTCTTGGACTCTGTAGGTGCTTATCCCACTGTCTTTTGGCTTTTAGTTTTGCAGTTAGACAAGAGCTAGATTTAAGGTCTATCCAAAGGCGTGTGTGGGAGGGAACCTCATAAATAGGCATTCAGGGGAATTTGACTGTGAGTGAACATCATGCTGTATCCAGAAAAATGTGCAAGAGAGCGAAGTTGGGACATCCTCCCTGGTCCCCACTTGGGCTCTGATTCTCACACCTTCTTGTTATTGGTGTTACAGATATCTGAGAAGTATGGGCTGCCTGTGGAGAAGATAGCAAAACTTTACAAGAAAAGCAAAAAAGGGTAAGAAATCAGACAAGCTTACGTGATGTATGTGTTTTTCTTTTTAAACAATACCTGTCCTTTTTTAATCTCTGTTGTTCATCTTTAGGAAAGATGTTTCATCTTTCATTTGCAGAGCAGCAAATGCTGTGCGCTGTGAAGGTCTATAATGGGAGAAGGCAGGGAGGAGAGAGGGAGACAGAGGAGATTGCAGGGATGTCCAATGGCAAGATGAACAGGTAGACTAGAAGGGCCTCAAGGGTCTTGGGGACACTGGGGAGAATAGCAAGGTCACCCTCTGCAATGAGTAAAGTTTATAATGAAGGAAACCTCATGTGGCTCACAGTGTTGGTTTCTGGGTGGCAGAAGTGAGATTTAAAAAAAAAATGTCTGTGGAGCTGGGTGTAAGTGGCTCATGCCTGTAATCCTAATTACTCAGGAGGCTGAGATCTGAGGATCATGGTTCAAAGCCAGCCTGCGCAGGAAAGTCCATGAGACTCTTATCTCCAATTAACCACCAGAAAACCAGAAGTGGTGCCATGGCTCAAGTGGTAGAGCATTATTGGGGGTTCTCTGTTTCTGAGGGTGCTGACTGGTTGATGGAGAGCTCTTGGTGGCAAGCTTACCAAAATGCATACTACAAGTCTTTCCAAAGTCACACTGCAGCAGGTGTGTTGGAGTAATGTCTCAAATTCCTGCTGCTGACTAGAAATTCTCAATGCTGATGAACCCATTGCTGATGATAATACTGCCCTTGAGTCTGTCAATCCTAGTGCTAAAGGCTTTTATCCAAATAGCAACCCTCTAAAGCAGGGCAGTTTGATAGTTATTCTCTTTCAATCTAGGATCTATCTGCCTTCCAAGATTGAGATAAGCTGGGGACTTCTGAGTCACAGACAGAATTTGTTGGTTTTCTTAAAACTAAGTCCACCCAAGATAGCTTCAGAGTGAGGCAAAGTAAGTTTCCAAGACTAGCTCAGCCATGCACTAGCTGGGTGAACTTGAAGAGACAATTGTTTGTGGGAGAAATGACTGTTTTCTCTTTTGCAAAGTGATGCTGATAAGATCTACCTCCAAGATTGCTGTGACATTAAATGCAAGGCCTCTGCAGCATGGCCGTGGATTATGTGTTCAAAAGGGGTAGCTGCAATCCTTGTTTATTTTCTTCTTCCTACTAAGGGCAGTGCAATATGGCTTCATGAAAAGAGTTAGGGGCCCTAACTATCTTGGTTTTGGCCTTGTCGGCAGCTAACTGTGCTCATTTCTCTGAGCCCCAGTTTACTAATCTATAAAGCAAGAAGATCAGGTTGAATGATTTCAGAAATTCTATATAATAAGAAGTCATGAGGCCGGGTGCCATGGCTCATTGCCTGTAATCCTAGCTGTTCGGAAGCTAAGATCTGAGGATCCTAGTTCAAAGCCAGCCCGTACAGGAAAGTTTGTGAGACTCTCATCTCCAATTAACCACCAAAAAACTGGAAGTGGCACTGTGGCTCAAGTGGTAAAGCGGTAGCATTGAGCTGAAGAGCTGAGGGACAGCGCCCAGGCCCAGAGTGCAAGC
>NW_012267233.1:9901252-9911862 GCF_000151885.1 Dipodomys ordii | reverse complement strand
TATATGTATATATATATATTCATATGTATTCTCCCACATAAACAAAAAAAACATAAATGTAACTTAATAGTTTTGTAAATGGGAGAGGGGAATCTATAAACTATAAATACAGTTATTTTATTTTTTGTACATTTTTAAGAAGAAAAATAAATATTCATAACATAAGAATGAAACAACAGTGTCTGGTGTTTTCTGTATGAGTTGGAACTCTTTGCCTGAATGGAAGAAAGTCTTGGTATGACCTTAGAAAATTTCAGCCTCCCTTAGCACCCAGAGCCGAGGGCTGTAACAGAGCAGCAATTTACTCTTCAAGGTACTTTTTTCTCACCTCACTTTGATCTTAAGAGAGAAGGGGGAAAGGCATCAAGAGACTTCAGGTGTTCCCTCTGCAGGCGGGTGCCTTGCTCGTGCTCTCTTCCTTTCTCTCCTTCCCCCCTTCCCTCTCTCTCCTCTCTCTCTTTCACTCATACACACACACACACTTTGTAGTACTGGGATTTGAACTCAGAGCCTTGTGTTTGCTAAGGATGAGCCACAACCCCAGTCTTTTTCCATGTGTGTGCGTGTGAGTATACGTGTGTGCATGTGTGCGTGCACTGGTTCTGGGGTTTGAATTCAGGGCCTGGGCATTCTCCCAAGCTGTTTTGCTCAAGTCCAGAGCTCTATAACTTGAACCACTGCTTCCCTTCTGGCTTTTTTGGTAATTAATTGGAGATATGACTGTCCCAGAGTTTCCTGCCAGACTCACTTTGAGCCATGATCCTCAAATGTCATCTTCTTGAGTAGTGAGAATTGGCACTTGGCCCTTCTGGTGTTTTAGATTTTTCAGACAGGGTCCGAGACTTATGCATAGGTCAGCTTGGGACGAGTTCTACTTCCATCTCCCAAGTGGCTAGGATTGCAGGTGTATACCATCACACCTGGCCCAAGATGTGTCTTGTTTTGACCCATCCCTGAGGCTGGAGCAGATTCTGCCCTCCCACTTCTGTCTTCCAGTCTCCCTGGCCCCCCCTTGACCTCCTCAAAATCTTTCAGTTTCTCTGGGCCAACTTCTGTGTTAGAGGCTAAAAACCACATGGCTCAAACCTCCAATTCATAAGATGCTCTTACCCTGGAACCCACACCAGCAAGCATCATCCTTGTCTGTTGAGGTGCAGCGCCATTCCCACCTGCTCCAACCATTGTCTGTGAGGACCTCCTGAGAGCATCTGTTGCAAGCAATGAACAGACCTGTGTTCTTTTGTTTCTCTTTCTCCGTCTACCCATGTCCTCAGCTTTCAAATCCAGCTAATGTTTTGCCTTCAACAAGCCTGCCCTTGACTGACCTGACCCCCGGTGACCTCCAGGGCCTCCACGCCTGAACCAGGAGTGGGAAAAGAGTAGCTGCATTATTGACTGAGTAGTCTTTTGGAGAAATCATGGAATTTGAAATGGGCCACAAGCTTTAATCACACTCTGTGTCCTACCACCTCATGAGGAAGTCTGCCTATTCTTCAAATCTGCCTGAGTAGGTTGTGCTAGGGATGCAAATGCTTTCTACATCCCCCTACACTTGGCAGTGCAGTTTGGTGAATTAGGCTTACCATGTGTGAAGCCCTCCCCGCCCCCAGGGCATTTCCTGGACAATCACCTTGATAGCATACGCCCCTTGTCCCTCAGGGACTTACCAGAAAACCTCTATAAATGGGTGCATGGATTGATATTGCAGACTTGGGGGCGGGGAACATGATGAAGAGCAGCCAATGACAACCATCACCCATGTCTTCCCTGGGCAGCACACATCCATCTCATACCACTCAGGTAGAAGAACTCCATTTCTGCTTTGCCATCAGGCAGAGGTAAACTTCTCTGCAGTTGTGTTCAGGGCTGGACAGAAGTTTCCAGCTAAGCCAAGTCAAGTGTCCTTTCCAGATCAACCCTTGGCTTAATAATGTCTACACGCCACAGAATGCCAAAACTCAGACTTAGTACTGGTTCAGGTTCACCATTGAGCATGTGAGCAGGATGAATGCCAAAATACTGCTACTGGGAAGGGGGTGGGAGGTGAGGGGAGGCATGGAGGGAGAGAGATTTGTCTGCTTGCCTGCCTGCCTGGTGGGTACTGGTGGCTAAGGTATTATTGTTATGAGGTATTTACTAAGGGTTGGGTTGGCAGTTCCAGCATTTGAAGTGTTTTCACCATTTCTTTCAGAGAATTAAAATCCCAGATACTTCCTGGAGGAGTGTTGAGAAAAGAAGTGATGACGTAAGCTTCACCATGACGCTGGCCACGCTGCTGTGTAATAGCCCTGCGTTGTAATATTGTTAGCATCCTCAGGAATGTCTGGGACTGTTGAGACTGTGCATCGCATGTTAACACAGACAGCAAATTCCCAGGATGTGGGCATGCAGTCAGCACTGAACTGAAGAAAATATTTTCTTTCCTGGGGCTTGGACTGAGGGCCTGGCGCTGTCCTTGAGCTTTTTGGCTAGTGCTCTACCACTTGAGCCATAGCTTCAATTCTGACTTTTTGGTGTTTAATTTTGAGAGAAGAGTCTCTCACTGGCTTTCCTGCCCAGGCTGGTGGTGAGCTGCAGTCCTCAGATCTTAGTCTCCTGAGTAGCTAGGATTACAGGTGTGAGCCACCAGCACCTGCCTAAGAAAATCCTGTAACTGAACAAATAACTGGGAATATCCTGGACATAAATGTCTCTCTTCATCTCACATCCATCCATCTTCCTGTTTTATTTGACTGATGTGCTTCTGAATCAGGAAATACAGGCCTCCAGGACTTCATCTGGTTGTTGTTGCTTCAAATAACCTAAAAATCTACAACTTTGGGGAAAGTGCTGAGCATAGTCCTAGCAAAGTCCAGGGGCATTTGGAGAACAGCTTCATTTCTTCATTGGACAGTCCTTGGGGCTCTCTGCCTTGCCTAAGGGAGTAACCACCCCCTTGGGTGGTAAGTCTCTGCCATGTTGAACTAGGCTAAGAAGGGACTCAGCTGGGCCAGGACATTGAGAAGATGCTGTAGACTAGGAGCATCAGGTGCAGCTGAAGGCAAGCCAGTGCTGGTCTTTACAGACCAATTGTATGTGGTCAGGTTGGCCTGAAGGGGCCTATAACAGCTAACACAAGTTAGCAAGTTTGAGCCCCCTGTTCTGCCAGTATTGGCCTTCTGGGAGAGCAACAAGGCTGAAAACACTGAAACAAGGAAAGCTCTGAAGAGGTTTAGGCGTGGCATTGTGTCCTCTCTTCCACTGAGTCCTCTCAGACTGAGCTGGGAGGGGAGAGGACTATTAATTTCCCTAGACTTACCTGGATCCCACTGAGACAAAGTTTGTTTCGGCTTCTCCAGCTGGGCCTAATGTTCAGATTCCAGTTTGTGAAAGGCAAGGAGGCAGGAAGAAAGTGAGGGTACTATCAGAGGGAAGTAAGGAATCATATGCACACGGAGGAGGCTTTGGGATAGAGTTTTGGGCTGAGTGCTCTCTCCCATCCCTCTTCCCACCCACCGACGTTCTTTGTATCTCTCTAGGCAGAAACAGTACCCCAAACCCAAATCTGCAGCCTCACTAAGATCCAAGTCAGCTGGGGTAATATGAAGTCAGGAAAATATCACATTCAAGACAACCATATTAAACAATAAACATGCTTTAATGCCAGGCAAGAGCTACACAAAATCAACTGATATGAGGCTGCTTATAAGATATATATATATATATGTATATATATATACAATATATATATATATATATATATATATATATATATATATATGGTCATTAAATCCACTTGTGGAAAGACCCCATGGGGCATATCGCTGGGATGGGACAGCACTTGCAGCACCTCTTCACCCTGAGGTGTGAACAGTTGAGTGTTCTGTAGCATCATCCTTCAGGTCCTAAGCCATGTCCCTTGGTTCACCACTGAACAGTCCACTTCCAGAAGTCTCTGAACAGCAAGGATGGTTAATAGTCCAGTACAGGAGCACTAGGAACCTTCAGGCAGTCAGCCTTCTGGGTGTTGTACAGTACCTTGGCTACTTTTGAATGCACTGGGTAAGACATACTTAAAGCCTTCCTGGGAAGGAAGAAAAGGAAAAAAGAACATCCCTGGAAAAACAGAGACTGGCCAGTATCCAAACTGTACCTTCTAGGGGCATTAGACATGCATTGACTCCTTTTATTTTCTTTTGGTGCCAGTCCTAGGGCTTGAACTCAGGACCTGAGCACTGTCCCTGAGCTTTCTTTCCTCAAGGCTAGAGCTCTACTACTTGAGCCACAGCTCTACTTCTGGGTTTGTTTTTTTTTGGGGGGGGGAGGTGCTTAATTGGAGATAAAAGTCTCACAAGCTTTCTTGTCCAGATTGGCTTTGAACCTCAGTCCTCAATGCTTAACCTCCTGAGTTGCTAGGATTATAGGTGTGAGCCACACAGTAGGTCTGGCTCAGCCAGATGTCATGACTGAGGGCAAAGCCCAGGCAGGTTTCTCCAACATTAACTGGCTTCAGGAGAAAAGAAGTAAAAGGAAGAATTGAGTTTTCAGTCCGGTATAGGAAAAATTGGAAGTAACTCCCGAACTCCAGCAGTTGAATGTGCTGGGTTTCTCTCCCTCTCTCTACTCTTAGATTAATTCCCTATTTTGCAAAAGCAAACCTTACCTAGAGAAGAATTTGGCAGGTTTTGGTATAGAACATGAGGAACTGACACTCCAAGGCAGATTATGATCATTGAGCCCAAGGTTCAAAATTGTACTCTACAAGTTTGCTCATTTTGAGCTCATCATACAAATTTGGACTTGTTACCTCTTAGAATGGGCTCAAATCATACACAGGTATCTGGAGGTCGGAATGGACACAGCCTCACTCTCTGTGTAGTTGTTTTTATCTTTCTGTGGCTCCTGTTCTATCGAAAGCGGCTTGGCAGTAGATGGAGCCTTGGGGGCCTCTCTGCCTTCTCTGAAGCAGGTTCCCCACACCCACATCCTTGAGAATTTGGGTCTCCCCAGGCCAACTGCTTGACTTGCCTGTAATTAGCAGCTTTTACTCTCAATCTTCAACTGAAATAAGTATGTGTGTGGTGACCAGCCCAAACGTGTGATATCACTTCTACATTCACAGAACACAAGGATCAGAACTAACTGTTGGGTGCCCCACAGTGGGCCTTAGATAACACAGACACGCTTCCTCTTTCCTCCTTATGATGGCAATGGCCTGACCTCTGAACTTGTCAAGTTATGACTCTTCATCAAGAACGTGGGCTACATCACTGAGCAGTCCTTATGGACTTCAGCTATATTTTCATGTCTCAGGAGTATACATCTGCTTGTAAAACATCCACACCTCCAATGTCATGCTACCAAAGGGCTGCTAGGCTGAGCTGGCACACTGCCAGCCTGGCTACTCTCAGCCATGTCAACTTCCTGGTGCTCCAATTGTCATCATCCCTGTAACCTGCCCTGTAACTCCAGAAAAGCGCCTCAGATCAAAGTTGGGTCCTCATCATAATTACTTACTACTTTGATGGAATATATAAAATATGCTTGTTGACTGGTACATTTGTACAAAGATATGACTTTAAAGCAAGACAGACATTCATTATAGTTGGCTTACTTTACAATAAGCTACTAAAAACAGTCTTCCATAATAAGATTGTATTAGTGCTCACTAAACATGCATTTACAAGGCAAAACACTTAATTTGGTCTGTAATACCCAATATTTTATATACAGCAGTCTTCTGTTGTTGTTGTTTGAAATTACAAGAGGCAACAAATGGATCTGGTTCTGGGACTACATTGCCTTTTGTGTTTGATTTCCAAAGAAACTCATCTTAGCTCAACTAATGTAAACCTTGAGAAAATAGCTGAGCCATCTTTTCTCTCTCCTCCATTCATCTACTTTGAAATGTTCACAGCTTAGAAACTACAGCCTGTTGGGGTGAAGGGTGAAGTGCAAACATCCCAACCTGTTTTTAATAGCTTCACCCCAAAGGATACCTTGTTCTTGGGAATTCTAGCCTCTGGTGCCATTTCAGTCCCTACAATATGTACAGACAGACCCAATTGGGGAATTTCATCTTTCCAACAAAACTCCTGGAAACTTTCAACAAATCACTGCACCGGGCTGCATACAATTCCCTTTGCTTGGCCCTTCCCCAGAGTTTTAGGTTTCAGAACCAAGACATTAGAATCAAAAGAAAAAAAACACAACAATTAAAGTCACTGAACGACAAACACCACAGAGTCTGTTCATGCTTCCCACAAGTGCAATGAGGCTCTGGGCATTCCCACGAAGCGTCCACGAGGAGAGAAGCTGCAGGTGAGGGAGTCACAGAGGAAGAAGCATCTGACTGCACAGGAGACAGTGTTACCATCAATATTGTTTGGCAAAAAAAACCCCGGACCCCCCCCCCAAAAAAAACCCCCAAACCAACAACAACAACAAAGTAAAGAGAAGAATCAAAAGGGAACACAAGAAGCTCTAGGATTCGTGGCGTGGGAAGGTTCAGAACTGGCCAGCACTGCTGGGGTCACACTGAAGGAGGCGCACAATAGAGGGGTCGCTTTTGGCTCCTCGGATGAACTCTTCCAGGGAGAGTTTTCCTAGGAGGGAAGAGAAGGGGTAAGTGGTGGCTAGTGGCACCTGCATGACTTCACACCTTTCCCACTGCATGGAGGGGGCACGGTGGCCTTCCCCGGTAGAGAGCAGCACCCCACCCACCCTCTCAGAGACTGGTTATCGTCTCTGCTCCTAAACAGCTGGGGTTACAGGTCAGTCAGCAAGAACCTGGACAGTCCTTCTGCTTTTAGTTCTTCCAAGTTTCCTGTATTTTGTTGGTTTTGTTTTGTCTGGGGAAACAAATGAGTCTCTTTTGTTTTAGAATATGTTGCCTTCTTCAGACTTTGACTTTTTACCTCTATCTCCCAAGTGGCTGAGATTACAGTTTTAATTTAATATTTTTGTGCTGGTCTTGGGACTTGAACTGGAGCCACAGCCCCACTTTTTGGCTTTTTGGTGGTTAATTGGAGATAACTGTTTCACAGACTTTCTCGCTGGGGCTGGCTTTGAACTGTGATCCTCAGATCTCAGCCTCCTGAGTAGCTAGGACTATAGGCGTGAGCCATTGGCATCCAGCTTCCTCCCTCCCCTTTTCTCTAAACACATATATTTTATTTGGAAAGCCCAGGACTCTCAGCAGTCACTCTCTGAGAATGCTAACCTAGTCAGGCCCATTGACCTCATAGTAGCTGAGTCCCAACGGAAGGCTCTACCATTTCCTGTGACCAGTTGCAGTCCAGTGTTTATCCCAGGTAAATCTCCCATCTTTTATCCCTATTCTAAAGAGGCAGGCCTAGGACAGAGCACCAGGAAAGCTGCAATTTAACACGTTCATTATTCAAATAGCTTCATGTTTGTGAAATCTTTGCAAAACACCAAGCTATTTGGTATGGGGGAAACAGGATATAAAAGGATGTCATGCACTTTTATGGAAGAAACACAAATCCAGATTCTCAGGCAGCTGATGCCCACACATAGGTACAGAAAGAGGCCCTGACACCCCCTACTGTTCTGCCTTTCAGCCTCCCATGGGACACATGGCTGCATGTGCCTGTTGTACACAGCTGATTCCAGCAACTTGGAAGGCAGAGATAGGTGAATGGTAGTTTGAGAGCAGTTTGGGCAAAAAAAAGTTAGGGAAACCTTATTTCAAAGAACAAGCTAGATATGGTGGCTCACACCTAGGATCCCAACTATTCAGAAGGCACAAAAGGAGGATTACAGTTCCAGGATGGCCCCAGGCAAAAACTTGAGACTCTATCTGAAAAATAATTAAGGCAGAAAGGGTTAGAAGGATGGTTCAAGCAGTAGGACATTTGTCTAATAAGTGTAAGGACCTGAGTTCAAACTGTAATACTACAATAATTAATTAACTGGTTAGTTGCTGAGCACTTTGAGCAGAACGGGTGAGCTGGTAATGACAGCAAGAGTTAAAGAGCTTGTGACTGGCCAAGCCATAAGCTTAAAACACTGTGAACTCTGGTCCTATATCAAAAATAGTGTTGCTAGATTTGACAAATAAAAAGGGATATCTGGTTAACTTAGAATTTCAGAGAAGCAGCAAAGAATTTCTTAGTATAAGTATGTCCCAAATATTGCCTTGGGCATACTCATAAAAAAATTCCTTGTTTTTTTTTTCTAAATTCAGTTATTTGAGTCTCCTGCATTCTATTTGGTAACCTAACATCTAAAAATCATGTCCTTCTTTTTCCTCCTTTCCTTGCCTATCCTGTCCTGTCCTTTCCTTTTATAATATTTTAAGTTTTGAGACAAGGTTTCACCATGGAACCTAAGCTGGCTTTGAACTCCTCCTGCTTCTAATTTCCTAGTACTGAGACCACAGACCACAGCCAGCTTGCCCTTGTGTTTGAAATCTAATGTTCCTTTTTACTTCTGTTTGCTTTGCATCCCCTTCTTGGCATTCACACCAAACTTCTTCCACCATCTCCAATGCATAAGGGAGTTCTCTTGTCTTAGCCTTTTAAGCATGCTCAGAGACACCAATAAAACCACTGGACAGGGCCGGGTGCTGGTGGCTCACGCCTGTAATCCTAGCTACTCAGGAGGCTGAGATCTGAGGATCGCTGTTCAAAGCCAGCCCAGGCAGGAGAGACCGTGAGACTCCTATCTCCAATAAACCACCAGAAAACCGGAAGTGGCCCTGTAGCTCAAGTGGTAGAGCACTCACCTTGAGCTGAAGAGCTGAGGGACAGCGCCCAGGCCCAGAGTTCAAGCCCCACGACAGACCAAAACAAAACAAAAACAAAAACAAAAAAACCACTGGACAGGCTGGGGTAGTAGCTGCCCGGTTCCTTAGGAGTAACAAGCTCTCCCAAATCCTGGTAAACTAACTCGCTGCAGGGATCCATTGTGTTAGGCCAAGGCCTCTCCTGAGGACTGGGCTGTGCTAATAGTGGTTTCTTGAGTCCTTTTCCTTCTGCTTCACAAGATCTATCCTTTGGGGATGGGGGTAGAGAATGACTTAGAAGGAAGAGAGAAGGGCTGAAAGTAAGGTACTTCCCTGTGGACTGGGATCAGCAATTCAGTGGCCACCCTAGTTCTCTCCTTCCCACCCAGCAGGGCCATGTGGATGGGCCACTCTTGCAGAGGGTGACAGGTTCTTGCAGCGGACACTTTGTCTCTAAGTAGCATTTCCCTGTCAGGACTTCCCCAGCAGCCCCAACCTGGGCCAAGTTGAGCAGCCTCTGCCCCTTACCATCTCTGTTAGTGTCCATCTGGCGGAAGATCTTCTCTGTCCTTTTCTCTGGGGTTGACTCATCTTCAGGCATTTTCATCACAGAGGAAACCATCTTGTAGATCGCCTGTGGACAAAAGCAAGAGAGTGGTAAGAGAAACGCAGGAGCTCTATTATTAATCCTTCTGAATACGGGGGGGAGGTGGGGGTGGAAGGAAGGTCCCTTCATGAATAAAGAGCTGGTCCTGTCCCCACTGATTTCTTGTAAGCCAAGATATGGAGTCACTGGTAGTGCTTGCTCAAGGCAAGCACTCTACCACTTGAGCCACAGCAACTACTTCTGGTTTTCTGGTGGTTTATTGGAGATAAGAGTTTCACAGACTTTCACAGACTGCCCAGGCTGGCTTTGAACTGTGATCCTTATATCTCAGCCTCCTGAGCAGCTAGGATTATAGGCATGAGCCACCGGCACCTACCATAAAGTCATTGTTTTAAACTAAGCTCACAACTGGTAATCAGATTTACATTGGGCACTTTAGCCATGGGAAAAAAGTCTTAGAAAAGTAGATTTTGTCAGGGCGTGGGCAGAAAATTCCAGAAGGTTCTGGAGTTCTGGGTATTGACAGGTAGAGACACCTGAGAGTATGTCAGCGCCAAATGGAATTGGGGAGCAAAAGGGAACTGATGCTTAAACTTTCTTCCTTGACACTCATATTTAGAATTAAGCCTGGGCAAATGAGCAGACATCTCCCTTCTCTCTCTCTCTCTCCCTCTCCCTCTCTCTCTCTGTCTCTCTCTGTATATTTCTATCCCTATATAATTTTCTCCTTACTGTCCATATCATGATCAAGTAAAACCCCTTAAGGATACTCAATCTATCCATAGCTCTGGCCTCTCCCTTTAGAAACCATGCAAATGCTGGGTGCTGGTGGCTTGTGCCTGTAATCCTAGCTACTTAGGTGACTGAGATCTGAGAGTCATGGTTAAAACTCAGCTTGGGCAGGAAATTCCACGAGACAATTAATGACCAAAGAGCTAGAAGTGGAGTTATGGCTCAAATGGTAGAGCTAGCCTTGAGTACTAAAGCTCTGGACAGTGCCCAGGCCCAGAAGTCAAGCCATAGGACCAGCACCCCCTTCCCTAGTAAAAAAGAAAAAAAAAGAAACCATGCAAGCATTCCATGCACACACACACACACACACAAACACACACCTTACAGATTTCAAGGCTGTAAAACTCATTAATGGTAGACACATGAAGAAATGCCCAACCTCTCTAGCCATAAAAGAAATGCAAATCAAAACAACATTGAGATACCACCCCACCCCAGTTAGAATGGCTATAATCAAGAACTCTAATAACAACAGATGCTGGA
>NW_012267233.1:9890840-9900065 GCF_000151885.1 Dipodomys ordii | reverse complement strand
GAGAGGTGTGGCATACATGGACACAGCCAGCCAGCTAGCTTCATAGACCTAAGCTAAGAAATTCAGTTTCTCCTAGAAGTAACAAAAGGATAGAAATGATATTAAATCTAATTTTTCCTATTTATACGCACTTCTCAAATCTACTCCTCCTGGGTCCTCTTTTTCAAGTCATAGTATCCAGACCATGACAGAAATGGTCATTTACAATTTACTACACAATAATTTCTTGCCTGCTGGGTACTAGGAGGTAGGGATACAGTGGTCAACAAGACAGACCTTACTCTTCTTGTTCTCGCATATTTCACCTATTCTTTACAAGAAGATTTGGATGATGCCATACTGCAGGCCCAAGGTGATCCATTTCTCAGCAAGCCTTCATAATTGACATGAAAGCCTTCAACTAGATACCATTGGGTCTTCTAGGGGCAAGTATAGTCCCACTGGACTGGGGTACTTCTTCAAACTCTCAGCCTTGAAGGTTGGAATGCATGAAACTCCTTTTCTTGGTCTCTGATACTAAACCAACTAGTAATAAGGTAGAGGTTATTCCCTTCATTACTCCAGGTTGGATGGATGAATGAAAGACCAGGCAAACCCACACGTGTGTGTTAGAAAATGAGGCTCTCACACTCAATGGAGTGTGTCAGAGTATTAGTCTTTTGCTATTAGCTAAAGAAGTATGGGCTACTACCAAGCAAGGGGGCCCAGTCCATTGAGCTCACTTGAAGCTCACATTGAGCTTCCTCCATTGAGGAGGAAGTAACATCTTTTTTAGGAAAATGTTAGATTCGTTTTTTTATTGTTGTTGTTTTGTTTTGAAAGTCCATTAATTCATAGATAGGAATTCACAGACTATTCGCTATTCTGAGAGCACCGGCGTCATAAGGAAAGAGCAGAAGTGATGAGTTCCAGTGGTGTCGAGAGTAAGTAAGTGCATGACAGCACTGTAAACGCACTTGGAGGATCATCAGTCTCTGCTCCTTTCCCCCAGCATCGACAACAAGAGCTGATGCTTGTAGAACTCAAAATCTGGGACTCTACAGCCACGAGAGGGAGAGTAAGGAGAAGGGAAGGGGAGGAGCACAGAACTTTAGACAGAAATCTGAAGAAAATTATGTCACATATTAGCTCCAGTTCTCCTCAGATTTAATGGAATTAAACTGTGAAGAAACCAGGCTACTTCCTTACTTTATTTTTAGCAGTATCAGTGAGAGGTCTAGCAGGGACATCCTGTTTTTAATTAAATTTGAAGCATCTTATTCCTGTTCCTGGGTAAATGGAGAGCTTTGGGGTACCTAGGAGCCCAGCTCTGGCTTTGCCTCAGTAGACTCAGAACAATTCCTAACTGTAGGAATATATGTATGTTAGGTATAGTTTGTTTCTTTTTTAATTTTTGCTCTTTTCTTTCTCTTTCTTTCTGAAAGAATAACTTTTTGGGATGCTGGAAAGGAAAGGGCTCACATCTGAACTGACAAAGACTAGAAGATTAACTGAAGCCAGGCACAATTCCAAGAGCCAACAGTTCACATTCTCTGGTCTGAAGGAAACCAGACCAATTCTTTTCACCAGAAAATGTGGAGCCTTCCAACAGGGAACCAGACAATCAAGACCTTGACCGCAGACTAAGGGCAAAAGAAGTTGAGAAGCACTGGGCTGTTTTTAGATTACAGATAAAGAACAGCACCCTGCTTTGAAGGATTTATATACCAGGGAAAGAGGATGGATGAAGCCATGGAAATTTCTTTTGGAAATGCTGCTAAAATAGGATCCTAATCTATATGTCTGGAATAGTGTAAATAACTTTCCCGCCTCCAGTTAGAAGAATACATGAGATCAGAAACTTTCACACTTCCCTAGTGCTCCTTTCAGGCGCTTCCCACCCCTCATCCCCAGAGAGATGTAAGATTAGGGTCCCCTTGCTTTCCAGCCAAAAACATTCCTCCCTTATATTAGGTTTCATGTAAGATTTTGCTTAAAAAACTACTTTTTACTGCTATAAAGTTTAATCCACAGAACCCTTTTGTGTGTTTGTCTCTTTGTAATACCAAGATCCTTTAGAGAGAACATCACACATTTGTCTTCAGACCCACGTTCCCTGTTTAAAAGAATCCAACACTGTGCTTTTTCTAAACTGTAGTTATGGGAGGTTAGATGTAGCCTCAATGTGGAAGAGTTTTATTCTGTTTGAAGGAGTCCAACGGTGCAATCATGATAGCCCGACCACACAAGTAAAACCAAAAGTAAAGATCTATCTATCTATCTATCTATCTATCTATCTATCTATCTATCTATCTATCTATCTATCTATCTATCTATCTATCTATCTATCTATCTATCTATCTCTGTACGTAGATAGATAGATAGACAGACAGACAGACAGACAGATAGATATGTATGTAAAGATCCCAAACTTTTTGAGCCTATTAAGTAGAGCCCACTGTTTCACTTAATGGTGGTCTCTCTCTCTCCCCTCCTTCTCCCAGTATGTGTCTCTGTCTCCCTCTTTCTGAAAAGCTTTGTATCACCATTAAAAAAAATGCCAGGACATCCACTGCCGATGGGAGAATAAAATTTTTCTCAAAGCACTTTTCAAAAAAATTCCAGTCTTCAAGAGCAGGGAGCTCATCACCAAGAGTATGGGAAATGCTGCTTCCTTTAACATCCTTCAGCACATCTTCCTGCATCGAAAACATCCATTAAATTACACTTAGTCCAACTTCTCACAAGCTAATTTGACCAGAACTTTTTTGTCATGAAACACTTATAAACTGTTGTTGAAACCGGTACCTAACAATATTCTCTCTGAGCCAGTGTTTTACTTTAGCTCCCTCTTCAGCTTGTGTGTGTTCTCTGTTCTTTTGTTTTCCTAAATAATCAACAATGTTTCCTCATGAGATTTCTATTGATGTCTACGTTTCTTTTAGACAAGGATATTGTCTTATTGATCAGGGTGTGCTTTAGACTCTGATACTTCCTTCAGTCAACAAATGTTTGTTGGCTTTGTAATAAGTAAAAGTGACAGTGTGACACCTTTTAGATTTAGGAAAGGGAAGCATAATCTTGCCTTCAGGGAGTGCCCAGGGCAGCTGACAGGAGGACAGATACCATTTTTAAATAAGAGCAGAGTGCTGCTTCTGACCCAAAGGGTCACAGCTAAATACCATTTCACCTGCAGCAGCAGCAACAACAAACCTAAAAGACAATATATGCCCAATGATAGCTTTTAAAACCCTGGGGACTGGGCAGCAAAGGATGGTGGTCTCCGGAAACTGGAAATAAAAGATCAAAGCCCTATGATGGCCCTAGTATCATGCTTTGAGAGTCGCTAAGCCACAGGGCTAGGAAGGCACCCAAGTGATTCTTGGCTGATTCACTGACTTGGGTGGATAGAGATGAGTCTGGAGAGTTCTCGGCTGCAAGTGTTCACAGTACAAGATAGGAAACAGCTGATGAGGGAAAAAGAAGAGGGGTAGAGAAAGGGAGGTAGGAAAGGAAGGAGGGAGAAAGAGAGAGAGGGAGAGAGAGAGAGCACGCTGCTGCTGTTGCAATCCTGTGATCCCTTGCACACAATTTGATTTCAAGGCTTAGTTAAAGCTATAGGAATCAAGAAAGGGTGGTATTCTGGTCATAATAGAAAGCGAAAACAACAGAATGAAATAACATCCAGAAATAGATCCATACATTTATGAACAACTGAATTCCCACAAGGGTGTGGGAACAATTCAGTGGAAAGAAAAGATACACTTTCCAACAAAGATTCTGAACCAGCTGGATATCCATAGGCAAATGGGTAAACTTCAATAGCTACCTTAAACCACATCAAAAATTCACTTCCAGTGTGTTATAGATTAAACATCAAATATAAGACTTAGGGAAGATGTAGTAGAAAACTTTTGTGATGTTGGATTCAGCCAAGAGTTTTAAAGCCCAGCATGGAAAGACTCAGCCACTGCAAAGCAAACTGATAAAGTGAATGTTAACTTAAAAGTTTCTACTCTTGGCAATCCATGATAAAAGAATTAAAAGATAAGCCTAAGACTAGGAGAAAATATATACAAAACATATCTGCTTAAGAACTTGCATGGAGAACACATAACTCTCAAAACAATACTAAGAAAACAAAATTCAATTTTAAAAATGAACAAAAGATTTGAGCAGATATTTCTACAAAGAACATAAAACAATGATAAACATGCTCAAATGTATAATATTAAAAAATGTAGATTAAAACTACAATGGAACCACAGAGGAACTATATGCCTACTCTTTTTTTTTTGTCCAATCTTAGGCTTGAACTCGGGGCCTAGGTGCTGTCCCTGAGATTCTTTTGCTGAAGGCTAGTGCTCTACTACTTGAGCATCACTTCTGGCTTTTTCTGAGTAGTTTACTGGAGATAAGAGTCTCATGAATTTTTCTGCCCAGGGTGGCTTTGAATTGTGATCCTCAGCCTCCTGAATAGTTAGCATTACAGGTGTGAGCTACCAGCACCTGTCTGGCATTGACTCTTAATTTCCAGGTGCATCATACTTTACATGGAGGCTAAGTTAAACTCTATACAATGAGGTATACAATAAAAATATTAAACCTCTAGGGACAAACCGAACACAACAGATAAGCACACATTAAGGTTAGTTCTCAGAGCATATCAGTAGCCTAAGTCTTTGCTTGAAAGTGTTTTCTCATTGATAGAAATCTAACTTGCATTTCAGGGTAACATCTATGGTCCACATCCATAAATGAGAACTAGGCAAGGGTCTGGAATGGAATACTGAAGCCATTAAGATGGACTAGAAGTTAGAAGTTGTTCCCTCTGCTTGCCCCACCCCCAACCCCTCCAACTCCACAGAATCAGAGAAGCACAATGTTTTCAGGTCTTCAAGGAACATATTACAAGTGACCCAGTATGTATGACAATTTAGAAAGGTCTTTGAAGCCGGACGCCAGTGGCTCACGCCTGTAATCCTAGCTACTCAGGAGGCTGAGATCTGAGGATATCTGTCCAAAGCCAGCCCGGGCAGGAAAGTTTGTGAAACTCTTATCTCCAATAAACCACCAGAAAACCAGAAATGGCGCTGTAGCTCAAGTGGTAGAGCGCTTGCCTTGAGCTGAAGAGCTGAGGGACAGCGCTCAGGCCCAGAGTTCAAGCCCCACAACCGACAAAAAAAAAAAGGTCTTTGAAGGGAAAAATGCCAGCGTTATTCAGGATATGGTTCTAAAATTAACATAAAGATGTCTCTCTGAGCCAAACACATGTGATTCAAACTTGTAATCCTAGCTACTATGGATTTGCTAGACATTATCTCCAAAACAAGCAGGACTGGAGCTGCGGTTTAAGTGGTAGAGTATAACACTAACAGGCACAGAGCTGTAAGTTCAAACCCCAGTAGTGAAAGAAAGTAATCTCTTTGATTCTCAGTGATACAACCACTCACAGAATGTTTGTCTGAATTGATCATAGTTGCTGATTCATCTATGAGGAGGATAAACCACTTATGCACAGTTGCCATCCCGATCCACCTTCTCCTCATCCACTTGCTGTAGATGAAGATTGGCACCTTATTCATCATAGGAGAGCATTAAAGAAACAACAACAAGAAAAACAACTTCCTACACAGCTAAAAGAATCAAACTCCAAATTTCCTGAATGGTCTGCAAGTGTGTTTCCAAATTCCTTTCTTTGGGTTTCATTGACCCAAAGTTGTGAAAATTATGTATTCTAAAGTTCGCCCTGCCTTCATCAAAAGTGTTGTTAACCTGAATCACAAGTAGCTGGGAAGGGTTGGATTCAAAGACAACAGGAATCTGAACCCCAAGTACTTTCAGGCGTTCATTACAAATGATTTCAGCCTTCTCTTTCAAGTAAGAATCTAAGGACTGCTGTTACATTTCAGTAGCCTGTGGGTTGTTTGGAAAGGCTTTTAACTTCGTCTTGAGAACAAACTGGGCAAACATTTCAATGCATGTCTGAAGACTCAGCTCAGCAGGATTTACAGGAGTCCTGGTGCTGACTATATTCTGTCAGGTAAAGGTGGTCCTCATTTGCTTCTGGTGAGCTTCAGAATATGAGCCTAAAAGTTTTAGCTTATTCCCAGATAGCCTTGTGGGAAAGACAGCAGGGGGAAAAAGGAGAAGAGTCTTTGAGTCAGGAGTATCTCTTCCATCATTTCCACCAATGGGGAGATTTTATTGGGTTATCTCACTTTACAACTAGGTAAATTAAATAGAACACTTAGTGGAAGATTCTACCTATCACAGCACTCTGTTGATTGAATTGGAAATGAACTTCATTTTATTTAAAAGAAAGTTGAGCTTGGAGACTCAAGAATGGGACATTGTGACCAAGGAGATGGGAAAGAAGTAGAAAAATGTCAAAAGTCTAGAGATACTGCCTTTGTCCAAGTCACCTATTCCCATGTGTCCATTCTTTCTTTGGCTTCCTCTTCCTCTTTGTTTCGAGTATAGCTGATCAATTTTTGCCTCCGCCTATAATTTTCATTCCACCATAAGGCTAATGCAATACAGTATGCATATGCCTGACCAATGACAGTCCAATCACTAAAACCTTAACTTTTAAAGGTTCCTGGTTGGTTACTTTCTGATAGAGGTAAATGTACTTCTATTTTACACTTTCTATACTTTTTACCTGGGAGTGAAGTAGTTACATTCACAGAGGATTCCTCTCCTGTCTCCTAAAGTCCCAGAGGGTATTTAAGCATTCATGGTAGAATCAGCAGTGCCTCTCTGTTGCTTAGCCCTTTGCTCCAACACCACCTGTGTGTGAGACAGTACAGGGATTCAGACCTGCCCTCAGCTGGAATGAGGACCAAGGATCTATTTAGGGTAGGAAAGATTCTCTTTCTTGCAGTGATGGCCTGATTGTGGTATCCATAGACAACAGAGAATCTAGCAGAAGGTAGGGTAAGTCTAGGGTTGTTATCTGGCTTAAGACACCTGAAGATGATTTAGATGTATAATAAAACATTGAGACTAAATGATATTCCCAAAGTGGTCACTCAAAATAAATATGAGAGTAAAAAGGTTCATTTAAGGCTCTAAAAATAAATTTGCATATGGTTTTGCTTGTTTATTCAAATGTTGCTATAGCATCAATTTTCTTTAAAACAGGCTACCCTACACTTTGACATAGCTGGTACACTGAAAAATGGACATACAAAGATGTCCTGGTCTGAATGCCTGGAACTTGTGAGTATGTTACCTTACATAGGAAAAGAGACTGTGCAGGTGTGATTGAATTAAGGCTATTGGGATGAGGGGATTCTCCTATACTACCCAGATCATTTTGATATATTCACAAGGATATTTATAAGTGGAAGAGAGATACAGAGTAAGATGACAGAGGAATGGTACCATGATGGACCCAGTCTACCACTGTTGACTTGGAAGGTGGATGAAGAGGTCCACACATGAAGGCTGAGGCAGCTGGTAGAAGGTAAGGAAAGGCATTGTCCCTAAGAAACTCCAGAAGAAACACAGCCAACACCACACCTTCCATTTACCCAGTGAAATTGAGTTTACACTTTAGACTTCCAGAACCATAAGGTAATTTCTGTTGAGTCACTAAGTTTGAGATACTTTGTTCTACCAGGCACAGGAAATTAATACAGTGTATTTCAGTACTACACAGCAGCCACACTAGTTTGGTAAATTTTAGGGTCTTTCCTACCAATATTATAAAAGACAAAAGAGTTGCGGCTTGTTACCCCAAAGAATATCTTTAGATACCCCAATTAAACCACAGAAAATGACATCTGAGAAAAACAATTAGAAAATTCATGAGTTGGAAACTCCATTCATTGTCAAGCCTAATTATAAACTTAATTTCCCATCACACCTTGGCCAGTTATTAGTGTTTGTAGATAAAAACCATGACTTTTCATTTTTTGTTAAATTGTTTGAATTTCTGAGTCTTGAAGGGATGGGGATTCAGCCAAGATTTTATCTAGCGACACTTGTTATGAAGCTCCAAGTGTTACATTAATAGAAACTTGGATTGTTTATGGTTCTCCTAAACCCATGATTTCCCTCTACCTCAGTACTTCCAGATGCATCTTTGTCCAAGTTCCTAAATGAAATTTAACAGACAGTGACTTCTTTGAAGCAAACGACTGTTTTCCTAATGGTGCAGATCAGCTGGAACAAAGGCAGGAGGATCCCCACAAAGGCGGAGAGCTTCTAGTGACAGGGACAAAGCGAGAGTGTGGGCTTTCAGAGGAGGAAACAAAAGATAAAGAATAGAATGGGAAGCTCAATAAGATCCTATAGTGAATTCCTAGTCATCCAAAATAATTGAAAACAGGGAGATTAGCATAAGAATGTGACAGAATTCATAAATCTCCAGTAAGAGAATAGAATAGTGAAGCCCTTAATGTGAAAATGATTTGAAATTTAACATAATCTCTTTGATGATTTGAAGTCTTCAGGGTGCTGCAGCATTTCCTACAATCATAAATATTAATCATCAAGGTGTGGCACTGGAGAAAACAGGAAACTGGAGTCTTCTATTGTCAGACTTCTTTAAAGCCACCAGTATACAGACATTCCTTAGGAAGTTGTGTATCTTTAGAGTTAAGCCATGGAAACCCACTAGGGGTCTGCAAATGGACTAAGGTAGTGTCAATTTTGTGATCACTTTTCATATTTTCTATACTGAACATGGTTGAATCACTTAAACCTGAGCAAGTGTCTGCTAGCACTTTCTGGATCTTTTTCTAAAGCATTTTCAATGAAACTCATGGAGAATGTCTCTAGCAACAAAAGTACAACTTCTAGCAAAATAACTTGAGCATCATGTTTGTTTTATTTGTTTTTTGGGATGCCAGGACTGCTCTACAGACCAGACAGAATTAAACTTAAAGAATGGACATTAAACCAGGCACTGGTGGCTCACTAACTGGCATCCTAGTTACTCAGGAGGCTAAGATCTAAGGAGTGTGGCTCAAAGACAGCTTAGACAAGGAAGTCTGTGATACTCTTATCTCCAATTAATAACCGCCCCCCCCAAAAAAATTCCAGAAGTGTAACTGTGGCTCAAGTGGACAAACATCAGCCTTGAGCAAAACTAAAGCTCAGGGGGAGTGCCCAAGTCCTGAGTATAAGCCCCAGGATGGCACAAAAATAAAAAGGGCTTCATTTAAAAAGAAAGTAAGGAGGAAGGAAGGAAGGAAGGAAGGAAGGAAGGAAGGAAGGAAGGAAGGAAGGAAGGAA
>NW_012267233.1:9879648-9890455 GCF_000151885.1 Dipodomys ordii | reverse complement strand
TCTACCACTGAGCCACCTTCCCAGCCCTTTCCACATCATTCTTTAGCTATGGATATGGAAACAATTTTTTTGGGTCTCAAAGTTGGCCTGGCCAACAGTCCACTTGTCATGGAAGCTGCCATAGAAGATCGGCCTATATCCCTCTGATTCTTTTCAAATGAAAAGGAACCAAAATCATTTAGGAGGGGAATAAGAGAGAATAAACAGAGGAGGAAAGAGTAAAAGTAAAAATAAAAATTGAAAGGCCCAAACTCAAAACTAAAACAGTACCAAGAAGTAAAGACTGAAAAGTTACCATCTTCTTTTAACTGTTCATATTCTGCAAACTTTGTTAAATAAAGAGACAGAAAATTAAAGGGAATGTGTGGTTAGTGAAAATCCTGAAACTTAGAACTATTGTCCTTGTGTTTTGAGTAATCCATATCTCTATTTGTTTAACTAATAATGAGACCCATCTAGGTTAAGTTTTGAGTAATAAACTCACCCCAAATTCAATGTCTCTAGTGAGTGATTAAGAGTTGTTGACTAGGTGTTTAGAGAGAAATTCAACTGAGATTCCCCTGACCAACAGGACCTACCATTTTGAGTCTACTTCAGTCCTTCAGTAAGTATTTCCTGAATATGAGAGGCAGATGCTTCTCCCTTTCCTCTGTTTCCATTCTTTATCCATTTTATGAACATAAATCCTTGCTAATGTTTTTAAAACGTGAAAATCAGCCAGGTGCTTGTGGCTCATCCCCTGTAATCTTAGCTATTAAGGAAGCTGAGATCTAAAGATCATGATTCAAAGCTAGCCTGGGAAAGAAATCCATGAGACTCTTATCTCCAATTAACCACCAAAAAGTAGAGCTGTGGCTCAAGAGGCAGAGTGCCAGCCTTGAGTGAAAAAGCTAAGGGACAGGGGGCTGGGAAGGTGGCTCAGTGGTAGAGCTCTTGCCTTGCATGCATGAGGCCCTGGGTTCAATTCTTCAGCACCACATAAGCAAAAAGAAAAAAAGCTGGAAGTGGCGCTGTAGAGCGCTAGCCTTGAGCTGAAGAGCTGAGGGACAGCGCCCAGGCCCAGAGTTCAGGCCCCAGACCAGACCCCCCCCCCACACACAAAAAAAAAAGCAAAGGGACTGCACCCAGGCCCTGAATCCAAACTCTAGACCTTGCATCTTAAAAAAAAAGTGAAAATGGCAAGATAAAAAACTTCATATACATTATGAAATCAACTGGATGTTTTTAAAAAGCATGGAAATAGGTGCTGAAAAGATACTGAAAATGATCATCAGCAGTTGTCTTTGTGGTATGGTAGATCTGTGGCTAATGTTCCGTTTCACCTTTTATATTCTTCTACTGCTTATATTTTCATAGTAGATATTATATATTCTTACATACTTGTCCTTGAGTGAGGACAAGATCTAAGATCTACATCACTCAGGGATTAATTAACATACTTTTTTTTAGATTGCTATGGCTGTAGGTGAAGGAAACCCCACTGATGGCCCAGTCAAAGAAAGAGAAGCATTTGGAAATAGAGTTCCAGATGAGGAAGGTTCATTTGAGATCCCTGTTCTTTCATCCTTGCAATGTTATCCTTCTAGCTAACCATGTAGGTTCTGCTCCCAAGGCCTGCTCCTAGGGCCCTGTCACGGGTCAGGGTTGTAGATCTCCTTTAGCTCTGTCCCCAGTTCCCATCACCACGTTCCCTCAGCTCTATTCATTTATTTGTTCCCTCAGCTCTCTTCTTTGTCCTTTTTGTCTCCTTGCATTACATTCTCCTTCTTATCTAGCTCCTCGCCATTCTCCCAGGGATTACAGCACTACCTCATCAGAGGTCTGCTGAGATGTTCTGGGACATTCACCAGATGTCCTGGGATGAGTGTGACACCTGAGCTGAGCCTTCCAGGAAGCCAGATGTCCATTTTCTTGGTCCTGCTTTTTGTTTCTAGGTGTTTTTCTACTGTGTCTTACCCATCTACCAAGGAGTGAGGACTGGCAGCCCATACTGTCTTTGCCATTTGCCTAGACCTTCTTGGGTCCTGTGTCTGTCCCTGAGTCATATTTACGGCGGATCAAGCTGTCATTGCCATGACCATAGCTCCTTACCTGGAGTCCCAACTTCCTCAAAGTTTTCTAGGGTTCCATAAGGAAAATGCTGCCAGCCCTAAAATTTCCTGTTCCCTTCTAAGAACCTAGTCTTAGTGTTTGACTTGGGGAAGCCAGGTTGGTATCTCTGTAAAACGATAGTATCTTCATTATATCCCTGTTTGAAGAGATAGAATCTAGAGTCCAGATTCTGCTCTTAGAAAGTTATTAAATTGTGAATTAATGATGATGGTGTTGACTTTTCTTTTTTCCATGGCTGGCACCGTTCTAAGCACTTCACATGACAAATCACATACAAAATAAACCTATGACATGGGTGGGTAGTGCTGAGAGGTCTATATTTTACAGAGGACACTGTTCATGCGAAATAGCTTGGTTAGAGCCAGAAGTAGTGATGGAAAGATGCAGGATTTGAGCTTGATCATTAACACAATGCATGTGGAAGAAGTAGATCCCAGGCTCTAGCTCCACACAAGTCACTGCAGTGAATCAATGGAGGACTGGATGCAATAAAGACGGCCAACTGCCAGGCGCCAGTGGCTCATGCCTGTAATCCTAGCTACTCAGGAGGCTGAGATCTGAGGATTGAAGTTCAAAGCCAGCTCGGGCAAGGAAGCCCATGAGACTCTTATCTCCAATTAACCACCAGAAAACTGGAAGTAGTACTGTAGCTCAACTGGTAGAACATTAGCCTTGAGCTGAAGAGCTCAGGGACAACACCCAGGCACAGAGTTCAAGCCCCAGGACTGACAATAAATAAATAAATACATAAGTAAATATGGCCAGCTAAAAAACAAATGTCTACTGGAAGTGGGGGGGGCATTTACTCCAAAGCAGCAGATGATTCATAACAGGCAATAACATGGTCCCATGTTGCCAGAGTTCCTGAGTTTTTAAGAGACACTATTGTGGATTTTAATTGTCAGTCTCCCTGTATTGAACTAAGTGGGCCAAATATATTACCCTGGTGACCCAGCCACTTGTAATCTCTTTCCTCTGTTTGCGTATGCATCTTTCCATTCTTCCCTCTAACACACACTCTTCTCCTTCAAAAGGGTGAGGGCTACCTACCTGCACAATCTCCAGCATCTCTGCCTTGCTGATGTAGCCATTTCCATCCAGGTCATACATGCTGAAGGCCCATTTCAGCTTCTGCTCCAACTTCCCCCTGGATGTTACACTCAGAGCTATGATGAATTCTCTAAAGTCTATTGTCCCATCTCCATTTGCATCGAAGGTGCGGAAGACATGCTCTGCAAATTTGGAAGCATCCCCATAAGGGAAAAAGTTCCCGTATATTTTCTTAAACTCTTCCATTGACAAATGTCCACTGGGGCAGTCTCTCAAGAAGCCTTTGTACCATTCCTGGATCTCATGCTCTGTAAAGTCTGTGCTTTCCAACAAGTCCTGCATGACCTCTGGGCGCAGCTTGCTGTTCTGTTTCCCCATCCTGATGGCAAGAATTTAACTGCAGACAGAAAAGAAAGCACATATAATTTTCAGAGCTTCTCTCTGTTCCTTGGGAAAAAGAAAGAAACAAACAAACTCTGTGATAGTCCAATAGCATTATCTAGGTTTTGCAAAATTTCAGTAAGCCAAACAAAACAATGGGAAGATGAGCCAGCCAAAGCTATAGAGAAAAGATATCACTGGCCAGAGCCAACCAGACAGCAAAAGATAATAGATCGATGGCTAGGAGAGAGTTAATCACTTTGTTCTGGTTTATCAGTTAGCAAGAGGTTGAGTCTGGCTTTAAGAAGGCTGAGGTTGCGGGCTGCTGATGGTGCATGCCTGTAATCTGAAATATTCAGGAAGCTGAGATCTGATGCTTGTGTTTCCCCAGGCAGATGAATATGAGAGACTCATATCTCCAAGCAACCAGCAAAAAGTTGGAAGGGGAGGTGTAGCTCAAGTGATAGAGTACCATCCTTGAGCAAAAGAGTCAAGCCCTGAGTTCAAGTCTCACTACCAGCATGTGCATGCTTGTGTACATATGCTTGCACACGCGTGTGCGCACGCGTGCACACACACACACATACACACACACATACAAGAAGGTTGAGGTTCTAATACCAAATCCTAGCAGGAAGAATTAAAGAAGAGGAGGAAGAAGAAAGAGACTAAAAGGGAGAACTTAGTGTATTTTCTTGCTAGACTATTTTCATGTAAAGTACACAATGGATACCACTTGGATAATATAAACAGAGACACAAAGAAGGAAAATAGAAACAAGCCTAACATACCATAAAACACTTCTGAAATAGTTCAGTTACTTAAATCCAGAGTGAATTACTGCCCACTTTGGCTTTAGATGGTTTAGATGATGCTTCATAAAGTTGTTTACCTCCTACAATGGTGGCTTATGAAACTAACTTTCCCTATTAAATTCCAAACAACTTCATATTTGTTTTTACTGGAAGAGTAGTACATGTCCAAAGTAAAAGAGTAAAACAACAAAGGGATGCACTTAGTTTATACATAACCCTTAGAGATAAACTTTGCTAACATTTTGATGAGTGTCCTTTGTGTGTATGCATACCTCTTTAACTATGCTACTAACAAACATTCCCCAGTTTTACTATTTTTCAACTTCATGATGGCGTGATAATAACATGCACTCAGTAGAATGCTGCTTGTAAGTTTTGATCATTTCCTAGGCTAGTGATATTTGGTCTAATATTCTTTCTCTACTCTGGACAGCAGCAGTGACTCCCAGCTGTCAGTCATACCATAAAATGGAGGAGAAAGCAGACACTAAACTATGTGCTAGACTGCACAGGATTCTATGTATTTAGTTCCAACTTTCATGCCTTTATCAGGACACAACACCTTTGTAAGCTGAAGACTATTTGTTTGTGTGTTTTAAGATCCATCCTGACACTTTTGGTTGGTCATGGGGCTTGGACTCAGGGCCTGGGCACTGTCCCTGAGCTCTTCAGCTCAAGGCGAGCACTCTACCATTTTGAGCCACAGAGCAACTTCTGGTTTTCTGGTGGTTAATTGGAGATAAGAGTCTCATGGACTTTCCTGCCCTGACTGGCTTTGAACCAAGATCCTCAGATCTCAGCCTCCTGAAGAGCTAGGATTACAAGCATGAGCCATGAGCACCTGGCTAAAATCTTTCCATTTTTGAAAATAAGAGCACACACCTTCTTGTTCCCTGTTTCCTTAAGCCAGTGTGGGAAGGAAGGCAGCATGGAGGGAGACAGCTGTAAATACCATCTTCCCATCCACAAAGCCAGTTCTGCTGAGGAAGAACAGGAGGAGGTGACACCTGACTTTGAGCACAGTTCTGAAATCTTAGAACTGAGTGTGATAGAGACAAATTTCTTCTCATAACAGAGACTCTGAACTTTGCCTTTTTCTTTTATTGGAAACAAAACAAAACAAAAAGTGAGGCTTAAAAAAGACAGGCTATCTGAAAGACATCCTGATGGCATTTTAATCCGGATTGCAGGGTCTGTGCATTGGAAGATATATTCATTTTCATCGGTCTCTCTCCTGCTGCACAGTCAGCCCTGGGCACACAGACACATTTGTATCTCCAGGGCCATCACAGGGTGGTGTCTGGTAAACTAATGAAGGAAGGAGCATTAAGTGAGAAGAAACCACTGGTAGACAGGAAGATAATCACAATACGCAAATATAGAACAGTCTTTTTGGGAGAGGAGGCTGTACCCCAGGAGGAAGTCCTGGCTTTCAGCATGCTAACGGTCATGCTAGCTTTCAGACAGTTAAAATTTGGTCTTAGGAAATGGAGAGAGGAGTGCTGGGTGAATGCAGTCGAAATATTCAATGTGCATATGCGAAGCTGGAGATGGGTGGGCTAGAAGAGAGTGGGGGGAACATGGAAGGGGTGATATCAATTGAGATATACTGTATCCAAAAACTGACACGTTGAACTGAAACTGCTTTGTACAACTATTAAAGACAATTTAGAGTTGGACACCGGTGGCTCACACCTGTCATCCTGTCGACTCAGGAGGCTGAGATCTGAGGATCGCAGTTCCAAGCCAGCCCCGGGGAAGAAAGTCCTTGTGAGAGTCTTACCTCTAATTAACTACTCAAAAACCAGAAGTGGAGCTGTGGCTCAAAGTAGTGGAGCACTAGCCTTGAGCAAAAGAGCTCAGGAACAGCTCCTAGGCCCTGAGGTCAAGTCCCACCATGTACTGGAAAACAAAAATGAAAAATATAATTTAAATTTGAAAAGAACTGGTCTTAGAAACACTCAGTACCATCTGTATGGTGGTCTCACTGAAAAGAAATTCTGATAGGACTGTTTTTGCACCTTACATGGCCTATTTCATTTGTAACATCTATAGATCAGGAAACTGGAGCGAAACCTCATGAATTACTGAATCATTTGGCTTAAAGAAATAAACCAGAATCTATTCTTCCTATCTAATTGGAACAGTCATGGTCTTATTTCTAGGGGAATCTAAACAAGCTGACTTTTATTCTGAGTTAGGAACTGGAGTTCGACGTTGGTCATGATTTTTCTCAGAGGCAGATATCCTCTGAAGGGCAGGAAGAATGAACATCTTGTCCTACAATGGGCAACTGGCATGACCAGAAGTCCAGGGGAACCCCCCAGCAAACTCCTCTATATAAGAGCAAAATTAAACTACAAATCCAAATGGAGCGTAGAATAGAATTTATAAACTAAGCATTGAAATAACATTCATTTCCCTTTTGTGTTCTGGTATATTTTTTTGGAAGAAAATAAAACTGAAGAGGCTGGTTTGTGTATAAGAATTTTCAAAACTGTCATTTAGTTGCTAAGTTGGCAATTTGCCCTAGGCAAGAATTCAGAAACATGAGGTAATACATAATACATGAGCTTACAGAGCTCCAAAAACACTTCATGGAATTTACGAGTGATTTCAGGTTTTCCTTTTGGGAAGTTCTTTAAACTATAGTTCTTTGGGGGTGGTGCTCAGTCAACTCTCCATTATTACAATTTCATTATATGCAAATCACCTGTATCTGGCCTTGGGGCATAGAATATTGTTATTCTGATATTTCAGTCTACTTTAAAGAATGATTTGCTCCCAAGCACGATTTCTTCAAACTTCACCTAAGTTCCTTTCCCAACATTTAACAAGTACTTCTCTCATTTATTAGCTATTTTGCACTAGAAGCAAATTGGACACATTTTGGCTATGTCTCCCACTGATTTGTGTGCTGCTATTTTTCAGTAAACAGTAATTAAACCACATTTACAAAATCATTAGCACAGAAAGGCTGGAACACAAACAAGGCAGAAGAGCACAGAATAAGTTGTTTTGGAAGTGTTTGCAATTTAGTCCAGAATTTATTTCAGTAGATAACTACAAATACTTTACCAAGAAGGATGATTACACTTGAGAACACCATCTGCAACTGGTTAGACTACACAACTCTCCAGGGACCAGTGCCTCACGCCTGTAATCCTAGCTACTCAGGAGGCTGAGGCCTAAGGAGCATAGTTCCAAGCCAGCCTGGGCAGAAAAAGTTTGGTGAAATCTTATCACCAAAAAACCACCAAAAAGCTGGAAATGGAGCTATGGCTAAGTGGTAGAGCACCAATACTGAGAGAAAAACCTAAGGGATAGCACCCTGAATTCAAGTCCTAACACTCTCTCTATCTCTGTCTCTCTGTCTCTGTCTCTCTCTGTCTGTCTGTCTCTCTCTGTCTCTCTCTCTCTCTCTTACACACACACACACACACACACACACACACACACACACATGTCTCCAGGAATGTGCCACAAAGTTTTGCTCCTTGGATGTAAGAAGAGGAATGCCTGACAATACCGTTATCGTTTTGAAACTATATATTTTTGCCTGCTTGAGTTATGGATACCAGAGAATAACAATGTATTACTTAGAAGTCAAAACTTGTACATTAAAACCAGGTGCTGGTGGCTCACACGTGTAATCCTAGCTACTCGGGAGGTTGAGATCTTTGGATTTCAATTTGAAGCCAGCCTGGGTAGAAAACTCCCTGTGAGACTCTTATTAACCACTCAAAATCTGGAAGTGGTGCTGTGGCTTAAGTGGTAGAGAACTAACCTTGAGCACAAAGAGGCTCAGGGATAGCACCCAAGTCCCAAGTTCAAGCCCCACAACTGAAAAAAAAAAGTAAATCAGGTGAAACATACTATCCCTCCTTTTTTTTTCTTGTAGTACTGAGATTTGAACTAAGGGCCTCCTTCTATTTGCTAGGCAACTCTACTACTTGAATCATGCCCCCAACTCTTTTGCTTTTCATTGTTTTTCAGATAGCATCTGGCTAACTTTGTCCTGGCTGATCTCCCTACCTCCATCTCCTGAGTAGCTGAGAATACAGGGCATTCCATCATGCCTTGCCCTCTCAAATCCTTTCCAGTACTCCGTCCCCTCATTAAAAACATTGATTTGTGAACATAATGGGGAATGCTAAGGACATGAATTTAAAAACATTTGAGTTCAAGCCTGTCTCTGTTGTTTACTAGCTGGTGAGTAAGTCACTTAATTTTGGGGATGTTTCCCACTTTTCTCATCTGTAAAAGGAACTGGGCACTATGAGTACATATCTCATGACAACCAAATGGGATGACCATATGTGCAAAATGCCCACTATGGAGTTAGGGCTAGACTCAGTCAATGAAGGCAGCATGTTATCTTTGGTTGTTGCTGTGGTTTGGATGTGGTTTGATCCCCCAAAGACTCATGTGTTGGAAGCTTGGCTCTGGTGAGGCTCCTGGTATTAGCTACAAAGAGTTGAAGCCTAGTGGCTTCAAGGCTGTGAGGACTCCATTCATGAATGAAGACACCTGTCTGAGGCAGGTGTCATGGACTAGGATTAGATTAATTCCCCAGAGAGTGGGCTGTTCTAAAAGATCCTGTCTGGCTCCTTGTTTCTTTCTCCCTGTCCTGCTCTGTGATATCTCTCCATGCCACAGTGTTCCGGCCATGATGCCCTCTGCTATATTATGGTAGAGCCTGAAGTCCTTACCAGTCACAAAAATAGGGTCATTTGGCCATAAGCTTTCAATTTAGAAAACTGTGAGCTAAGGGAAGTGTTCAGCAGCAGGAATTTTGTTATGGCAAACTAAAATAGTCTAAGATAATGGTCCTTCACATATTATTCTACTGAACCTTCCCAGCCACCTATGGACGTGGGAGGTTAGGCTTTCTCCAGTTTGTAAGCAAATAAATGAAAACTCAAAGCAATGAAGTAGCATCTCCCAAATCATACAGCTTGTGAATTAGAAGGCCACGTTGTGACCTTGGGTTGCTGCTTGGCTATCTACTGGGTTTTCCCTGTGTTCTACAATGAACAAAGCATAGGCAGAAAATCAGACAACAGCTTCATAAGGCAAGAAAGAAGAGACAATCTTCTCCCCTTAATGGCTTCATTCTCAAATGGGTATGACATGTCTGTCAGGATTGAGGCTTGACTCAAGGTTCTGAGACTCATCGTGGAATAAACAGACAAAACTCCCTTTTCTCCTGGAACATTCAGTCCAGTGACAAGAGACATATAAAAAATAATATAAAAATAAGAATAGCCTGGGGCTGGTTGCTCAAGCCTGTAATACTCAGGAGGCTGAGATCTAAGGATAATGGTTCAAAGCAAGCCAAAGCAGGAAAGTCTATGAGACTCTTATCTCCAATTAATCACCAACCTCCCTCCCCCCACCAAACAAACAAACAAACAAAAACAAAACCCAGAAGCAGAGCTGTGGCTTAAGTAATAGAGCACTAGCCTCAAGCTGAAAAAGTTCAGGGACAATGACCAAGCCCTGAGTTCAAGCCCAGGATCAGCCCCCCCCAAAAAGCAAAATGTTAGATGGACATGGGCTATAGAGAAGGATAAAGAAGAGAAGAGTTTGGGGGACAGCTGGGGTGATTGCATGTTGGGGGCAAAATAAGGAAGAAAAGGGCAGAAAACGCATACTACAACTGGAATAAATTTTTGGCACAACTTAGTGGAGATTGGCATCACTTGTCAGATGCATTGTATTAAAGTATGAAGTCAACTTTCCATTTAAAAAGAAAAATAAAGAATAGCAATGAAAAATAATGACTCAATGAAAAGAAAAAACAATCAGTGAAGAACCTTCTGGAATGCATGCATTCCCTTCTTTAGGTTTTATATCTGCAGAGGGAAAGGTCTGCAGATTGCATTTCTGTGATTCCTCACTAGGTTTTGGAAACCCTGTGACTTCATCCCTCAGAGCCAGAATTATATTTTCCAAAGAAAGTCCATAATTTACCCTGGACAGACTAAATTCAGGGAGAAAGTCTCAAGGCTAGCTTCCCCAAAGTCTCCTAAAATGGAATTCACAAGGTGCTAGCACAGAGCTAGCAGTCCCCAAAAGAAACCAGCTTGATTCAAACATTTGCCTTATTTGGGGCACAGAACCCAACCACTAAGAGTTGTTGTGAATTATATGTGTAAATTATGAAAACACAACTAGAAAATGCTTCCTAAATAAAAAGAGAAATTATAAAAGCTATGGACAAAGGGAAACAAGTATTCAGTGCCTAGCACCATGCCTGCAGATAGCTAATGAGTGGGTGAGGCAAAACCAATAAGCACCTGTCATTGACTAATCAGTGATTTATGGTTATTGAAAAGCATTTTCTTCTGCCAGGAACCCTTCACTCCACCCATGGTGGGGTGCTTTGGCTCATGTACACAGCTCTCCTTACTGGACACAACTGCGCATATTCTCTGGAGGATACA
>NW_012267233.1:9871469-9872813 GCF_000151885.1 Dipodomys ordii | reverse complement strand
ATATATATATATATATATATATACAATAGGTTTTTTACTCATCCATTAGAAAGAATGATATTGTACTATTCATAAGGAAATGGAAACACTCAGAAAAACTTAAGTCAGACCCAGATAAACAAAGGATGCATGGTTTCTCTCATTTGTGGTAGCAAGAATTTGCCTATAAATCTATACATAAACACATTGGGTGTTATGCAAGTGCTTACAAATGAATTAACTGAAGTATAATAGACTCTATGGAGAGCTCAAATAGTATAATTTTTTAGAAAGACTAAGTCAAAGCCTAACAAAATAAGTACCAGGAAATGGTACTTGTAAGAGGATGATTGGGGCCAAGGGGAGAGGGATAAATGAATGAAGGGGAAAGGAGGGAGAAGGCAATAAAGAATTCATTGCATATATCACAAAATTAAGAAAATTAAGGGAAGGGGTGGGTCGAAGGGGTATGTGTGTGGAAATGTTGAAGGGATAATACACATCAAGATTCATTGTATACATAAACCACTTTGTTAAATGGCAAGTTCAATACATACCCTACAAAATCAAGAAAAGTGAGGGAAGGGGTGGGTTGGGAGGGTTGGATAAGAATGTTGTGAGGGATTAAATTGATCAATACACTATATTCATTAACTGCTTTGTTGAGTGGCCAAAAAAATCTTAGATTCTGCACTTCAGGTAGGCCAGGGATCCTGTTCTCTGTTAAGTTTATCTGCAAATTATCTTCATTGACCAGGTCAAGCTTAGGGTAAGTACATATTAGAAGTTCCACTAACCATGTGTCCCCATAGGTATCAGCAGGCAGTTATTCTTGGCAGGGAAAATGACATAGTACTGTAATATCCTGGGTTGGGTGTGAGTGGGTGCCCTAGGCTTAGGAAGCTGGGCCCTCCAGCTACCTGGAAGGTCAGGGATCCATATACCTCCTTCACAGCTCCCCAGTGGGTCTCAGAGCCAGGATGCTAAGTCTTCACTGAAACAACCAAAATCTAAATTAAACTAAACGAATACATCTAGTGACAAGAAATGAGAAAAACCTCCCAAATCTTCCACTGATTCACAATAACTTCACTGCTTTTTTTATGGTGCTGTGGGGGCAGTCCTGGGGCTTGAACTTAAGGCTTGAGTGCTCTCTCTAAGCTGTCTTGCTCAAAGCTAGTGTTCTACCATTAAGCCAAAGCTCCACATCTGGCTTTCTGGTGGTTAATTGGAGATAAAAATCTCACAGACGGGGCTGGGAAGGTGGTTCAGTGGTAGAGCGCTTGCCTTGCATGCCTGAGGCCCTGGGTTCGATTCCTCAGCACCACATAAGCAAAAAGAAAAAAGCTGGAAGTGGCCCTGTGG
>NW_012267233.1:9866123-9871419 GCF_000151885.1 Dipodomys ordii | reverse complement strand
GGGGGGGGGGGGGGGGATCACACAGTGTTTTCTAACCTAATTCTATATCTCAGTACAGAAGCTTGAATCTTTACTATCGTGTTACCTAAGCGGATTCTACAGGGACTATCTTATTTGCCTTGTGAGTTTGCCCTCTATGGGCCCAAAGCTGCTAGAATAATACTAACTGTGGATAAGGGAAGGTGAAATGTCTTTTACAAGTAGAAATTAGTAAGCACTCAAAGATCAGTTAGAGAAAATAGAAAGAGCAAGAGGAAGGAAGGAAGGAAGCAAGGGCAGGAGAGAAGGAGGGAAGAAGGAGAGGAATTGGGAAGATAAATGTCAGGGTGGAAAGAAAGATAAAATGACAGGCTTAAGGACAGAGGTCGGATCATTTGCATGGGGCTTGAACTCAGGGCCTGGGCAATATCCTGGAGCTCTTTTTTTTGCACAAGGCTAGCACTACCACTTGGAGCCACAGCATTGCTTGCGGTTTTCTGGTGGTTAATTGGAGATAAGAGTCTCACAGACTTTGCTCCTCAGGCTAGCTTCGGACTGTGATCCCCAGATCTCAGCCTCCTGAGGAGTAGCTAGGATTATAGGCATGAGCCACGGGCACCTAGCATGAATTTTTAAGTGTGATATTATAGCACAGTAAGGTAACTATATAACAATTTATTGTGTGTTTTAAAGTAACTAGAAAAGTCTGAAGCTTCCCACCACATAGAAATGATTAAAATTGAGGAGATGAAAATTTGAATTATCTCAACTGAATCATTACACATTGTATGTATGTATATTATATTGTACTCATAAATATATACAAATCCCATATCCCAATAAAAGGAAAAGGGAAATAGGCTTTTATTAACCCAAACAAACGCTATAGGAAGCTCAGTTAAATCTAAATTTCAGAAAACAACTATGGATTTTTTTTAACAAACTTACAAGAATTATTTGTTGTTTATTTGAAAGTCACATTGCGTGGTGTGTCCTCTCTGTCTATATGTTAGCTCTAGTAATTCACAACTTGTCACAGCGTTTCCTCCTTCAGCTGTCCTTGTGTTGATGGCCATGCTAATATATCTTGGCAGTCTGAGGATTCCATTTGTGTCAGAATTATATTTATCTACACCATAGCCAGGGGAGGCCAACCCTACATCTGGAGTTGGGAATGAGACTTCTCCCTCCTTCTAGCTCATTGCCTCTCATTCCCATCTAATCTCATAGCAGTAACACATCTCTTCTAATAAAGAGTCTAACTCTAGTGTTTGATGTTTGACAATTGAAAGCTTTTTATTTGTGGATGTGCTGGTCCTTAGGCTTGAACTCATGGCCTGGGCATTTATTTTTTGGCTCAAGGCTAGTACTCTACCACTTGAACCACAGCTTCACTTTTGGCTTTTTGGTGGTTAATTGGAGATATAAAACCCATGGACTTTTCTGCTGGGGCTGGCTTCAAACCATGCCCCCAAATCTAAGTCTCCTGAGTAACTAGGATGACAGGTGTGAGCCACCAGTGCCCAGCTACTGGTAACTTTTAAGTCTTATTTCTTTAGCTTTTCTCATGTGGGCTAGTGGAAACAAAGGTTCTGTCCTTGGCCTTCTGGGAGATTCAAAACAGGTAAGTCTCTATTCATCTATCCATTTATACACACTGTTTTACCACCAGCCAGCCTTAAGCCATTGTCCTTTCTCTCTTCTCAAGCTATTTTCAGACTAGCCTGGGAGACCTGTCTTGCCCTCTCCGGGAAAGCTTCGCTGTGTAAATAACAAATTTGCTTACTCATCCTTGGTGTATATTTGTATAGTGTAAAAGTTTTGATATTGGAACTAAATTTTAGTTGGCAGTGTGCCCTAGTTCTAAAGGATGATCACAACACCTCTTGATTTCCCTCCTTACTCCAGTCACATTTTAGCAACCAAACTACAGAGGCCAGAGGGTAAGGGAATTTCTATTTTGTATTCCTATGATATATACTGAGCATAGTGCTATAAGTGTGTGTACATATACATCAGGTGCTGTAAAAGCATCTTGGTCAATGGTGGCCCCGATATATGAGGGTAGCCCTATAAGATTCTATAGCGACACCGCAGCCACTATGTTTGTGCAGGGAAAGTTAGAAAATAAACACAACAAAACTGATAGTATTACAGAAGTGCATTCTATGATGCCCATACAACAAGGACATTGCCTAACGAAGCATTTTTCAGAACATACTCTGAGAAATGAGGGTTAAAAGCTGGTTCCACCAAAACAGGAAAGCTGTTCCCATGCTGTCCAAATTACACAGGTGGGTTGAATCTTGCAACACCTCAACTGTAATCTGTGTTCTGTGCTTATGCACTGAGAGTGTCTGTTAGCTCCAACTGGGACTTGCATCAGCAGAAGAAAGTCTTAAGACAGTCACAAAAGCAAGAAGTAGCTCCAACTCTCCAACCACAACCCATCTGCCTTCCCTCTTGCTATTTCAACAAAGAACAAGATTGAAAATGCAGAGGTGGAGATGATCTCACTACACTGGATGGCATTTGCACACCCTACAAGTGCAGAGTTAAATTATGCAACTTCTAAAATACTATCAGTTTTATTGTGTTTATTATCTATCTTCCCCTACACAAATGGAGGCTTTACAAGCTCACAGACTTAGGGCTGTTTCGTTTATTACATAACCCCGCTGCATACAACAAGGCTAAGTATATAATAGTTGTTCTATAACAATCTTGAGCTAAGAGGTGGAGATGTGGCTCAAATTGTAGTAGAGTGCTTACCTAGCAAGCAAGAGTTCAAAACTTTAAAACTCTTGTTGATTGACTGAATTATTAAACTTCAACCTGTTCCCAACTGTAAATTCCCCTTGTCTCACTATATAGTTTATAAAAAAGTAAAGTAGCCAAGTGCCAGTGGCTCATGCCTGTACTCTTAGCTACTCAGGAGCTTGAGACTGAGGACCATCATGGAGACTGAGTTCAAGTCCCTCTATTGGCACATGCGCACGCATGTGCATGTGCACGCATACACACACACACACACACACACACACAGAGTTTAAAACAGAAGCCACTACTTTTACAATCACACACAGCTTATCTTTTAAATCCACTCCAGTTAAAATCCAATCCTGTTACTCCTGAACTCAAAGCACATGCAAAGCAGTATGCCAGCTGTCCAAGACCACAATAGAAACAAAAGCATATGTTTCTTTCTTTCATATATTTTTCAGCAGATCCTTGAAATACTATGAGAAAAGAAAAGGCAAAAGTACATTTATATTAAATAAACAAATGGAGGGCGAAGATTTAAGGGTTCACCCAAGACTTTATACCGAAGGTCCCATGATGGAAGTAGAGCATGGATTTCAGAGCTCCTTGCAGTTAGCGCGGTGTGTCGTAGGAGAGGGCAGAACAGATTTAGGATGGCATTGTGTTTGTAGATAGGGATCTGTGCATGTGAGTAAGGAAAGGTCTTCCCATTTATCTTTGATGCTCTGATTATCTTTTTCACTTCTTTTTAGGAAAATATGAAAACAGAAGCTTCAAGTTGGGCACTGGTGGCTCATACTTATGATCTTAGCTACTCAGGAGGCTGAGATCTAAGGATCATGGCTCAAAGCTGGCTCAAGTAGACAAATCCATGAGACTCTCATCTTCAATTACCTAGCAAATAGCTGGAAGCAGAGGTGTGGCTCAAGTGGTAGAGAGCCAGCCTTGAGTGAAAAAGCCAAGTAAGAACATGAGGCCTTGAGTTCAAGTCCTATTATTGGCACAAAAACATACATTCACAGCATGATTAAAATGCAACCAACGGAAGTTCCCTATCACTTGTAAAAGACAAGTTCCTGCATGATGAGGCCAAAACACTTATTTTTTTAGTCTGCCTCTGTGGGCCAAGGTAGGTAGGTGTACTCATATATCATCCTGCACACCTGCCCCACGCCTTCCTACCAGAAACCACTGAAGGCTTTTCTTACTGGTTCTAAATTCTAATAAGCGTGGCTCACTTTTAGTAAGTGAGCTACTGTTATTTTTTCCTAGCCTTTCTGGTACATCAAACAGCATTACAGAGAGCCTATGGAATCAATGCAAAAAGGAAGTAACTTCTGACGTTTCTAAACCAGTTCAAGGAAGTTTTGTAGAGTCTTTCTGGGATAGCACTACTGAGCTAGGACCACCTGGTGCAATATAGAGCCAGTACCCGGCCAAGAAGAAGCATCCTGAAGTCTGTGTATCTACACTTATACAATGACCCACTTCAAAACACTCCCACAGCTAGACCTGGAAATGTATCAACATCATTAGAGGCAAGTGTAAAGAAAGTTGCTTTTGGCTTTTGTTTTTTAAAGTGAACCCTGTTTGTTTGTTTGTTTTTTTATTGTCAAGGTGATGTACAGAGGGGTTACAGTTACAGAAGTAAGGTAATAAGTACATTTCTTGTCAAACTTGTTACCCCTTCCTCCATTTATCTCCCATTTCCCACCCCTCAATCCTCCCCCTCCCCCGTTGTATAAATCATTTCCAACATGTTGTCTTGTATCGCTGTTGCATTGGTTCCCTTCTTGTCCTTTGTCTCCCCATTCTGTTTTTCCCTGTCCCTTCCCTAAGTCAAATAAATGTATATACAATACCCAGGGTACCAAAATCAAATATAGTGATGACAGGGGATATCCCAAAGGGGGAAGAACATACAAAAGAGACAAAAAAAATCACATAAGACATTAAAAACAACAACAAAGAAAAACCCCTTGTGTCCATGTCTTGGAGTTCATTTCACTTAGCATCATCTTATATGGTCATATGTACATAGCTATTGAGCTATGCTGCTCATCTGCTAAGATTATCCTACATGTATACTAATTATTGCACATAAGGGAAACCATGGGACCTATGTTTCTTTGAGACTGGCTTATTTCCCTTAATATGATTTTTTCCAAGTTTTCCATTTCCTTGCAAATGGGGTGGTGTCATTCTTTCTGATGGAAGCATAGAATTCCATTGAGTATATATTCCACATTTTCTTGACCCATTCATGTACTGAGGGCATCTGAGTTGGTTCCATATCTTAGCTATGGTAAATAATGCTGCGATAAACATAGTTGTGCTGGTAGCTTAGAAAGCCCATGTATTGGGGGAAGATCTTCACTAGCCATCAACAGACAAGGGCCTCATATCTAAAATACACTTAGAACTCAAACAATTAAATCCCCACCCCGAACAAATTCTTTTTTTTTCTTTTCTTTTGGTCCGGTCCTGGGGCCTTAACTCTGGGCCTGGGGGCTGTCCCTCAGCTCTTCAGCTCAAGGCTAGCACTCTACCACTT
>NW_012267233.1:9756103-9861013 GCF_000151885.1 Dipodomys ordii | reverse complement strand
CCTGGGTTCGATTCCTCAGCACCACATAAGCAAAAAGAAAAAAGCTGGAAGTGGCCCTGTGGCTCAAGTGGTAGAGCACTAGCCTTGAGCTGAAGGGTTGAGGGACAGCGCCCAGGCCCAGAGTTCAGGCCCCACGACCGGATCCCCCCCAAAAAATCTCACAGACTTTTCTACTTGGACTGGTTTCAAACCTTTTTGCTCAGATCTCAGCCTCCAGAGTAGCCAGGATTATTGACATGAGCCACCAGATCCCAGCTTCCATGGCTTTTCTTTAAATGATAGATCCATGCCACCACTTCAGCATGTCATCTCTCCTCAACATACACTGAAGCTGGGACTTGTGGAGCTCAGTTCTGCTTAATGAGTGGCAGTTTCAATGATGTGGAAATGGGCTTTGAAATTAGTGACTAAAGCTAAAGTGAAGAAAAATCAGTTAACTGATATATTCTTTTCATCTCCTAAGTTCATACAAACTGTACAAGGTTTTCTTGGCACCTACAAAATGAATCATTCTGAAACAAGGAACACAACATTGCATTCTCTCTAAGCAATGCAGAAAGGCTAGGGTGAGTTAGAAGCATTTACAGATAGCCTCCATTGAAGGCATTCATTTTGTAAAATTGTAAAATAATATCACAAGGCAGAATGCCTATAAATCTATTCTTTCCTTGCTATTAAGTATGGGCACAACCACCTGCTGCGTGGTTCCTTTCTGCCTCATTCCAGAGCCTCCTCAGGTGCCCAGGCCTAATGGTCACTCCCTGCATTACTGTTCACATGCCTGGCAATACACTTGGTGCTTTTTGCACACAAGCTCACATTGAATCCCTGTACCAAACCTATGAAAAAAGAATAGCTCACCCCATGTCACAGGAGAAGGCATTAAAGTTTTGGTAGATGAAGTAGTATCTCCAAGATTTGGTAAATATTAAATGGCAGGGCCACATGTGAATCCAGGCACACCGGGTTCTAACTCCCTGCTCTGATCATTATCTTTTGTCACACAAAGAATGGCACTGGGTCATGAGAACAGCATCCAATGTATGTGATATTGTACATTTTAACCAAGAACACTCATACCTAATGTCTTATTTAAACCTCTACAATTATACTGTGCCTGGAGAAGAAAAGATATTCTGCCAGGACTTAGGTCTCCAGTGAAAAGTTATAGTTCAAAAATACTGACTTTCAGGAGGCTTTTTGGAAGGTAAGGAAAGAACATGGCAGAATACTGATGTCAGTCTTATGTCTTCTCCTGCTTCCCTTTAGACCCAGATAGTTCTAAAGCCAATGTTGGCTATTACCTCCCTCTGCCAAGAATTGGTGCGGGAAGGTAGGAACACCAGTGTGAGTCAATGAATCAGTATATAAGGGCTGCTAGAGGCCTTGGAACAGGTTTTCCTTGCCAATAAGATGGAGGGGAGGAAGAAAAAAAGCCATCTGCAGATGACTGTGGTAGCTGAAACTGCTGGGAATCATTTGGGGAGCATGAAATCTTAAGATGAAGTAGGACTGAGGACATGAGAAAAGAGGTATAAAATCTTTGTGGTGTTACTGAGTCAACTGGGGGAATCTCCCAAACTTCAGTTGGCTTAAAGCATACCTGTGGCAAGCCTCAGCTGGAATGTCTGCTCACTTCTGCCAGAAAGAATCCCAGCAGGGACATCGTGGAAATGCACCATTACTCATCCACAGATCATCGCCTCCCTGGCCTGCATGCCCAGGTTCCCTCTGCACTCCCAGCCCAGGAAAATGACTATTGCATCCTCATCGCTGTATGAGAAAGGTCCATAGTTCAGCCCTTCTTTCTCTGATGACGTAAGTGCCTATCCTAGAAAGGATTCCCGAGTTCAAGGATGGCTGTGCCACCTTCTTTCATGTGTACTTTCATGGCTTATAAAACCAACAGAGAAGGAGCTGGGCACTGGTGGTTCACACCTGTAATCCTAGCTACTCAGGAGGCTCAGATCTGAGGATGTAGTTGGAGGCCAGTCTGTGCAGGAAAGTCCATGAGACTCTTATCTCCAATAAACTACAAAAAAAGGCAGAAGCGGAGCTGTAGCTCAAGTGGTAGAATGCTGGCCTTGAGCAAAAAAGCTAAAGGACAGCATCCAGGCCCTCAATTCAAGTCCCAGGACCAGAACCAAAAAAAAGTAAAAGACAACTAGCAAAGGAAAGAAGTTAATGTTAAGACAGTGTATACTTCTATAAGATATAAAGATTCAAGGTACTTTAGGTATAGTCATCCCAAGTCCACCATAGGATTCATCAAGAATATTAATCACAGGGGCCCAAATGGAGCAGACAGCCAGGAGCAAGGTTACCACTTGGAGTAACTCTGAATGGCTCTGTCTGCTTACATGGAGATAGTGACCAAAGTCTGGATGTGTGGCTTCATGAATAGGAGCCCAGCTTATAAAACACAAAACACCTTTCTCCATCTACCTCCACTCTGCCCATGGTGGGCTCTAACTGGCTATTGTGAGTTTCTGTTATGAACTACATTCCCACACTCGGAAGCAGGGCTGTGTGTGCACTGACTCCTGGAGTTCTCATTACATCCTCTGAGGCTGATGCAGTCATTATTCTTATTCTACAGATGAAGAAACTGAAGTAGAGAGAGGTTAAGGGAGTCATCCAAGGTCCGGGCCAATAAGTGGCCAAAACTCATGCTCTTCCCTCTGCAGTCTCTGTACTGACAAAACCATAAATCCATTAGGATTAAGAGAAGTGGAGCTGGAGAACAGAACTGGCTTGGGCACGTTCAAGGGTGGGCAGCCTGTGAGACTTATTTTTTTGGTTCCACAAGACAATCATCATGGAATGTATGTGTTGTAAGTAGAGTCTTTTGTTTCTCTCACCTTGGAACATGTGTGTACCTATCAGCTTATGTGTGTGTGCACATAAGCATATGTATACATCCATGCGAACACATGCACATTCATGTGTACACACATACGTGCATATATTTGCATGGATGCAACAGACATGGGTACACATGCACACACGTGAGTGTGTACATGCATATGGTGTGTGCATGTGTGCCTTTGTACTCGCAGCAGGATCTGGTTAAGTAGGTTTAACTCCATGTTTTTACAATCCTGTCAGTCAAACCTGCTGTGGTTACTACTGTCTAATACTTTCTAACCCAGCACTGACTGTTGATTAGAAAGAAGTCCTCAAAATAATTACATTATCCTGAAATGAGGCCATATGTCTTCTTTTCTTTTAAAGCAGTTATGCAACAATAATCGCTTCAATTGTTTCCAATGAAGCCCATCACTGTCTCTGCAGACAATCTCCATGAGCAGAAGTACTTCCTCACAGAACCCAGAAGTATTCCTGGAACTGACTGTCCACTTTCCCATTCTGCTGCCTGCAGCACTGGATTGGGAAGAGGGTCGGCTGGGGTGAGGGTTTGGGGGCCTGTGCAGCATATTCTGGGACCAACCCCAATAATAGGACATGTTGGATCACAGAGGGTGATATCTGACAGATCTGGGGAGAATCCTGTTTCTCCATTCAGGTGTGTGTGCTGATTACTCATGCTGGTAAACTTCAGTCTTCTGAGCTGTAAAATAGAGATACAGGAGCGCACGGTGCCTGCCCAGTGCAGACAAAAGGGGCCTTGGCTCGCTTTCTCTATTCCAGTCACTTCCCAAGAAGCACCAGTGTCACTGGGGGAAGTTCCAGGACAGAATTTGCCAGAAACAAGTTGGTTAAGGCCAAATGTATTCTCCCAGATTCTGACTTTTACTTGGCTTCAGATATGAGCACCTTCTTCTCAGTCCTCCAAAGTTGCTTCAATTCCCCCCTGAAATAGCAAGCGGACCATTCTCAGGCTCGAGTTCCTGTCAGATCCTCATGAGCCCTTGCTGCCCAGGGGTGCACAGTGGGAGGTGGGACGCACTTAGGCCATCTTTTGCCAGGTGGCCAGGTGTAAGGAGGCAGGGTTGTCTTTTCTGACTTACCCTTGGCCCTTTTCACAAACAGTGAAAGGTCCCAAGTTAACGACATGCTTTCTTTTTCAGCAATGAAGTCATTGGTACACAGTATGAAAGAGTTTAGGGAGCAGAACACCTGCATTTCTCTTTCTTTCATCAGAAGCAAACCCCAATGCAGAAATCACTCGGGTGTAATTACAGATGTCTACGCTCTACTAAAAATTACACACAAGCAGAGGATGTGGCTTAGTGGTAGAACACTTGCCAAGCAAGCTCAAGGGTCCATCTCTGGTACTACAAAAAACAAACCGATTCAACAAACTAAAACCAACCAACCAACAGCAACCAGAAAAACCCTGACATGTAGCCAGAAGATCTAAATAATCCAACCATCTGCTGAATGGATATTACAATGTATATACATACAATTGAATACAGTCAGCTTCTAAAAGAAATAAATATGTGATACATTCTATAAGATGGTTAAACCTGGAAGATATTATATTATATGCCAGCCCTCAGATCAAATGTTGCATGGTCACCCTTACATGAAGTGCCTATATAATGTGCAAATTGTTAGGAAAATGAAACAGTTTAAGAGCTGGGGAGAGAAAGGAATGGGCAGTCAGCACTTTGTGGTTAAAGAGTTTCTCTTTGGGGTAATGAAAATGTTTTGGAAATGTATTATGGTTACATACCACTGTGAATGCATTCAGTGCAATTTTTACACTTAAAATGAGTAAAAACGGTAAATCTTGTGTTAGTATACTTTACTACAAGAGAGACAATAGAGGAAAGAAAGACACAGTGAGAAAGGGAGGGAGGAAGGGAAGGGAAGGAAAAGGAAAGGAAGGGGAGGGAAGGAAAGAGATCTCAGTGCTGAACAAGCAAGGGAAAGATAGAGGAAAGAAAGATGGGGAGAGGGAATGAAGAAAGAAGAGAGAAAACCACCCAGCTGTCCAGGCATAACAACTTCATGAAAGGGGAGGCCCAGAATTCTATCCTGCTTCCCTAATCCACAGAGCTTTCCTGAGTGACTGATGAAAGATCAAAGCCCAAGGAGACAATGGGACCTGGAGAAAGCTCTTATTAAAGAAGTCAACCAAAAACTATAATGGATCACATAGTCCACTAAAAACCCTAATGGACAATTGTTTCTGTAGGCTTAGAGAAACAGTGTGACCCAGAGTAGAGAGAGAGGACAGCTCTCAATGTTCAAAGGCTGTGAGGACCTTCACTAGCCCATAACCCAGTAATCCTGTTGTATTAGTCTTAGCATGTGATTTAGGACCATGAATATTATTATAAATTCATCAGACGTTTCTAGAAAAAGATAATTTTCTCCAAACAAGAATTTTCTTTTGGCTGCTGCAGTAACTATGAAACTTAATTCTCCCATGTCTGTGCATTAAATATAAACAAAAGACTTCCTGTAAGTATGTTTTCTCTTCGGTGTTTTTATGTGTTTTGTGTTGTTTTAAATTTTCTCTACAGTTTTTTCATGTTCATTTTCTTCGTCTTCTAAATATACCTCAAGGGGAATGTAATAAACAACAATATCTATGAAAAAAGCAACTTCTAGCTTCAACTCAGTGGGATTGCACAGGAAGAACTTAATTTACATCAGTTGCTTTATTCCTAATCATGACTGTAAAAAGAACTGAAAACACTGGGTAGGTTGTAGTCATGGAGACACCACTACCTCTAAAACCTAAAGTAGGATTTGTTGAGGAATGTCTCACAACATAGAATGACAACTAACAGAGACAAGCAACTCTAAAGAAAATCTGTAGTGTCCAGTGTCTATCTTTTTTCCACTTCAGATCACACCTTGACAACATGGTACCATAAAGTACCCACAGTGAAGAGAGATTTACCAGGTTTAAGAAGCTTCAGACTTATTAGAATGCAGAAAAGACAACACAGGTGTCAGAAATCTAAAAGCAGGAGTCCTGTGCTCATTTACCCCTACCTGAATCCAGTATGCTTACATTATATTTTAACCAAGTAATATGTTTAACTGGGCCCTAAGGTAGGGAAATAGGGATAATTTTGAATAAAAAGAAGCAGTCTTCATTCTGCAGGAATCAGCAATCTAGTGTTCAGAAATGTAGAGTACACTACACATATTCACTGTGGATGTCACTCACAATAATATTCCAGCAGGGTGGCATGGTAGCTCATGCCTCTAATCTCAGTATTCAGGAGACACAGGTTGACAGAATCACAGTATGAGGCCAGCTCAAGGAAAAGTTAGCAAGCCTCCATCTCAAAGAAGAAGCCGCCCACAGTAATACATTGCTGAACTTTTAGTTATGCAAAAACCATAGCTGAGATGACTGGGGACCAGTCCAGGGTGAAAAAGCACGAGACTGTCTGAAACATAACTAAAGCAGGAAAAGGTTGAGAGCATTCCTCCAGGGTAGGGCACCTTCCTGGAGACCATGAGGCCCTGATTTCAAACCTGAGAAATGCCAAAAAAGGAAAAAAAAAGGAGAGGAAAAAGTAAGAATAAATTTTAATAACAAATTTTCTTTAACTGAAAAATAATTTTATACTACCACTTCAACTTATTAACTGTCTAAAAAATCCATTAGTTAAATAAGTGTTTAAAGTTTTGGGAGTGTATTTTATAATCACAACCCAGTTTTACCTAGCCACATTTCAGGTGCTCAAAAGCCACATGTGACCATATTGGACAGAGACAATACCCAGAAACACAGAAAACACACAAATGACTCTTGTGTGAGTCTAAAAAAGACTCTCATTAGGGCTATAAAAGAGATATACACTAGCCCTTACTTATCTTAAAGGGCAATGCTCAAGATCCCCAGTGAGAGTCTGAAACTGTGCATAGTACTGAACCCTCTGTATCTGACAGCTAAGATGGCTACTAAGCAAGCCATGTGCAGGTTGTATATACAGTGTGAACACACTGGACAGAGACATGGTTCTTGTCCTGAGTAAGATCAGCAGGACAGTGTGTGATTTCATTATATAGCTCAGGATAGCAAGCCAATGAAAACTTACCAGCTGTTAAATATATGGAATTTTAAATCAGAACTGACTTCAGGTAACTGAAAACAAGGATGGAGAAACTGCAGATAAGAAGAGACTACTGCAAGCCTGGCACCAGTGGATCATGCCTAGAATCCGAGCTACTTAGGAGGCTGAGATCTGAGGATCATAGTTCAAAGCTAACCTGGGGCAGGTATGTCCATGAGACTCTTTTCTACAGTTAATAACCAGAAAAGCAGAAGTGGCACGGTGGCTCAAGTGGTAGAGTGTTTGCCTTGAGCTGAAGAGCTCAGGGACAGTGCACAGGCCCATGACTAACCAGAGAGAGAGAGAGAGACTAGTACAAAATAAAGTATCTGAGTCTCTTCAAAGACTTACTTGTGTCTAAATTTAATAATTGAATATTGACATTCTTTAGGTTAAGAAATGTTATAGTCAGACTTACAGAGTCTAAGCTGATGTTGAGAAGCTGGACCAGGCCAGGGGAGGTCTTGAAGGAAGAACTAGGGAGGATTTGGAGACAGGGTCTGAGACACAGAAATCACTGTGTCACTCAGCAACCACTTCCCTTCCCTATAGACAGAAACATAATGCTGTGTGTTTGTAGGAAGATGAGTGAATCTTTAGCATCAAGAGGGTGAATTTTGATTATCATAAGACAATTAGAGCAACTTGATCTTACCATAAACTGTCTTAGGAAGAATGAAGATCCAATTCTGGATATTGAGACTTACACATAAAGGTTTTTAAGGCTGTGGTGGTGTTCTGAGAAGGGTTTCTTACCCTTACATTCTACCTGGTGGATTTGTTATTCTGTAAGCTAATTATGAATGCATTACCTTAGACATTTGGGGTTGTTATCTCTTATTTTTAGCTCACAGTATCCTCAATAGGAAAAAGGAAGAATTAAGACAGTGCCCCAAGCACCTGTAGTAACCACAAGGTCTTTCCTTTATGCAGTGTTACAATATGTGAAGCACTGTCACTCAACGTCCTCACTGCTGAGAGTCTCAAGAAGTGGATGTATAGGTAAAGCCTACGGATGAGACAGCTTGTTGGCCTGAGTGGTCAACAAGAATTGCTCAGAGGACTGGGAAGTTGGCTCAGTGGTAGAGCGCCTGCCTTGCATGCCTGAGGCCCTGGGTTCAATTCCTCAGCACCACATTAGAAAAAAGCCGGAAGTGGTGGCGCTGTGGCTCAAGTGGCAGAGCACTAGCCTTGAGCTGAAGAGCTGAGGGACAGCACCCAGGCCCAGAGTTCAGGCCCACGACCGGACCCCCCCCCCCAAAAAAAAAAGAATTGCTCAGATTACCTGCAGCACTGAACAAGCAATGACTACAAGACTGCACTGGGCCAGTGTCAACATTGCCACTGTGTGGCAGCGAGAAGCAAGTGCAGGCTTGGCTAATAAGACCTCAGTCAAGAAGGCTAGAGTAGTGGAGTCAAAGCCATGTTTAAACTGAGCAAGCTCCAGAAACTCCTGAATTGGGGGATGGATAAAGTCATGATAGAGATAGTTTTGTCTGCTAGTGGGGTATGTAGGATTTCTGAGGAATTAACTAAAAGTAAGGAAGATGGGATTTTACTTATACTTCATATGTAGCACACTTCTTACCAGCCAGTCTTCTTGCAAGACAGTCTTGTTAGGGCAGATTTTTCTAGTTAGAATCTGGCTCTATAAATATAAGGTGTCTTTGTTTTGTGATAATTAAATTAATCCTGTAAGGTATTAGCTCTTACTCATGCCTTAAATTATGCTACAATCCTATGGCCATCTTTCCAATCAAGTACTGCTGATAATTTCAAGAAAGATTTACATAGTCATAGACAACAATGACTACATCCTTAGTTTCTTATGTGTCTGCCTTTTCTTTAGGATTTCATTATGCTCATGAATAACATCTTTCTCAAAAGCCAAAAACATTTTGTGCTGCAATCCTTTTTCCTCTCCTATTTCCTGCTGATGCCATATCAATATTTGCACATTGCCACTCATTCCCTGTTTACCTAAGACAGCTTAGAGAATGTCCTCTACCTCTCATCAAATAACACTGTATTTTCCATTATTCAATGCCACCTCCCATAACATTTCCACTTCAACAGAAAAACAACTTTCAAAAATCAAGTGCATGTGGTTCAAAAAGAAAATTAGTCAAATTCAGAGTGTCATGATGTGTCATAATCTACTGTTGATTATTTTTTCACTGTCCATTCAATTTTCATTATCTCTTCAGAAGTGAATACAAAGTTTGTCTTGACCTCAGGGGGCCTATGAAGCAACTGTTACAGCTTCAGAGAGAGTTTGCCATGTCCAGTTCTTGAGATTTCTTTTTCCAAAGAAAGAAGAAGGACAAAAAGAAAAAAGGCTGGTTCACCCTGAGTATCCCACATTCCACGGCTCTAAAACATTTCTTTCTTTCCCTCCCTTCCTTTCTTTCTTTCTTTCTTTCTTTCTTTCTTTCTTTCTTTCTTTCTTTCTTTCTTTCCTTTCTTTCATTTTGTCAATCATGGGGTCTGAACTCTGGGCCTGGGTGCTGTCCCTCAGCTCTTCAGTTCAAGGCTACTGCTCTACCACTTGAGCCACAGTGCCACTTCTGGCTTTTTCTGCTTATGTGGTATTGAGGAATTGAACCCAGGGCCTCATGCATACAAAGCAAGCACTCTACCACTGAGCCACCTTCCCAGCCCAAACATTTCCTTTTCTTTGTTGTTGTTGTTTATTTTAGTACTGGGGCTTGAACTCAGGGCCTTGTGCTCTTGCTTAACTTTTTCACTCAAGGCTGATGCTCTACCACTTGAGCCACACCTCCATTCTGGCTTTTCACTGGTTAACTGGAGATAAGAGTCTCTCAGATTTATCTTCCAGGGCTGGCTTTGAATCATGATCCTCCTGAGTAGCTAGAATTACAGGTGTGAGCTACCCATGCCTGGCTTAAGGTCTCATTTTTCCATGAAGTAATTTTTCACATGTCCTTCTCTATCACTCCATATTTATTGTAGTGTTTCCCTTTCTGAATCCTCACAATTATTCATTCTGATGCATTCCTTGCTGTCTAGCAGACTCCCAGGAAGCAGCAGGTTTCCATTATATGCTGGGGGTGTGTGTGAATGGGAGCATTATTTCTTGTTCGTACTTGCATGTGTGTTGTCTAACTAGTCTCCCCACAAAGTTATCACAAAGGTTAATTTTCAAAACTCACATCTCTCTAGCCTCCTTCCTTATTTGCAAGCACCAGTATCTCCCCATTGTTTTCAATGTCAAGTCTAAATCCTCCTGCTGACTTTACCAATCTGCTCCAGCCTAATTTTCCCCCTGCTAGGCAAGCCTGAGCTCTCCTCCTCCCCACCTCACCTCCAGCTATGTCTTGAGGCCTGATGCCACTATACAAAGGCCCAGGCTCCTTCCTGGCATAGCCTGAAACAATTATATGTCTCCACTGACAAATTATTATTGAGCACGTTCTAGGTATCAAACTCTATCTTGAGCTTTTTCTATAACATTCTAGCTTTTCTTTGAATCACCCCAAATAAATGAAAGGTGTTCATTCAGTCAGTAGCTTGTTCACTTAGTTAACTGGAAAACCAGGATCTAACTGCAAGTGTAGTCTGCTACCAGGTACTAGATGATCTTAGCTGGAGCTCAGCATCCCTCTACACCTGTGGGCATGTCTGACTGAGCATGCACCCCTTGAATTTCACACCTCTACCATCGAGTTTACTGCATTGAAACTGAGTTGCTGTTTACAGATGAGTTCCTCCCTGGACAGTGAACACTTCAATAGCAGGAGTAGTTTTTACATATCTGTGTCCAACACAGTACTGACACACAGGGTATACAGTTTTTTTTTTGGTTTTTGATTTTATTTTATGTAATTTAATTGGAATCCATGTACCTAATACATGCAATAGAAAAAAAAGCTCAATCCAGATTTCAATTGCAAAGATGAATCACAGGTAGATTTAGATTCCAGTGGCCAAGTTAGCTAATAAGGAAGCTAAAACTATGTATCTATCTCCAACCTATTTTTCAAATATTTCTGATTCACTTATAGGAATCTGGCCTTGTAATATTTGTGGCAACCACCTGCAATTTGACCAGCCGAGTGAATAAGAGCACATTTCCATCTCTTCAATGACAGCATTGCTTAATCTGCAATGCCTCCTGGAAACAAAAGAGGCCTTCATAAAATGAAACAGTAGTGAATGTTGATAATGAGGAAGTTTAACAACAGAGTGTCCTGCTGCTTGATACAGTGATTTCTCCTAGCCAATGACTAGGAGAAATGTTTACAAGGGTCCTCTTTCCTAAGCCTAGGTCACATGGCAGACAGGTGGTTAGACCATGAATTTAGGGAGAGTGAGGGAGAAGGGAGGGGAAAGGGAGAGACAGTAAAGATGGAAAGGGGGGGAAGAATAGAAAAGGGAAAAGGAGGGAAGTGGAGAAAGGAGGAAGAGGAGAAGAAGGAGGAGGAAGGGAGGAGAGGGAGAAAGAAGAAAGAGGAGAAGGAGGGAGAAGGAAGGAGGATGAGGAAGAAAAAGAACAAGAGGAGGAGGAGGAAGAAGAGGAGGAGGGAGGAGGAAGGGGAGAAGACTACCATCACAGGGACTTGACTTTAATCTCCTAATATATGGGTGGGCAAACTGTAGGCTGTGTAAGGAAGGAAAGGTGTCCTATTAGTTTCTAGAAGGAGCTCTCGTAGGTCTCCAGAGTGTTTGGGGGTACTTGCCTGTTCTCTTAGTAGGGGAGCAGTGTTTCCCTTTACTATTCTTACTTCAACTTGGCCATATAAAAGCTAACCTTTCAGATGTCCAGATTGATTTCCAAGGAGCTAGAGTCACTTGCTCTTTGTGGAAAATGTAAAAATGCACAGCTGGCCCTAGAGCTTCACCTGGGCAGTCATCTCTGGTGCTCAGAGAGGTGCAGGTGTCTGATCTTGATGAAGCAATGCCCTGCACTTATCCTCCCTTAGAGTTCACTTTCAGGGCAGCCAAGCTTGCTTGCCACACCAGATTCCCAGGGGGTGGGGTTAAGACAAGATAGTAGCCAATGAACAAGCTGACCTGCAGGTAAGGCTCCAGTCCCAGAGCCTGGTTTTGACTTGATTCTCTAAGGCCTCCTGACTGATAAGACACAGATGAAGCCTGGTTAGAGAACACCCCACCCCATCTCTCTCAGATATTGACAATCTGACATGCCAAGAACACAGAGCCTGAATTTTCCATTCCTCCCACACTGCCGCTTGGCTGGCCTGACTAGCAGCGGGTTTTATTTTTACAATGCTTATCACTCTGCAGCCTTACCTCCTGGCCAGTGGGCTCCAAGGCCGCTGGAAACAAGAGCCAGCTGGGGGCCCAGCTGAGTTGCAGCCTCTTAGAGCCTCCCACACTGGGAAGAAGGAAAGGATTGGCCAAAGGCCATCCTGCTAACTATTCTGGGAAGGCCAGATGACAGCATGGGGGTGGGGGAGGACATCCCTTCATCCTAAAGTCAATGTAAACTGACATCTGGGGGTGGTGGGGTGTGGCCAACATTCTGGGGGAGAATATGGCTGCCTAACCCACATGCAGCCAACTCCTGATTTTTCAACTCCTAAAAGGCTAATTCAGATACATGGAGAAAGGCCAGGTTGCATTCATGAAATTTCCAGAAACACAGAGCCTGGGCTGTTTCTTTCAAGAACCACAGAGCAGCTCAACTTTCTCCTAAGCACAAGTTCTCACACCTGAGACAAGGCCCTCCCCTCTGCCACGAGACCTAGATGGAGGCATTTCTATCCCAACGGCACATGAAGCTCCCATGCTGCAAACATTTGTGCTCATGAATATGAAAATCATCACCCTTTTATTCTCTTGTTTATCTTATTTTTATTTAGCAGCTTGGCCTATTTTCAAAGGCATCCCAGAGATAAACTCAAGGCCTGGTCAGGGCAGATCATCATAAATCTCAAGTTGGTGGAGAGCAAAGACATGGAGTTGACCCTTTATAGCTTGAAGCTGGTGTACTAGCCCCTTCCTCCTGGGAGCTGTGAAAAGTTTGAACAGATGTTCAGAGTCAGGGGGGAGGGGGGGGAGGATGGCTTTACTGCTGCTCTATTTACTTCCTCCAGCAGAATTCATTTTCATTTCCTCATGGACAGGGAGAGAACAATTCTACCCGCTTGGCTGCTACCTGGGGGAGGGGCGGCTTGGATCCTGGTTCCCACAAAGCCTGATGTAGTTAAGAGAGGAATGTGGTATGCCCTGAATCCACACTTAGCTCTGTCTCCTAGTTCTGAAATTAGGTCAGCGAATTTGCTAGAGCAGTCTTCTAATCTCCCCATGCAGTAATGGGGAAGGCCAACGCTGGAGCAGCAGCAGCACCCCCGCTCCCCCTCCTGCTTTAGTCAGTCTGTTTGATGCAGCCACCTTACTGCAGACGCCTCTTCTGCTCAGGAAGGCAAATGCTGGTGCATGGAGGGCCTCTCTGCCCGATGCCGTGGTCCTGTGACATTTACTTTCCTGTACTATTTACCCTGGGATTGAACAGTGTTTGTTTGGGGCATTATAAGAAAAACTCCCTCCAAAAATCTCTTGGATGAACACATAGTGAACAAATCACCCAATCACAAATATTGATTGAGAACTTAAAATGCTTAAGGGATAGGCAATCTAAAATCCAACCCTGCCCTCGAAGACCTTATTATTGAGTTGGGAGGTGACAGAGCTATTTGCAGATATGGCTAAGCAGGGATGTGTTCCCTCTGGTTATTTTCACCTTCTTCTTTTCAGTAGTAGCAGCAGTCCCTGACCTGGGCCTTGTGGTGATTTTGAGCTTATTGTAAGCATGACCATGTGACAAGGCTCTGGCCAATCAGATACAAGTGGAAGTGAAATGTAACACCTCCAGGTCATATTCTTAACAGGAAGCCACCTACTCCTTTCTCCTCTTCCCCCGTCTCAGGGTTTAGAATTTGTATGTGGGAGTATGCATCAGATTCTACCATCTGATAAGAGCTGCACAGTAGGTGATGACAGGGCAAAACAAACCAACAAACCAACATGGAAGGAGTGGGACTTGGATAACCATGAGGGCACAAACTCTCTTCCCTTTATTGCTTATCATAGGACAAGGAGGTGAATGGGATGAGAAAGAGCCCTTCTCTTTTGTATAAGCCAACATTACTTTATTAGAGCAGCCACATCAAAATGTAATAAATCTGTATGCACTTCCCCCAAACAGACTGGACATTTCTGGTTGTTTCCGTATTTCCCCAGTGGCAACATGGAGGGCCCACCCTCCCCCATACATCCTAGCATGCACTCCATATTTGTGGTCTATAACACAGAGAATACATTGATCTATTATTGTCTGAAAAATAAAGATCTTTCAAAGCAAGGAGACTTTTATCAGATGAGAGAAAGGCATAGAGAGAAGATTTAGAGGACAACTTAGTCTATGGCCAAACACAATCATATAAAGTATCAAGAGGCTGTATACATTGCTAACCAGACAAGCAAGATCTACTTTTAATAAACAATGGAAATCGAGGCCCAATAATAGTACCATGGAAACGTGCCAAATGTCAGTATGTCTTGCTTAGAACAGTCCGTTAAGGATTGCTCTAGAACAGATTCACTGTGTGACCTTGTCAAATCAATAAATCTATTCAAGACCCAACCTACCCATCTCTACAATGGCAATTCATCTAGGACATATTTACTGCATGTGCCTAGATTCTGTCCTAGGCACTCTACCTAGTGAAGGCAGAAAAATATGCATGGTATTAGTGAAAGGTAATAAGTACTATGGATAAAAATTAGAGCAAAGGAGGCAAGGAGTACGATTGGCGGTGATTGTAAGCATGGCTTTCCTTTGGGCAGTAGATAGATGAAAGTAACAGGATTTCCTAACAGGTTGTGTAATGAGATGTTAGAAGAAGAGAGGGAGGTGCCGAGAATGACTCCAGAATCTGGCTTAGGCTCAAATCAGTAGGCTGCAGCTGCCAACCAATAGAAAGGGAAAGTGAACATTGAATGAATTTTGTCCAAAACATCAAAAGTCCAATGTTTGGACTTGCTATGCTCGATGGTTAAGTTTATGTGTCAACTTGGCTGAGCCATAGGATGCCAGAGTGTGTTCATGAGGGTGTTTCTGGATAGGATTCACATTGGAATTAGAATGCCTCTTTCAATAATCGAAGGACTGAACAGAACAAAAATCTGACCACATCCTTTTTTTCCCCAGCTGCTTTCCAACTAGAATCCCGCCCCCCCCCACACACATACACACTTCTTTTAGACTTGAATTGAAACACTGGCTTTCAAACTAGTCTTTGGACTAGATCTGCCTCCTCTGCTCTCCGGGAATTTAGCTTTCTGACCTACTCAACAAATCTTGGGACCCAGGGCTGGGAAGGTGGCTCAGTGGTAGAGTGCTTGCCTTGCATGCATGAAGCCCTGGGTTCAATTCCTCAGCACTACATAAGCAGAAAAAGCCGGAAGTGGTGCTATAGCTCAAGTGGTCGAGCGCTAGCCTTGAGCTGAAGAGCTGAGGGACAGCGTCCAGGCCCAGAGTTCAGGCCCATGACTGACCAAAAAAAACAAAACAAAACAAATCTTGGGACCGTCTCCATTGTCACATGAGCCAATTCCTTAGATCAAGTCTCTCTGTCTCTGACTCTGTTTCTCTGTCTCTGACTGTTTCTCTCTCTGATTATATCCATACGTATCCACACATCTCTAGAGAACCTTGATTTAAAGAGTCGTGTTTGGGATCCCTATTAGGTACTAAGTGGAGAGACAAGTAGGGTGCTGGATGAGTCTGGAATTTGAAACTGGGCTCAAAGGCTGATAATATATAGTTGGGGGGAAAAAGTGTTCATGCCATAAACTGAGTGGGCTCATGGGGGTGGGAGGGATGGATGTTGGTAGAAAAGAGAAATGATGACTTAGCCACTAAGATTGCTGGAGCGCCTAGTAATCAAGGATCTGAGCTGCAGAGACTTTCAAGGAGCAGCCACTGATGTAGAGGAAACCAAGGAAGCATGCTGTCGTAAAGCCAAAGGGACAATCACACGAAGGAGGTGGGAAGTGATTTCCTCTATAAAATGTTGCTGATTCGTCACTATCACTGGTACTGCCACAGCAATGTAGTTAGTGGCCACTGTAACTCTACCAAGAAAAGTCTCTGTTGGAGATGTGGGGCAAACACCTGTAATCCTAGCTACTCAGGAGGCAAAGTAGGAAGATCATGAGATTGAGGCCAGACTGGGAAAAGTTAGTAAGACTCTCTTTCTAGATAAAATAGTAACAAAAGGGTTGAGAGAATAGTTCATTTTTGGTAGAGCATTTGCTTAGCAAGTATGAGGTCCCGGGTTCAATCCTCAGTACTACAAAACAGAACAAACAAGTATCACTGAAGAAGTGAGGTCAAAGCCCCACTGGAGTGGTTAAGAACAAATATAAGGGAGGGGGTGTCAGTCCTCTTTGGGAGCCTTTTGCTCCAATGGGGTAAAGAGGAGTCCTCAGCAAGGGGAGGCATCAAGAGAAACTGTGTGTGTGTGTGTGTGTGTGTGTGTGTGTGTGTGTGTGTGTTCTTTTTTTTCTGAAGGAGTTGCTCAGCACATGTTAACAATATCATTAGCTGCCATTTCTGGAACATGTCGTTGTGGTGGCAGGTGCTTCACATATGACACCAATTTAATCCTAATGCTTTTGCAATGCCTGAGCTAATACCACTGTGCAAGGCAACAGATGTAAGAGAAAGTGAGCGATTCACAAAGCCCCACTCAGTAAGTGGCTGTACAGCAATTCAAACCCAGTGTTCTGACTGGAACCCAGGGACTCTCCTTCACAATATATCCCTTTCCTCTACCACAGAGCCCACCTCCTGCAGGGAGATGCCACTGATCTCTGCCTCAGGAGTAGCCAGAGTTACAGGTGTGAACCACTGTACGCAGATTAAACCTTTTATTCTTAGTGAAAAGTAACATTCTCTTGGACTCTTTCTGTATGCCCAGAATAAGGTTTGGTTATCAAGCTCATGGGAACTTGCACTTGCACATGGGAACATATTGGAGGGAGAAGCAAGCCTGGGGGTCTTCGGAAGGGTCTTCAGAACCCAATGTTACTATGGAGATTGGAGATACTGACTCCTCACTCCCGGAGATTGCAACAGGATGCAAGTTAAGAGTTCAGGAAAACTCCCTCTATGAAACACAGGGCACTCTGGACACAGCCATTTCAATTAGTCCCAGACTGAGCTGAAATGAAGATGAAGAACTCATTTCAAACAGTAGCCCAGGGATATTTTTCTTAGCATAGATCTCTCTCCCTCAACAGCCTCCTGCTTCTTTCTTCTGCAATGCAGCACAAGCCTCATTTCCCCTGTCGTCTTTGCAGACCCCGTGCAGTGATTGTGAAGGTTTCCCTCCCCTCCCAGAGCCATATATGTGGCTAGTCATAGCAGAGAACACATATAACGTTGACTCTCCTGTTATCTCACCTAACATCTTAGTTAGGTTGTTTGTAACTTTATCTGAGCCTGCTTTAATCTGGATCTGGATGACTCCAAAGGACCACATGTCTAAAGCTCAGGAGCTAGCCTGTTGGGCGACTGGGAGGTGATGAAGCCTTTGGGAGACAGACCCTGTCATGAGCAGTACTCTCCTAGAAGATGGTTGGGGGAACCAACCCCCTTCCTCTTGCTGTCTTTGCTTCCTGGATGCCATGAGGTAAACTGCTCCTCCATTTGCACTCCTGCATGATGTTCTGCTTCACTACAGGGCCAAGTGACCATGGACTGAAACCTCTGAAACCATGAGCCAAAATAACCCTTTCCTCATTTCACGCTGATTCTCCCTGGTGTTTTTGTCACAAAACACAAATCCTAGACACATTAGAGCTTGATTAGCAAATCGGTATATATATGTATATGGAAAGACATATATGTATACATATGCATATATATGTATATATGGACATATCTATGTCTTCCATGTGTTATATAGATATCAGTAATATCTAATCTCAACCTACAAATTGAATATGAAATTTTTAAAATATTTTGTTGTTGATGGTGATTATGGGACCGGAACTCGGGGCCTGGGCACTGTCCCTGAGCTCTTTTGCTCAAGGCTAATGTTCTACCACTTTGAGCCATGGCACTACTTCCGGTTTTCTGGTACTTCATTGGAGATAAGAGTCTCACAGACTTTCCTTCCTGCCCAGGCTGGCTCTGAACCATGATCTTCAGATTTCAACCTCCTGAGTAGCTAGGATTACAGGCATGAGTCACTGGCACCTAGGTTTAAGTAAATGGAACTAAAACTTTCATCCATTTCCATAGGAATTTTGAAAAAATATGTATACATAAGCATACACACATTCCTATTTAATTTTTAAGAAATCTCAAGTAAGTAATATATGTAGTCTTTATTTTACTACTTACAGACATATTTCCATTTGTGTAATGGCTCTTGCTTTATTCCTGATATTATTTATTTAGCCTTTGCTTTTCTTCCCATCAGGTATAGAAAGCTAGAGTGGATAGACAAGCAGATGTGGTTTGGATTTCTGGCTCCCTCACAAGCTTCAATTTAGCCAGCTACTTAGACTTTCACAGTTTTAGTTTTGTCATTTTAAAAGTACAGACCACATTAGAATGACTAGAATTGTAATGGTAGATTATAAAATATATTTTAGGTACTTAACATTTATACTGACTGACATATAGTAAATATTCAATAAACATCAGTGGTTTTGGAAGGTAGTATCCACATGGTCCAAATATGAACATAAATAAAACAACATGAGGAGAAGTTCTTTAAAATCAAGACTTAAGATGACAATATAGTAGATTATGGAGATAAACCTGAAGCCATACTCTGAGATGAGATGGTATTATTCATTATTTAGCAGTAAATGACTAAGGAGTATTAGCCATTGCTTATGAGTGAGTTAGGTGATTATTTTACAAGCATTCTATATGACAGTAGATGAGATGTTGGCCCTAGCTAGCAAGGCTGAGGGAAATGCCTATGGATTCAGCTAGTCTGGAGTCTCTCCTTCAGATCTGACCCTCTTCTTTTACTATGCTGGCTAGGTCATAATCCACTCCATTCCATGTTGAGATTTGCCTGCCCACCAATACTTACTCGCAGACTACACATCTCAAATGCTACAAGTTCAATGTGAGTTCAGGATTCCATTTTCCTTATATGGTGCTGATGGTGTTAACTGGGGCATGACTTTCTTCTTTGGTCTTAGCTTTTTCTGCTCTGCTGTAGCAGCCTTACTTTTTTAGTGTTTGGAGAATGAACAGGCCTGTTGTAAGTCCCTACTTAATTGAGCAGCAACTTTATTTGTAACACATCATACTCCCCACACATACATACATATTTGTGTGTGTGTATCTATATTGTTGTTGTTGCTGAGGATCAATGCCCCATGTATGCTAGGCAAGCATTATACCATCAAGCCACATTGTCAGCCCTGTGCTCTCTTTATTATCCTAGTTTAATAGCAATTTTGCAAGTTATAACCTCTATCTTTTAGATACAGAAGCTGAAACAGAATGAAGACCAGGAACTTCTTTGACATTACATGTTCAGGAAGGGGCTCATTTAGCATTTGAATTGCTTCATGCTGGAGCCCAATCATCCATGATACCATCTGTTGATTCTGTACAGTGGACTATGTGTCACATTTGCAAGACTTTGGTAGAAAGTCAATCGATTTGATACCCATTGGAAGATTCCTTTGTACAGGGCAGATTCCACAGTACATGTGGGCCTTATTCCCAGAGGACATCTTGCTTCAGGATGGCATGTATAGTCCACATCTTCAGGTTCTAGCCGTAAGTAATTGCTTCTGATTCCCAGGGAGCCCAACTAGAAAACTGATTAGAAAAAGTAAGATAATTAATTCATGTATAATGCCTCTGATGGGCAGAATCATGGCTCTCCAATTGCTGAAACCTGTGACTATGTTGCCTTGTATGGCAGAAATGATTTTATGGAGGTGAGGAAGTTAAGACTCTGAAGGTAGGAAGGTTAGTGTGAGTTATCCAGGTGTGTCTAGTAGTGTATAAGAGTATTTGTAGGACGGAGGTAGGAACGCTGGAGCAAGGACATCCATGCCATAGGGAAGCAGTTTGAGGAGTAGGTCATGAACTGAAGACAGGCAGGCTGACACTAAAAGCCAGAAAGGTCAGATTACACTTTCTCCCTTAGAACTCCCTTAGGAAGGAAGTTCTGCTGATGTATTTTAGGCTTCTGACTTCTATACCTGTAACACCATCACTTTGTTGTTTCTAGGCCACTAAACTTATGTTGACTTGTTATAGCAGCAATTGGAAATAAATACATGTCTACAATCTCAAGTACCCTAACAAGAGTCCACAGCCTTAAACTGAGTCTTATGCCTAGCATATTTAAATTCATAAGATTGTTGTTTTGGGCTGGGAAGGTGGCTTAGTGGTAGAACACTTGCCTTGCACGCATGAGGCCTTGGGTTCAATTCCTCAGCACCACATAAGCAGGAAAAAAAAAGCCAGAAGTGGCACTGTGGCTCAAGTGGTAGAGCGCTAGCCTTGAGCGGAAGAGCTGAGGGACAGCGCCCAGGCCCAGAGTTCAGGCCCCACGGCCAGACCACGCCCCCCCCGGAAAAAAAAAGATTATTGTTTCTTTGTATTTCAAACTATTATGGTGTTCTGATTGGGTTCTCCTTTTCATAAAGTAAATAAATTATGTATATGACCTTTGATCTTTTAAGTAAGCATACTCTTGGTATTTTCAAAACTTACTAGTGGAAGGCTATTTTTCTTCCCTTGAAAAGTTTCCTGTTCCTGAATCTGTACCCAATTCAGTCTGACCTCAGCTTTAAAAGCTAAGATACTTTTTCTTCTTTTTAAATTTTATTTTATTGTAAAGATGCTGTACAGAGGGTTCCAGTTACATCAGTAAGGTAATGAGGACATTTCTTGTTGAACATTGTTACCCCCTCCATTGTTGTTCTCCCATTCTCCCTTCCCTCCCCCTCCCTTTTTTTTTCTGAGACTGAGACGTGAACTTGCTACCAGACACTTTATGTTCATTGGCGGGTGCCTTACCACCTGAGCCATGCCTCCAACTCGAACAGCTGAGATGCTTTCATGAACTTTATATGATACTTTTATCTGAGCTACTTATGAACATTTTCAATCACCAGCTCAATTGTATAATGGTTTAAAACTCTTCCTAATTTTGATTCTAATAAGTGATTTGAAGGAAAGCATGTCCCTGTTTGTGTACATATATAAATTTAGAAACACTGTGAAATCTCAAACAAATTTAGCCACCGAGATGGGGGAAGTGGAATCAGATAACCCAATTAACAAAGGCTGAGTGCTTGCATTCACAGGACTTTGGAAAATGCTGGCCAGGCCTTGCTGAAGAAAGGGCAGAAAAGCACTGATGGGAGACCCAGAGGCCTGGGAGCAGCATTTGAACAGGAAGAAAGATCATTCACAGATTGATGCTGCTGCTATTGTTCTTGACATTGAGCATGAAGGACAAGAGTCCTGTAGTTTCAGAAAGATTCCCAACATCGCCATTACTATTTGAATAAGCCAGGCAATATCAGACCCAGAAATGCATCTTTTTTGGCCATATATTTACAGCAAAGAGCAGTGAACTTCAGAAAACCTGCTGTGTGTTCCTGGGCTCTCCAACTGAACACCAAAATAATCAATGATTTCCTGCAGAAACTAGACTTTAGAATAGCCAAAGGCACATTGGTTGGTTACTCTTTAGAAATGAATTATTATTCAGCTCAAAACAGCTGAATATGCCTGGCATATGAGATCAGCTCCCTTAAAGAAATCGAATGCAGAGGTCAATGTTATAGTCATTAGCCAAAGTTAGTATAAATATTATTCTCTCCTTCAGATGTACCCCCATTACCTAAGGTCTCCCTATAAACAGACTTTTACTCTCTGGTGGTAACAATTTACACTGAATAATGATTAAAAATGACAGATTCATTATGCAAACTCTTTGTTGGCTCCCTGCAAAGAAGCAGGCTGGCAAGTAGTTGCTATTTTTTTTACCAGGAAAAAAAAAAGTCAGAGCGAGTGACTTGTCTGTGTGTGCCAGCTGTCATCTGGGACAACCCGGACTCTTGACACACTTGGCAAACAGATGAACTTCCAAGTCTCTTCTCTCTCAAGGCAGAGTAGACCAAGCCACAGTCTAGATTGCCCAGAAGCTAGAATTTCAAATCATTTTCAGCATGGTGATTTGTTTAATCTGAAACTAAATGTGCTTTAATCCTTACACTGTTTATCTCTTGCTTTTTAAAAAGCACATAAAACTTTAGACTGTATTCTGATTCAGGCTTAAAAAATATAACCACAGCTGGGCATTAGTGGCCTCTGCCTGTAATCCTAGCTACTCAGAAGCCTGAGATCTGAGGACTGCAGTTTGAAACCAGCCCAGGAAGGAAAGTCCATGACATCCTTATTTCCAATTAACCACCAAAAATCTGGAAGCGGACCTGTGGTGCAAGTGGTAGAGTGGTAGCCTTGAGCAAAAGCTAAGGGACAGCACTCAGGCCCTGAGTTCAAGCCCCAATACCAGCACAAATATATATATATATATATATATATATGCATATGTATACACATATACATGATTATAAATAGGTATGTATATGTATATCTATATATGTACATATGTGTATATATGTATATATAACTAGTCTTTTATGCATGATCATTTTCTATACAACAATTCCTCAAAAATAGCTTGCAATGCACAGTTAGGAAAAATTAACTACTTTCTTGTCATTAAATTTGCGATTTTGATGCAAGTCCCAATTCTTCCTCAAAAATCACATATTTTTCTTTCTACCTAACTTTATCCAAAAATGAAAAGTGAACTCTTGCAGGGTAGGAACAATGATGGATCCCATAAATGTGTACAGCTCCCACTTGTGGCAGTGCTCTGGTTAGAGCCATGCTCAGTGCAACCTTCAGAAAAGGCCTTTGGCTGGACGCCGGTGGCTCACGCCTATAATCCTAGTTACTCAGGAGGCTGAGATCTGAGAATCCCGGTTCAAAGCCAGCACGGGAAGGAAACTCCATGAAACTCTTACCTCCAATAAACCACTAGAAAATCAGAAGTGGTGCTGTGGCTCAAGCAGTAGAGTGTTCGCCTTGAGCTGAAGAGCACAGGGACAGCACCCAAGCCCAGAGTTCAAGCCCCATGACTGACAAAGAAAAAAGAAAAGGCCTTTGGCAGAGTCCACCCTAGTATCATGGTACCTCCAGACCATCATGCTCGCAGGGAGGTAGGTGGGCCAAGTTCCCACAAAAATTCATCATTTCTTGGATAGCATAGATTAATAGTATACTATAGAATAAAAGCCTTAGTATAGTATCCAAGAGAAGCTTTCCTTATTTGGAAACTTGCTTTAAATAAGCACTATCTACTCTAAAACAGTCAAAGAAAACAACAGACCATTGTTGTTCTCTCTTTTCTGTTATCCTTGGAAATGTATTGTTATGAAGCATGCATAGAGGTAGGGTCAACTCTTACCACCATGTGCCTCCATCTACTAGATGCAGAACATCAATGCTGCCCCTTAATGCCTAAAGGAATCATTAGGATTATATTTTACATTCGAAGAGAGTTTAATTTTGGCAAATGACCTCCACAATTGTTTTGAAATGAGACAGAAAGGATTATTATGAGGCTATTTCAGATAGAAGAGAAAAGCAGTGCACTAATTTAAGACAACTCACTCCTCCTACTTCTGAAATCTATACAAAAGAACCTGAGAAAGCATTTTCCCTTAATAAGTATGTACTTCAGTGCCTAGATATACCCAAAGCACTATCGATGGCACAATTGGAGTGTGGGATGAACAGACATCCCATTCATCCAATGGATATTCCACAGGCATGGTTTGAGTCACAACTTTGTGCCAGAGAAAATGTGAATGAGACAGTGCAAGTTGCCAGGCCTGAGCGTGGAGACCCGGGAATGAGGCCAAGTCCCATCAAGGTCTCTACTCATCCTTGAGAAGTGAAGAAGAAACCTGTAGGTAGAATCTCCAGGGTCTGATATGGCAAAACAGCCATAAGACTTGGAGGTTCTTAGTCAGAAAGGGTTCCATGGTTATCTCACTGTATCTTCCTCTCAGTACCTGCCACTGTGAGTCAGTACATCTCCCCTGATTTAACAGCCCACATCAAGATCTCACAGGTCACCTGCAGGAATACTACCCCTGAGCATAGCACCCATGTGTGGTTGTATTCCTGAGGTGGGGGAAGAATTCCCAGTATCCCTCTCTCCTCAGTCTGGGCAGCATACCATCCCCCAAGTTTATTCTCTCCCTGCTCCTCTCCCAGAAAGATCTATTTTTACTAGAGTTGAAATGGTAAGCTATTCTTTTCAACTGCTCTACCAGTCACAAAATGCTTTAACTCAATCTAAATAAAGGGATGTGTCTCTAAATGGCTCCCTAGATAGAGGCTGTAGTGGCAGGATGGTGAAAAATTTTGGAGAAGACTGCTGGGTCAGATTGGGACCTTAGCATCTCAGGAGCACCTGCTTGCTTTGCTCAGATCAACGTCCTTAGACATCTTGGTGCACAAACATCCCCTAGGAAGCCTCATTTACACTGAAAAGAAAAGACCCACACACAGGCTTCACTGTAGATCTAGTGAATCAAAGTCTCTCATAGGAAGACTCTAGCAGTGGCCTTTTACTAAAGCTCTCCAGGTGGTTCCTACGTGACTAAAGCTGAATATTCCTTCCCTCAACACAGGACGAGTTATATAAACAGAACTCATTTTCTAAATCTGGTTTATGTACATGCCTCTGGGACTGATGAAAGATGACAAATGTGCTGAGTCAGAGGAGGGAAGAAATTTAAGGATCCTGGATCTGACTTAGATTACCATGTGCTCTTGGGTTGCAATGAATTTCCTTGAGATTTGTTTTTCTCATCGAGTAAGGAGAGATTCATGCTACTGTGTCTCAAAAGTGGGCAATGAGAAATGAGTGATTCTAATGGTCAAGGAGTATTGCTTAGGCAAAGTGAAGAAAAAATGCTGCTATGACAAGTGAGAGGATTTGAATAATTAGCCTACTAAATATTGCCAAGAAATCCCTAATTAATTATAAATAGAGAAAAGACAAGTGAAAGGCAATGAATCATATAGCACAAACTCACTAATTCCCTATCTATATGGCTGATACTCTACTCTCATGCTAGCAAATTTCCTTGGAGGGAACTGGGGAATACAAATCAAAATAAAATGATTCAATGTCTTGACATTTCTATGTCATGCATCCAACAAAACCAATGTTGACTTTATTGATCAATTGTTTCCTGAAAACAAATGTAACCCAACTCAAAAAAAAGTAGTGGAGACCCACAATGAAAAACGTAACTGAAGAAGTAGACTCCCACTTTCCAAAGCTTTCTAGAAACAGGAACTCCTCTTAGTTGTGTTTGATTAACTTAATACCCTGGAGGAGAAAAGAAACTAATCCAAAACGAAGATGCAAGTCTGACATGATCAGGTAAACTAGTGAAGAAATGGGATTTAGTATTTGAAACTCTTAACAGTAATTTATGTGTTATTTGAAAGGTGATTATGCCCACAGACCTAGAAAGATCTCTAAGAGAAAGAGACATATTTGGGTTGCGAGGTTCAACTTTTAGCTCCTGCAAGTCACACCTCATCCATCTCACAAGTGATGGAGGGTAAGGAATTAAGGTGGAGCCGCTTGGCACCTGGATGTGAGGAAGCTACTATACCACATCTGTCTTGCTGGCTGGATTCTCCCCTGCTATACAGATCATCTAGGTTAGCCTCCTTTGGGTAAGAACCACTCAACACAAACTTTCAGTGTTTCCACTGTAAGCTTAATGCTAAACTAGGCTTTCTTAGTGAGGCAAAGAACATACAACATGCGCCCTGTTTTTTACTGACCAAAGATCCAAGTTTCATATTCTTTATCCTTTGGGCAGCCATCCATCCATACTTCAAGATTTATATTGGTTCTGTCAGGAATTGTATGAATTGACCCCAACAAAAATAAGAAACTTGTTCAGAGTTGTGTTCTGGATATGATAGCGATTCAGGTAGGTAACTTCTTACTGACAGGATATCTCCCTTGGAATCAGGGGAATATATCCAGAACAGAGATTTTCATAATAGATAGGCCATCATATTGGGATAGTGTGTGATAGTGGTGACTTACCAACTTACTGCTCCCTAAAGGCAAGATTTGCCTTTAAGGTCTAAAGCAGTCCTTATGGTCTAGGTCTAATTCTTATGTGATGCACTGAACCACCACCTGGTTGGCTGAAAGTCCTGTCTTGGTACTTGGCAATCTGTCTCTGTAGACTGAGAAGGTTAGGAGGTACAGTGGATCTCAAAATTTCATTGGTCTGAATTAAGAATCACGGAGCCTCACAACTCAAGAAGCTGAGATCTAAGAATTACTATTTGAAACCAGCTAAAGCAGACAAATCTGCAAGACTCTTACCTCCAATTAACCATCAAAAAAGCCAGAAATGGGTGCTTACCACAGGCTGTGTTCTTACACTGACTGTATAGAAAGAGGAGGCAGAGTAAACCTACCCCATTACACCTCAGACCAGGCCTGTGCCTAGTCTGTATTGTGAATGGGGAGACAAGGGAAAAGAAATAAAAGAAAAAAAAAGCCAGAAATGGTGTGGGTGGTGTGAGTCAATTAATAGAGTACTAGCCATTTTTGAAACAAAACAAGTAAACAGACCCAAAAGAGTCCATAAAGAAAGTTTTATAAAGCAGCAGATTCCATGGATTGTCTCTGTACATTCTGAACTTCTGAATTTCGCCTCTGTAAGCTGTGTCTCTCAACAATACCTCTATGATTCTCACTCCAACCTCCAGAGGATCATGCAATGAGACCTCAATCATTTCCTTTCAGGCTCCTGGGAAGATTCTAGCCAACAGCCAGTGCAAGTCAGCTCAGATTGGCTCTCTTCTCCACTGACCCAGCAGCTCAGGGCTCAGCAACCTGTGCACCTTAGATTCTGTTCCTCTGCCACTCTCGGGCAATTATTTTCTCCTGGTGCTTCCTGCTGGGAATGTGCCTCTGGATTCCAGAGACTTTACACTGTTAACATTCCCAGGCCTCATTTTTCTGTAGGATACCCTGGCACTTCACCAATGCTTGCCAAGTCAGCTTCTGAGTCATACAACTGGGAATATCTTTTCATACTATTGTGCATCTAACCCCATACTACAGATGGGTCACACAATTTCATTCCTAAAAAGTCAGCTGAGTTTGATGCTGAGAAATTGGGACAATCTTATGTTATGGGCAAATAAAAAGATACTACTCAGATGTCTTTAGTGACCTTCTAAATCCTGGGTGATATGTGCAGGGTGTGGTAGGATTGAAATGGCTCAAAGGGAAACAGTGAATGGCCTGTGGTCAAAAGCAGAGCCCTGCAATTATCTGGGGGGAGGGGTGCTTTCCAACAAATGTGTTTCTAAAATCTACCTCCAGGCAAACGCACTGTCTCCTTTAGTATTTCCTTCACTCCTTTGACAAATAGTTATTGAGCATTTACTCCTGTAGACAAAATAATAAAAAAAATTAATTTTAATTAACCAGGAAATGTGAAGCCAATTGCTTTTAACAACTAGTAGTTTTATTGAGTTATTAGAAATAGAAGGCAGGGCCCTCAGACCTCTGGGGAGGATTGTCAGGTAGTGATCGGAGGCCAAACTTCTGAGCAAAGAATGTCTATGAGGTAAACAGGTGAGCAGCAGAGCTCTACCATCTACCACTTGAGGGCTCTTGATTTACAAAGAAGACAACAGAACCCAGGGGTGACTTGAAAGCTCCAGTCTAAGCTTTCTGTGGTTTTGCAATGTTCCTGTGAAGAGGTAGTTCAATACAACTAATACAACTGTATACAAGCGCAAGTGGATCCTTTTATGTAAATTTACAAAAAAGACTGGAATAGATTTTTGTTTTTGTCAGTCATGGGGCCTGAACTCTAGGCCTGGGCGCTGTCCCTCAGCTCTTCAGTTCAAGGCTAGCACTCTACCACTTGAGCCACAGCGCCATTTCTGCTTTTTCTGCGTATGTGGTGCTGAGAAATCGAACCCAGGGCCTCATGCATGCAAGGCAAGCACTCTACCACTGAGCCACCTTCCCAGCCCCCTGGAATAGGTTTTTAAAATCTTATATAGAACCACAAAGAAGCTTTTACTGACACCTACAGAATGCAGACATCAGCATGTCTGCTAAAAGAGAATAGCTCTCCTCAGACCTGCATTCTCTCATGGGCAACAGCTGGGAAACCTTGGAATCTCATTGCTATCATGGCTCACAGACACAAGTCATTAGAGATTTTACCTAGATGAACTAATAATAATCAACAGCTTTTTGGAAATGACTCCCGCCAACCCTTTGAAAACATGCCCCACTTTGCCTTTGTGTCTTTTCTATATGGACTCTTCTTCATAAAACATCTTTTCCCAGAGCTTCACTTGACTAATAAGGAGCCCAATGGACACATTTTTAGCAAAGACAACAGGCCTGTTTCTAAGGTCAACACCAAGCTTGTTTATTTCTTTGTTCACTCACTTAGCAATTCAATCTGGTTTATACATTTTATTCCAGATGCAAGTCACTATATTTACTTTCAGAGAGCTTAGAGTTCAATGGAGAAGATAGACTGGAAATGAGAACTGTGTGGCTAGGGTTTGTAGTGGAGTACTTCAACATGGCCTGAGTAAAGCCTGAAGAATGAAGCAGTTCCTGGTTGAGGCAAATATGACAACTCTGATGACAAAATAGGCTCACGTGCCCCATTTCCACACTTCCTCCATTTTTTGTTGGTCATGAGGCTTGAACTCAGGGTCTAGGTGCTGTTCCTGAGCTCTTTTGCTTAAAGCTAGTACTCTACCACTTTGAGCCAAAGCTCCATGTCCAGCATTTTGTTGGTTAATTGGAGAGAAGAGTTTTATGCACTTTCCTGCCTGGTCTGGCCTCAAACCATGGTCCTCAGATCTCAGCCTCCTGAGATTACAGGTCTGAGTCACTAGCACCCAGCTCCCAGCCCCTTTCACTTTGTTATATTTGTATAAATGAACCAATCAGGGTTGGGATGACTGCAGTCATGGAGGAAAGAGAAACACCTTCATTCAGAGTAAAATGTGTACCTTGACCATTATGTACCACCACAGTGAAACAGATTCTGATATTAATGTAATTTAGCCTCAAGATGGGAGACTGAGCATGAGCACTTACTTACAAATATGTATGAACAGGCAGATATGTATTCAGAAGAAAAAAATCTCTAATAGGGTGGAAGCCAGGAAAGTTGGCCATCAGACGAGAGAAATTTAAAGAAAATTTTGGAAAATAGCAAACAGATGTGGCTTGATTGGCCAAAAGAAAAAAGAAAAGAAAAAAAAACCAATTACATAAAATGGATTTTAGAGAAAGCTGATAATAAGATGGTATCTGTTCTTTCCCAAAGAACCTGAAGAAATGAGGGCCAGAATTACATCAGGAAGAATCAGTGAGGGTAATTAGTAAAAGGATTCTGCAAAGACCACTGCCCACTTCTTTCTCCTCTCCCCTAAGCTCTGAATAGAAGGTCAATTCACCAAAGTAGTTAACTCCTAAAAATAAAGCCTTCCTTGTTTTGTTAGTTTAGACAATCTTAAATTTGCTTCTTACTCTCCTGTTTTCCATGAACTTACCAGCCTTGCCTTTGATGAGGAGGAGCATGGCAGAAAACATTCCTAGGAACTCCAACCAGCCGTCTCTACTAGTGAGCCTGCTCTTTGTTTATAAATATGACTGGGTCAGTCAAAAGCCACCAGTCACTGAAGAAAAACAAACAGCATGACAGAGAAGGATCCAGATGAAGAACAGAACAATGGGTACCAAAGGAAATAGAGTTGGGCTAGGACAAAGATGACTTTATTTTTTGCTTGAAAAACACTATTTTCAGGGAAATTTGGGAGAACATTACAGCTACAGACATGAAGAATGATTTTTATAAGATGCTCAGTAGTGGAAAGGCTGAAAAATTGACATGAAATGACCCAAAAATGAATTTGAGAACTTCAAATGAAAATAAGTAAAATCTGACTCTACTTACAAAAGGAGGGGAAAAGATATGAGAAAAGTTAAGGACATAGAGGAGAGAGAAACATATCTAACATCTCTTTGAGCTGTAAAACTTGCAATAGTTCTCATAATAAGCATGACTGGAGGAAAAACAGAAGATGGAGAAGATGAGCATTTCAATGAAATAATAGAAGAATGTTTTCCAGTGTCAAATAAACCTTGAATCTTGGGATTTAAAAATCCCTAAGAAGAATAATGAGTAAAAGATACATCTGAATGTGTTCTGGTAAAATCTATGATCTCCAAGCACAATGAGAAAGTCCTAAAAGTTCACAGAAGAGGAAAGCAATCTATATAAGGATCAAAGTCAAAATGGTGACCATCTTTGGTTCTGCTTCTAAGTTGCTAGGAGACAAGAAAACAAAAGTTCATAAACTTGAGACGGAGAGTTATTATGAATCAATCTTTTAGTTGTAAGGGATTTCTATATATCAGTTCTTTGGCCATTCTGGGGAAAATAAACCACAAATAACTCCAGCAAAACTGAAACTGAGTCTAAGGAAGGCGTTGAAAAGAAAGGGTACATTTGTGAAGGAAGAATTCTTAAGGGACTAGCTAATATTTGGCTTAAATTAGAATAGTAATAGCAAAGCACAACTTTCACAAGAAATTAGATTTGAGCAACAAGTTCAAATTCTTAATTTCATAGTTCGCCTATTAGAGCAAGATTAAACATAATTTTAACCTTTAATATAGTAGTGATTATTTTTAAGATATTAATCATGATATTTCTTTTCTTGTTTATATCCCTCAGCATTTTCCAAATGTTATACAATAAATATTTATATATAATTTGTAGCTTAAAATGATTATTAATCAAAAATCAATAAAGACAATTTGAATATAGAACTAGGACTATAAAATATCCCAGGTTCAAAGACTTTCTTTTGGATAAGAAAGATGAGCAATAGGGTGATTACATAAAAATTGTATTAGCCATGTGCTGGTGGCTGAGATCTGAGGATCATGGTTCAAAGCCAGCCCAGGCAGGAAGGTCCATGAGACTTTTATCTCCAATTAACCACCAGAAAACCGGAAGTGGCACTGTGGTTCAAGTGGTAGAGCACTTGCCTTGAGCTGAAGAGCTGAGGGACAGTGCCCAGGCCCAGAGTTCAAGCCTCACAATCAACCCTCCAAAAAATAAATATTGTACTGATTGTGGCTAAAATAGGTGATTTGAGTCCACCATCTTCTTTACTTTCATCTCCAAGAACTTGCACCTAGTACTGTATGTCTGAAATTTCTGTGTACTGAAACCTTGTGTAAGTTCAGTCCATTCATATAAGCTGAGAAAGTTACAATAATTTCAGGACTTTTAAATAGTGATCATATCAACTGTAGAGCTTACATAAGAGAAGGAGGAATAGCAGTTTTATTTTAAACTCTTTAAATGTTCCTGATTAAAAACAGTAAAATGGTAATTGCCAAGGACTGGTAGGGAGGGAAGAATGGTGAGCTCATTTAATGAGCCATAGAGCCTCAGTTTGGGAAATAAAACATTTTGGAGATGGGAGGTATAATTGACATGCAAGGAGATAAATGTATTTAATGCACTGAATCATTCACTTAAATTGGTAAATATATATGTATATATATGTATGTATATATACATACATACATATATATATCTTAAGTCCAGGTATTTTAAAATGGGAGACATGCTGCTTTCTTTTTCTTTTTCTTTTTCTTTTTGTCGGTCCTGGGGCCTGAGCTCTGGGCCTGGGCGCTGTCCCTCAGGTCTTTAGCTCAAGGCTAGCACTCTACCACTTGAACCACAGTGCCATTTCCAGCTTTTTCTCCTTATGTGGTGCTGAGGAATTGAACCCAGGGCCTCATGCATGCAAAGCAAGCACTCTATCACTGAGCTATCTTCCCAGCCCTTTATTTTTCTTTTGTATAGCATCGTAAATTCAATATTATACCCTATACATAAGTTTTCTATCCTTTGGAATTCTAACAAAGTAATCCTTCTGACAGGATACTGACAGAGCATATCATAGTACCTTGATTGGTATTTGATATTAGTTTGTTCTGAGAATCAGAGAAGGAAGAGTCTTTTTTCCTACATTTTGGGAAATGACCAGAACAGTAGACGATCAAAAGTAATTTTTTTTAAAATGGAATTCATGGTGCTGGGAAAGTGGCTCAGTGGTAGAGCACTTGCCTTGCGTGCATGAGGCTCTGGGTTCAATTCCTCAGCATCACATAAGCAGAGGAAAAAAGCCAGAAGTGGTGCTGTGGCTCAAGTGGTAGAGCGCTAACCTTGAGTTGAAGAGCTGAGGGACAGCGCCCAGGCCCAGAGTTCAGGCCCCACGACCGGACCAAAAAAAAAAATGGAATTCAGACTAATGGTTGTATTTTTCTTAAATGACTTCCATTTTTTGGAAACATCTATTAAATATACAAGAAAAAATCATGAAAAGTATAACTTTCACTTAAAATGTCATTAAACTCTCTCCACAGAGAATCCCTAAAATAGTCCACTCTAACTGCCACTGACAGTTAGTTGATCCTGTATGAGAGTTTAGGGCTCACCCATCCCTGAGTAGCCAGGAAGGACAAGATCATTTAGGCAGCTGTGAACTCAGAACCCAGAAATCCATTTTCATTTCCAGCATCTACAAGTATCAACAGTATTGACAAGGGAAGTCTTCAAATTGTAAAGCCTACTTTCACCTATTATCAGAGCTGAGTTTAAGATTCTTCTCATTGGTTTAAAAATATTCAGGTAATTGGAGAGTTAAAAGATGTACTATTGATTCGGTTTACCACAAGGAAAGGACCTTAGGGACAGAACTCAGGACAAGCTGTTGAGTGACTAACTAACAAATGGATTTGATAGCCACACAGAGGTTGTTTTCTGTCATGCTCCCATTACATGTACATATTGTACATATTTTTGCACGTATGATATGCAATATTCTTAAGAATGGCATGATCTGGTCAAGGACATTCCAATACTTGCCAAACACATATATTAATGAACAAATGTTCAAAGCCTTCAAATAAAATGACATGAAATAAAGACTTACAATTAAAATTTTATCAAACAGAATTTACTCTTTCATTGGTGACTTGATTCACAGATTTTCTTCAGAGCAATGGTGCAACGTCCTAAGGATTTTATTATAAACATCAAGTTCATAATCCTTATTTTTTTTCTTTTTGTTGTTGCTATTGATGCTGGGGTATGAACTCAGGGACTGGGTGCTGTCGTTTTTGCTCAAGGCTGATACTTTACCACTTGAGTTTCACTACCATTTTATCTCTAGTTAACAACCAAAAAGTGGTTAGCTGGAGATAAAAGACTCAAGACCTTTCTGCCTAGGCTGGCTTTGAATTATGATCCTCAGACATCAGCTTTCTGAGTAACTAGAATTACAGGTGTGAGCCACCAACACCAAGTAGTTTTATAGAAAATGTTATAAATGCTTGATTTAGTATGGGTTTTATGTGAATGTAACCTTACCAAGTCATAGTTTGGCCAAGGAGGAGATTCCCTTACTTTACTCTAAACCATTAGAGCAGAAAATAGAGCCAGACAGTAAATAACTCACCTATAAATATAACCCAACTAAAATTAAAAAGACTAATTGCACAATTTTGATAGCAAAACAAATTTAATATCTTTTTAATTGGAAAAGTTAGAATTTTTCTAGGAGGAAAAATGGAGAAAAATGAAATATTTAACTTAGCACATAGGTTTCAAACAATGCATCCTGTTTGTAGCAAAAGGAAACAGGTTATTGAAATGTTATAAAACTATTTAACACATACATTACTTGTCTTCTTTTAGCTTCCTGCTGTTATCAGATCAAATTCCTCATAAGTCCATCAATTCTAGCTCCCATCTTATAGATAATACAGCTTTTCTTTTAAGATAATTATCTTGATTTTTGTCACTAGGATATTCTCAGGATACTACTTAGGGGCCTTCCTTTCATTCTTTTGGTTAAGCCAACCACTTTTCAACCCCTAAGATCCAAAGTTCACTGCCACTCTAAAGCCAACTCAATGCCGTATATCCTCTCAGGTTCATCTAGTCATTAATCACTTAGAGCTTTCACGTGTATCCATCATGACACTAGGCATTGTGAGAGTCTTAAACAAAGATGGATAACATAAATCTGGCCCCTTAGATACACCTGTTGACCAGTTTCCCTAACATGACGATGGGCTTGTCAAAGACTGCCGGGTCCAGTGTTATCATAGCAGTATCTGTCTCATTTAGTGGGAACATCTTGGATGAGGAGATGTGCCCTTATTACTGAAAGGTCTTGGTAATTGGATCACATCTGCCTTATGTCTATAGTGAGTAAGTGAGGGACAAGTGGAAAAACATGCCAGTACTTGGACACAGAAAGAATATTCGCATGGATTCCCAGCTGCAGGGTCCACTGTATGGAGTCAACAAGCCTTAAATGAATAAATGAACGAGTACCTTTCCTATGCCAAAGTGAGAAGACCATCAGAAAGGGCTAAAGTTTAAGCAAGCAAGAAGAGAGTTGGGGGTGTTGATTTCTCTGCAACCTAAGATCAGAGATTCCTCTTTGAGTTAAGGACAAAATTATCACATTTCTGATCATACCAAATGCTAGTTATCCAAGCATATGAAGCCACAAGTCAATGGGATAGCTGCGATTTTGGCAATTTTTAAGAGGAAAAAGAAAAAAAACAGCTTTGCTGAATAAGCTAAATTGTACCTGGCCAAGGGGGATTCCCGCACTTTACTATAAACCATTAGAGCAGAAAATAGGCCCAGAAATGTTGGAAATGGGCCAAAAGAGAGTGTCAAGGAGATAGCAAGGTCTAACAATAGAACAGTAGGCAGCAGATTAGCTAGAGTAGGCGTGGGAAGGAGGGAAAACAGTGCAGTGAGAATGGCACAAATACTGCCATCTACACAGGACCCTCCTATAAGCAGGGTCTAGCCAGCAGGGGGCTATGAGTAAGAGTTCACTAAGGCATGTGGTCTATAGCATTAGTAAGTAGGTTGCTATTTCAAATCTACAAACAGGTTATATTTCTGGAGTTTATTATAATTTCATTGCTAACTGACATATTTTATTTCAGAAATTATTTTAAGTTAGGTGAGGTTTTTAGAAGCCCGTATGCCTATTTAATCAATATGTACCTGAAGGTTATTCTTCTATAAAGGTATTTTACTAGGTTTAGTTACCAGTTAACTAAGATCTTACAGGCTTCAAATAACAACTTCTATTTTATTCATAAATGTGCACATTAAGCAAGAGCTCATCAGGGCGTGCTCATCTATATCTGTCCAGCATCCAGAGAGATAAGGGAGACAGTGGAATCTCTACAGATTCACCTGTCTGGTGGATGGTGCCTTAGCCCTAACTGGAGCCATTGGTGTTTCTGGACCTCTTCATAACATGATGGCTGGGTTCCAAGGAAAAATGTCAGGCATGAGATAAACAAAGATAGCCTAAGACTTTTTGTGATCTAGCCTATAAAAGCATCCAACATCATTTCCACTGTACTCTATCAGTGAGGCCAATCACAAATTCATTTGGTTTAAAGGGCAGTAGATAGTTAGACTCCATCCTTTAACGGGGACTGACATTCTACAAGAGCAAGTCAGAATGGAAATGATTGTATGCCCATTTTGGAAGATTATATTGTTCAACAATATACACTATTACTATCTAGAGACATGGCAATGTATTCTAACTTGAAGAGTAATATAGCATAGTGAATGAAGAGCAAGAATTGTGGAGCTAAACATCTAGAGATCCATTATATACATATACACATACGTGTGTGTGTGTGTGTGTGTGTGTGTGTGTGTGTGTGTGTGTGTGTGTGTAAAGAACCCCTTGGAGGTGGTGCACTCCAATCAGTTTAACCAGATATTAGGAACCTAAGTTCCTGGATGATTGTGTAAAACAGAGCTCTTTTCTACAACCTCTTCTGTGAACGAGTGAAAAATGGACAGAACTGAATTCCTAATACCATCAGAATTAAGGCCCATTTAATATAGCACTGAGCCTATCTCAGATTAACACGGGAAAAATGGGAGAGATACTTGGGCACCAATGTAAGCATTGCTTAAAGAAAAAAAATTAAAAGATGGATCTCATTATTTGCATGACATAGGGTGCTGGCATAAATGAAATTCATTCTCTAAACCAGTCTGTGCAGTCTCATTTATATTCTGAATGAGAGGACAGCCTTTGGCCCCCTAGGAATAGGACTGGGTATACTAACCCAGAGTCCCTGTCACTGGTAGGAAGAGATGGCTCACAAATGAGGCCCGTGGTTTGCTAGCTGAAATGCCTCTTCTGAGCTATGAGTCTGGTATAGAATCGAATGGTTTTCAGGTTGCCTCTTTGTTCTGATGTGTTTTTCCTTGTTTTCTTTCTTTCTTTTAGTAAAAACTCTCCTTTTTACTAAGAGATCAGCATGGCTACTGAACCCTGGTTGCTGTTACACAAAGGTATTCCCTACGCAGCAAGTTCCATGATAGAAATCTTGTCCACCTTGTTCCTCATAGCATCTCTAGTGTCTAATCTAGTATTAGGTATATAGTAGGTACTCAAAACTTACTGGGTACACCAAAATCAGAATGAGGAAAAGCTCATGCAGACAAAAGTCAGACTCTCTCAAAGTAACTAGGGTTCTACCTCGTTAGATATCTCTGATACCTACCAATGGTAGATGTCACTCAAGGGTTGCATTAGTACCGAACTCAAAACGCCTGATAATAACACTGTGGATGCAGCAGGAAGTTAATAAGCATTTTCTGAATGGGTGATCAGGCTGAGCCTGATCCATAGTAAGACTTGGGAAAGGTAGGATGGGATCATTTCAGTGGAATGCTATTTTTTTTATTATATCTCCAAGAGGATGTTGTAAATATGGTCGTCACAAAATTGATGGTGGTTTTACTTGTATGAATCATATGAGAGTCTGTGTGAGTCTGCTGAGTAAACAGCCAAAGAACACAGCATTCTTCTTGACATTTACCTCTAAAAGGTGGCTTTATATGTATGACAGCAAAGAAACTCCAATGTCATCATTTAAAAATCCATTCTTGCATAAAAGTAATGTATATAGCCTTTGGTTTTCCTGGAGTTTCTGGGGGAAAAAATTCAGAAAACATGGACAATCCTCTCCTTAAGACAGGAAGCAAAGCCGGGCGCCGGTGGCTCACACCTATAATCCTAGCTACTCAGGTGGCTAGATCTGAGGATCACAGTTCAAAGCCAGTCCAGGCAGGAAAGTCTGTGAGACTCTTATCTCCAATAAACCACTAAAAAACCGAAGTGGCATTGTAGCTCAAGCTGTAGAGCTCTTGCCTTGAGCTGAAGAGCTGAGGGACAGCGTCCAGGCCCAGAGTTCAAGCACCACAACCGACCAAAAAAAAAAAAAGACAGGAAGCAGCTATATAACATCTTTCAAACTAGAGATGTTTTTTTTCCTACAAATCAAATGTAAGATTTCATTGTGATCTGAGCATATTCTGTTTTACATTAACATAAAGGAAACTTTAAAGAGATGCTGTGTCTTTAATTCAAGGTATTTATAGGTATATATTCTTTTTAAAAAAGCCCCTAAATTTAGCCACAGAGAACAGGCTGCTTTTAGTTTGGAAACTGTGGCTCCAGTGAATTTAAATATTTATCACATAAATTTTATCTCAAAGTCTCAATGAGCACTAACTTTCATGGTATCACTTCTGGAAACAATAAAAGTTGCTGCATTATTTTGGAATGTTGTTTCTAGTTGGATTTTCATCATGAGGCACCATGAAACTTTCTGAACAGAAAGTTTCAGCCAGCTACTATCAAGAAGGAAAGTATACAGTCAGGGAGTGAGAGATTAGTTAAAGTTTTCCCAAGTTTCTTTATCAGGTTGCTACAGAGACCCAGAGTCTCCAAAGCAGGTGTTCGTTCCTAATCCACAGAGTAAGAAATGTTTGAGAACATCCTCTTTCATAATCCCTCTGAGAACAACATGAAGAAAATTGCTAAGCCTCCATTTCAAATGTGAAGGATTTGGGTTGGGTTTAAACAACAGCTTGTGTAAAATGTCATACTTCCTGTTCTCTTACGCGACGCGGGGATGATGGTGCTGATGTAATAGAAAGATGACTTGGAACGTTCCAAACACAGTCAGCGGATGCAGAGTTCCCCCAGTTGTGTGGAAAGAAAAATCTGGCAATATCTTCTGCACATTTAAAATGAGGTGAGGAATGAGGCCATTACTTTTATGTATGTCATACATGAACACCTCCTGCCATGGATCTAAAATATCCTCTAAGTCCAATTAAGGTATTACACTCAGATTTCGTAGGAGGTGTCTCCATTTCCCACTGTATGATGACTATGTTTTAGCTTGGAGACCTCTGGCAGATAAATGTGAAGTAAACGGAATGAACACTACAATTTGTCAACACACACATACATGCATATATATGTATGTATGTATGTGTGTGTGTGTGTGTGTGTGTGTGTACCTTACATTAAGCTATGAAGTCATAGGTAGGTCTTTAATGTTCTTCTCTTCAAATGTGTTAGCACACAAAGTACCTTCTAGAGTGTTTCTTCAGCCACGATCTCATATAACATCCAGCATTCTTCATTTAAGAACTACTTGCTTATCTTCCTTGAGTGCATAAAGGTCCCTTTGTAAACAGCACATGCATAAATACTCTAAGTTTTCCTCTTAACCCTTCTCTAACCAGGTAAGAGTTTCCTGGTGCAGGTGATATGGGTCTGCTATGAAGCTCTGGGAGGAAAATAAGGGAGAGTGACAATTAGTATATGAACGTGACATCCATTTCCCACAGGATTTGGTGAGTTCTGAAAATTCACACCCTGGGAGAATAAAATCCTATCTGAATATGGAAATGACATTCTGGATATTGTCCAGTAAGTAGTTCTATAACCTTTTGGTGTCACAGACTCTCCTATCATTTAGCTCAGGGACAGACAGAATTCAAGAGAACTCAATGAACTTGGCTGGCAAAAAATTACATTCTGGTTTTCACAACCTCAAACTCAAATTTAGTATTAATTTCAATTAATACTAAACCAAACCATGATGTCTATGATATTGTTGCCAAGAGAAACCACAGATATTTTCACATCATGTTACACTTATTATACCAACTTGGTCTCAAAATACCATGTATGCACACTAGGACTTCCAAACTATGGCAGCTGTTGCCCCTGCTGCTAGTTTGGACTATTTGATAATGCATTATTAATAATGTACCTGTACTATTTAATAATGTATTATTAATAATGTACACATCAGAATTGCTATAAAAATTGGCTCATGTTTTTAGATAAAATTGATTTCCCTTGAAATTCTGCATGGCTTATTTTAAAAACCTCACTCTTGAAGGAGTCTATAGGTTTCACCAGGCTGCCAAAGAGGCTCATGGCACCCAAAAGGTTAAGAATCCCCAAAACTATACATAAGGCATTTAATAATGCAACAGCCAGGTTTCTAATCATTCCTTACCAGAATTTGTTGAAGCTCAAACAAACTTGACTTTGACATCAGCATAATCTTGTTGCTGTAAATGAATTATTCTAAGAAGAGCCAATTTTTCTTTTTTTTTTTTTTTGCCATGGGTGAAGACCTGTAGACTAGAGATATCTCAGCTTTCATAACATAGCTTGCTTTCTATAGACCACATCATTGACATTTTGCCATTAACACTGCATTAGTCTGTTATATTTTATAGCATTGAAATTCAATCTATAAGAGGAATATAGTAGTCATCTTATGACTTCATTTTAAAACACAGAGGGAACACTAAGAAAAACTATCATGACAATACCATAGTTTGAGTAAAAGAAGGAGGCATCGAAGTGCACCCCATCATCCATGGCGCTTTTAATGATGGCACTAACTGGTCCTCTCCATGGTCAATTAAAATGTTACACAGCAATTAACATATTTTAAGGGGTGTTAAAATAGGCCCTTTGGGTTATTATAATTACAGGATCAATTAAGTGATGAGATGGTGTCGCAGTTGATGTGTTGAGAATGATAGTGCATTTGATTTTTGGAAAAATCCTCCATGGACGTTCTGACCAAAATAGATACACTGAACACCAGCAAGCTAAATGAAGAGCCACTCATAGAAAGCTATGAAGAAACTATTAATATAGCCACAATTATTCACTTCACACTGTTCAAAATTCCCATAAAATATATAAATAAATAACCATCAGTATGTTGAAACTATAAAGAACATAAAAACAAAACCAATATGTTGTTATATTGAATTGAGATATACTTCATGCACCATCAATAGGTCCACACACACACACACACACACATATATATATATATACATAGTTAAGCCTGTTTTTTCCTTGTAAAATTACTATCTATATTACATCTGGTACGTTAAAATTTGCATTTTTCCTGTTAAATCTATAAGATTTAGAAATGTGGTTATAAATCTATGCTTCCATTAACTTCAATACCAGAGGTTTTCATTGAATTCTATGCTACAAAACAGTCCAACTTCGTGTGCAATGAAAGCAAATTCTGAATTACTAAACTTGGAAAGGAAACAAACTATACCAATGCAAATAAAACAATCTGAAGTATATTGTAGTAATAACGAGTGAAAAAACCCTACTAACCACAGTTACCAAATCATTCACCTAAGATCTAATGCAAATTTTCAGTGACTCAGTCTGAGTTGAAGGAGACCTTGTATCAATGACATATTTAGTTTCAAGTCTATTGTTTTCTTCCCTGGATAATTACTTTAATGAAAAAAACAGCTTGCAGGGGTCCTTATTGAAAGACTATCGAATGACATTCTCTTCACAAACCTATTTGCAGAAGAGGGTACTGAAAATGTGTACTTTCCTCTCACAGCCAAAGCGCAACTCCGTGCACACTGCATGTAAAGATTCCATCCCAGCTGCCATGGCATGCTCTGAATTATTTTTCTCTAAACAGGAAACTGTTGACAGTTTTCTCCAGTATTTTCAGAATGCCAAGGTCTTATTTACAGAAAAATTCCAACTTTGAGTCTAATGTTCTTGCTCACTCTCCGCATTGTTGCTAATAATGAGTTTACGAACAAGCTAGAAAGCAAATTCCTAACTGTTCTTGGCTGATTCAGAAGCAGGGAGCAATTGCAAAACGGAAAAAGTTAGTTACACACTAAGAAATGCTGGACTTTTAAATCCCAAACAATACTAAAGGAAAGATTCCTGGAATTCACAAGAGCACACTGGGCTCAAGTGACAAGTCTGTATCTTTAAATGAGGTTACATTAGCAAGTGTTGAGCAAGAATAGCAATTATATTTTAACCTACTTCACGGAACATTAATCCCAATTTAACCAAATTCCATAGCCTTTGCACAAAATTCATGACTAGGAGCTGTTTCACATTCTTTGCTGGGTCTAACAAGAATTGCTCATGAAGACAAACTTGCAGAAGATAAGAGAGGAGAAAACCACATGAGCTATAAAAACACCTAACTATAGTACACAAAGCAAACTCATTACCTCACACAGAAGGGCAGGGTTTAGCAGTCCATGCTCCACAGCCCCTGGGAAGCAACAGCAGCAACAGCAGCAGCAGCAGCAGCGGCCAGCATCTACCAGATTCTCCCAAGCCTTTGGCTGTGTGGACTCAGCCACAGACTCTGCCTCTAGCTGACGTCAAAGTCTCTGTCACATGGCCAGATGAAGCCAAGAGAGCATTGGTTGTCGTAGCAACCACAGAACGGCTCTGAAATTATTTCAATAGGTCATCTGTCACTGTGGTGTGTGTGTGTGTGTGTGTGTGTGTGTGTGTGTGTGTGTGTGTACTCACAGTGCACAGACATCACCCACAGTTCTTGACAATGACAATGTCAATCCCCAAAGTTGTAACTCAGAATTGCGTACAACTTTCTTCTTTAAAGCTTCGGCATCTTTCTTTATAGTTGCTTACAGGAAGATGCATGCTGTTCGGAAGTTCCCACTGATCTTACTATTACCACTATCAAATGTCTGTCTGTCTGACTGATTGTCTACTTCTCTGTATCTATCTCTTCAGCACCAAAGGAAAGACCAGAAAAATTCTGGAGGTATTTTTTCTTAGCTAGTTCAATTTATTTGTAATCAAATGAAGAAAAACAGAACCTGAAGTAGAGTTAAAAGATATTTTTTAAAAAAACTCAAAACTGTCAGCCAGGTGCTGATGGATAATGCCTATAATCCTGGCTCTTTAGGAGGTTGAGATCTGAGGTTGAGATCTGTGGTTCAAAATCAATGTGGTCAGAAAACTGAACAGAACTCTTATTTCTAATTAATAAATTAAAAAAAAACTAAAAAACAGCAATGGAAGTGTGATTAAAGTGGTAGAGCACCAGCAATGAGGAAAAAACGGGGAGGAAAAACAAACAAGCAAGAGCATGAGGTCCTGAGCGGCCCAGTACAGGCACACAGACAAAAAATGTTATTAAAATGAGCTAATTATTGTGACATTTGCAACATCCATTTGATCAAATTCATTCTACGAAAAGATATTTTTAAAAGGAAATTTTTTATTGTTACTATATTGGGATTTTATTGTTGCTATGATGGGATTACCATTTCATAAGTTAGCAAATGAGCACATTTCTTTTTTGGACAATATCACCCAAAAAGATTTATTTATTTTTGATGGTCCTGGGGCTTGAACTCAGGACCCGTGCATGTCCCTGAGCCTCTTTGTGCTCAATGGTTGCACTCTACCACTTAAGCTACTTCCTGTTCTTTCTGAGCAGTTTTATTGGAGATAAGAGTCTCACAGACTTTTCTGCCCAGGCTGACTTTGAACTGTGATCCTCAGAGCTCAGCCTCCTGAGGATCCAGGCATGAGCCACTGGTACTTGGTTCAAAAGGTATTTTTTCAAACTATGGAAGAATCACATGGATGTACTGGGTCCACACTAAGGTTGGCAAGGAATCAGATGATGAGCCTGAGACTAAGTTGGAGGGAGAAATACCATGGCAGTGCATTGTAAAATGTATATGTAGAAATGATGCCCTAACACTTTCAGCACTGCCCTACACTGAAGTAAATGTGATTTAGCCAAAACCTCTGCTTAGCAGCCACCATGCAGGTGGCATGTTCTTCTCTCTCAAATATTCCAATCTATACCGTTTGCTGGTGTTCAGCACCATGTAAATGGGTTAGTGCCCCACAAATGCCAATTAAATGAAAGCCTAGGAGAGCAAGCTAGAAGGATGGGCTTATCTGTTTTCCACCTTCAGCTTCATTTCGTTTAGGAACACTCTCACTTTCTTTTGGCCTTCTATACATGCTTATATCCTGTACAATTCTCCTTCTTAATGAACAGGAAGTCATTTAAATACATTTAATGAAACTCATTGGAAAGTCTTCTGAAAAAGACTTTAAGACATTAAGGAAATGTCTAGTCTTTCAGGGCTGACGCAATGGTACAGACCTATGATCCCAGCTACTTGGAAAGAGGTCTGAGGTCAGCCCAGGCGACCATTCCTGAAAACTAACTAAAGCTATAAGGGCTGGGGTGTGGCTCTGGAGCACTTGTGTTTTGCCAGTGGGAGGTTCTGGGTTCAAACCCCAATAGCATCAAAAAGAACAGAAAAGAAGAAAAAGTAGGACTACTCAAAGGACAGAGCTAAAAGTCAAGGAAGAAGAAAACATTTCTCTAAAAAAGCTCTAAGGATCCTTACATACTATGATTATAGTGTACGCACACACACATATAAGCATATATATGTATATATACACACATGTATATACACACATGGAAATACACATATGGAAATACATATATGTATATATCTATGTACATATGTTTAGAGAATAGCTCTGGGTTGTTACAAAATACAGATGGAAGCTATGGCAGATGGGCAGATTATGTTGGTGTCACTTTAGAATGACATCTCTTCAGTGGACTCGGAATCACTTCTTTAATGACAAGACTATTTTCCAATCTGTTTGATTATAAAGATTCCCTTTCCACCTTCCTTTCCTCTTCCTTAGAGAAGTTAGAGTTTTCTTAGAGAAGTTATTTTCTGGATGCTATTAGCTACAGCACTGTAAAATCAAACTACAAAGAACTCAAGCTGGGTATCGGTGGCTCACTCCTGTAATCCTAGCTACTCAGGAGGCTGAGATCTGAGGATTGCTGTTTGAAGCCAGCTCAGGCAAGAAAGTCTGTAAGACTCTGATCTCCAATTAATAACAGAAAAAAACAGAAGCAGAGCAGTAGCTCAAATGGTACAGTGCTAGCCTTGAGCCAAAAGAAGACCAGGACAGTGCCCAGGCCCAGAGTTCAACCCCCAGGACTGGCAAGAGAAACAAACAAATAACAAACAGACAAACAAAACAACAAAGAACTCTGCTCCTCTAATTGCAGATGAATGAAAGTTGGGAATTTGCTTGTTTGGATGGGGACAATGGACTCTGATATCTGCCTAAGGGAAAGATTTCACCCTTTGTCACAATTCATACATTTTTGTTCTAGTTATAGTTTTGTTTCCACCCCCACACCTCCATTCAGAAGTATATATTATAGACCTAGGGGTTGGAGTCTAGAAGAGGTTAGAGAAAGTGTATCCTCCTAGACATCCTGGGCCTCGAGGTCTCTCAGCTGTCTCTGGCTCCCAATCCATGGTTGCCTCTCCGAATCTTTAGCATCCCAGAGTAAAACTGCAGAGCCACCCTCTGCCACTAGGGGAGGCCCCCTGAAATAGGAAGTTTTCAGCTCTAAAATTTCTAAACTCAGAACCTCATGCTTATTTGGCAGGCATTCTACCACACGAGCCATAATTCCAGTGCATAGTTAGAATCATCTAACATTTTAATTAAGTATGGTTTAATATATATTGAATTAGGTTTAAATGTTTAATAAATTAATTAGTGAATGGACTTCAAAATGAAGGCTGGTCTGGAGGATGTGGCTGGGTATAGAGCACCTATCTAGCAAGCATGAGGCCCTGAGTTCAAACCCTAGTACTGCTAAAAAGAAAGAAAAAGAATAATGGGTGAACTAAGTTCTATAATCTGCTTCTAATTTGTCATCATTAATTTCCTCTTGCAAACAATTTGACCTAGAGATTGCACTTACAAACCAGCACTAACAGTCTGCAGAGTTAAACCATAATGCTGTTTTCTTTAGAACTCAAGTTTCTATCAAATTGACTAATTAATCCAAATGCAGTTGAAAGCATCATTTGAAGTATATATAAGCTCCTTCTCCAATGACAGCCCACCACATTGAAAGCAGTAAATATGACCTAAATGAGGTCATATTTTTAAGGTGAAAATGATTCATCAAATGTAAAATTATCCATTCAAAAAAGTTCTCCACCATTACTTTCACCTACTATAAGCAGCATCTGGTCTGTGTATTATTATTAATCTGACTGCTTTGCCAGAAATAATTGGCGAAGGCCACACTTGAACTAACAGGATCAAGAATAGTCAGTAGCAGCCTTTTTTTTTTTTTTTTGTCGGTCGTGGGCCTTGAACTCTGGGCCTGAGCACTGTCCCTCAGCTCTTCAGCTCAAGGCTAGCACTCTACCACTTGAGCTACAGCGCCACTTCCAGTTCTCTGGTGGTTTATTGGAGATAAAAGTTTCACGCACTTTCCTGTCTGGGCTGGCTTTGAACTGTGATCCTCAGATCTCAGCCTCCTGAGTAGCTAGGATTACAGGCGTGAGCCACTGGTGCCTGGCCAGCCTGTTTTTTTTCAAGGTATCTAGGTAGAGATATTGCTGTCTTCTCTGCCTTAACATTAATGGGAGAGCCCTGGATCTATTTTTCGAAGTTCCCTGGTTCAAATCTTAACTCTTATGATGGGACCTTGGGCAAGTTGTTTGTTTGTTTGTTTGAAGTGCTCTGAGCCACTGTGACTACACTCTAAGGTTGTTGAGACAATCATAAAATGGATTTATTCTAAAAGTCTGGTCCCTGTCCAAGAGTACAGGACTCAGATGTTTGTGTCATTTCTTGTTTATCTTACTGACTGATAAATCTATGAAGACCTTTCAGAGAAAGGATGGGATTTTTTTCATCTCTAGAACCCTATGATTAACATAGGGCCCAGATACGATGAATGCTCAACCCATGTTGAATAGCTCATTGGAAAAGACTTTCTGAACAATAGAAAGAAATGATTTCTTTTCCTTCCTACTAACAGAGAAGGAAAAGGCTTTCAAGACTCCATTCCCCAACACACACACACACACACACACACACACACACAAAAGGCCAGGAAGAAAGAAAAAAAACAAAAATGTTGACTTATTTACAAAATCATTTAGCAATGGATGGATTCAAGTAAATTTAAATTTATTATTACTGAATCCTGAATGTTTATGACAAGTATTCATATAGATGTTGATATGATTTGTGATTATTGCTGTTGGTCCTAGACAATAGTTTAACTGATGTTAAGTACTTGCTGTATGTGGAACATTATTCTAAGTACTCTTCATAGAGTAAGTCATTCACTATGGTATCTATGAAGCTGGTATTATTCTTTTCAACATTTCACAATTAGAGAAATCAAAACATAGGTTAAGTTACTTGCCTACCTAAATACATATCAGCACTGGAATTCATATCAGGAAGCCTAGCTCCACAAAAATTTGGAAATAATTTACACTTGATATATTTTTAGAAGGACTTGGATTTGTTTTGTTTATTTTGGAACTTTTCTACATCTAGAAATTCTAAATATCATAATCTAACTTTGCCCTAAGAAGTAATACGGCAAGAAAAAAAATAAACATGGAAATATGAACCAAGGATAGTAAGCAAAGTAAAACTATAAATCACCTTAAATAAAACTATGCCAAATGTAGCTGGACACATCCTATACTCCTAGCTACTAAGGAGGCTGAGATCTGGAGGATTATGGTTTAAAGTCAATCTGGGCAGGCGGCTCAAGTGGAGGAGTGCCTGCTATGAGAAAGCAAGTTGAATGAGGGCATTGGACTCTGAGTTCAAGCTCTGTTAGAGGCAAAACAAAACAATGCACAATCCTATGCCAACATTATTGAAATCCAACATTTAGTCATAGACTTAGATGACTTCTATTTTCTGCTTGATATATTTTTTAAAAGTGGTTGGGAAACCTCAGAGAGTAGCAAAAATCGAAATAATTCAAGTGCCAAGATTTCAGATAAAAGAAAAATATATTGACTATCTTAGACTGTTTGGTTTGCTATATAACAAAATTCCATTAACTGGGAGGCACATGAGCAACAGAAGTTTATTCTCACAATTCGAAAGCTGGGAAATTGACCAAGATGCCATCAGATTTGGTGTCCTGGGAGGGCCTGTTTCCTAGCTTGTAGAATGCTTCTAGTTTAATAACTAAGTCCTTTGCTGTGCAGAAACTTTTTATTTTGATATAATCTCATTTGTCATATCTCTTTCCTATTTTCTCTGCCCCTGGGACTCTTGTAAGTACCATGCACTGATTGTGCCACTGGAGCTTGGAGCCCCTGGGACTTTTTTCATGAAGTTCCTGCGTATTCCTATAAATTCTAATGTTTCTCCTACTCTACCTTGCAGTAGTTTCAAAGTTGTCTTTGTTCCAATTTGAATTGATATTGGTGCATGGCATTGGTGTATGACAAACAGGGATCCAATTTTAGTTTTCTACACATGGATGCAGGACCTCTTTTATAAGGGCACTAATCCATTCTAGGGGTTCTGACTGAGCTGTTTCTGAAAAGGCCCACCTAATTTCAACGGTGAATTTTGGGTGAAATAAACATCTAGTTAGGAATCTCAACCTTATCTACTGTTTTTTTTAAAAAATAATTGGATAATTTTTAAATGGTGTGAGATTTTTAGTGTTTTCAGAGACTGAAGAGACAAAAATTGTATGAATCTTAAAAGCACTCAGGACTTGAAGGTCTGAGATCCTGGTTAAGAGAGAAAGACAGAAACAGACAAGAAGTGTGCACTGTTTTTCCCTTGAAACACGTGCCAATTCCTAAATGGCATAAGATGAAAGGGCAAGGTGCAGAGAAGAGGCTAAACATACAAAGGCATAATTGAGCAGTCTAGCTGTTTCAGAGAGAGACAAATTAGAGTTTAGGATCCTCCAAGGAGTTAGAGCCTGGTAAACATCTTAAGTGCTCAATCCCATAAATGAAAGATTAAATCCATTAAAAAAAGACAGGAAATAAAATAAGGCCTCACAAAAGCCCAAACCATCTTAAAATAATTACAATCACTATTTTGTCAAGGTAATTGGCTCCCAGTATAATTACCTTAGACAGGAAATAAGCCCTTTATGAGGAAGATGACACCATCCAGGGGCTCCAAATTTTTTCATTTACTATTTCCAAATCATCCAAACTCACTAGCATGCCAAGAGACAAATCTAACTAGCAAACATCTATCATGAAAACAGTAGACAATAGGTCAACTGATAGGTTATTCATTTCCTGTAGTTATCAGACACTGTAAAATAAATACAAGGGGAACAAATAGGATGGAGAAATCTACAGCTAAAACAATAAAAGAGCATATTAAAATTAAATAACTGGAAATTTAATTGAAAGTAAGAACAGGATAGATGGTTTGAGAGCACAGAAGACAATATGCAAAGAGAAATTTAGCAAAAGGAAAGACAGATCATTGGCAAGATTTAGACAAAATTATAATGAAAGAATAGAAAGTAGAGAAAAGAATTGAGATGTTTGAGACATGATATTTAAATAAACTGTGAAATTCCCTAAAAGTTACAAGAGAAATAATAGATTTAAGAAATCTTACTGGGCATCAGTGGCTCATGCTTATAATTTTAGCTATGTAGCAGGCTGAGATCCCAGGATTAAAGTTCAAAGCCAGTCTGGGCATAAAAGTTCATGAGACTCTTATCTCCAATTAATCAGCAAAAAGCCAGATGTTGAGTTGTGGCTCAAAGAGTGAAGTCTTGAGCAACAAAAAGCTAAGGAATAGCACCTAGGTGCCGAGTTCAAGTCCCAGAAGCAGCACACACACACACACACACACACACACACACACACACACACACACAATCTTAAATATCCTGAACAGGATAACTATAAAGAAAATTCACACATCATGACCAAATGATTAAAAACTAAAGATAAAGACAAAAATTTTAAATCAGCAAGAAAAAGGTACCACATTAATGTTGAACAAGAAACAAAAAACTTTTGAACAGAAACTGTTAACTTCCAAAGATAAAGAAACAATAAACTTGGAAATTATGAAAAAGTTAAGTGCCAATATTTTATATATGAATTTTTTCTCTATAAGGACTATTTGAACTCAGGACCTTACATTTGCTTAGCTGGTTTGCTTGTTTGGCTGGCTTACTCTTTATTTGGCATGTTACTGCTTGAGTCATGTCTCCAGCTTGATTTTTGTGCTGGTTATTTTTTTGTAGATCTGGGTTAGCCTTGAACCACACTCTTCCAGATCTCAGCCTGCTGACATTACACACATAAAAACCAGTGCCCAGCTTCTATAAAAAAGATCTAACATTATTATTCTTGGAGTCCTTGAAAGAGAGGGGATACAATTATGCAAATTAAGGAAATAATGCCTGAAAACTTGCCAAATTGTGCAATAATTAAAAATTACAGATTCAGTTAAGAAAATGTTAAGTGAGATCCATACCTGCAAATATTTCTTAAAACTTTTTTTCTGAAAAGCAAATTTCTCAAGACTGAAGTCCAAGGAAAAAAAATCTCAAAAGCAGTAAAAAGAACAATATGTGTATATTTAAGAAAAATGATTTGAGTGACAGCACATTTTCATCAGAAACCAAGGAGGCCATAAGGAAGTAGCACATGTTCAACTGCTGACGGAAAATAACTCAATCCAAAGTCTTATACTCAGCAAAAATATTCTTCAGGAATGAAGATGACATCAAAATATTCTCAAATAAATGAAAACTAAAGTATGTTGTCACCTGAAAATATATACAAAAGAGTGGCTAAAGGAAGATCTCCAGGCAAAGAAACCATGCAAAGGAAACTTGGAACATCACAAAGGAAGAGAGAACATGGTAAGCAAAAATAAAGGCGAATATCTTCCCTTTCTCCTCTTATTTTCTAAACTATGTTTGACATTTGTAATAGTCATTATAACACTGTCTAGTATGTAAATACATGTAAAAGAGGGTAGTTGAAATTGTTATAACAATTATTATAAACAGGAGTAGTATAAAGACAATGCAAGAGACTTAAAGCTTCCTGTGTGTCCCTCAATCTGGTAAAATCATGTCATTAGCAGACTGTGATGAATTATGCATGTGAAATGTAATATCAGAGCAACCAACAAAAAGGGTGTATGATGACATACTCTCTAAAACACAAATCAAAATGATACATCAAAATGAATTCTAAACAAGTTTAACAACCCACAGAAAGACTAAAAGCCAAAACAAATGAGAATCAGAACACACAGAAAACCACAATAAGAAATAACATAAAACTAATATCACATCAATAAACACATTAAATGTAAAAAGCCTAAATATTTTTTTCTGAAAAGACTGAATTCAGATGGTTATACTTTAAAAAACTAATCCAGAAATACATTGTTCACAAGAAACTTACTCTGAATATAATTGTTGAGGCAAGTTCAAAGTTTTCAATGTCACTGTAACTCTCAGAGAAGGAAGAAGTTTGAACATGATTGCTCTGAGCCCACGGTATTGATGGGGTGTGTTTTGCTAGTGGCCCATGTCCTTTACTTTCTCCTATTTTTTCGACTACAAGTCATGAACCTGACAAGTTCTGTCAAAGTCTATAGTCTCCATCTTCATGTGCACATGTAAGTGTGGATATACAGATCCCAGAAATGGAAAAGATCACACTTCAGCATGAAGCACTGCATATAACAACTATTTTTTCAAGACCTCTTCATTAAAATGTCAGATTTGCATTTACAGTTACTGATTGAGAGGTGTTGGGGTGGAGGCAGTCTGGCAATGTTCCAAATGTCACAAACCTTTTGGGAATATGTAGTCAAGTGAAGACTACAAGCAGGGAAGAAATCAACAATGCTTGTCAATGACTACAATACTATTTAGCTGTACCAAAGTTTTTCCTTAAATATCAGCAATCTTGTAAGTACTGAAGTTATCCCCATTTTATAGGTAGAGAAACTAAGGATTATGTAGAATAGTTTGTTCATGATACAGACAAGCTTCAGATTAAGATATCTTCCTTTCCAAACTTTTAGCCACTTGAAAATTCAGTTGTAAGTTCCTCATTTCTGTTACTTCAAAGGTGTGAAATGCATGCTTCATAAAAACCAAGTAACTTTCTTCAATGACTTAATCTATACCATAGAGGAAGAATGTGAATTATTTCTATGTTAATCCTGAAAATCTTAACATAGTTTATAAAATATAGTTAGATCATTCTCCTCCTCCAAAAGAAATCCCAAATAAGTTTTAATGTTAAAGATAAACATTAGCCAAAGGAAAGCAAGATTAGCTATTTCTATGTCAATAATGTACACATTTAAATCTAATTTAAATAAACAGAAAGGCAGAGAAGATTTATCAAAATCTACTCTATACAACAGAGAATTTCAGACAGATTAGAAGAGATTGTCAGAAAGCCTTCCCAGGACCAGAACAAACTTCAAATATTCTCCTACAAAACTATACTTAATTAAATTAATTGGATCAGACTATGGGTAATTTGTGTAAGAAATACTAGAGTAATCAACCAAAAATTAATAGAGTCTAACAGCAGAGGCAGAAAATATAAAGTATCCCACAAAGAACAAAGAAAGCTTTGTTAAAATAGTCATCCCAGAGTAACTTCGGTCATGCTCAAGGTTGCCCAAGGCTAGGCCCCATGGAAATAGATAGCACGCTCTATAATATAGGGGAAACAGACTTCATTGAAATGGCTTAATCAGATCATTAAACAAATAAAAAAATCAACAGCAACAGAATCAAGATCAAAGAGGAACGGGATATCCAAAGTCACTATATTATATTGCCTTTAATATCCAGCTTTTAATAAAAAAGACATAGAAAAAAAGAAAAGGAAATTGTACAGTATAAACATGGGTGAAAGCAGCAAAAGAAACTGTGAGTGAGTCAGGTGTCCTATTTAACAAAGACTTCAAAGCCTCTGTAGTAATTATGTTCAAAGAACTAAAGGAAAACATGCTATATAAAATAAAAGATGCTACGGGAACAATGTCTCATCAAACAGAAAATATCAGTAGTGAACTAGAAATCACATAAAATAACCAACTACAAGTCAAATGAAAATTTCAAATTTTACTCTAGGAAATTAAGAGTAGATTTGAACTGGCAAAAGAAAGAATATGAAGTTGAAGATAGATTAGGAAAAGAATGAAGAAAAATGAACAAAGCCTGAGAATTGTTGGACTTCATTAAGCACACAAGCATATATACTTGTGTACAAGCTTTCCAAGTTTAAAGAAAAGTACCTCACTTTATACATTCAAGAAGCTTAAGTAGTCTAAATAGAGCAAGCACAACACAATCCACACATAACATATCATAATAAAAACATTAAAAGATAAAGAGAAAGGAAAATATAGATAGCAGCAAGATAAAAGTGGCTCAACCCAGACAGAGTTCAAGCCCTCGGACTGGAAAATAAATGAATGAATGAATGAATAAATATTTGTTTAAAAAAGTGGCTCAATTTAGAAGGGAATCTTTTTTTTTTAAAGAAGGGAATCTTAAGTGGCTCTATGGCTCAAGTGGTAGAGTGCTAGCTTTGAACTGAATAGCTGAGGGACAGCACTCAGGTCCAGAGCTCAGGCCCCACAACTGACAAAAAAAAAAAAAATCAACAACTGACTGCTCAAAAGAAACAATGGAGATTGGAGGCAGTGGGAAGACATATGAAAATGGCTGAAAAAATGCAAAAGCATCTCTAATATTTGAAGGCAAAATAAAGATATTTCTATATCAATAACACAAAGAGAATATGTTGAGAATAAACCTATCTCACAAGAAATAGTAGAAGTTAATGCTGAAAGCAAGCAATCTTAAATGGTCATTTGAATGACTAAAGATCACCAGACATAGTAATCCTAACTATAGAAGATATTTTAAGTGAATATTTCTTCTTCTTTCTTCTCTTAATTTTAATTTTAAAAAAGCAATTGCACAAAACAATATACTTGTGTACATATAAGTGAATATATATACATATATAATTGTATTTCTATGGCTGAAGCAAATAGCATTGTAAAATATTCAATAATAACAATCATGTGTCTAGTATCACTGCTGCATTTGTTCATACTTTGTCCCACCTTTTCTGTCTTCCCCTTGTCCGCCCCCAAACAGATAAACTTACAAACAAGACAAAAGGTACAGAAAGCAGTGCTACTCAAATGCCTCTAGAAATGATGAGTTCTGTATTCTAAAACATCAGGTCATTAGCCAGGCACCATTGGCTCATTTCTGTAATCATAGCTACTCAGAAGGCTGTGATCTACAGAACTTTAGCAGCCAAATTTGCTATTCCATCTTTAAAATATTCTGTATTGGAATAAGGAAATAATTCCATGTGACTAATTTGAATCTATAAAAACAAATATAAAGAACCAGAAACAGTAGAGAAACTGAAACAAAAAGAGAATGAATCATTTGTCCAAGGTCCCAAAACCAAGTTTTGACATTCACTCAACACCTGCTAACAGATTTAGGTATATGGTTTCACAACCAAGTAGAAATAACAAAGTAAAAATTTAGTCAAGACACTCATGAAGTCAAAATTGAGCACTAAAGGTCATATACAAACTATAAAAAATAAAACACAAAACCTTCTCAAATATTATCATAAAATGTCATAAACTGGGAGGGCACAGCTGTTGAAACAATGGTAAGACCACCACCTTGTGTCATGCCTCATTGTTTACACAGCACGTTCATAATTCTATTCCACTTGACTCAGAGTTAATAGAAGCAAATTATTTCTACAAGTGCTGATAATCCATGATTTAGTTTTTTACTTATGTAGTTGGAAAACAAAGAGCATAATAAAGCCAAATAAAGTAAAAGGAAGGAAATAGTAAAGAAGCATTAAGTGGAAAATAATGTATAATAGAAAAATAAGAAGGCCAGCAGTAAATTTTTGAACAAATTCATGGAATTAGTGGTCCCTAGAAGAGTGATCAAGGACAAAAGGAAAGAAACTGGGAGTGTGGCTCAACTGATAGAGTATTTGGCTAGCAAACATGAGGCCCTGAGTTCAAACTCCAGGACTGCCCAAATAAAAAGAAAGGAAAAAAAGGGAAATCTCTAATACTTTAAAAGGGGAAATCATCATTATAGAAACTACAGATATAAAGACATAACTGAGTATTTAATAGGTTCTTTTAAAATGTATAATATATATTGTTGTTATTGCAAAGGTGATATACAGAGGGGTTACAGTTATATAAGTCACATAAAGAGTACATTTCTTCTTAACAGTGTCATCACTTCCCTCCCTCTCTCCCAGTTTTTCCCTCCCATTCTTACCCACAAGTTGTATAATTCATTTTGAACATAGTGTCTAGTGAATATCATTGCTGCATTTGCTCCATCCTTTCTGTCTCCCCCTTGTCCACCCCACCAAACAGATAAACTTACAAACAAGATAAAAGGTACAGAAAAAAATAGCAACAGTGGGGGAAAAAAAACCTCTTGTGTCCATTTCTTGGAGTTCATTTTGATAAATATTATTTTATATGATTGTATACACATAGCTATTGAGCCCTTTTGATCCTCTCCTAGAATATCCTCTTTTGGTCTCACTGTGTGAATGTCTAGAGACCTGTATAATTTATCATGTCCCAGTGTATTTTTTGTCTACTACCATCTAGTTGTGTTTACTTGTAGATTTATGGGCACATTCTAGTTGCCCCAAATGAGGGAAAACATGCATCTCATGTTTCTTGAGGTCTGGCTTACTTAGAGCTCAAAAGATAACCCCTCCCCTGCTAAATAAACCCTTGAAGAAACAATAACCCAATTAATAAATGGGCTAAAAACTTAAAGAGAATTCTTGGAAGAAGTAAGAATGGCCAATAGACACATGGAGAAATGTTCAACATCTCTGGCCATAAAAGAAATGCAAATCAAAACAACACTGAGATTCCACCTCACCCAGTCAGAATGACCATTATCAAAACCCCCCAAAAAACTAACAACAATAGATGCTGGTAGGGAATAGCCAAAAGGGAATGCTACACTGTTGGGAATGTGAACTTGTTCAACCACTCTGGAAAGCAGTATGGAGGTTCTTCAAAATACTAAACATAGAGCTTCCCTATGACCCAGCAATTCCACTCCTGGGAATTTATTCAGGCCACACTAAAACCACCGGCACAACCATGTTCATTGCAGCATTGTTTAACATAGCCAAGAATATGGAGTCAACCCAGATGCCCCTCAGTGGGTTAATGGATCAAGAAAATGTGGTATATGTACATAATGGAATTCTATTCCCCCCATCAGAAAGAATGATATTGGACTATTAAATGGAAAGACTTGGAAAAAATCATAGTAAGTGATTTAATAGATTCTTAATATATCTTAGTGATCAGTCCATTCTGATTTCCCTCCAGTGGAGGAATTCTCTCCATACTATCCTTAAGAGTAAGTAGTGCTACTCAAATGCCTCTAGAAATTATGAGCTTTCTACTCTAAGTCAGGTCATTAGCCAGGCACCATTGGCTCATTTCTGTAATCATAGCTACCGAAAAGGCTGTGACCTAGAAAATCTTAGGAGTGAAGTTTTCGACTCCATCTTTAAAATAACTAGCAAAAATTAGGTCTGGAGGCATATATCAAGTGGTAGAGTACCAGTCAAAGAAGTACTAGGCCCTAGGGCTGGGAAGGTGGCTCAGTGGTAGAGCGCTTGCCTTGCATGCCTGAGGCCCTGGGTTCGATTCCTCAGTACCACATAAGCAAAAAGAAAAAAGCCGGAAGTGGTGCTGTGGCTCAAGTGGTAGAGCGCTAGCCTTGAGCTGAAGAGCTGAGGGACAGCGTCCAGGCCCAGAGTTCAGGCCCCATGACCAGACCCCACCCCCCCCAAAAAAAAGTAGTACAAGGCCCTTAGTTCAAATCCCAGTACTGTCAAAAAAAAAAAAAGGTTATCCAGATATGGGAATGTTTTGTTACAAAGTGTTTCCCAGAAATGATCCAGATGTCCTCACCTTGAAACTTTAATATAAAAAGGTATATTTATCTCCTTGATGCTACAAACTATGGAATAAATCCTACATTCACATGACTGCCCTTCAAAGACTAAAGCAGCAGCGATCACCCATATGAGAGCAATTGTTAGTTGTAACCCCAAAGCTGATTTTAATTTCTTCTTTAAAAGTAGAACCTATGGTTGGAAACTACTAATGAGATTTAAGTCCATTTTCAGCTTCCTGGGCAGCTTTGTGGGTTGTGATTAAGGACAGGTCTACAGAATGCCATGTGGTAGCTTCCAAAATCACCTTTAAAAAACAAATGAGCAAACAAATTTGTCTGAACATTTTGCCCTTTTCCTTCTATCCCTTACCTTCTGCTTGGAAGCATGGAAGTAAAGGCCCACCACTGTGGACGGTAAGGAAATGGGCCACACCCCATGGAGATGGAGGGAGCTGTAAGGTGCTAGAAGCCCAAGTGACTGCAGATTGCCTGGGGGGAAAGCTGCCACCCACGCTATGCGGCTCCTCTCAGGACTTTCCCAGAAGACAAAGAAAAGAATGATTATTACATGCCAAACTTATTCCAAGCTGCTATATTTTGTGACCACCAGGGAAAATGTTGGAAATTTTATGCAGGCAAAATGCCACATGTTAAATAGCTTCAGAATTTCATGAAGTTTCTAGGAATCTTTAAAGGAGAAAATAGAATACAGTGCATTAAAAAAGAAAAAAGAAAAAGCATCACAGCCAGGCAACCGCTCTAACTCTAGAGACTGAAATTTGAGAAGTGTGGTTCAAAGCCAGCTTGAGCAGGAAAATCCATGAAATTCAGATTTACAGTTAACCACTAACAAACTAAAAGTGAAGCTGTGGCTCAATTGGTAGAGTGCTAGTGTTGAGTGAAAAAGCTCAAGGGCAGAACCCAGGCCCTGAATTCAAGCCCCAAGACCAGCACCAAAATACAATAAAATAAACTAAAAGCATTGCAGGGGTTGGGGGTATGGCTCAAGTGGTAGAGTATCTGCCTAGCAAGACCCTGAGTTTAAATTCCACACTGGCAAAACAAAACAATACAATTCAAAACAAAAACTGTGGGAACTCAATTCTTTTTCTTTCTTTCTTCCCTCCTTCCCTTCTTCCTTCCTTCCTTCCCTTCCGCCTTCCTTCCCTTCATCTTTCTTCCTTCCTTCCTTCCTTCCTTCCTTCCTTCCTTCCTTCCTCTCTCCCTCCATCCCTTCTCTCTCTTCTCTTCTTCCTTTTCTTTCTTCCTCTTTCTTCCTTTCTCCTCTTTCCTTCCTTCCTTCCTTCCTTCCCTCCTTTCTTCCTTCCTTCCTTTCTTCCTTTCTCTCTTTCTTTCTTTGGTGCCAGTACTGAGGCTAGAACTGAGGGCCTCACACTCTTTTTAAACAAAATTTTAGAGTGTTTTATTTTGTTTCTGGCAATACTAGGATTCATACTTTGTAAGCAGGCCTTCTATCACTGTAGCCACACATCTAGCTCCATTTGCTGAGGTTATTTTTTCTGATAGGAGTTCACATTTGTCAATACCTATCTAGACCACAGCCCCCCTATTTACACTTTTTTTAAAACATTTTTATTATTATATCTTTAAGTAGTTGTACAAAGAAGTTCCCATTCTACAAAACAGTGTATGAACACAAAGCGTCTGCCAACATTGTCACCCATCACCCCTAACCCATCCCTTCTCTCACTTTTTTTTAAAATTTAGATTAGGTGATTACATAAATTTCACATATTTCTCAGTACTGTGGAATAGTGATGCTTAGGTTAAAGTCACAAACATATTTTAACCTTCACAAGGCAAATTGTCATTATCATGGTCTATAAAGTTTATGAATTCTATGAACTTTTACAATACATATTTCTTCCACATCAGATAATGATTACATTTCTTTCCTTTTGCTTAGTGCAGGCTGTTCCCTCTTTCCCTCATTCCTCCCTTCCCATCGCTGTCTTTGGGTTGCTTAGTTCTTTTTCTTCTATGTCCAGTGCAGCTGATGGGCCCTTTATTATATGTTGTTCCATTTCCCACTTATTCTGCACCCTCCTCCTGACTTCCCTCCATTGCGTGCATGGAGTGATTTAGCAATGATACAGCAAAATGAGTGGCTGACCTTTGTTTCTTGAGTCCTGTTTACTTTGTCATATGTCCTTGCATTTTGGCTTTCACATCCACATATCAGGGAGACCATGTGCTGTTTGTCTCTGTTCTTGGCTTACCTTGCTCAAAATAATTTGCTCTAGTTCCATTCATTTTCCTGAAAATGCCATTATTATCCTTTCTAATGGCTGCATAATATTCCATTGTATACAGGTATCACGGGTCTCACACTCCTGCCTAGGTTTTTTGTTAAAAAAATGACACTCTAACACTTTAGCCCCACCTGCATTTCCAGCCTTTCATTGGCAAACTGGAGATCAGTCTTTCAGATTTGTCTTCTAATGAGTTCTCTGAGAGGAAATTCTTTACATGAAACTAAGGATTTTGCTTTATAGGAGAATGAGCCACAAATCACTTCTTGAGATTTAACTTACCATACAAAAGGGAAGCTGGAAAGTATCATTTTCCATCACCAACATCTAGCACAAACTGAAATAGGATCTTTGATTTTGCTTTTCTTCTTCAAGACTATTTTTAGGGCCATGATTCTCTCTTTGCTGTCAGAATGAAACTATTACATGTTTGCATATCTAGTTTTTTCAAATCATTAGGAATTCTAATACTTCTGAAGAACAAGGAAAAATGTAGTGAGTCTGGATGCTTGTATTGGTCATGCTACTCCTATGCATAAGAACAGAGGAACAAATCTGAGCTTGATTTCCAGCCCTAAATTGAGGATTGGGGCAAAATGTTGGCATCAAGGACTCCTGTTGGTTTACAATTGAAAGAATATAAGTGAGAATTACTTATTACTCAGACTTAAAGGCAATTTTCCCAAATACATTTTACTCTATGACTTTGAGCTATTTATGTAACTTGATTTTAATAAATGTAAAATGCAAATATTAATAACCACTTGCAGGGCAGCTATAAAGCCTGATTTTCCAATTCAGCAGCATGCTTGGTAAAGTTAGAGAGAGTCAGAGCAGATCTCTGCAATTAGAAAGGATAATTAAGAAATGGGTCCTGTTTACCCAATATTTATGTTTTAAAAAAAAAGACATTTACTTAAATACGATTTTCTGTTTTTATCTGATTCTTTATTCAGTGAATTATAATAGTGTTTCACATCCAGAGAACTATCAATTTAAACTATTTTTCACAGTATGCACTTTCATTTAGCAAATATGAGAGTATAAACCATAGAAGAGCATTATAGCCTCAATAGCCTATTAAATTATTCAATATAAAAAAGGGAAAACAGAACATTATTGTTTTTTATTTATATAGTTTATCAGTTTGCTAGTGTCAGCTTCTCTCCTAAAGAAGTTGGTGTAATTTGAGAGGATGTGTGGAATCGGGAGAGATGAGAGAGAGAGGGTTGGAAGAGATAGAAGGGATGTCCTTGACCAAGATGCATTGTACTCATTAACTAACATGTTGAATCAAAACCCCTTTGTCCAACTAAAGGGGTTTCAAAAGAAACACAAACACCAAGAACTGTTAATACTTAGCTATTTTCCTTGTTTTGGGTGGTCCTGGGGTTTAAACTGAGAACCTGGTATTCACTCAGCTTGCTTCCATTGGTGCTCTACCATTTGAGCAATGCCTCCAGCCCTGTTTTTTGCTAGTTACTTTGGAGACAAAGAGTCTCATAGTCATTTCTGCTCAGGCTGCCTTCAAATCATGATCCCATGGCTCTCAGATTGCTGAGCAGCTAGGATGATAGGTGTGGAACCACTAGTGCCCCATAAGACTGTACCATAATAACCCTTGCACAGATTTATACAAAACAAGTGGTCTAACATTGTAATTGGTGTGACTCTTGCTTCAATAAGGTCGAATGTATATTAATCGCATTGGAGCAAAATATTTGGAACAATAAAAGCCTAACTACCTCCTCCGATGAAACTCAATTTCAGAAAATGTGATGCTAGTGGCTGGTGATACAGCGCAGTGGTAGAGCATTTGCTTTACTATTCATGAGGCTCTGGGCTCAATCTCTAGCAAACACACACATACACACACACACATACACATGCACACACATACACACACACAGTTTAGAACAACTGGCCATTCAGATGCAAAAAATGCACCTCGACACATATTTTATCTATTAATATTATTTTATTTATTATTATTATTTGTTATTTCACAAAAACTAACTCAAAACACATCATTGACCAAAAAGAAAAATGCAAAAATATAAAATTCCTAGAATGAATACAGAAGAAAACCTAGGTGACTGGCTGTGGAACTGACATTGTTTGTTTTGTTTGGTTTTGTTTTTGTGTTTTGCAAGTCTTGAGGCTCAGATTTAGGGTCTCAGCTCAAAGATAGTGCTCTACCACTTGAGCCACAGCTCCACTTTCAGCCTTTGGGCAGTTAATTGGAGATAAGAATCTCAGGGGCTATCCTACTTGCCCAGCTGGCTTCAAACATTATCCTCCGATCTCAGCCTCCTGAGTAGCTAGGATTACAGTTTTGAGCCACTAGCACCCACCTAGAAAATGACTTTTTACATGCAATACAAAAACATGATTTGGAAAAGAAGTAATTGATAAGATGGACTTCTTAATGATGTTCTCTTGAACGTAGTTTTTAAAAAATATATTTTAATAATATATTTTTTAAAAACTACGTTCAAGAGAACATCAGAAAAAATTTACAAAAGATACACTTGAAAGAGGATTGTTACCCACCATATACAAGGCATTCTTAAAACTCAACAAAAGAAAAAATAAGCAGCCTTATAAAAATTGCTTTAAAGACTTTAACTTGCCCTTTTACAAAGAAGATGTTCAGAGAGCAAGTGTGTGAAAAGATGCACCATGATCATAGAGAACTATAAATTAAAACAATAGGCCATCACATATCTATTATGGAACTCACCAGCAGCAACAAGAACTCACATTCAGTACTGAGAAGCATAGGCATTTGGAAGACAGTATGGCAGTTCGTTATTTTGTTTTAAAAACTTAACCTATTCTTAGCATTTGATCCATCCACTATATTCCTTAATATTTACCTCGTAAAAATATATTTCATTTGTATCCACACAATAACTTTCACATGGATGTTTATAACAACTCTATATAAATTGCAAACACTGGAAACAACTAAGGAAAATGTATTGCATCTAGACAGTGAAATATTATGCAGCACAAAGAGGAAGAAGGTATAAGGCCATGAAAATGTAGAGAAAACTTTAGACTCACAGTACCAAGGCAAAAGAAGGCCCTTTTGTAAAAGCTATATGTGGTGTTGACACAAGACTTTCTGGAAAAGGCAAGACTACAGAGAAAATTAGAACTCGGTGCTTTGTAGGGAGTGCTACAGGGAGGGAGGGATGAATACAAGAAATCAGAAGATACTTAGGCCTGTAAAACAACTATGTTTGAACATTGTAGGATGGCATAATTTTACCCCCAAACCTAACACTTTGATAGAAGGAGTATATCTTGAGCTAAAGGCACTTGGAAATCGTCATTTAAGTAGGACATCCTAATTTCACCATTTTCTTCTTGGAAACAGAAGTTTACAATTTCTGAGCGAAAAATGGGCTGGGAATGTGGTTTAGTGGTAGAGTGCAGCATGCACGAAGCCCTGGGTTCCATTCCTCGGTATATAAACAGAAAAAGCTGGAAGTAGCACTGTGGCTCAAGTGGTAGAGTGTTAGCTTTGAACTCAGAGACAGTGTCCAGGTCCTGAGTTCAAGCCTCAGGACTAGCAAAAAAAAAAAAAACCAATAAACAAAAAATAAAAATAATCCAAAACACTTGTAAGTGAAAGATGCCTTTCTTATGCTAGGAGAAAAGAAATGTTCCTTGGTAGGAAGTCATAGCTGAAAGAATTCTGTCTAAACAGACCTTGTTAAAATAATTCTCCATGGAACAAGCGAGACTAAGATGCACTGTATTCATAAACTGACATATTGAATTGAAACCCCTCTGTACAATTGCTTCAAAATAATACATAAATAAAATAATTCTTATCTTTTTTTGCCCTCCCAGAAAGTGTTCCTTTCTCACAACGGCTTGACCTTCACAGATATTAGTATATCTGTCTATTATAGGGTCATTTCTTTGGTCCAATATCAGACTGACATACTAGTATCAGTCTTCTTAATGAGGACTTTTGTGACAGATTAAACATAACATTGATTTTTTTTACCCTGTTGATCTGTATTACATCATTCATTTTCAGGTTTAGCTGACAAAGCTGTAAAAAGCAGGGGTAAAGTAACCAACAGAAAGCTAGATTGGTAGAGCATCAGCCTTGAATAAAAAGCTCAAAGACAGTACCCAGGCCCTGAGTTGGAGCCCCAGGACCAACACACACACACACACACACACACACACACACACACACACACACACACACACCACAATTGAGCATTCTCACAGTCATTCACAAGATGAAATAGAAGCCCCTTGTTCCTCCTCCTGGGAAGGGGCTCCAAAGAGTTCAGTGAATCTACTTTCCTTTCTGCTCCTTGGGGAAGCAGATAAAGCCTTGATTAAGATGCCATCTTCTTCCCAGTTAATTGGCAGATCATTTTTAAGAGTTCATGCCTTAGAATTTGTTCTTTCTGGAATGTCATTTTATTTTCCTGCCACCCACATGAAAAGAAGTCTCGTTTGCTTGTTTCCACAGTTCCCAAGTCTAATAATAACCACAGTTTCCGCCTCTTGCCTGGAATTTCTGACAGAAATGAAGAATACAGGTACACTGAAAGAAAATGTAGCTAGGTGGCTGGGCTGTGCTTCTTTAGCCCAACAACTTCTAAAATATATAAAAATATATTTAAAATATATCAAATATTTTAAATATATTAATATTAATATATTAAACACTAATATGTTAAAATATATTAAAAATGAGAGAGAGAAACAGAGAGAGACAGAGACTGAGACAGAGACAAACAGAGATAGTTACAGAGAAAGACAGAGAAAGAGATGGAAAAGGAGAGTAAGAGAGGGAATTGGTAGATGCATTTTATCCTCCAGCTGCCAAGAAAGCCTGAGGGACAATGAGGATTTCAGAATAGCAACTCTAAAAGAGGAGACCAGAGCATCCCATTCACTGTCCCGCAGCCTGAAGGAAGCATTGTTCTCACTAGGTCAGGTGGAAGCCACCTCCTATGAATGAACCATTCTGCAGCAATGATCAACCAGCCATTTTTAAAAGACCCCTGACACTAGAAACTGCAAACATGATTCGGTTCTCAAGGAGCAATGCTCCGTACATCCTCCCAGATGTGGAATAATCAGACATCTACAAACAGTAGTTTTTCCAAAGGCAGCTGCAGACAGGATAGTCACACAATGGGTCTGTTTGAGTATGTCCGGTGCACTCTGCTTAAATGTTGGCCTGTGGAGCATTGATGGCAGGGTAATAAAATTGAGCTTTCCAGCTGTTTGGTTTTTTTTTTTTTTAAAGGAAGCCCTGGGAAGTGTTTGAACTTAGAAATCTAATCTTTAAAATGTCAACATCTAAAAATGAGAAAATATTACAAAGTGAAAAATTGAGCCATTCTTCTCATGTTCTCTTATAACCTTCAATTTTGCAAAGCAACAACAGTAGTAGTAGTAGTAGAGTAGCAGTGGTAGTAGTAGGAGGAGGAGGTAGTGATTTCCTTGCTTGTTTTGCACTTGGTGCTATGCTAGGTGTTTCATTTGATCATGTCATTTGATTGGTCACGGCACTCTGTGAGATAAGTATTATTATTTCACCCAGTACAAAAATGGTGTCTTGAGATAGTCACTGGTGGTTCATACCTATAAGTTAATCAGGAAGCTAAGACTGAGGATCGCAGTTCAAAGCCAGCCCCAGAAGGCACTCACACCAGGGTGCAAGTAAGAGCCAATGACCTGTCTGACAGTCCACCAAAATTTCAAAAAAATGGGGCTTGACCCCATTACCTCCTGCTCCTGGGGAAGTAACAGAGCCTAAAGCCACCCTGCCCTTCAACTTTGGGTTTTGTTAAACTCACTTATTGTCTAGACAATGTTGCATTAGCAATAAACAATATGTCCCCTTTTGTAACTGTAAGAGTGGATGTTTGTTTGTTTGTTTATTTATTTATTTTATAATGAAAGACTTCAGGTTCTGAAGCAGAATTGTCCATCCAGGAGGTAATCATTGTCACCTTCCACCTCCAGGAATTTTCTTTATCACTATTTGTTCTAGCACTGGCACTTGAACACAGGGCCTCAGGTTCTTGCTTGGTTTTTTCACTCCACATCTATCTCCAGTCATCTTATATACATGGAACTGTTCTCCACTTTGAAGAAAATATGGCAACAAAATTTGAAGCATTTAAAAGCTAGGGATGAATCAGTCTTAACATTTTAAAAACAGCAATTTTGCTGTTTTTGTAACACTGGACTATACCTGGCACATGGCAGGTGATCAAAATATATTTGTCAAGGGAATAGGTAGATGAATGAATGAAACACAGACAATCATTGATGGGAGAGGGACAAAGACTTCCATGAAGGGCAGAGGAACTGTCCCAAGTGTAGGACTCCAAAATTCTCCAAGCAACGCATCTAAATCCACCCAGCCAATGTCTTTACTAGCACTAACCTTCCAGTGCTTTCACAGCAGGAAATGGTGAACAATCTGCCTGGATAGGAATCAGGAAGCAAGACCTAATAGGAATATAATCCTCAATATGGAGAAAAAACTCACGATAAACTCATCAGAACATATGCCATCCTTAAACATTAAGTAAATGGAAATTGCTCCATTTACTCATTCATGGAGCTGGAAAAGCTTTGGTCCACATCAGGTGCACCCAGAATATGCTCTTCGCCTCCAGCCCTTGGTGAAGGAGCGCAGTGAGCTCTTCCTTCCCCTGTGTGCTCTCAATCCCATCTCTTTCCCTGTATGCTCAGCTCTATTTTGTGGGAAGCTGGAGTGTGCAAGCCACATTTCCCAGAATCCTGCTAGCTTCCTGTGGATGTTTGGAAGGGGAGAAATCATTGTTCTCTCTGTGTCTAGCTACATGTGGGGCAGTGAAAGGCAGTTCTAGGACCCAGGTGTGCTGGTTACTGGAGTTCCCATCTTGAGCAGCTATGCAGATTCCTGCAACCTTCAGAATGAGAATGTTTCAAAGCTGACGCAGAAGCCAGCAGAGTAGTGAGCTCCTACCTGGGCACTGGGGTCTTCCTCTGCCTCTTTCCTCTTCCGATAGTAGCAGCAATTCTGCATAGCCCCACTACCTTTCCTTTCATGTTTTTTTCCCTCCTACTTTTGGAATCCATTCCATTTGAAACCTGTATTGTATGCCATACCTAACATGGTTTCTGTTTTCCCAATTAGAACTTTACTGATGTCATTAATTAAAAATAAAAACAAAAGACATGATAAAACTCAAAGAATGAAATTTCACGTCTGATGGCCAGAATCATATTCCAGCCAAACAAAGCCCATAAAAGATAGTCTAATTGTTTTTACAAGCTTTGTCAGGATATAAAAATGTCCTGTGATATTTTGCATTTATATAGAGTTCAAAAGTTTTTCTGATGACAAATGGCATCTCCTCATAGAATGCAAAATAATTTTGGCAAGCAGTCTTAGTTTTAGGAAATTAAAAATATAGTGAGCCCCTGCCACCTACACATACACAGAGAGCAAGACCATGAACATTTCTACTTAATCAAAAAAGAAGAAAAAAGAGGCTGGAGAATTGGATGAAAAATGACTCCTTCAAAAAAAAAAAGGAGTAAAGCTGTCCAAAGTTCACCTCACACATCTATGGAAACATTACAACAAAATCCTCTTGCACACCAGACACCGGTGGCTCACGCCTCTAGTCCTAGCTACTCAGGAGGCTGAGGTGTAAGGATCATGGTTCAAAGCCAGCCTAAGGCAGGAAAGTCTGTGAGACTCTTATCTCCAATTAACCACCAGAAAACCAGAAGTGGTGCTGTGGCTCCAAGTCGTACAGTGCTAGCCTTGAGTTGAAGAGCTCAGGGACAGCATCTAGGCCCAGAGTTCAAGCCCCACGACCAACCTGCTCTCCCCTCAAAAAAAAAATCCTCTTACACAATTAAAAACAATAGTTCCTGGGACTTCTGCTTACAACATTGTAATTCTGAGTTGCTAGCATGGACAGCTTTTTACAAGTCTAAATTTCTGAATCTAAAAACTTTGCTAAATAGCACTCCAACCAGGATCCTAACCTTGGCCTGCCTTTAACTTTCAAGAACTTTTCATGACAACAGTTTTAGGACAGTGCTTTTTGCTAAGACTTTGAACAGATGAAAATATAAAACCTATCTATCTCCAGGCTTCTCAACGTTAATATTGTGAGGGGGGAAAACCAGTTCTAGAAAGAAAGAAGGACATTTCTAGGTCTATAATGTTCCCAAATTTAAAAAAAAATCAAGATTATGCACAGAATGTGTTGTTCTTTAAAAAGGCTCAAGACCAGAATGGAATGACCCAGACTTTACCAGAAAATTCCTGAACTGGTGCAGGATGACAACCACCCAGCAGCATTGTCAGTAAAGCAATTACACAGGGGAGTGCCCATTGGGTCACTGAGGAGGAAAATTCTGGAAAGACCCCTCTATTTGCCTTCCAATGTCCTAGAAAGAAAACTTGAATGCAACAGCTTATTTGTTGATCTACATGGAGGCAGTTTGCCTAGCAAATTTTAATTTCCTTTTTGATCAACTGAAAAAAGGAAACAATGCAAACCCTACAATTATCCTGAACAAAATGTCATTTACTTGTCATGAGACTTCTATATCCAGTCAATTATTTCTTTGTTCTGATCTCAAATAATAAGGGAATAAAAAAAAAACACCTTCTGTAAGTAGAGAACAGAACCTATGCTCTATTCTTACTGTCACCTTGGCCCAATCCCAACCTTTATATAGAAGCCAGGCTATGTTATTACTACTGGCAGTACTTGTTACTGATCAGTGCCAACCTCCCCATCTATTGAGCCCTCTCAGTTTCTACTGGCCCTTTGTACCATAGTCATGATGGGGCCCAAAGCTGTGCCCATGAATGAAACATTATTATCACTGTTCTCAGTAGCTTCCGGAATTAAAAATAAACCCACCATATTGGGGTACTAATATATTCATACCCTGCCTCTTATAATACCACATCTTTACAGTGATTTCAAAAATTTTGTTCAGCTCAACTGTAATACAAGGGGCAAACAAAAAAGCAGTAATTCTTAGTTGCTAAGCCATATAGAAGTCTGTTTTAACTGTTTTACCAATATGTAACAGAAATACTCTGGGCTAGGCAGTGCTGGTCTCTTCTCACAGGTGATAAAACTGAAGAATACAAAATTGGATGAATAGGCAAAGGTCAGATGACATGGGCCTGCTGGTTTGTTTTGTTGTTTTGTGCCAGATCGGAAGTTTGGACTAAGGGCCTGAGTACTGTCTCTTAGATCATTTTTTGCTCAAGGCTGGTAATCGGCCACTTGTGCCACAGTTTCATTTCAGTTTTTGTTCTGGGGTTTCTTTTGGTAGGTTTTATTTTGCTGGCTGATTACAGATAAGAGTCTCATAAAATTTCTTGCCAGGGCTGGCTTTGAACAGTGACCTTATATCTTAGCCTCCCGAGTAGCTAGGATTACAGGCATGAGTCATCAGCACCGGGCCAGGCCCAAGTTTTGAACCCAGATCTTCCTGGCCAGAACATCTATGCTCTTTTGAATGTTCCAAATTATAGTCAGACTGAGCAAAGGCCATCCTTCATTGACCTCTCTAACAAAAGAAATTGCAAATGACAGTGAAGAGGGAACTAAAAATATTATTGACCAAGGTCTTCATATAGTAGGTATTGTCTTTACATCATGGTAGGGAAAGGTTTCTATGAGGAAAAGTTTTAATATAGGCATCATTTTAATTTGGGAAGCATTCCAGTGTGGATACCCCTACAAATGACCCTATCTGTAGAACTTGCAGAACCCATGGGTGACTTCTAGGTGTCCAAAAAGCATTCCCCAAAGACATCCTAGGGACCACCTGATTCCATCTGTGGCCACCTCCTGAGCAGAAGGCTGGATCCCACAGTTAACTCAGCAGGACGTAAGAGAACTCCTCCACATCCTGTCTGCACAGCACAGTAGGCCAGTGGATCTTCAAGAAAAGCTCACTGCCTGGAGGACTTGATTTGACTGAACATCTTTCAGTCTAGTACACATGAAGCAGCTTGCTGACTTAGGGAAGTAAGAGATAACCTACATGGATGGAGAGATGCTGTTCCAGTGGAAAGGTCCTTGAGTGATCTGGTTAGATGGCAGATACATGGAGGGAGTAAGATACTCCTCAGAATGTGTGGTACCATCACTACTGCAGAAGCTCAAGAGTTAAGGGCTGAACTGGACGAAAACCACACTTGAGTCTCCAAGCCAATTTAAACTTCCAGCACTCTGGAGCTCTGGTGCAGGACATCCTGTGGCAGTCCTTCACCCGTGTTATATCTTCTCTGTGAAAAGACAGTTGCCAGATTCAGAGGTCCCATTCTTTTGTCCCCTTTACCAAGGGCCAGATAGTATTTCAGGCTTTACAAATCATATCATCTCTATCATAAGTACTCAATGCTGCCATACTAGCACAAAAGCAGTCATGAACACAACATCAATAAATGAGGATGTCTTTATTTTATATAACAAGAAGCAGACTGAATTTTGCCTATAGGCCATAGTTTCCCAATTCATGTCTTGGGGGATTTAGGTATCATTTTCCAGCACAGGTCAAAACTTTCTAAGTAAAGATCCAGAGTCACAGCAAATCAAAGAAAGTCTTGATAAACTGGATTGCAACTAACCTAAAAATAAAGGACATAGCTAACAGGCTAAATAGAAAGTCTGGCAGTATTTTTACCATCTGTATATCAGATAAGGCCCTAATGAATATACTTAGAGCTCAAAAAATTAAACGCCTAAAAATTAAAACCTCAAAGAAACAACAACCCAATTATTAAATGGGCTAATGATTTAAATAAAGAGAGATTTCTCAGACGAAGTAAAAAATGGCCAATAGACACACGAAGAAGTACTCAATATCTCTGGCTATAAAGGAAATGCAAATCAAAACATTGTGATTCCACTTCACACCAGTTAAAATGGCCATTATCAAGAAAACAAAGACAAATGCTTGAGAGGATGAGGCCAAAAGGGAACCTTAATGTACTGTTGGTAGGAATGTAAGCTTGTTCAATCACTCTGGAAAGCGCTCTGAGGTTCCTTAAAAGACTAACCATAGAATGATCCTTTGATCCAGCAATTCCACTCCTGGGCATTTATCCAATAGAATACAAACAAGGTAAGAGTAAAGTCACCAGCACAACCATGTTCATGGCAGCACTATTCACCATAGTCAAGATATAGAATCAGCCCAGATGCCCTTCAACGGACAAATGGATCAAGAATGGTTTATATACACAATGGAATTCCTCATTCAACAGAAAGAACAATATTGTGCCATTCATAAGAAAACGGAAAGACTTGAAAAAGACTATATTAAGTTAAGGAAGCCAGACACAGAGAAACAATGGTTGCATGGTTTCTCTCATTTGTGGTAGCAAAAGTCTACCTATAAATCTATAGGTAAACACATTGGGTGTTATGCAAGTGGTTACAATTGAATTACCTGAAGTATAATAGACTTTATGGGGAGCTCAAATAGTATAATTTTTTAAAAAGACTAGGTCAAAGCCCAACAACACAAGCACTAGGAAATAGGCAATTTCAGGGGGTGGGGTAGGTTCAGGGAAGAGAGGTAGACAAATGAAAGGGGGAAAAGGGGTAGGGAATGAAGTCAAGAATTAATTGCATATAACACAAAAGTAAGAAAAGTAAGGGAAGGGGTGAGTTGAATGGGGGTAAAAATGGTAAAGGGAGTGATATTGATCAGGATGCATTGTATTCATAAACTACTTTGTTAAATGATACTTCCTCTGTACATCTACTTAAAAATAATTTTTGTGTGTCTCATTTTTTTATTGTCAAGGTGATGTACACTGGGGTTACAGTTACCTAAGTAAGGTATTAAGTACATTTCTTGTCAAAAGCTATCATTGGCCAAAAGAATGTAAATGAAATCATTTTTCTTATAGCTTTCATTTCCAGAATAAAAACTTTGAAATATTTAAAAGAAAGAATTTAAGGGCTTTGGAATGTAGATTAAAAACACAGAAATAGTATATTTTTTTCCCCTGAAGTTCCTGAGCTCCATAAGTAGCTGGGACCAGCCTCCAGCACTCATGAAACTCACAGAGAGAGCAGGACTTTAGAAAGGAACCATTTCATGGTCAACCCATGAAAACCTGGGCAAGAGGCTATATTTGGTAATAAGCTCCCTGACTAAATGGGGCTATTAATGAAGAACCACTTGGGGAGACTGTAGGAACCAGACAATGAAGATCTATCCCAGTGTTATGTTCTTCACAAGATTCCCCATGATTCTGGGTTGCCACATGAGTACTACAAAGTACTCAGTACTACAAAGTTGGTAGAATGACGAAAGCACAGGTATAATTGGGCATAAAGTCATATTTAATCAGATTTTCATCATGTCTAGTGTAAAAGCATTGGCTATATGCCCAATAGAGCAAATTACTCTAGATAAAACTAGTTCTTAATTCTTTTAGGAAAAAAAATATGGATCTATGTGTAGGTGCTTTGAAAACTTTGAATAGATTAAATTATAATCATAGAGTAGGCTAAAATTGTAAAGCGAGATAGCTCAATACTATAATTTCCTTCATATCTACTATTTATAAAAATGCGAATGGGCAAGCAATCTCATATCCTAAATCAGGAGGATCCTGGTTTAACAGCTGAGTGGCTATCGGGCTATCTCACATCAAAGGATGTTAAAATCAACTAGCCTCTGCTCTAAAGTTACTCTTGTTCATAAAGTCACTAGTGAAATACTCATGGAGTAATTTAAAGATAGACTATTTAGGTTTTTGTTTGTTTGTTTTTTGTTTCTGTTTGTGTTTTGGTCATGGGGCTTAAACTCAGGACCTGAGCACTGTCACTGAGCTTTTTCATTCAAGGCTAGCACTCTACTACTTTGAGACACAGCACCACTTTTGGTTTTCTGGTGGTTCATTGGAGATAAAAGTCTCATGGATTTTCCTGCCTGGGCTGGCTTCAATATTTAGTTGTTCTTTTAGAGGATAAATAACCACCCCCCAAAACAGAGGAAAGCTAAGTTCACTATTATATTACTTATTTGATTCCAGTGCCTTTTATATCATTCTACTGGGCAGCTTGAAACAACAGAATTTGTTCTCTCACAGTTCTGCAGTATTAAAGACCAAAATAAGTCTTGCTAGATCAAAGTTAAAGTATCATCTACCCAAGCTCCCTCCAAAAGCGGTGGGAGACAATACATCCTCACCTCTTCCAATTTCTGGCAGTGGCAGTTTCCTTAGCTGATGGCTGTATCTCCCTCTAAGTCACATTGCCTTCTCTTTTGTATATCTCAGTTCTGCCGCTACTTCTTTTAGAAGGACACTCGTGATTGCATTTTGGGCCTTCCACACAAGCAGAATAATACCTTTACCTCAAGCACCTTAATTTATTCACATCTATAAAAATTCCTTTTCTACAAATGGAAATGTTTAGAGTAGGGATGAGAAATGACATGTCACCTCAAGGCTCTATTCAATCTGTGCTCTCCCCACCCCACCCCCGACTTTAGTGGTTTTCTCTGACCTGCATTCATTCAGCTCCAACTCATCCCCAAAGCAGAGATGTTTTATACTTTCCAGCAAACTCTACCTCTGATATCTGTAGGTCTTACCTTTTACTGCCTTTAGGTCTTTTTACTCAATAGTACACTCTCAATGATGTTTTTCCTTCTTATTAAAGTTAAAATTGCAATATATTTCCCAGCAATTCTTATTTTACCTCTGGCTTTTCCAACCTCCACAACCATCTAATTTATATATATATATATATGTATTCATTTGTATGTTTAAGCTAAGATGTTAAGATGTTCAGTGTTTTGTACACCCACCATCTAGAATCCTGATACCTATTTGCTTGGTGGGTGGAGAGATGGATCAGTGGGTAGGTGATGTATGTACATACGGGATATTATGAAAATCCAGAGAAGAGGCCTCTTAGTGTGAGGGGATAGGTTTTGGGATGATAAACTCTCAGCTCACTTTGGTCACACCCTTTCTACATCATTTAGACAATGACATTGGTCATTTAGACATTCTTTGTTACAATGCTAACTTTATTTCATTTTTTCCAGAAGTGATTTTCTATATAAAATATACCTGGAACTCAAAAAATTAAATCCCCCAACAATAAATCCCCAAAGAAACAACTGCCAGATAAATAAGTGGGCTAAAGACTTAAAGAGAAATTTCTCTGAAGAGGAAATAAGAATGGCCAATAGACATATGAAGAAATGCTCAATTTCTCTAGCCATAAAAGAAATGCAAATCAAAACAACATTGAGATTCCACCTCACCCCAGTTAGAATGGCTATAATCAAGAACTCTGATAACAACAGATGCTGGAGGGGATGTGACCAGAAGGCAGAATAATTTTTATTGCAGAAAAGGTCAGTATATTTGGGTCTCATTTCCTAAAATAAAAAAATGCATAGTTTATTTTAAGTTCAATAATCTTTTTAGTATTTTGACAGAAGATAACAAGGTATCTACAAGGAAGCTAGTTACATATTACAAAAGATTTTCATGGCTTCTACCCATCTCATTATACAGTGCTAGAAATACTCTACTCTCTTTTAAAGGTCTTCTGGTTTTTTAATGTATTTTTTTCAAGTTAACCCATTTGGATGACATCCTATAACTTCTGATATGAAGTACTTTGATACTTGTGAATAATTCAGGCAATGGCATACTTCAACTAATCTCAGCATTCACACTTACCTAGCTTTTTCATATCATATCTTTTAAGGAGATAATTCAATTGCAGAGGAACTATCTTTCCCAGCATATCTTCTCATGTTTGACACATGCACCAACATATACAATAGTTAAAGTAGTGAGAAGGTTCTTAATTAATAAAACAGACTCTGCAAACATCTTCAGAGGAAACAGATTGACAACATATATGCTTTCAAACAACTAAACAGCAAACATACATCCCACACTATATCATCTGTCTTCATCCTCACTTCTTCAGACAACAATCTTTCCATCTCTGTTCCAACAATATTAGCTGACAAAGAAAGGCATTTTGCATTTTGTTGTCACTATATATTTTTTTTAGGTATTACGTGCAACTATTGTGTTTGTGTGTGTGTGTGAGAGAGAGAGAGAGGAAGGAAGGAAGGAAAGAAAGAAAGAAAGAAAGAAAGTGTGTGTGTGGGGAGGCACTGTCTCTGAGCTTTTTCACTCAAGGCTAGCACTCTACCACTTGAGCCAAAGCTCCACTTCTGATTTTTTTTGTGGTTAATTGAAGCTAGAACTTTCATGGACTTTTGTGCCCTAGCTAGCTTTGAACCACAGTCCTCAGATCTCAGCCTCCTGAGTAGCTAGAATTACAGGCATGAGCCTCTGGTACGCAACTTAATTGCTACCATTTCAAACATCTATAAGAACAAACATTTCCCTAGTTAACTCTTTTTTTTTGCTTGTTAGTAAGAAATCAAAAGAAGCTTAGTGGTCAATAAATTTGATAAAAATCAATAAATTTGGTAAAGCAATAAAATGGTAAGTAACTGTTGAGATGCTTTGTGCATAATCACCACTGGCAATGAAAGAGGGTGCCAAGGGACATGTCTAAATGTTTGGGGCTTAAACTAATTGTCAGTCATGATGCCTTTTCAGTACCCTTGAGGTTTCATTAAAAGGTACAATGAATATTGGATGACTTTCAGCATCAAGGATAGTAAAGATAGTCTGTATTTCAAATCGTTTTCTTGAAAGCACTTTGGCAGCGTGTTTGTTCAGATACATTGTCATCATTCCCCATCTCATATGGGGGCCGACAAAAAACACATACCCAGCTGCTTGCTGGGCTTGGTGCATGGATATTACTTTTGCTCTTTCTTTCCTCTCTTTTGTTCCTTGTTAGAATCATTTTAAGTTGCTTTGTCCCATCTGTCAGAGCAAGGGAGCTAATTCGACCTATAAATCGACTAAAGTGAAGCAAAGTTTAAAAAAAAAAAAGGGCAACATGAGACAACATTGATAGGAAGAAGCAGCCAGAGGGTTGCGTCGGACAGACCCTCGGCACTAAGGTCAACTCCTTCGAACATGCGTAGTTTGAGGCTGTCTGACATATACCCAAGATATGCCAGGCTCTATTTGTATTCATTTGGGTAAAGCTTCATTTCTTTTTGTTTTCAAAACAATTGTCTCAACAATAGGCTCTTTTGTACACTCTATTTTAAAAGCCACTGGTATAGTGAAAGGAAACACTAGCCTAGGAGCTCAAGGCTATCTCCACTGGGTAGCAAGAAATTCCTCATAAGACTGCTGTGAGGAGCACATAATCTGGGCCAACAGGACATAAGATTGCTGCTTCTTAGGATGCTTTGCCTGTGCCGCTTGGATATCTTCCATTCATTGTCTTTCCTATACCCATTCTCAAAGTCATCTCCAATTTCCTAGTAGATATCTAACAGTTCAAGAATGAAATTATCAAAGGGTACTTTAAATTCTAAGTTCTATAGATCATGCCCTTCTGTCCTGCACCACTACCACCACCATTACCTAAAGAATTTATATCCTTTAAAAAAAATGAGAAGACAAGGTAGACTGCCTTTCCTCCAAAAGGTCATGTACTTTGTGGACTCCTTTCTGTCTTTCTCATGAACTCACAATTACTTTAGGTCACTGAAAATCACCTGTAAGTTTTTCTGCTTCTGCCCCCACCATGCTTTCTTCTGTCCTAGGGAATCTAGTATAGCAACTGAAACAGGAAACGGTTGTATACTTTGGTTGACCTCATCTAGAATATTCTAGAACTCAATAGGCCAACCGATAGAGCAAGGTAGGCCATTTTAAGCTGAAGTCCCTTGGGAGCTCTAGTGTCTGTCAGGGAGCTCAAATTTATCCTTGCCTCCAGAGGCATGGAGGCTGTGTCTGCCTCTGTTCTCACCAGACAGCCATGATTCACTGAGTAGCTCTTTTATTAGACACAAAGGGAACATTCTCCTTTATGTTTTCCAGCAAAGAGCTCTTTGGCAAGCCAAATATGCTTCTGGGTATTTTTGCCTGGATGTTGCCACAGGCCTGATTCTCTGGAGCAAAGGAAGAAAAGAGGAAAAAGAGCACCTACTCAGTGGTTCCTGTCTGCCCAGCTTAGGGTCCAGTCTACATTTTAACAAATGTTATATCTCATTTATAAGCATCCCATCCCCATTTATGAAGGAATACAGAGCTTCCTTTCTCTGCCTCCTAAATTGAGGAGGTACCTCTTTCTTCCTTTTGTGTCCATAAATACAGAACACTCCTATTTTAATCTCGAAAATCCTGACCCTTATGCCTGATATGGGGAATTCAGACGCAGCTGTATTTAAACATAGAAATTTAAACATGGAATTTTATTCTCCCCATCCTGATTTCCAAAATAATTATTGCATGGCTTTAACACAAAGCCAGGTGTGACAATCAAAATACGATTTATTTTTATAATGACAGCAAAAGCTTAGAATGTGCACTTGGGGGGGCCTATTCTATTGGATGTATAGCCCCATGTACAGTGAAAATAAAATCTGATAAAGCCCCCCAAAGAGCTGGGCAGTGATAATTGCATCCAACTTGAAATTGGAGAAATAGGTTATGTTTATTGTTTTAAGCACACACCTGATTTCAGGGACTTAGTCGATAATAGGCATGTTTGGGATTACTGAGGCTTTTTCCTTAAATAAACAGTGAAAATTCCAATGTAAATATTGTGGGTTTTGACTTCTGCTTCCTTGTGGTCTTGCCACCCTTGAGAAGATACTAACAAGCCAGTAGTCCCAGCACACGGTGACATATTCCTTACCTGCCAGGGCTAAAATGACCATGTCAGCCCTTACCTGTTCCCTGGGTGTTTCATAGTGATTTTTAAGCACATACCACCAGGAAAAGTTCTAGAACACTCCTTAACATTGTGACCATGTTTAATTGTGTCTAGAAACAGGTATCATTGAACTTCCAATGAGCCTGGGTCTGGATAAGGAGTGAGCTTTCAAAGTGTAGCCATACCTTGCCTTTATTCTGAGCTACAATTTCTCTTTGCCTCTGAAAACTTGTCTGAGCCCCATTTCCTCATATGACAGATGAAAAATTCAAATAAGGACAAGAATCATATGGGTATCTGATTATACTGCTGGTTCTTTCTTAAAACATTGTTTTTATTTTCTTTAAGTAGTTGTACAAAGGAGTTGCCAACTACCAAAGCAGTTTATGAATTCAATATATCTTAAAAATTTTTTTTGCCAGTCCTGGGGCTTGAACTCAGGGCCTAGCTGCTGTCCCTGAGTCTCTCTATGCTCAAGGGTAGCGCTCTACCACTTGAGCCACAGTGCTACTTACAGCTTTTTTTGAGTAGTTTATTGGAGATAGGAGTCTCACAGACTTTCCTGCCCTTGGTTGGCTTCAAACCATAATCCTCAGATCTCAACTTCCTAAGTAGCTAGATCACAGATGTGGGCTACTGGTGCCCAGCTACAATATATCTTGATCTCTGTCACCCCTTTTACATTCTCATTCGTCCCTCCCCTACCCACTCCTTCCTTCACTCTTCTGAATTTTATAGGACATACATTGGATTCTTGACTGCATTCTCACCTTCTTCTCCTCTTCATTTGTCTACCTCTTTCCTCTTCCCCCTCCCCACTCCTTTCAAGTACCTTCCTGGTATTTTATTTTGCTGAACTTTGACTTTTGCCTTTCTAAGAAATTACATTATCTGAATTCTAAACTAGTGAGAGGTAAGGCCTAGTGGGGTGAGGCCTAAAAGTCTTCATTCCCATCCAGCAAGCTCGGAGTGATTCCAACACTGTTGGTTCATGGACATAACTCTGAGTAGGAAGAGGTAGTTGACTTCCAAAGAAATTGTCACTGCAAATGGTTTGTTTTCCCCTTCAAAATCAAGCACAAAGGTTATATAACAAATGCCATAGCATACTGCCAAAGACTGGACAATAGCATCATTTAGTGCACTGTCCAAGGACTTGGACAGGACTGTATATGGTTTAGTTTAACAAAGCACAGAAGATCCCACATGCCCACACAATTCTTTATTCTATTTCCCATGAGCAATGAAGATGAAATTGTTATTTCTTTTATTTCTTACAATTCTATTGGCTCAGGACTATTCAACAATTAACCCCCAGCTCAGACATCCCGAGGCTTAGATTTTGTTCTAAGAACTATTATCCAAATCCAAAAGAGAGGGAGGAAGGAAGGAGAAAGGGATAGATGAAGGAAGGGAGGAAAAGGGAGGAGGGTGAAAGAGAGAGTTTAAGACTAGTGAATATCACAGCTCAAAATAAAATGTATAATTTTCAGATTTACAGAGAATTTTCAGAGAATGAGAACAATTGTTCTCCTTCTCAAATAAGGTTTTAGTTAGTAGATGAGAAAAACAATGGACCCAAGTACATTTGGAATGGCAGGTTCAATGCTCAGCCTTCCCCTGGGACGTAATAGCCTGACTTCTCCTACTTGTGAGAATGTATAGAGATGTAGCCACCTGGAACAGATGCTCATTGTTTTATAATAACCCTGAGAGAGCAAATTCATTCTTCTCTTCATAATTATCAAGAAAGGAACTAGATTATGAGTGCCTTCCAAGAAGAATACGTAAATCCAGGAGTAACACCAGACCCCACAAGTCAGAGCCGGCTGGCAGAGAGACTTGAGTAGGCAATACAAGGAAAGGGCGTAAAACTATGCACAAAGCACAGTAGTTAATGCCTTCTCTCACATGTTTATCCAAGAAACAGGTCCTGTTATGCTTTGAATATGAAATGTCCTCCAGAGGCTTGGGTGTTGAATGGTTGGTCCCCAGGTGGTGGCCCTATTTTGGGAGATGGTGGAAACTCTGGGCACTGGAGCCAACCTAAAAGAAGTGAATTACTGGAAGTATGTCTCTGTCCTGTCCCTTCTCTATGCTTCCTGTCTGTCGGGAGGTGATGAGCTTCACCTGCCACATGCTCTAGCCTCCATGATGCTCATAATGCAGGCGGTGACCATGTAGTGACCCTCTAAAATCATGAGCCAAAATAAACCAGTCCTCTTTTAAGTTGTTTTGTCAGGCATTTAAAAATGGATGAACATACCTCCCTAATATGGGACGAGGTGTCAGTGCCACCCAACCTGGTGGGTGAATTTCCCACTTAGCCTGGCCCAGGGTCTGAGCCCATGAGAACAGGATTCAAGTTCAGCTAGAAGTACCTTTTCCATACTCAAGTGACTCACCAGTTGAGGCCATCTGATGGCCTTCAGGCTCCCTGGTTTCGTGGTTCAGTGGTCCTCTCTTCATCCTAATTAGAAGTCCATGCTAATGTAAACTAATACAACTACTCTGGAAAACAATCTGGAGGTTCCTCAGAAAACTAAACATAGACCTTCCCTAAGACCCAGCCATACCACTCCTGGGCATCTCCCCTGAGCAACAGGGACCAGGATACAACAAGGACACCTGCACTTCCATGTTCCACTGTCCAAAATAGCCAAGATATGGAAACAACCCAGACGCCCCACTACAGATGAACTGATCAAAACATTGTGGTATCTATGTACAATGAAACTTTACACAGCAATTAGAAAGGATAAAATAATGTCATTTTTCAGGGAATGGAAGTAAAACAAATCATGATGAACAAGGTAAGCCAACATCAGACAAATGGTGCATGCTCTCCCTGATGTGTGGGTGTTAAAATTAAAATGCAATGAGATATGACAAAGTAAAACAGGACTCAAGTTACCCATACACAGTGAGATCAAAAGAGGATATATCTCAGGAGAAAAGCACCCAACTGCGATACCCAAGCACCCCTTCATTTGTATATAAAATAATAGGCAGACTGAAAAGAACCCCAAAGATAAGGAAACAAAGGACTTCTTCTTAATTTGTCCTATCATTTTTGGATGACTCTGTATTATATACCTCATATATGGTGTATACATGTGCACATCTGAGGGAAGGAAGGAGCAGAGCACAGGATCAGTGGAAAGCGGGTGAAAAAATACAGCACCGGGGCCCATCAGCTGCCCCTGAAGAAAGTGAACTAAGCAACTCAGCAGTGGGAGGGAGGGAATGAGAGAGAAAGAGGGAACAGCTGATACTAAGCAAAAGGAAAGAAATGTACATATCATTCAATGTATAAAAAAATAGTTTTATTGTTAAAGGTCATAGAGTTCCTAAGCAATGTAGATTAGGATAATGATGACTATCGTTGAGAAGATTAATAGGTTGTTTTGTAAAAAATTGAAAAAGCCTAAAAAAAAATCCATGTTGGGCCTGCTTTGGGGAGCAACCTGCTTTAGCTACATGAAAGATTCTGTAGCCAAACAGCATTGAAAATCCTTGATAGAATCAATCATTCTTAATTCTAATACCTTTTGGTTAGACCACAAGGCTACAACAATCCTCAATACAAACCTGTGCTAGCCTTCCATAGGAAGGTTTTTCATCTCTAAAATGTAAGTGACGATAGAAAAAGGTGAAATTAGGTTGCTCAATCCCTGCCCACTCCAATTCCCTGCATGTGTTTGCCAGAAAGTTTTTCATTCTTAAAGTTAGTCTCATTTACATAAAAGAACATAGGATAAAAATCTCTGTGGCCTCAAAGAAACATAGGTCCCATGGTTTCCCTTATTTGCAATATCTAGTATATGTATGAGTCAAGCGGAAAAGGTCAGATAATGTGATGTCAGGAAAATGAACCCTTAGATATGTATTTTAATGTTTTTTCTTTCATGCATGTGTTTTTAACGCATTTATAAGATTATCTCTTTGTTGCTTTGTATGTCCCTCCCCCACAGTATAACCCCTGCTTTCACTATATTTGATGTCAGTATAACTTGTGGAGGAGATGGGGAAAAACCAGTTGTTTAAGGATACAGGTGGATCTGATGCAACAATGAGAAGTACAAGTTGTCATGTCCAAAACGAGCTTTACAACGTCGGTGCGGGGGGGGGGGGGGGGGGGGGGGGGGGGGGGGGGGGGGGGGGGGGGGGGGGGGGGGGGGGGGGGGGAGGGGGGAGGGGGGAGGCTGGGAAGGGATGGGAAGGGTAAACAAAGGAGGAGGCTGCAATGCTTGGTAAGAAATGTACGCATTATCCTGCCCATGCAATTGTAACCCCTCTGTACAGTATGTTCACAAATAAAATTAAATTAAATTAAAAAAAAATCTCTGTGGCCTAAAGAGAATCTTAGTAGATTCTAACTTGAATTAATACATATTAAACATTGGTAATTCAGGTTAAAAAATCTCTAATAAATTTTCTTTTTAGTGTGAACTTTGATAGTTCCACTCAATCCTATCACTTGCTTATTTATCAACTACCCTGATTTGATAGGGTGACAGGATTATTCTCTTGTCCCCCAGGATTCAGGGAACTCTCTCCTGGGATGAGTTTTTATCCAGTCCCATACAATACTCCTGTTTTTCCAGTAGGAAACAAGATCTACATTCATTCATAGCTACCATTTTTGACCTTGAACCTGCATGCCCTGTATCTTTAGTTGATGCTACTCCTGAGCTGTAAAGTCACTTAGATCAAAACAGAGTCCTTCAATATGTTGTATTTTTTTCCATTTGGTGATACCAAAAAAATAGCTAAATATTAGTGGAAGTCATGCATGAGAAAAAGCACATCAAACAACTTAATTCTATCGCAGTATCTACCTCTCTATACAGTTCAATCATCTTTCTTTTTCTTTTTGCTTTTTTTGGTCAGTCATGGGGCCTGACCTCTGAGCCTGGGCACTGTCCCTGAGCTCTTCGGCTCAAAACAAGCCCTCTTCCACTTGAGCCACAGAATCACTTCCGGTTTTCTGACAGTTAGTTGGAGATAAGCGTCTCACAGACTTTCCTGCCTGAGCTGGCTTTGAACCACAATCCTCAGATCTCAGGCTCCTGATTAGCTAGGATTACAGGCTTGAGCCATAGGCTACTGGCTCAGTTCAATCATCTTTTGGAGAATAAACAAGATATGTCTCCAAATACCCTGCAAACAGGAGCTTCTGCTGTAACTTCCAGAGGTGGCAGTGATTTCTCATGTTCATTACTAAGATATTGGATGTTTGGTACTATCATGGGGACTGTTGCCCACAGCTATGGATAGACACTATTATTCTCTATTCAAACCACTCAAATTATAAATACAAATTTTCCTGACCATAGCCAGTCCTTCAGTTTTAACACAAAGCACCAAGAATAATACTTTCCAGAGATATCACTGGAGCCTTATTAAAATTCAAACAATTGGCATTAGGATATACTACAGGCAGAGGCTGGGAAGGTGGCTCAGTGGTAGAGTTCTTGCCTCACATGTATGAGGCCCTAGGTTCGATTCCTCAGCACCACATAAACAGAAAAGGCCAGGAGTAGTGCTGTGCCTCAAGTGGTAGAATGCTAGCCTTGAGTGAAGAGCTGAGGGACAGTGCCCAGGCCCAGAGTTCAGGCCCCATGACCAACAACAACAACAACAAAAAGAATATACTATAGGCCCTTGTGTGAGTTATACTAATATCTCTGTCTCTGTCTCAGTTTCTCTGTCTCTCTGTCTCTATCTGTCTGTCTGTCTCTCTCAGTGCTAGCACTGGGATTTGAACTCAGAGCCTTGTACTCTCACTTTGACTTTTTCACTCAAGGCTGGCAAATGCATGACTTGAACTATACCTGTACTTCCAGCTTTGAGCTAGTTAGTTGGAGATTGAGAGTTCTCATGGATTTGTTAGAAGCTTGCCCAGACTGGCTCCTAGCAGTGCTCCTTAGACCTCAGCCTCCTGAATAGCTAGGATTACAAGTGTACAAGTGTGACTAGCACACTCAAAATGATAATCTTTTGCACTAGCAGTGAAAATGTTATAGGAACATCAAGTTATCTCAAAAGGGTAGCCAGTATTTTATGGGCTGGCTAAAGTTTCAAACTTTAAACATTCAGTGTTATAATTCTATTGGTTTGTCTCTCCTCTTTCACCATAAAGATCCAGGAATCATGTCTATATTATTCATTCTCATTGTTCAGACCTTCACCCAGTGTGGAGGGCATGGTCCTCACGGAATGACTAGATGGATAAGATGTCATTTGGTGAGCCATTCTAAATACATGTGTTGTCATTTTTATCATAGCAACAACCTGAGTCTCTGAAGGAGGCATTAAAAAAAACTCCATGAGAAAAGTTAACATGGTCCTAGTTCATATCACTTTTGACAGTCACAGAATATTTAAGTTTCCTTCCTGACTATGAATACTTCTCAGAAATAGGAATCAAGAAAAAAATTAGGGGATGTTCACACTAAAGCATTTGGGAAAAGAGCAGTATTTTTCTAGATGCTTTGGATGCCAAACCAACCTCCATTCTCTCATCAAAATCAAATTGTGACAAAAGAGCATAGCATTTTTGTGTGTATGTGTGTATGCTGGTACTAGAGCTTGAACTCACGACCTGGGTGCTGTCCCTTAGCTTTTCTACCCAAGACTAGTGCTGTCTTCCATCTGAGCCACAGCCCCACTTCTGGCTTTTGGTGGTTAACTAGAGTTAAGAGTCTCACAGATTTTTCTGCCTGGGTTGATTTTGAACCATAAAACCCAGCTCTCAGCCTCCTGAGTAGCTAGGATTACAGGTATGGGCTATAAGCAAGAGAACAATGTTTGACGTCTATTTGAAGGTTACAGGATGTTTCCATGTTTTATTTTGTCTGTCTGTGTGTGTGTTTGTGTGTTGTGTTTACAGATGCACTCATGGCACTGTTTCCAGGCACCTTCATGGGTTGTGGAACATGGTTAACTTTAGAGTCCACTATAATAACCAGTGTTTGCATGGGATTCCTGAGTAAAGTGTGTTAAGGTTTTTCAGTAAGTCAAGGACATACTTCAAGTTTTTATTTTCCACCAATAAAGTGGTTTAACATTCATGGAGCTCTGTTTCAGCACCTGTTCAGAGGATTAGGAGGGAAGCCCTCCTGCAATGAAGACAAGAGTAACAGCAAGACCTTCATGCGTTATACTTTAACTAGATGCCAGTCAAATATCAGGACGTGTCTGGGTGCAACAGTCAAATATCAGAAGCCATATGGGTGCCCATGAGGCCACAGTGAGTCAGACATGGTCCCTGCCTTCCAAGAGCTTCCAGACAAGGAAAACTGTGTGTTGGACAGCTAGAATTCCATGTCTGACCTGGGGTGGCCAGTGGTGTAGAAGATGTGTCAGCATACAGGAAGAAGGAATGAAGCTAAGGCCGGGAACATCCAAAACTAAAGAACAGAAGGGCATTTTTTAAAGAGGTAGTGTATTGTGTTCTCAGCTGAGAAGGAAGCTGGGGTGGGCAGGAGCAGTGGAATGTTAGGACCTAGAGGCAGGTTGATAGAATACTCTGAAAAGCTGTACTAGGGGGTGTGGCCTATAGAGGTGACCCCAAAAGGAGTTTTCCCTGAGAATAGTCAGTGGTTCTGCCAATGGATGACTCGGATTGAAAGAGATGGGGGAGAATTATGAAAGGGTTGCATTGGACTTCTGGTATAACTCTTCTGAACAACTAATGAACTGTTTATTAAAATGAATATCAGAAGATTGAAACATATTCTTTGGGGGGGGAGAGCAATGAGGAGGCCACACAAATGGAAGAGGAAAGATGAACAAACACAGTCATTATATTCAATGTACACTATGTAAAAACTGAACTACAGGGGCTGGGAATGTGGCTCAGTGGTAAAGTGCTTGCCTAGCATTTATGAAGTGTTGGATTCAACTCCTCAGTACCACATAAACAGAAAAAGCTGGAAGTGGTGCTGTGGCTCAAGTGGTAGAGTGCTAGCCTTGAGCTTAAAAGAAGCTCAGGGACAGTACCTAGTCCCTGAGTTCAAGCCCTAGGACTGGCAAAAAAATTGAACTACATAACTTGAGGAGAAATGGGGGAGAATGACGGAAGGGGTGACATAGACCAACAAGGATTGTATTCATAACCTGACTTCTGGAATTGAAACCCTTGGTACAATTACTTAATAAAAAAAAGAAAAAGAAGAAAAAGATTCTTTGTACTCAAAAATTGACATGTTGAATTGACACTTGTTTGTACAACTACTTTAAGGATGATAATAAATAACAATAACAACAATAACAAAAAAACCCAACGACTCAGGGAGACTTCAGCTCTCCTCCCCAACCAAATATCTACCAACTTCCTCCTAAGTTTGCAGAGAAATAAGTTTGCTCTTGAAACTGCAAACATACATTCAAGAGAGGCTCACTGGTTATCTTCTTCATTTCTAGCTCTAAGCATTATATAGAAATTCTAGAGCCCCCCATATTCCAGAACAATAGGGATGGATCAAGTCTACCCTGAAAGAAGGGTTTGCCTGATGTCAGTCACGTCACCAATTGAGAGTTGGGATAAAGAGGGACAAGAGATTTGTCTTGGAGAGCAGGGATCTCTTCAATTAGCTTGAGGCTCCCTGGGGCTTAAGCTGTACGTATTGGCAGTAGAGTAATTGAGAACCAACTGGGTCCAGCTGGCAGTGCTAAATCAGATATACAATGCATCTTCAACAGCTATTAATAGTAAGGAGCCTGGAGCCAACTAGAGATATATCTATGTAATAAGGAAATAAAATGCTCTTAAGTGTGTAAAACATCATCATCTGTCACCCATAGGCAACTAAATAGAAGAACACAGTTAAAGAGCATTTTGAAACTAAAGGAATATTCTGAGGGCTGGAGGATGCAGGAGACTGAATGAAAGATGAGAATTCTTTCTTCTAGACACTGGCTGGCTAAATAAAACAGATGAGAGCAGGGACTGTAGGAATCTATAGGAACACATCTATGTCCATACACTTGTGGTGATTTTTTTAAAATAAATAAAGTCTAGTGAAAACTCTGTAGATTGAGTTAATGGACTATTGGTTTGGTTTTGTAATGTACAGCCTAGAAAATGGGAAATGATTTGTTGTTGAAGCTAATGCCTTGCAGTTAAGCTTACTTTATGTCCTCTGTCTATGGGGGATTGGTTCCAGGATCCTCACAAGATACCCAAATCTATAGAGGCTCAGGTCTCTTATGTAAAATGCCATAGTAATTGCACAAAGCATATGCACATGCCTTTTGTAGCTTAGATAATCTCTAGATTACTTAGAAAATTTAATATAATAAAAAGATACATAAACTAGGGGTACTGTCTTGCTTAGGAATAAAGATTTTAAAAAGACTGAATGTTTTTAGTCTTATTTTTTGCTACCAGAATTGGGGCTCAAGGTTGGCTCTCTGTTACTTGAATAACAGCTCTATTTCCATGTTTTTGGTGGTTAACTGGAAATAAGAGTCTTGTGGACTTTCTTGCCCAGGTTCGCTTTGAACCTTGATCTTTAGATCTCAACCTCCTGAGTAGCTAGGGTTACAAGCATGAGCCACCAGTGCCTGGGCCTTAATGTTTTCAATCTGTGAATGTACAGATACAGACCCAGAGTGCCAACTGCATATACAAAAGTAGGATGTGGTCACTGTGGGCAAAACACATCATCAGGAAACTGTTAGTCAATTTGGCCATACTTCTCTTCACTACTTCTTTTCACTGCTTCTTTTGTTTTGATTTGAAGGAAAATGGATATTGCAAATCGTAGCCATACTACAAACAAAACAGATAATGTATTTGCAAAGGAATCAGCAATATCTATTTTGTTTGTAAATTAAGCTATCTTTGAGGAAATAAGTGGGCTGCTACATGTTCACCCAGAAAATTCATATTCAAGTAATAATGAAAAAAAGTTGAAAAACTTCTGAGATAGTATTTTGACTACAAATATAGCAAGGCACTACTGGCTCATACCTATAATCCTAGCAAGATTTGATTATGGTTCGAAGCCAACCCAGGCAGACAAATCCAAGAAACTCTTATCTTTTACTAACTAGTAAAAAGTCAGAAATGGGCTGGGAAGGTGGCTCAGTGGTAGAGTGCTTGCCTTGCATGCCGGAGGCCCTGGGTTTGATTCCTCAGCACCACATAAGCAAAAAGAAAAAAGCCGGAAGTGGCGCTGTGGCTCAAGTGATAGAGCACTAGCCTTGAGCTGAAGAGCTCAAGGGACAGCGCCCAGGCCCAGAGTTCAGGCCCCATGACCGGACCCCCCCCCAAAAAAAAGTCAGAAATGGAGATGTGGTTCAAGTGATAGAAAGACAGGCTTACGTAAAAAAAGTTGAGAGAGTAAGAGGCCCTAAGTTCAAGCCCCAGTACTAGCACACACAAGAAGTAAATAAATAAATTAAAACAAACCATTCGTATATAATTATATAACAAAATGTCAAGATGAGTCGATATTTTAAAAAGCTAGTCATAGAGTAAGACTTAAAACAGATACCTTTTTCTAATTATGCAGACAATTCAAATATATACCAGCAATAGCAAAACCAACATTATTAATATCTTCTAAGTATTAGAAGACATTACTTCTACACAGTGACTAAGGCATTATTATACTTGGAGCTAGGAAAATTTAGTGACTAGAGTGACAGGATGCCACATTTTCATATTTTTTTGTCCTGTTTATGTGTCAGACAGCAGTCTCAGTGGATCAAAATAGACACATTCAGATTTATTTCCAAATAATCATTTTTTCATCTCTCTTATTTTTAGCCTGTATGAATCTTTCTGGTTCATGTGGGTCTCTGACAAGATAGTTATAGATTGAGATCTAGCTGGCCAATGAGATTAGGTCCATTTCTGCCCCTCTGGGATGCTGTCTCCGGAATCTGGCTAGACGTTGAGGGAGCCTACACAATCATTCCCTTCATGGCAGACACCTCCCAACGGCCATCTTCTCCTCCTTCCTCTCACACAGGGTTCCTCAGTCTTCATATGAGTGGGCGGACACTTGTCTGTCATGGGGAACTGTCCTGTGCACCAGAGCCTGTTAGGCAGCTTCCCGAGCAGAGCGCTGCCCACCACGTAGCAAAGGCAACTTTTCTCACCATCAGGCTGTGGCAACCAAAATTGCCTCCAGACATTACTAAATGTCCTTGAGTTGATGGCAGGGAAAAGAAAGACAAAAACCACCTTTGCTGGATAATTGCTGTACTTACAGAAGCTATTTATGATCTCCTCTCCACCATCCTATGTCTATGAGCTGTAAAGAAAAAAAAGGCAGCCTCCATTTCAATTGAAGGGGGTTACTCTTGACAGGCTCAGACTAATTATGGTGGCAACATGATTATGGCCAAAGAGAAAGTCTAATTGCCATTATAATAAAATATCTGAGATAATTCACTTATACATCAAAGTTCGGGAGGTTCCAATCCAAGAGTGGCTTTAGGCTCTGGTGGGTATGCTGGGTGTACATGGAGGAGCAAAACCACTCACTTCGCCAACCAGGAAGCAAAAGAGAAAGTGGAAAAGCTGAGTCCCATGCTCCTCTTTGGGGCTGGCTCCCAACTACCTAAGGCCCTCCCAGAATGCTCTGTCTCCTAAGGGTTCCACCACCTCCCAATGACCAATCGCAGCCCCTCCTGTTTAACACATGGATCTTTGAGAGCACTGAAATCTGAACTATCATGGGTCCCACAGGAGGAATTCCTCACTTTTATGTGAACCTTGGTATTAACAAAATTGGTAAGGGAGGAAGAGGAAGAGGACAAAGGAGGGGGAGAGAATACAAAAATAATAGAATGAAGAAAAGGGGAATCATTTACTAGAGCTGCCTTAACAAAAGTACTATAGGTTGACTACCTTCTTGCAGCAGAAATTGATTTTCTCCCACTTTTGGAGGCTACAAGAACAAGTTCAAGTTGTCCACAGAGTGGTTTCTTCTGAGGCCTCTCTCCTTAGCACATATTGGCCATCTTCTCCCTTCTTCTCATGATCTCTGCTCAGTGTATACCTGTGTCCATATTTCTTCTCTTCAGGATACCAGTCATACTGAGTTAGGATCCATGCAAAGAATCTCCTTTTAAATTAGGTATCTCTTTAAAGACCTTATCTCCATATATAGTTACATTCTGAAGTTAGGGATGTAACATGAATTTGGGATGACACAATGCAGTGAGAAGAAGGAGAAAAGATCAAGGGAATCAGAAGAGGAATAAATGGAGACTAGAATGAATTCGTTGAGAACATTTACTCCATAAGTGACAGGACTTAACTGTGTATAAAACAGTTTATTTTTATGATTTCCATGTAGTTTCAACTTGAGGGGTTTGCTAGGCTTACTTGAATTGATCAAGAATGTTGAAGATTAGGCTCTTTCATTGATTAGATTTTGCCATCTTGGGAGTTTGTCACTCTCATGCTGGTTGCCCCTGGCAGGAAGACAGGAAAAGTGGTCATACCAGTGAGCTTCCTCTATTCCGATCCATTTTCTATAGATTATCATCTTGTGTGCATCTACAGAAAGGCATTTTGGGACTCTTTTGTCCCTTGACACCCCCAATATATTTCCATTTGTATTTTATTTTATTTTTTCTTGTGAAAATACTGTACAGAGGGGTTACAATTACATGGGCAAGATAATGAGTACATTTCTTATCAAGTATTGTAGCCTCCTCCTTTGTTTCCCCTTCCTGTGCCTTCCCATCCTCCTTTCCCCCTCTTCAATTCAAGGCTACCACTTGAGCTACAGCACCATTTCTGGTTTTCTGAGTGGTTTATTGCAGATAAGAGTCTCATGGCCTTTCCTTCCCAGGTTGGCTTTGAACCATGATCCTTAGATCTCAGCCTCCTGAGTAGCTAGGATTACAGATGTGAGCCACCATGCCCGGCTCGACTTGTATTTTATTGATGATCATGATTAAGATGTATGACCAGCCCTGGCCAGGGAATATGGCAGAGCAATATATGGCTTTCTAGAACCTCTTTTACCAGACAGCAAATAGAAAGGAGGTTTGAAATAGCTGTTGGATTTATCGATCATGTCTATCCCAAGGAGGGAGGGCAAGAAAAAGGAGAGAACAGAATATGAGGTTGTGGAGAAGACAATAGAAAAAAAAGGAAAGTTATCTATATTTATAATTAAATACCATATATAAAAATCAACATTTTCATGCAGTTTCCTGCAGTATATCCCTCACCTCTCCCATTATGTGGATTAGCTAATGTCATATCCAATGGCTCACATCAATGTCTAGATGACTGCTTACCATTTGGAATAAATATATGATGTGTATTTAATCATTGTTTCCAGATAAGAAATTGCCTGTGTGCAATGAACTGTACATCTCTGAGATATAACTTGTATTTGTCATACTGTAGTAGGTAATTAATAAACATCTGTTGAAAAAATGAGTCAAAGTAATCTAGGTAATTATGAGAACTTGTAAGCAATGCAAATGTAGGCCTCAATTCAGACCACCTAAGTCATAGAATCAGTTTATCCACATTTTAAACACCAAAGTGTTATGATGCATGCTAAATCTTCTGAATATACACACTATTTTCTCACCCTCTTTCTCTCATACGCACACACCAAAATTACTTATCTTTCATAATTTTAGTGGCATGAACTTTTTTTTACTGCCATTGTTCTTCTACACTATATTGATTGTCTAAAAAGACAAGCCCATTCTAAGGATCTTAATTTTTTTCCAAATGTTACTTATGAAATATTAAAGACATAAAAACCAACTCAGAAAACTCCACCTAAATTTGCACACTTAGATTGGACGAAGGTTAACATTTGCCTAATGGTTGACAAGTCTTTTTGAAGTTGCTTAGCCCAGCACTGCTCCCTTCCTTCCAAGCCTCTCTGACTGTGTCTCCATCCTTCAGCGTCCTATGACCATTTCCCACTGCTTCCCAAATCCCTAAGTCAAGCATATGGTGCAATTGCATCTTCTCACTGGCTTCTCCAGAGACCATGCTCATAGCAACTCTAGTTACCTGGAGCTTCATTATCCTTCAGGTGTTGAAATCTGAGATAGCTTTATACTCAAGACACTTAGAAGAAGGTTGGGACTGAACTGAATTGTGCTTCTTGTTTGAAATGTAAGTCTAAATTCTTAGGCTCAAAAATAATGTGCGTGCGTGTGTGTGTGTGTGTGTGTGTGTGTGTGTGTGTGTGTGTGTGTGCCAGTACTGGAACTTGAACTCAAGGCTTTGTTTTTTTTTCTGGCCCTAGGGCTTGAACTCAGGGCCTAGGCACTGTCTCTAAGCCTCTTTTGGCTCAAAGCTAGCACTCTGCCATTTGAGCCACAGCACCACTTGCAGTTTTTGAGTGGTTAATTGGAGATAAGAGTCTTATGGAGACTTTTCTGCCCAGACTGGTTTCGAACCACATTCCTCAGGTCTCAGCCTCCTGAGTAGCTAGGATTATAGGTGTGAGCCACTGCTACCTGGATTTGAGACTTTGCTTTTTCATTTAAGGCTAGTGTTCTACCACTGAGCAATACCTCTACTTCCAGATTTTTGGTGATTAATTGGAGATGATGGCTTTGTGGACTTTCCTGCCCAAGCTGGCTTTGAACCTTGTCCTCAGATCTCAGACTCCTGAGCAACTAAGATTACAGGCCTGAGACATAGGGGCTGGGCTCAAGATCAATTTTCTTTCAGATAAGACTTACTATAGAGAAAGAAAAGAGGAAATCCAGGTAAACTCAAGGATGCCAAAGAGTGGTGAGTTTGTAGTCTGCTAGTATTGTGTAGGGTATTCTCTGTTTTGGCATATCTTCTTCCATAGAGGGAAATAGAATCTTGACTCTTAAATATACTTGTTTACCAAGTACTTCCACACAAATTGTCCCATAACAGGCCTCCTAATTGTCCATTATGTTTCAGCATCCAGCATAGTACATCAGCTCAAATAAATGTTTGTTAAAAGAGTGAAGGACAGAGGATGCTTAACATGGCAGATCGGGAATTCCCAGGAAGGGCAGATGTTACTGTCTCACTGGAAGGAGCCGGAAGGGCAGAGCCACGTGAAAGAGCTGATGCCCTACAAACTTCTTGTTTCTGTTCTGCACTACTTTCCTCTCTGAGGAACTCTTCATATGAACCAAAGTCTAAGAAAGGAAATGTCTCAAGGAAAGAGAAATAATCAGACGCTAATCTAAAGAAATCTTGGAAGTTGGGTGAGTCATGCTGAAGAAGAGAAGTATGTGGTTCTGCTAGGGTAGAGAAATTATTTGACAATCATATTTTAGGAAATCGTCAAAGAAAACCAGCTTAAAATGGAGTTGTTCTGGTTAAATAAGTTGTAGAGTATGCATAGGTTCAGCTACCAACCTTCCCTTTCCTACTGTATCTGGGATCTCTACAGAGTACCAGGGACCAGTTTCCAGGAAAGACAGGAAGAATATGAAATAGCTTAGATTTTATTAACTTATTCAGAGATGAAGGAACAGGAGAAAGTTGGGAAAGAATTGGGATTTGAAAGATCTGAGTTCTAGATCTGCTTAATGATTAACTTTCAATCTAGTGTAGCAAATGGTCAGGACTCTCAGAGGATCCATTTTTCAGGATGTGTTTCCAGTTGTAAAAATAGTTGATCTTAATTTGGAAAAATTATGTTCAGAAAAGAAGAGGTCATGGTTCCCAGAACCTGTGGGCTTTGAGGAGTCAAATTGAACTGGTCTTAAGATGTTTAATATTCAATTATTTTTTGCTCTTGGACATTAGTTTGTATGATCTCTTTTTTATCTTCTATTTAAAAGGTTAAAATCTGTTATATTTGCCTTGAATTTTTACATGTATCTTAGGGTAACAAGGAAGAGGGAGACAAAATGTGGCTGGAAAATATTGCTATACACACTGCTTCTATGAGTTTTAATGTAAATTAATAGATTTGACGGTTGCTTCAAAGGCACATAGTGGACATTGTAAAGCCTTGGGACATTTTGTTTGCTTGTTTATTTGTTCTTTTCTTTTCTTGTATTGCAGCTTGAACTCAGGAGCTCACATTCTCACTTGGACTTTTTCCCTCAAGTCTGGTGCTAAAACACTTGAGTTACATTTTCACTTCTGGCTTTTTGCTGCTTAATTGATGATAAGATTCTCATAAACTTATTCAGTGAAGTAAGCCAGGCCCTAAGAAACATAGGTCCCATGGTTTCCTTTATTTGCAATACCTAGTATATGTCTAGGACAAACAGAAAAGGTCAAAAGCTATGTACATATGACCAAATAAGATGATGTTAAGCGAAATGAACCCCGAGATAGGGACACAAGTGGTTTTTTCTTTCTTGCTATTGTTTTTAATGTATTTATAATGTACTATGTGATTTTTTTTGTTTCTTTTGTATGTTCTTCCCCCACGGTATAACTCCTGTTTTCACTGTATTTGATGTCGGTGCCCTGCATCTTTTTTTTTCATTTTTGATTTTTATTGTTATTTTAGAAGTGATATATAGGTGGCTACAGTTACATGAGTCAGTTAATAAGTACAATTCTTTTTGAACCATGTCTCCCTTTCCCTCATTTTCTCCCAATTCCTGCATTGTGTATATACATTTTTATAATTTGGGGAGGGGGGGGAAATAACAAAATGATTGAATAAGAGGAAAAATTCTCAAAGATTTGTCTGCCTAGGCTGGCTATGAATTTAATCCTCAGATCTCAGCCTCTTAAATAGCTAGGATTATAGCATACTTTGCTTTGTTTTTGTTCTTTTTTCATTTCCTGGAGTTTATTTCGATAAAAATTATTTTGTATGATCAGATGCACATAGGTATTATGCTTTTCTGTTCTGATACTTTGGGAGAGGGTTGTTTTGTGTTTTTTGTTGGTCATGGGGCTTGAACTCAGAGCCTGGACACGGTCTCTGAGCTCTTATGCTCAAGGTTAGCACTCTACCACTTTGAGCCACAGCTCCACTTCTGATTGTCCAGTGGTTAATTGGAGATAAGAGTCTCACAGCCTTTCCTGCTTTGGCTGGCTTTGAATCACAATGCTCAGATCTCAGCCTCCTGAGTACCATGAATTACACCAATACCTGTTTTTATAAGGTAAAAATTATATGAATATAGAGCTGTGACTTTACAAAGCACCCTGTAACCCTTATCACTTCATCCTGTTAAAGGTCGTCTTCTTTCTACCCATTTTCTAGACAGCAGATTAGAAACTCCCAAAAGTAAAATTCTGTTACTATAGCGTGCTGACCATGATAACTTGGCTGACTGTGTTAGTATAGAAATGGAAGGTTCCCTCATTCAAATCTTTCTAAAATTGGTCAACTATGGAAATACCATTCATTTCATAAACCTGCCTTGAACAGAATAATAACCGAGTAGAGTCAGACCAACCTTTCTAGGGGTTCAGGTTCATTGTCTCCATCTGACCAAAAAAAGGAAGGATAGGACACAAGAAGACAGAGAGAGAAGTTGAGAGCTTTATTACACGAGCCAAACAATCCTCCCAGGCAGGAGAAGGAGGAGGAGGAGACAGACTTTGCAGTGTAAGAGAATAAAGAGTGGGGCCCAGAAATCAGTCTTCTTGGCAATCCCAGCCCTCTGGCTCCTGGTTGGGTCACTGCTCACCTCTCTCCAAGAGAAGAGAAGCTTCTGTGTCCTGCTCTATGTCAAGGTCTGAGAGCCATATTTCAACTCTCCCAGATCAGGGGTTATACAGTCCATGGGACAGTCTCCACTTTCCCAGATCAGGGGTTATACAGTCCACGGGGCAGTCTCCACTTTCCCAGATCAGGGGTTATACAGTCCACGGGGCAGTCTCCACTTTCCCAGGGTCCTCAGGAAGAAGAATGGGTGTCATCTCCCTATCTCCCTACATAGTTCTTGATCCTTCTCACTATCAAAATTCATTTTTGCTGCAATGACTGACATTGAACCAGAAAGAAAGAGCTACAATGAAAGGACAGGTTCTCAGCGTGGCAACAGAGCCCATCTGCATTAAAGACAGGAGTCTTTTTCAGGTATCTCTCTGATCACAAAATTCAGAAATGTCCACATTCAATAAAACAAATTTTAGTTTATTTTTTCCTGAGTACTTTTCACATCTGATCATCCATTCTATTGTTATAATCCACATAGAATGTGCTTTGATCCAAGTCCAGCTCTGCTAGGTTTTATCCAGAAAGATCTGGCACTGCCTTTTATGGTTCCTATCACTGATGAGATCCTAGTTTCCAACAGAGTCAAAGGAGTGTTACAGGCCCTAACTTTAGTTCCTGCCCTGCAGAAGGAAACTCACTTTACTTGGAATCCTGTCTTGTCTGGTGTCCTTAATACCCCCAAAGCACTTCTTCAATGGATGTAACCCAGACAGACCCTAAGTCAAGGCACTTCCAAAATTCTAGGAGAGAGGTACCCCACACCAGATGATCTGCTCTACAGTGAACCTAAATAGAAAAACTGATCGTTGACAGATTTCATTTTCTTTAAATGATGAGAAAGAGAGAGTAAGAGAGAGAGAACTTGTGTCTAAAGAAGTTGCATTTGACAGAGCTGGTAGCTCACGCCTGTAATCCTAGCTACTCAGGAGGCTGAGATCTGAGGACTGTGGTCCAGAGCCAGCTCATGCAAAAACTTCATGACACTCATCATCAATTAACCAGCAAAAAGCTAGAAGTGGAGATGTAAGAGCACCAGCCTTGAGTGAAAATGCTAAAGAGTGAAAGGTGCTCAAGTCCTAGAACACACACAAAAAGTAACCTGCCTTAGGTTAATGTGAGGCCTGTTGGGGAAGAAAAGAAAATATACAAACCTTATAGTGTTTGGCGTGCTCTCAGGTAAAACAAGACAAAGAAGGTCAGGTACTAGTGGCTGATGTCTGTAGTCCCAGCTATTCAGGAGGCTGAGAGTTGAAGATTGCAGTTCAAAGCCAGCTCAGGCAGAATTCCTATCTCCAATTAACCCCCAAAATAGCTGGAAATAGAGCAGTGCCTCAGCATTGAGCACAAAAGCTCAAGGACAGTGCCCAGGCCCTGAGTTCAAGCCCCAGGACCAGTACATACAAAACAAAAACAAGACAAAGACCCAAAAAATTAAAACAAAGTAACTCTCTCTTGAGTCATTATAGGACGGAAGATAAAATGTTCAAAGACTCAACAACTTTTATCTATGTCGGATGTGAGAATTCATATTTCACATCTTCCTGCCTTCAAATATGTGTGAAGTAGATAGAAAACCTGCTCCTCAGATTTCCTCATTTAAGTTAGGTCTTTGAGAGTTACATAAATCAATAAATATAAAATCTGAAACCTTCAGTGAAGGTTTCACAAAAATTAGCCTATTTCCAAGGTCTGAAAGCCATTTAATCATTAGACCCAAATCAAGAGCTCTGCAAGTGGATCCAACAGAGTAGTGATTGTTTCCCTGAGAGATAAGTTCAGTGACAAAGTAAATTTCAGAAATATTCAGTTGAAAGTACTTGGCTTTTCTCTTTTCACTTCAGGGTAGTGTGAAGCCTTGCATGTGCTTCAATATGTATAGCAAATCTCAAAATGGAAGATAAATCACAGAGCATTTCTCAAATTTATTTGTTCACAAAAGACTTTTATTTCTGATGAATCTTGTAGAATTGGTGTTCCTTATATTTTGGAAACTAGTTGATGAGAAAAGTAGTTGGTAAGAAAACTATGAATTACTATGAGGAAGAAAGGGAAGGAGAGAAGGAAAGAAAGAAACAAGAAGATGAAAAAAATCTTAGATCCTGTAAAGTTGCATGCATCTTTTGATTTCATTATTCATACAATATTTTAAGGTATATAGACAGAAGGAAATATATGATATCCTAATTAAATGCTAAAAAATAATACAAATAGAAATATGATCAAACACACTTAGCATCGCCATCCATAGTTTACCTGAAGTCTCTAATCTGTTACATTTGCTTCTAAAAATAAAAATCAATATAAATATACTAAAACTTAAAAATAAATGATGGTAACACAGTTTTAAGGTTACAAATAATCACACTCTTGTTTTGAATCTGTCTCTGTGCTTTGGATTACCATTGGTTATACCAGGCACCATACTATGTTCAGTTCCTACAATAACACTACAAAGCTGAGACACTGGCTTCCTTGGATGATACTATGATGGGAATATGTTCCTCCAAAGTTTACGTTGAACCTAAGCCCAGTTCTCATGGAATTAGTAAGTAAGACCTTTTGGGAATGAGTAAGTCATAGGGCTCTGATCTCATGAATGGAATTAATGTCCTTATAAAAAGAATTACAAGGCATGCTTTTGCCCTTTTCTTCATTGTGCAGACCCAGCAATGAAGTGTCATTGAATATGGCTAGCCACTCAATCAGTCAGCCCCTTGATCGTTCTAACCTCTAGAACTCTATGGACAGTAAATTTCTAGTGTATTTAAATTACTTATTCTAAGGTATTTTGTTATAGCAGCCTGGACAGACTAAAATACACGCATAACATATGCATGACACATGTGTGTTATTTAGCTTTCTATCATTGTGGCAGAAATACCTGAGATGATCAACTTAATGGAAGAAAGATTTCGGTTTATAGTTTCTGAGGTTTCAGTCCATGGATAGCTTGAAACAGGTAGGGACTACCATAAGGGGGCAAAAAGCAATTAAACCCTGGGTCTTTCACCTGTTACCCAGTAAAGTTATGTTTTCTGCAATCTTATCAAATACCAGTAAGACAAGAAGGTCAAAGATTTACAGACTAGAAGCCCTTTATTACTAACCCAAGCTATAACCAGTAGAGTCCAAGATGCCTGTAGAAATGACAAACAAAAACAAAAGGAAGAGCTGTTACCAAGGAAAAAAATCTTGTACATGCAATGCCCTTGATAAGCTCTCACAATTATCTAAAAGGCCAGGTTATCTGTCAGAACAAAATCATAGTATTTGCTCTTAGTTAACTCAAAGCTCATTAATTTTATAGAGCACACAGTTGAGATACACTATTAACTTTTCATTAGCTTGCTAAAAGTAATACTTCTGATGTGCAGGTTATGTTAACCGTTGTCTAGGTTACTTAGCAGAAACTCAAAGTCCACTTTAGCTAAAAAAAACAAAAAACAAAAAACACTGATTCTTCACTTAAGTCTTCAGATATCTGATGGATGACTAAAATGGAATTCAAGGTTTTGAATCACTGCTTTCATATTGTGTCTACATCCTTTTCTGTATCATCCTTTGAGACAGACACTATTCAACTCTTCATGTAGACATGTTGATCATTTCAGATATGTTTTGCCCAACACAATACAGGGTAATTTGTCCTACTGTCTGTTGGAGTAGATCTAGGTTTCTTATACCCAACCCTTATACTTTCTGAGCAGCTCAAGAATTTATAGCTCCTCAGCCCTAACCCAGGACCCAACCAAACAAACTTCAAGTCCAGGATGTTTTTGCAACTGGATGGTGTCAATAGCAGGGGAACCTCAGCAGTTCACGGGTTACATCAACTGCCTGTTAGGCCATAATACTTATGTGCAAGAAGGAAAACAAGTTTTTGGAGTTGTGTCCATAACCAATGCACAATTACCAAACTTTAGCCCACGCCAGAAAAGCAAAAGTTTGCTGCTATCTTTGACTCAAGCTGAAGTTTCTCAGGGGCTGAAGTCCCAATAAAGGAGCCTTACTTGTCTTGTTCATAATATATGCCTTGGTCCCATTTCTATTATTTGTACTGTTTCCATTCCATAAGATTTGTAGCAGAATTACCTGGTATCAGTTTTTTCCCCATATTTTGGGGCCTGTACCGAGACAGAAAATCATGTCAGGGAGCATGTGGTAGAGCAAAGCAGCTCACTCCATGGTAGTAGGAGCAAAGAGAAAAACAGGAAGAGACCATGGTTCCATTCCTCTTGCAAAGGCATGTCTCTAGTGACCTAACTTCCTTCTATGAAGCCCTACCTCTCAAGGATTCTAGCATAGGCTGAAGACACGGTGGGGTCTTTAGCATATGTATCTTTGGGTGACATTTAATCTCCAAGTTATAATAGATAAGGAAGTATGAACTTGGCAGACACTAAATAACATTTGGAAGAGAGTTTTATTCATCTGATTGAAGTTCATCCTCTGACATACTGCCCTGTATTGTGTGCTTTTTGCTTCCTTATTCTCCTAAGTCCTTCAGAGACCAACTTTGAATTTCTGGCCTCTGTAACTCTAGCACCAGCTTTTGAATCTAGTCTTTTACTTTTGGATGAAAGTTTGACTTGTCCTATGATCTATCTCTAACCCCATAGCATCAATCTCTTGGCTAAACCTTTCCAGAACAACAGGGATTGGGAATCCCATGTCAGATCTATTGAAAGGGATCTATTGCTCCCCTTCGGTTCTTTTGCTGTTATCTCTATTGTTTATGGTACTTGAACTCAGGGCCTGGGTGCTGTCCCTAATCTTTTGTGCTCATGGCTAGTGCTCTATTATTTCAAGCCATAGCCTCACTTCTAGTTTTCTGGTGGTTAATTGGAGATGAGTCTCCTGGACTTTCTTGCCCGGGCTGGCTTTGAACCAAGATCCTCAGATCTCGGTCTCCTGAATAGCTAGGATGACAGGCATGAGCCACCAGTGCCCACCTTCCATTCCGTTTTTGCCTTAGAGGCAGATCAATCCTTAGACATAGTGACAGAGAAGTGGGTAAGATCCAAAAGCTTAGAGGATGCATTTTGGATCTAGCACTTGTGCTGGAGTACAATTCAGCCCAAGAAGAGAGGCCTATAGGCCCCAAAGCTTCCAGAAGTCATTCAGGATATTTAGCTGGATGTTGTGGTCCGCTGTGGTGGGGACTGTGCCAAGCTGGATTGTGGGTGCCTTGTCTAAACAGTGGAAAGTTTGCTCAGCTGATGTTACTAAGTAGAAAAGCCTAATGATGCTGAGTATTTCTATTTCTGACAGCAGTGAGAGAATTGAGAGTTTTTTATAGAGAATTTCTCAGTTATTTTAGATTGTATATGAATCAGATGAAATATATCTTTTGATCTAGAATACTGATTTGGAAATAAGGTGCTTTAGAGGCAATGCAGTATACTATGCAAATTTAAACCATGCACATTAGACCCAAATGCCTGTGTCCATATCCTGGGACATCACAGACTAGCTATTGCTTTGCTTCTTTCTGCCTTAGTTTCCCTATATGTAAAGTGAAGATCATGTTGTATTTACTGCAACAGAGTTTTATGATCACTAAATGAATTAACATCTGTATAGTACTTTGAGCAGCATAGGGAGGTTAGCTAGGTGTTAAATAGGTGTTTAAAAGGCTCTAAAACAATATCCCAAGTTAAAAAAAAAACTTTCCTGGCTGGTGGGGGAAACTCTTGAATGGCAGATATACTAAAATTTCTCACTTGAGGCTTAAGTTTACTTGGATGGAAAGGCATTTGGGAATTCAAAACACCTCCAGAAAACTAAACAAGAAAGAAAAGAGAAATATTCATTGTGATGCTTATGGTACAGAATCCAAAAGATAGAGGGATCAAAATATCTCAGCACTAAAATCTAATGGTTTGGGGTGAAAATGAGATTTGAGTTTCAGATTAGGATGCATTTCTTTCTGGTGTTTCATAAGATTCCACAAGAACTCAGCAGTGTTGAAAAAGAGCAGCTCAGGGGCTGGTGCTTGCTCTCTGCTGACAGCCAGAGAGGAACAGTTGACTGAGGGTTAGATGTTCAGTAGCCTCTTCTTTTCTCAGAAACAACCTCCATCTCTGTATATCTTCCAGGGGACCCCCTCACCATCACTCCCATGGCATTTAACCTCCTTTCCACCAACCCAGTGTGAAGTCAAGAACATCAAACCCATTTGAGATGCAAGCCCTTATACATCAAAAGTCAGGGGAGAGGCCTGGTTGACCTGGTTGACATGAGACACAAAGAAGCAAGCAGAGAATTTCAGAAGCAACTGCTGCTTGGAAGATTGTAAATCAGAGACTTAACATCTGTGCTGGCCCAAGAGCCAGCTTAAGCCCCATAAAATGAAGGATAGAAAACTTATTTTTAAAAATGAAACCTCTAGTTCTACTTGGTGATTACTCAGAAAGATGAAAGCCTTACTTGGTGCTAAAGAGATCTCTCTCTGAGTTGTTTGAAATATGGTAGCAAGTGCTGCCGAGGGCCACTCTTGTAGTGTATACTAGCAGCTGGCTCAGAGATAAGTAATGGTGCCTGTATCCCAGCTGGCCCCATTAAAGAGATCAAGTGATTTGTGTCTCACTTTACTTCCAACTCTGACTTCAAACACTTTGGTCACTTGCAATGTAAGGCACCAAGCAACATTTAGGGAGAAACTTAGAATCCTGAGTTACATGGGACACCAAGTCCCTACACTCACTTGTCTATACTTTTCTTACTTTTCACTTATCCACTTCCCCTCCTATCCTGAGCTTTACTCTCCTATTTTCTCACCCTTGATCTCATTTCCTTTTTATTGATACTTTATTCTTTCTAGTATGAGAACAGCAATTGATCACTGGTTTATTTAAATCCAAGTTGCATTTCACTGAATAAATATGTAGTTGTTGGGGTTTTTTTGTTTTTGTTTTTGTTTTGCTGTTTCCACAAATACCTCCCTATTTATAAATGGCTCTTATAACAAAATACAGGGTTGCACATTCACTAGCCTGGAGTCTAATAATATGTTTTGACCCAATGGCTTGAATTTTTCTTTTCATTAGATAATTATGGTTTGTATGTGGACTACATGTATGTCCCCCAAAGGTTTATATGCTGGAAGTTTGGTTGTCAGTGTGTTAATATTAAAGTGTTAGAAGCTTTAAGAGGTAGGGCCTAATGGAAGGTAATTAGGTCATTGGGGGAAACTCTTGTAGAAGAGACTGATGTAGATCCTTGCAGGTAGGTCCTCGTGTGAGTAAGTTGTTATAAACTTGGGCTTCCTATCCCCCTCTGATGAAGGCATGTCTACTTTAACTCTCCCCCCACTGCTCAAGTAAATATTCCTCCTAGTGTATTTACAGCACTTCACTAACATCTGCTGACTCTTCCCTATCACGCTGGAAGATCTTTGACCTCTGTCTCCAATTGCCCAGCAAGGGAATCAATGAATGTAATATCAAAATCACTAATGAGCAACACTTGCATTTCTCCCACAAGTGTGGAATTGTTGCAACACAGTAAATGAATAATAGATGTCAAGATTTGTTTTAAGCTTAACCTGTACTTAACATACAACACTTCTTTTTTCCATCAGTCATATCATGGGGCTTGAACTCAGGGTCTGGGTGTTGTCTCTGAGTCCCTGCTCAAGGCTAGCACACTATCACTTTGAACCACAGCTCCATTTCTGGTTTTCTGGTGGTTAATTGGCGACAAGAGTCCCACAGACTTTCCCACCCAGTCTGGCTTTGGACCCAATCAGATCTCAGCCTCCTGAGTAGCTAGGATTACAGGCATGAGCCACCGGCATCCAGCCATACAATACTTTCTTCTGTCTAATTTTTTGATTCACAGTTCTTTTCGTCGAGTTAGCTTCAGTGAGAGCTATTTAGGCACAACTTCTCAGTCTCTGTTTGGCATGGTAAATTTCCAACATGGAACTCATTCCAAGCACAATCCTGACACGGCCAAGGAGACATAGATACACCTGTCTATTCATTTACAACATCTTGACTTCTCTCCTACAGAACTCTGACTTTACGCTGAGTTCTAGTCTTCAGAGAAATAATATAATAATAAATAATATAATACTAGCTTTAGGCTTCTCAGGGTATAAGTCTGAGCCAGTTGTCACACTCCTTACAGCAGCTGTAACTTGCTTCTCTATTTCTGAAGGAAAAGAGTATACACAATTGTACATGGAACGGACTAGTAAGTCAAAGTCTGATGTTTGTTGAGGAAAAGTAGAGACATGGATCAGGGCGAAAGGAGGAAGACAAAGAAGAGTTGTTGGGTTTTTTTTTTCCTTCCAGAATCAGTCATTATTTAGCTTCAGAGAGTTTGTAGGAAATTACGATTAGTCAAGGGAGTTAATAGAATTACTAAGGTGACCAGCTGCTTTGTTTTGCCCAGGACTTTCCAGGTTTCACTAAAGAGTTCACATCTCAGAAAACTTCTCATCTCCATGCAAAACAGGATGTTTGGTCACTCTTGCAATGAGAATTTTAAATTTTCCCCACAAATTGACAAAGATACAATACCAAATGTTAATATGAATACACTGGTCATGTGATATATACCAATTCTTTTTTTTTTTTTTTTTTGCACCAGTCCTGGAGGTTGAACTCAGGGTCTGGGCACTGTCCCTGAGCTTCTTTTGCTCAAGGCTAGCATTCTACCACTTGAGCCACTGTACCATTTCTGGCCTTTTCTGTTTATGTGGTACTGAGGAATCAAACCAAGGGCTTCATGCATGGTAGGCAAGTACTCTATCACTAAGCCACATTCACAGCCCCTACCAATACAATTTTTTGCAGGGTAATTAAGCCAAAAGCCTTAAACTCATGCATTTTGATTATAGAGTCATTCATTAAACATGACAAACTGAATATATTCACTCATCTCTTTTCCAAAATAAAACCATTACAAAAGGACAATAAAGAATGTAAAAAATGTAAATGCACAGGTCAGAGGAGGAAGAAGGGATACTATCAAAAGGAAGAGATCAACAAAATTTCAGAAAATGGAGAAATAATCTGCAAGTGTTTGGGCTTATAAACTAGAGAAAATTGAAATTAACTCTGCAGAGGTCAAAGTCTGCCTCTCACAACCCAAGAAATACTCAGGAATAATAGGTACCTAAAAGCTCTGATGATGAGGGGAATAGGTGAAACTGAAAACAAGGAATGTTTAACCCAGTAAACAAGCTTCTGCTTCCCTATTCCACAAGGCAATTACCTCCTCTGCCCCAGCAGGAGACCACACTTACTCATTGGAGAGGTACAGCAGAAGAATTCTAAACAAAAGGCCCCGCAGGGAGTAGAAGTAAAAAAAGCCGCCAGAAAATGGGATCCACAACTCCCAGTTCCTACTTAGCATCCAGCATGTCAGCAGCTTGGCAAGAAGTTAGAGCATTTCTCTGGGGAGAATTAGAACAACTCCAGGGAAACAAAAAACCTACAGCACATGTAACTATGGGTTCCCCAGCAAAATGAACAAGTATCTGGTTGGTAACCCCACAGAGAATGCCCAAAAAAACCCCATGCTTCAAACAGGATATCCAACAAGCTTTTGAGTATCATGTGAATGAACAGCTGAGAATTGCCAGATGTTTGAGGCCAACCACACAAAGCCAGAATGAAGTTGGAGGGGAAAAAAGTGTAGAGAAAGAGTAGAAGGAGACTTGAAGATGATCACCAATAACACTCTTAGAAAAGCAAAATAATACATTATATCATGAAACAGAAATAGTAGGCTAAACAATGACCTCAATATAAATTAAGAATGTGCTTCTAGAACCTAAAAAATGACAGCAGTACTTTTATAAATTTAACTAAAAATTTTTGGAGAGACATTTAGGAAATCCTCACATATAGTATAGAAAGAAAAGGCTGAAAAAAGGGAGAGAAAGAAAAAGGAAAAGGAGAAAAGAGAGAAAGCACGAGAAGAACACAGCATGGAATCAAGATGGAAAGTCTGGAAGACAACCTATCAACGAGCGCACTTCTAGAGCAGTAATGCAAGAAACTTTCCCAAAGGGAAGAATGAGGATCTCCAGATTAACTATGCCCATGGGCATATGAAAAATGAATCCAGTAAGACATATTGCTATGCAATTTTTAGAATACCAGTGATAGAGAAGACTCAAAAGTTTCTAGAGGGAAATAATGAGTTATTAAGGAAAACTTTAAAAAGTCCTTCTAATTTTTGTAACTTTTCAAAATCTACATTAGATATTAGAAGATGGGACACAACTTGGAAAATCTTAAGGGAAAGTTATTTCTAGTGAAGAATTATGTGCCCAGATGATTTCCAAATCACGGATTTGATTCTGATAAATCTATTTTCACACAATGCAAGTATTAAAAATAATTGCTTCTAAGATGCCATGCCTCAAAATACTCTCCTAAGACGTTACTGGAATTATTTTGGACTAAAACAACAGTAAAAATGAGGGAAGAGCGCCGGGCGCTGGTGGCTCATGCCTGTAATCCTAGCTACTCAGGAAACTGAGATCCGAGAATCATGGTTCAAAGCCAGCTTGGACAGGAAAATTCAAGTCTGTAAGACTCTTATCTCCAATTAACTATCAGAAAACTGGAAGTAGAGTTATGTCTCAAAGTGGTAGATGGTAGCTACTCTTGAGCAAAAAGAGCTCAGGGACAGTACTCAGTCCCTGAGTTCAATCCCCACAACTAACAAAAGAAAAGAAAGAAAGAAAGAAAGAAAGAAAGAAAGAAAGAAAGAAAGAAAGAAAGAAAGAAAGAAAGAAAGAAAGAAAGAAAGAAGGAAGGAAAGAAAGAAGGAAAGAAAGAAAGAAAGAAAGAAAGAAAGAAAGAAAGAAAGAAAGAAAGAAAGAAAGAAAGAAA